>NC_142697.1:47281914-47936358 GCF_029641045.1 Salvia hispanica
CTGTTTGTAAATAGTTTTGTAGTGTAAATGCAAATCTTATTAAAGGTCAGATAGTCATTTTATATCCAGAATTTTTATTTTTGAAGTACTAAATTTGGAATAGTATATTTCTTATTTTGGTCATCAGGATGGATCATATTGGGTTTTTGGAAAAGTGGAATCAATTGAGCCTCATTTTGGTGAATGGTATTATTTAGCATGCAAGACTTGTGTTAAGAAACTTAGAGTGTTGGATGACAAGAAGTATAGATGTGACTTTTGTATTAAGAACTTTGATGTTGCTGTGAAAAGGTATTATTCATCTTCTCATTTTTAATTCTGAAGATTTGTGTTTCTTTACAGTTTATTTGAATTTTAATGAAGTTATTAAGTTCAATCCCTTCTTTCTCAGGTTTAGGTTTGTGGTGAACATTGTTGATGACTCAAGTAATGTATCACTTCTATTATGGGACAGAGAAGAGAAGTGGTTCAACTTATTGGAAAAATGGTCAGTGACATGATAGGGAGTAATATGGAGATAATTACAAATTAGTGACATATCTTAAATTCATTAGTGTTATCCAATTATATTTTACTCAGTCTTTCTTTTTTCTGTTCCAGAATTCTGTTATGGAGTATCTTCCTAAGAAAATTGAGGAGCTTTTGTTGGGGAAAGAAATTTTGTTTAAGATTCAAAACAAGAATAGCAAGGAATTTTACCGTAGATATCCATATACGGTTAACAAGATTTGTAATATTCCAGAAATTGTTGAGAAATATGTTCCTAAGAATATTGCTTCACAAGTTCTCAATACCGATGTCAAGCTTGCTGATTTACTCTTTGGAGCTGATATTGTTGAGGTATTTTTTTGAGAAATTATGCTCAGCTTTGTTATTTATCTTCTTAGTCATCTGAAATTCTTATTATCTTATTATTTTAGGTATGTAGCAAAGAATTTGTCACTCCTGATTTCTCAACTATTACTAAGCAAAGTGGTTATGAAAACATCGGTGAAGGAAGTGTAAAGCGATGTTTGTTAGATGAATTTGATGCAGAGGAAGTAATCTGTTCTGATAAGATCAAGAAGAAAATGAAGAAGGTGAATGTCATTGAAGATGATGATTATGAGGAAGCAATTAGCTACACTCAGGATTTATCTGGTGCTGATTAATTGAAGACATGTTTTAAGTTCTTAACTGTTTTAAGTTAGTTGAAGTGTTTTTTGAACTTATCTAAACTTCTATTTTGGTTAGTTGGTTTAGTTGGTGGATTGTTAGTGGACTATCTTACAACTCTTATCAGTTCTGTGTTCTTTTGGTAGTTCTTTGTAATGATGGTTTATGTCTTTTTCATCACTTTTGTATCTTTTTGTTGCATTCCAGTGGGGATGTAGGATAAGGCATTCTGATTTTTGTTTAATCAAGAGAAAGATTTTGCACTCTTTCTCTTTAATCTTTATTTTTGCAATCCCATATTCTGTGTTGGTTTTTCACTATCTCTTTTTCTGTTATATTAATAGACAGTGTAAAGAAAGGGTTTTTAAAGTAAATATACAGAATTATAAAATGGTTTAGCATATTCTAAGTATCTTAAAAATTATCTTAAAAGTCCTAAGTATCTTAAAGGACATACTTAAATCCTAAGTATCTTAAAAATTATGCCTTCAAATTAGTAAGTTTTTTAAAGGCTTCTGTACCTATTAATTTGCATGTTCATCTCTTTCTAACTCAGCTTTCTAACTCAACTTTCTAACTCAACTTTCTAACTCAATCAGAAATGACATACTTTCTCTTTCTAAATCAGCCTAAAGACATCCGAAACTATTTTTCTAAAATATATTCATGTTTTATGTCGGTCAAGTATAAGCCAACCTAAAACCTTACTAGAGGACAACATTAGTAACTCTCTGCAGCAAAAGGAGGCAGTCTCTGATATATCTATATACCATACTACAAATAAGTATTATTTGAAACCAAATAATACTTCCTCTAAATTATGTAAATCTCATGAAAATTAAGAATTATAAGTGCTGTAGGTTCAAATTAATAATTTATTTGTGTCAAATCTACTTAATGGAGCCAAAATTCTTGATTTATATTCAATACTATCACATTGCATGCATCTGTTTTTACAATCATATAGAATAAAAAAAATTTCAAACAGATATTCTCTTAAAAATATTTCTGAAACTATCTTTCACTAACATTATACATAGTATTTAAATTTTCCTATCATTCATATAAACAGATCTTAGCTATCAGCATGTGTTACAAATTCTGCAATATTTTTTCTAAATATTCATATCCAGGTGTTTTTAACACCTAAAAGAACCATCAATCCTTTTTTTTTTGGAAACTCAAAGGTCATGTTGAAATCTGTGTTGCTTTTGGAATGAACACCTTTTAAGAACACAATTTCTTTAAATATATCATTCAACTTTGAAGAGAGAAAGTTAAACAGATTTTGTGCTATTTGCAATGAAAAAGTTGAAGAGTTCTACAATCATAAAGGGTTGCTCATCTCAGGGTGTATCATCTGATGCTTCAAGTGAGTATTATACCTCTGAGTTTCTTGCTGAACTGCCTTCTAATCCCCTTTTATCTTCCTTCTTCTTGCATATTTCACTTTCTTTCAATTTTTTTCCTGTCAATGAACAATGTAAGTACTTTTTTAAGACCCCAGAAATGCATAACAGTTTAATACGCATATAACTTTCATTTTGAAGTATACTGTTATGTAGTCTCCATTTCACAGCAGAATAATCAAACACAAGTGCTATATCACTTCTGAAATTTATCAAAATCTTCATATTTTCAATAACTTGCTAAATTTTGAAACCTAATAGTGATATCCCTTTTTTTTCTATTTTCCGAATGAAAAATATGCTTGAATATAGTCTACTAACAACATTGCTGAATGAAATTGACATCAATCTGAAAAAAATGAACTTTGTTTGAGGTAACTTATCTCAGTCTGGTAGATTTGAACATCATTCTCGAAATAATTGTTGTCTGACTTTGCAATACTTTGGATCTATGATTTGAATCTTCGAAAGGCATCCAATCCTTCTCCGATACTGTGAAAAAAACAATTGATAAAGTTAGAATAGACCTAATCTTCGACTATTTTGGTATATTCGCGAAATTTTGTTGGAATATACCTGTAATAGATTCCGATTTCGATCTGTGGTCTGCCGTTCTGTCGCAATTCTTGAACCGATGACGGAGGCGACGCTTAGCAGTCGGCGAAGAAATTGTTGGCGATTTTTTTTCGTTGTCGATTTTGTAGATTTTAGGGTTGTTTTGGTAGATTTTAGTTGCAAATCTGGAGATTAGTTGTGGTATGTAGTCGATAAGGTATTGTGGTGTCCGGTCAGCGCCGATTGAGAGGAGAAGACGTCGTCTTCCGCCGAAGGAGATGGTTGTGAACTAGGGCTTTCTCTAAGGCGCCGACATTTTCATTCTCGAAAATGTGTATATATATATATATATATATATTTTAAGGTATTGTTTTAATCCTTAAGTGTGTTAATTAATACTAAATCTATAGCTTAGAAATCTTAATTAATTCCCCAATAACGTATTTTATATAAGAATTGGGCTTCGGTTCAAAATTATTGGGCCTAAGTTAAAAATCGTTTTGGGTTTTAATAAATTTTTTTGGGTATTGTTTCCAGTTTATTGGGCCAATATAACATTTTCTAATTATTATCTAATATTTTTGTTTAATATTTATATATAAATATATATAAATATTAAATTTTATTTTAATTGATAATTTTTAATTTTTTATTAGTTTATAGGTTAATTATAAAGTTTATGGTATGTATTTTTCTTATAATTTCATGTAATTAGTAATATTATGAACAATTATTTTTAAATAATGTTTGAAATTTTTTGTATAAGTATGAAATTCTATTTAATGTGCTGGGTTATTTAGGTGTGTATTATGAATATGTAATAAGTAGTATGAATTTTTTTAATTGTGTTTGGCCATCTAATTGTGTATAAGGTGTATTTAATTTGTTTTATTTATTTCAGCCATAATATTATGTAATTTGGTATATTATGTACAATGAAGTTTAAAGTATTAATATTTTTTTCATTATTTAGTATTTTTGTTTGGGTATTTGTTTTAAATTAGATATTAAACATTCCACTCAAACCAATCCAAAATCCCCATTGAATTAGAAAAATATGAACGCAGTCTAATTCGATTCCACCATCTCGACTATTTCCAAGGCTTAAATATAAATAGTTTCTATTCTTTATTTTCAATAGTTTTTACATATTTCCTATATATTCCTTATTTTTATTTAATTTGTTTTAAATATATTTTCTTATTTTTTAAAAATTACTTGGCCCGTGCATAGCACGGGTGGTAAAACTAGTTCACAAAAATTAGAACAGCTATGAAATAGGTAGCAAAACTATAAACTTTATGCAAAACTTTAAACTACTACTATATGCAAAACTTTTCCATGAAAGGAAACTTCCAAGAACCTCATATACTCCACAATGCATTATTCATTTTATTTTCCAAATCAATAACACCTAATGAATTAGTTATTGATTAAGACAAATTCATTATTTTCAAGTCATCAAGCAAATATTATTGTTTCAAATTGAACTAGTCAAAGCCAATTATTTTATATTGCCGAATAAAACAAATTTAGTCAGCAAATTTAGATAAAAGTTTGAGAGATTATTATTAATTTTATATTAAAAATAAGAGTGAACTACGAAAATAGTCATTGGACTATGCGTTTATCTCGCCAATGAACCCTAGACTTTCAAAATATCCCCAAACAACCTTGGACTAAGCGTTTATCTCGAAAATGGTCATTTTCACTGTTTCATGACGAAAATACCTTTTTGGTAGTCCTTCCAAGAACCTCATATACTCCACAATGCATAATTTATTTCATTTTCCAATTCAATAACACCTAATGAATTGGTAATTGATTAAGACAAATTCATTATTTTCAAGTCATCAATCAAATTATTGTATCAAATTGAACTAGTCAAAACCATTTATTTTATATTGCCGAATAAAACAAATTTAGTCAGCAAATTTAGATAAAAGTTTGAGAAATTATTACTCCCTACGTCCTTGAAAATTTGTCACTTATTTCCATTTTCGTCTGTCTCTAAAAATTTGTCGTCTTTCACTTTTACCATTTTTGGTAGTGGAACCCATATTCCACTAACTCATTCCTACTCACATTTTATTATAAAACTAATATATAAAGGTAGGACTCACCTTCCACTGACTTTTTCAACCCACTTTTCATTAGATTTCTTAAAATCCGTGTCGGGTCAAAGTGTCCCAAATTATCTAGGACGGAGGGAGTATTTTATATTGCCGAATAAAACAAATCTAGTCAGCAAATTAAGATAAAAGTTTGAGAAATTATTAATATTAAATTTATATTAAAAATAAAGCTCACACCATCCATTCAGTCGCTTTTCCAACCTTTACTATAATCATGGAATCTCTGACGAGGAAGAATCATCTCGAAAAATTGGTTAATTAATTGTATTAATCCACGCTCCAATTCTGATTAATTCGGTGATTCAACTTCCGATTTCCCATTTATTTGAGGATCAAGGAATTAGGGCAGACATTCGGTGATTAATCTTGTATGTGAAGGGAACAGCTGCTTTTCACCCCGAAATCCCGCGTTTTTTTCAGTGAATTTTGTGACAGAGAGGATACAGATTGATTGATTGATTAATTTAATCCACTGATTGCGTGTTTCTCCGAATTTCCGATTCGGAGGTTGTATGTATAAAGGTTCGTTTTTTCGTTGCTCTGTTTTATGTGAGGGATTGATTGATCGTGGATTGCTTTTAGTTATTGTGATTGTTGTAGCTGTGGAATTTGCTAAAATTGGGGATTTAGGGCTATTAGTTATTGATCAAGGAAAATTCGACTATTGGATTTGAGTTTTGTGTTGAATTTTGAGTGGATCGAGTTTGTTGCAGCTGTTTAGTCATTGAATTTGAGTGTTGTGAGCTGAAGAAAGGATTTAGGTTTGCCAATTAGATTGGATTAGTTTGTTTATACTGCCTGGGTTAATTTTTGTGTTGGAGAAGATTCATTATTAATTTCTTGTGATTGTATGTGTCAGGGTTTGGGAATGGATGTTTGAGTTGGAAAGAAATGAGCATGTCACAATGAGAGGGGATGGAGGGTTGTTGAGTCGATGGATGAGCCTGATAGGACATTTTCTGCTCTGGTAGGCTTATTTAGATCTTGGATGTCATGGCCGTCGGAACCTGCACATGTGTCGAGGGATTTCTGGATGCCCGACCAGAGTTGCAGGGTGTGCTACGAGTGTGATTCACAGTTTAACTTGATTAACCGGAGACATCATTGTCGCCTCTGTGGCCGGATTTTCTGTGCCAAGTGTACGTCAAATCGGCTTCATAGTGGGCATAGTGGGCCAAAGATTTCATCAGAAGACTGGGATAGGATTAGGGTCTGCAACTACTGTTTCAAGCAAAGGGAGAAAGAGCAATGGGGAAAAGAGTCGATTGGGGCAGTTGATGATGGGCGCCAGGTGGATCTGCCCGACGCCATCTGTACTTCTCCATCATCAGCCAGTTTCCTTAGCACCATTTCAAGTGGCACCTGTGGTAGCAGTAGCACTACATTTATGTCAGTGTCACAGTCGCCTGCACCCAGCCCGATGCAATCACCGTCGACTGAAGCAGATTTAGATAGGCAGAATGCTGGAGCAGCAAAGATCAATGATGCTGGTGTGGTTTCGGAGGAGCAAAACATGTGTGAAGACCAATTTGATTATTTTCGAAACAGGTTACTTCTGATCTTCCTTCAATAATTTTATAGATAGCACGTTTATTTGGGAGCATATAAAGAGATTTTATTAAGTCTGAACAGAGGGACAGGAGCTCAACTTTTATTTCTGATGAAGGAATTTATTATGATTACATGATGGTAATGGTGATAAGTTGTATAGACGTTGAAACAGTGCTGGCTGTGTAATATATGTGCATAATGTAGCCAAAATTTTAAGACCATGAATATAAGCAATGAAATCAATGGTTGATATTTCCTGTTGACATTTGCTATATGAATCTCATCATTGTATGTTTAGCAGGAGTGATGACGACGATGATGATGAATATGGAATATCTCAGTTAGATCCCATAGCTAGTGACTTCTCCCAGGTTAATGGCTACTATGGTCCTGTTAAATTTGAGGACATCAACAGTGATTACAACTCACGTAAAGTTCATCCTGATGGAGATGCGGTTGATTCAAAAAGTACGACCAGCTCCCCGTGGCCATATGGTCTTAATTCTGAAAACTCTGAAGAATCACAGCAGATTGGCGAGAAAGATGCTGAGCACGACTTTGGTGACGAATGTGAGGCACCTTCTTCTATATATGTGGCAGAAGATGTCAATATTGAGCCTGTAGATTTTGAAAACAATGGAGTTTTGTGGCTCCCTCCCGATCCTGAGGACGAAGAAGATGAAAGGGAAGCACTTTCATTCGAGGACGACGGTGATGGGGATGCTGCAGGAGAATGGGGATATCTGAACAATTCAAACAGCTCTGGGAGCGGGGAGTTTCGTAGTCGGGAAAAATCAAATGAGGAGCATAAGAGAGTCATGAAGAGTGTGGTCGAAGGCCATTTTCGGGCTTTAGTAGCTCAACTCTTGCAGGTAGACAATCTTCTTTCAGAGGATGAAAATGACAAAGAGAGCTGGTTGGAAATAATCATTGCCTTGTCATGGGAGGCTGCCACATTGTTAAAACCAGATATGAGCCAGGGGGGGCAAATGGACCCCGGAGGATATGTCAAAGTAAAATGTTTAGCTTCAGGGCTTCGAAGCGAGAGGTAAGTACATTGAACTATTTTTGGATTTCTTGCAACAGTCAATGCAGATGATTATGGAGGTTGAAAGTAGAACATCATTCTTGTGTATATGCTGTTGTATCATTATGTTTTTCCTAGCATTCCTCTGATGGTGACAATTTCACTTTATCAGTTTGGTGGTCAGAGGGGTTGTTTGCAAGAAAAATGTGGCTCATCGACGGATGACATCAAAAGTAGAGAAGCCTCGCTTACTGATCCTCGGAGGGGCTCTTGAGTACCAGCGGGTTTCTAATGCTCTTTCAAGCTTTGATACACTGTTACAACAGGTAAAATTTATTGACTTCACTTCTGCTTAACTGAGTGCATATTTTCCTTTGTCATAGCATTTGACTTGTGATTTGTTCACAGGAAATGGATCATCTGAAGATGGCCGTTGCAAAGATAAGTGTGCACACTCCTAATATTCTTCTTGTTGAGAAATCTGTTTCGCGCCACGCACAAGAGTACCTTCTCGCAAAAGAAATATCTCTTGTTCTAAATATTAAAAGACCACTTCTGGAGCGCATAGCCCGTTGCACTGGTGCCCAAATCGTTCCTTCAATTGATCACCTATCATCAGAGAAGGTGGGATATTGTGATATGTTCAACGTAATGAAGTTTACGGAAGAGCATGGTAGTGCTGGTCAGGCTGGAAAGAAGCTGGTGAAGACTCTGATGTATTTCGAAGGTTGCCCAAAGCCACAAGGATGCACTGTAAGTTTGTGACAAATTTATCATTTGGAAAATTCATTATTTAAATTTAGCTGTCTTAGGGGTTGATTTATTCAGATAATACTTCGAGGCGCCAGTGGGGATGAATTGAAGAAAGTGAAGCATGTCGTACAGTATGGAGTTTTTGCGGCTTATCACTTGGCTCTGGAGACATCTTTTCTTGCTGACGAAGGTGCTTCCTTGCCAGCACTTCCGTTGAACTCTCCTATCAAGGTGGCACTACCAGATAAGCAATCGACAATTGACCGATCAATCTCAACTGTACCTGGTTTTTCAGTTCCATCTGGGGATAAGACTCCCGGACCACAATCTGTTGGTGATCCACAGAGGTCGAATGATTTACCCCCTTCAGATCTAATCAGGGAAACAATTGCATCGGTTCACGAATATTCAGACACACATAATCTCCCTGCTTCTTTGAGCTCTCAGTATGGTGAGCCTCCTATATCATCTTCTGCTGAAGGAAAAGCTATTCTAGACTTGGGCTTGTCCACCGAGGCAAAACCTAGTGAATTAGACGAACCTGCTGGCGCGGCTGTAGATATCCACTCCTCTAATCATTTTGAAGATTCAAATGTCAAAATTATGGAAACAGATGACTATAACATAGATACTAAGAGCAAATTTTCAAATCTGGCATCTTTGCAAACGGATGGTCTAAAGATTCCTGATGAACAATCTTCTTTGAAAGAAGAATTTCCACCCTCTCCCTCAGACCATCAAAGCATCTTAGTCTCGTTGTCATCGAGATGTGTATGGAAGGGAACTGTCTGTGAAAGGTCACATTTGTTCCGGATCAAATATTATGGTAGCTTTGACAAGCCACTAGGCCGTTTTCTACGCGATCATTTGTTTGATAAGGTATCTCTCTCTCCCTCTCTCAAACTGAACACACTTCTCAGTCTTACTGATAGGTCTAACATATGCAACAGAGTTTTGTATGCCGCTCATGTGAGATGGCTGCCGAGGCTCATGTTCAGTGCTACACTCATCGACAAGGCACTCTGACAATTTCAGTGAAGAAACTACCTGAAATTATTTTACCTGGTGAAGGGGACGGTAAGATTTGGATGTGGCACCGTTGCTTGAGATGTCCTAGGGCTAATGGATATCCACCTGCAACTAGACGGGTTCCGATGTCAGATGCTGCATGGGGGTTGTCCTTTGGAAAGTTCTTGGAGCTAAGCTTTTCGAACCATGCAGCTGCGAGTAGAGTGGCGAGCTGTGGCCATTCTTTGCATAGAGACTGTCTTCGGTTTTACGGGTATGATCCATTTCTCATTGTCCTTAATATAATTACCGCCCTTTGAGCATCATGAATGCATATTGGATCTTTTTACAATCAAGTCCACTTGGGTTGATGCAGCTTCGGACAAATGGTTGCTTGCTTTCGGTATGCATCGATTGATGTTCATTCGGTGTACCTACCTCCCTCAAAACTTGATTTCAACTACAAAAATCAAGAGTGGATAGAAAAAGAAATAAATGAGGTGAAACCATCGTCGTTCTCTCTTTCTATTCCCTGGGGATCTCTTGTCTCCTGAGATATGTCAAATACTCTTTCGTTTACACTTCCTAACTATCTCTCAGGTGGTTGGGCGAGCTGAACTTCTGTTCTCCGAGGTGCTCAATGCTCTTCGCCTCTTGGCAGAAAGAAAATGTGGTGTAGGTGCGATGAATGGTGGCACGAATGATCATGAATCTAGGCACCTGATTATAGATCTAGAAGGGCTCTTGCAGAAGGAGAAGTCAATATTTGAGGTCTGGTTTCATTTTCAAATCAAGAGTTTCATTTTCAAAGCAATGTTTATGTGCTTCTTATGTTCAATTTCTTTTTCTTTTGTCAGGAAATGCTCCGGAAAATCTTGAGAAAGGAGGCAACAATAGGGCAACCACTCGTTGATATTCTTGAGCTCAATCAGCTGCGCAGAGAGCTAGTCTTCCAGTCTTATGTGTGGGACCGGCGCCTGATATATGCAGCTAGCCTAGATTCCAATAGCAAACCAAATAAGGTGGAGGTCTCCACTTCTGTGGCTGTTCAGAAATCTCTCGGTGACACTGAAAGAATGTTCGATGTAAATGTCCCAGTTCCGACCAGTAAAACTTTAAGCAGTTCTGAGTCCACTGCTGCTGATGCAAAGCTGAAAGAAAATCCTGATCATAGCCAAATCGGTCTGCTCAACAATCACCTTGAGGTGGTTCCACAAAGAACTGATTCATCCTTGAATCTTGATCATGGAAAGCAGAATCCGCTTGAACTCTCTCATGAAGTAAGGTTCACTGATGTAACGGATCCTCTGGCTCACTTAGATGGTCAAAGTCCTATATCTCTGTCGGATACTCTTGATGCTGCATGGACTGGTGAGAGTCATCCAGGTATAGACGTCCCTAAAAAGTGCAATGTGTCGGAATTAGCTGACGTTGATACTTCATCCGCTGTCAAAGGTGTTGACAAGTTGGATACAGAGTATGAGAGAGAGGACTCGCCTTCCGGCTCGTCTACCAAAAGTTCTGGTGATTTGGATGATGCTGAGAGCTGGCTGACCACTCCGTTTTCTATCTACTACCGGTCACCAAGCAAGAATTCCTCGTGGCCAGACCTGAAGCTGGATACGTTAAGTGGATATAATCCAGTGTACATTTCCTTGTTCCAGGACCCTGAACTCCAAGGTGAGGCCATGTTACTTCTCCCGATGGGGATTAATGGGACTGTCATCCCGGTGTATGATGATGAGCCAACGAGTCTTATATCCCACGCCCTCGTTTCTCATGAATACTTTGCCCAAATCTCTGATGAGCCCGAGAAACCCAGGGACACTGCAGAACCGATGTATTCAATGCACTCCCTTGATGTCGGGGCCTTTCCGTCATTATCATCTTTGGACGAGGTGATGTTGGAATCGTACAAAAGCGTTGGCTCGGGAGACGAGAGCATGCTGTCAAGCTTCCGTAGTTCCTTGAATTCGGACCCTGTCTCGTACACAAAAGCTTTGCACGCCAGAGTGTCGTTTACAGATGATGGACCCCTTGGGAAGGTTAAATACATGGTCACCTGTTACTATGCAAAACGTTTTGATGCACTGAGGAGGATAAGTTGCCCATCGGAGGTGGATTTCGTCAGATCCCTCAGCCGTTGCAAGAAGTGGGGCGCCCAAGGTGGGAAGAGCAACGTCTTCTTTGCAAAAACTTTGGATGATCGGTTTATCATCAAGCAAGTGACGAAGACTGAGCTGGAGTCGTTCATCAAGTTCGCCCCGGGCTACTTCAAATACATGTCTGAATCAATTGGGACAGGAAGCCCCACCTGCCTGGCAAAGGTCCTCGGTATCTATCAGGTATTTCTGTCTTCATCCAAAAAGCTGAATCTTTATTGCTGAATAATTTATCACTTCCTGATATTTGCCACGAATGAGCTATCGAGCTATCTTTGGGGTTCGTGTCTAGTGTAGACAATTTCTTTCAATGGTACATCATACAACATATGCTAGTCGAGAAAAAAGTTGATCTTTAGTTTTCTTGGTTTGAAGTGATGGAAATCTTGGTAAATTATAACACTGTTTGAATTTTGTCGAAAAGGTATTTTCGAAACAACTTAAAGGAGGGAAAGAAACCAAAATGGATGTGCTGGTGATGGAGAATCTGCTATTCGGAAGAAACGTGACACGTCTCTATGATCTCAAAGGTTCATCCAGGTCGCGATACAATCCAGATTCTTCCGGAAGTAATAAGGTGTTGTTGGATCAGAACTTGATCGAAGCAATGCCCACTTCTCCCATATTTGTCGGAAACAAGGCCAAACGAGTACTAGAAAGAGCTGTGTGGAACGATACTGCTTTTCTCGCTGTAAGTTTCTCATCTCCTCTCTTTATCATCCACGAACTCACCCCACCTCGACTTACATTTCATTGCTTCCTATCTCTGGCTGCAGTCTATAGATGTGATGGACTACTCACTACTAGTCGGGGTTGATGAAGAGAAGCACGAGCTTGTACTTGGAATCATCGACTTCATGAGACAGTACACATGGGACAAGCATCTCGAGACATGGGTGAAGGCATCGGGCATTCTGGGCGGGCCCAAGAACGCCTCACCAACCGTGATTTCTCCGAAGCAGTACAAGAGGAGATTCAGGAAGGCCATGACGACGTATTTCCTGATGGTCCCGGACCAATGGTCACCTTCTAAGATCGTCCGTAGCCAGTCGCAGACGGAGATGCCAGAAGAGAACTCACAGGCACAGAATGCTGCACATATTAGTATGCTGCCCTCTGCTGAGTGAAGAAACCTCATTTGCTTGTATATTTTGAAGCTCACTTCTTCATTCTTTTTTTTTTTTTTTTGTATATCTATTTTTCTTCATTTCTATATTCTTTTTTGTAAGCAATGGCCATTTGAATCTTGTTTTATAGGTAGATTTCATTATTATTTTTTAGGGGAAAATATATTAAAATCCCCCTTCCCCTGTACACATTTTTTTGTGTTGCTTTGTTCTCTACCATGAATTGGAAGAATTTGAAGTTGTAACTTGTAAATCGATTGGAATATATATCGATGCAGTTTTGCAGATCTCTCGTTTTTCGATCGCTTTCGTATCATTGTATTTAACTCGTACGTTTGTAGATGAATCAGACCTACTCACGAGCTATACGAATTTCACTCATTTAATTAACGAGTCAAGCTTAAACCTCAATTTCGAGCGAAGAAGGTTCATTCACGATCCTTTGTTTGAAGTTTCGACACTTCATCTAATTAAGTCATTTATTTATCGAACTCGAGCTACTTAAAAGCTTCATAACTCAGATCCAAACCGAGCTTGATCACAAAAATTTGAATCAAGCTTGGGATATAGTTAACATTCTTTATTCGATTCGACTCGTTTACATCCCTTTACACTATCGAATTCTCGAAAAAAAAAGAAAATTCAAGAAAGAAATACATGGCTTCAAAGAACTATGGACATTGGGTTTTGTTCATGATGATAAATACTTTTTGTTTAAATGTACAAAAAACTTCTAAATCTTCAAAAACATAATTCTATGATGTCAAAATTTAGGCAGCTCTTTCTCATCACACTCATGAAGCCAACATCTTTGAAGCAAGCCAACTCTCTCAGCATCTTCACTGTCAATTTTCAATAAATAGTCAAGTCAAATACGAGTCGAGTTACTAAAAGACCTATCGGCAAATTGATTTTTTGGGGCGAGTTCGAACGGGTTCGAACTCAAACTCAGAACTTTTCTTGTCTTAAACACGTGAAATAAATGTTAGTGTTACAAATACTATGTACAAAATGTTATGTTACCTTGAAATTGGTTGGGAAAAACGAGGGCCTTCATCGTATCCTTCGCAAATAATTTCACCATTTCTATCCTTGTAGCATATGATACCATTTAATTTATCTTCAAACACCTATATATCATGTGAAAAAAGAAGAAAAAAATATAAATAATAGGAATAATAGTAGTTTAAATTACGAAGTTTTAGTTTAGTAACCATCTCTCATTAGTCTACATTGGTGATGCTTAAAATGACGTCGTTTCATTTCAATAAGTAATTTTATCTACTTATTTTAATGAAATGACATAATTTTGAACATCGCCAAATGTTGGTGCTGTTTCGTGCACCGATGAAACAATTGAGAAAAAATGAAACTCTGTGATTTAATATTTTATTTTTTAAATACTACTACTAACTGATCAGAATTTGATTAATCTTCGAAATCTAAAAGACATTACTTACCTTAATCTCGTTGTGATCATATGATTTGATTCGGAGGCCGATTGGGACGGGTTTGGTGACACACATAATGACCATACTACCCCTCGAGGCCCGTTTGCTCGAAGTTCGGCTCAATATTGCAATAGAAGATGAAACACCGGTTGAAAAACTCGTAGCCATGAAATCATATATGTTTTGTGAAGAGGAGAAAGAAGAGGGAATGGTGTATCAAAGATTACATTGGTTCACATATAAAGAAATGGTTGATTTGAGGTTTGGGATTCTTGGCTTTTAGGTTTACTACAAAGTCAATACTAATTAAATAATTTTGGAAGAAACAAGGACATTGTATGCTGCCTAATCTTTTACATTATCTCATGTTAAATTAAATAATTACAATGGTTGGAGGTCCCACTTAGCTTATATTCAACTTATTGATGGTGATGAAAAATGAGTCATACTTGTTATTAAAATGTGATCTATATTTCAAATTTATGTTTTTTCCATTAAAAATAAGCTTTTGAAGGAGTGTTTAGCGGTAACACGTTTCCTCTCTAATAATAATAGGTCGATAGTTCGAGTTATCATAAGATAATTAGAGAGTCGTTATTGATCATATTTTAATAAAAAAAAAACTTAAGCTTAAATAGCGTATGTGCTTCGAAAAATATAAATCCATAAACCTTGTTCTATTTTTTCACAATCTTATAAACAAAAAGCTCACAAAAATAATTACACTATTTGATATTTCCAATATATAATCTCAAAAGTTCACAATCTCATTAGTCATCTATACTCAATTTTCTGTTCAAAATTTACACTATTTATAATTAAACTCTCAAAATATTTTTTTTTATAATTAATTATAATAGGCTGTTTAAGAGACTCGAAGTTATCATGACTTAATTTGTCAGTAGACTATAATTAATTCTTTGAAGTGAACTAAAATTCAGGAGATTTTCAAAGCTTTAGAATTAATTAGTTTAGGTGATAAATACTGAATTAAAATACAGGATTAGGTAAAATGTCATTTGCCAAACTATTGTAGCCTTTCAATACAGGCATAAATTTCTTTGAGTGAATCTTCGTACCAATTAATATTATACAATAATTCAACTTGACAAAACAATGTGTGGGTCTATAGATAAGTCATGTAATTATGTTTGAAAAGAACTATCACAATGTTATATATTCTGCAATATTATATGAAAAATAAATTACTTTGTCTTTTTACGAATTAAATCTTATTTTGACTCAATGCCAGTTTTAAAAACGTAATTTCATGGATAATCATGTTAATTGGATCAAATTACAGTCGATTCTTAAAATGTAATTTATTTTTATTTTTTCCTAAAAATGTAATTTAGCTGTGATCATTGCTATCGTTAATTAATTATATACTCCTACTAAATTACAACTGAATATAATAGTCAGTGGCGGAACCAGCGTAGGACAAGCCCCCGCGCCAGCGGGGGCTTGGCCGGTTCCTGATCACTAAATATCACCGGAAACTTTAAGGGCGCCGCCAGTTGCAGAAGCTCCGTGAAGTGCCGAGGAAGAAGAAAGTTACAGATTTAGGTTTTTTGATATTGGGCTGTAACTTCAAAATAGAATTAATTGGCCCGTTTTTAATATTAGCCCAGCTATTAAATAATACTCATACTCCTATTTAATTCTTGGACCAACATCTCACTTCTCTTTTTGACAGATAATTACTCATTTATTAGTAATTTTTTTTCAAGAAGTAGTACTACTAATATTTTGATTGATCAAATCGAAGCCATTAGTTTTATTAACTCTAACTCATATATTTAATTCCTTTTCCATTAATTTTCCTACAAAATATTATACTATCAATTTGTTAATTCTAATTCATGTACTATCAATATGTATGGTGTATGAATTTATAATTCCTTGTACCATCAATAATTAATATATTTATTATGTATATTACTCCTTATTAGATTATGTTCTCTTTATTTTGATTTATTTACTTTATTTAAATGTCATATATTAATTAGTAATGAGAGCAAGAGTTTAGGGATATGATTTAATATGAAAAAATGGTAATATTTCATAAATTTATAATTTTTATAGTTTTATTTTGAATTATTATATTTTTTTTATATCAAGTGTCCTAGAATTTTGGCATATGATTTAACTTGAAAAAATGTTCTCTTTAACTTTTGTAAAAAGGTTATATGTAAAAGTAAATATTAGTACTAGTATAATATATAACTACCTCCTTCCACTAAAATTCGTCTCACTCTGACCCGGTACGGGGTTTTAAGAAATGTAATGGAAAATGAGTTGAAAAAATTAGTAGATTGTGGGTCCTACTTTATATTAATTTTATAATAAAAAATGAGTAGGAATGAGTTAGTGGAATATGGGGTCCACTACCAAAAATGGTAAAAGTGAAAGGGGACAAATTTTGGGGGACGGATGGAAATGAAAAACTGGAACAAATTTTGGTGGACGGAGGTAGTATCATTTTTAAAATTATTTTATTATTAATAATATTTCAGCACCTGCTTGTTTGTATTTCTGGTTCCGCCACTGATAATAGTTGTATAAATTATTAATCAACTTTCCTTTTCTCATACCAACTATATCAGGTAAAATAGGAATGGGGTCATACAATTATGTGGTCTTAATTAAGACACAATATATTAGTAATTTAATACTACTCATAAAATATCATTATGTCACTTTGTTGACAGATCTAAGAAATAACAAGAGATCATTGTTCTTAATGGAGATCAATACGCTTAAACAAAAAATTAGCTACTTTCCAATAAAAAATTCAGAATATAAACAAGAATCAAAGAGTAGTGAAATTAACTATTGTTCCAATCGAAAATGAAATTAACGAAATAATAATACTATTGTCAAATAGTAGGTCTTATATTTTATATAAATATATAAGCTAGTCTATGGTTTTCAGATTTCAGAATAACATTTCGATATCTTTGGTATTCTCTTTCTGCAGACTACTCTGAATAACGTCTTTGATAATCTGAAAAGATCCATAACGGTGGCAGAGTAATTCCACCATTCAATTTAATATGTATTAAAGTACGTTTCTTCTTCTCCATTATTATTGGTTAATCATTATTAAAATATTTATGCATTGTTCATTCAATTAATTTAACATTTCATATTCATTCACAATCACACACATGAACGAAGTGACTATGATAACTAATTGATAACAAAATGATTAACCACTAATTTAATGACACCATTAATTATTAACTATTGATAATGTGGAAAAAATATTGGTTGACAAGGAGAGGAAGCGAGAGCCCAATCATCAAAATTAATTGGTATTGGGCCAAACACTTTTAAAAATTATAGGACTTCCCCAAATATTTTGTAAACTACTGATGGACTGTTTCTTTTATAAAAATAACCATGAACTTTTATTCATAAAAAATCTCTAAAAAAGAGCTAAGAGCATCCTTAATGCTACGGGGCTGGGCCGCAACTCGCGAGTCCCGGCCCGAAATCAGCGTTGGAGGGAGGAGAGTCACGGCTCGGGACGGTCCTGAGGACGCAGTTGCGTCCCTGGGCCGCTCCCGAGTCCCGCCCTGGCCTAGGGTTAATTGTTACGGGCCGTGCCGCAAAGAGTCCCAGCCCAGCATTATTTGGGGTTCGGGCCAGACCGAGACTCTACTTAATAAATTTTTTTTATAAAATTCAAAAATTTATATATAAATACCACTCTTCCCTCCATTTTCATATTACTTCAACTTCATTTCTCTCACTCTCACACTATATTTTTGGAATTTTTAAATTTCAAAGTTATAATTTTCTATTTTTCAACTGAACAATGAATTTTCTCGGTTTTAATTGTTCAACGTATTCTATTTTACGAGTAAAATAGGTTGTAGTTGTGAATAGTCCAAATGAATAGTTGTGGCTTGAGTTGTGGCCTGCGGGATTAATGAAGTTGTGGCCTGGGTTCCTAAATTTAGGAGAATGATGACGTAGAGGGGACTTGCTGCACAAATCCGAGATAGGGTTAAGGATGCCCTAAGTTTTCTATTTATAAATGACAAATTAACAATTATTCGACAGCCTATTGATGGATTTATACATTGGCATTTTCAAAATCGCGTTTACAAAGGTACTTATTTGTCATCTAATGAAATAGTACTAGCATTGAGCAAAGGGGACTTGTTCCATCATGTAAAAGAGTGTTAACCGGTGGGCAAAATCGTCATTTCCAATAATTCTGTAATCAAGAAAAAAGCCAAAGGCTGTGTTTGGAACTATGGTGACAACCAGGATACACTAATCAAAACTTAAAAAAATACTCCATATGTCCCATTAAAAAGGCAACGTTTTCCTTTTTAGGTTATCCCATTAAATATTAAACGTTTCCTAAAATAAAAATAACTCTATCTCTACTTTTTTATCTCTCTTACTTTACTCTCTCTTCATTAACTCACAAAACAACACTACATAAAATCCTGTACCGATTCCCAAATATTTCATTTTAAATGGGACGAAGGGAGTATATATATAAAAAAAACAACCCGCATAAAAAGAAGCTTCTCAATTCTCAAAAAATAATTCCTCTCTCAACTCCCAAAGCCAAACCCTTTATCTAATTTACAAATTCCATTGCTAAGCCTAAACACAATAGTAAAAAAGTAATTGTAACTAAGAAAAACAAATCTTCCTCTAATCAAGATAAAATATTTTATTCCCAACTATACTCCACACACCCCTATCTGTAAGACTAATCACATAGTCCATAGAGTTGTAGATGATTTAGGGGAAAGAGCTTTGGTCTGAACAATTTTTGTCCTTTTTTGCATGTTAGTGATTGTTGAACAGTAATTTAGACCAGCCTCATTTTTTGCCAGTAGCCACCACCCTTTCTACTTCCTCCTCCTTCAAACCTCCACACTCAATTTTCTCTTTTTTCCTTCTGCATTTTGCATAACTTTGAACAATAAAGCATGTAGGAGTACTATTTATTTTCCCACCCAAATACAGCTTAAAAAAGCTCAAATCTTGACAAGTTTTGCTGCCATGGATCTCAGCAGCACCAAGTATTTAGAGCCTGCAACCTTGTTTTCATGTCAAGGGGTGAGTGTAATTTTTTTTTTCATGCTTGTAATTGTTTTAAGAAATGTGGGTTTTGTCCAAGAATGGATTTTTTTAAGAAATATTGTTTTGAATTTTATTTTAGGGAGAAGGAGCAATGGAGGGGAATAATGGGCTGTGCAAGGGGGGTTTAAAGAACCCATTTTTGGATTCCTTTTCTGACCCTCTTTGCAAGCTGAATCTCAAGGAGACCTCAGACTTTGTCAAGTCATTTCCAGTGGGAGAGGGCAGGGGCATTTCTGAGATTTCAGTGACAAGGAGGAATGTGGAGGCTCCCCCAACTCCTGGGAGGCCTGTTTTCAGCTTCAGCAACACTTCAAATTTTGCAAGAAAGAGCTTCCCTTCAAAATGGGATGATGCTGAGAAATGGATTCTTGGTGGGAGTTCTTGCAATGACTCCCCTGCTAACAATCATGGCTTGTTCAAGTCACTGGATCACACTACCTCAAGGATGTACTCCAGGCAATGCAGTGGGTACAAGCCCAACCTTGGTGAAATCTGTGCTGAGAAGTCAAGGATCACTGAGGAGAAGGTCTCAAAGGTGATTTCATCTTTTCAAGGGCCTCTGGTTCTTGATCACCATCACAGCAGAGGTGGACCAGTAAATGGGGTTGCACTTTCAGCCTCAGAAGATGTACTTTTAAAAGGTTGGAACTTAGAACCCATTAATTCTTGCCTCTATAAGCTTTGTGATAATTACATTGGCCCATGTGTTGCTTCTGTGTTTTTTGGAGTTTTGCTTGAACAAAGCTTGGTTCTTGAAAGTGAAATGTGGCTGTGTTGATAATGAGGTTTGGTTTTTCCTTAAAAGGGGAATCCACCTTTATTGGTTGGGAGATTTTGATTTGATGTTTCTGTGTTTCAAGATTCAGTTTTTATCATTAACACATTGCTATTGTGTTTCAAGATTCAGTTTTTATGGCACCCACAAAATTTACTATTGTGTTTTTGCAAGGAAATTTGTAAATAAAATAAGGGCTTGGCTTTGGGAGTTTGGTTTATTATATTTTGAGAGAATTGAGAAGATTCCTTTTGATAATGATGTTTGGTTTTTTTCTTTAAAGGGGGAATCCAGCTTTATTGGTTGGGAGATTTTGATTTGATATTTCAGTGTTTCAGTTTCAAGATTCAATTTTTATTACTTTGAATTGTTCATAGCTCATGTATTTAGCCAATGCAGATAAATTCCCAAATGAGTTGAATCAAATAATCCCCAAATTTGGATGCTCTGAGCCAATGCAAGAAGGGTTTCTATTTGGAAACAGTTTCAAGAAATCAACTGAAATAACAGAGGAAGTGAAACACAGAGACATTGGCACAGAAATGACTCCTCTTGGCAGCTCCACCACCTCGAGGTGCCCGACTCCGTTCAAGAGCACGTCCCCCGCGCGCCACACCACGCCCGCCAACCGGTCCGGCCCGTTGGGCCCGAGTGGCGCAGACACCATGGACATAACTCAGCTGCAGGAGTGCCATTTAGCAAAGCTGCACCTTGGCACACAGTTTGATTCGGTCGCCTCAAATTGGAGCTCGAGGGAGGAGGAAGAGGAAGACGTCTCGAAGAGCTTGAGGCACTTCGAGATGAGCACCGAGTGCAGGAAAAGCGTATCGGAGTCCAGGAGTGCCGGCTGGCAGGAAGAGGAGAAAACCAAGAGCTGCCTAAGGTGTGGAAAATGATGGCTTTTATTAATTTTTATCATATTTTTGGAGTTTGGTGGCATTAAAATGAGGTGGGATTTCAGGTATCAAAGAGAAGAAGCAAACATTGAAGCTTGGGTGAATCTACAAAGTGCAAAAGCAGAAGCTGAATCAAGAAAGCTTGAGGTAGCTATTTTACTTAATTTTATCATATTCATGCAATTTAACTCCTGAATTCAATAGTGTTTTTTCTGTCTATGTTAGTTCCAATAGTGTCACATAACCACTCATATATACCAACATTAATGGTGCAGTGAATTCCAAGGCATCATGTACTGAAACAAGTTAGTACATTGGAATCAAGATATTTACCAACATTAATGGTGTAGAGAATGGCCTAGAATTTTATATAATCTATATGCACAATAGGTTCTTTCACCTGTAATTATGCTCGGGCTTAGGGATGTTTTTCCTTCAATTGAGGCAGTCGTCTTAGGTCCTCGAGTTTGGTTTCTTGGATCTTACTAAAAGCTAGAGTTAGTTCTTAATTTTATTTAATACAAATAGCCACTAGCTAAGAGATCCTTCCTTGCTCATTCCCTCCAATTCTCTAGTTCAAGGTATTTCTTTTACACGTGCTTCCTACAGAACCGGAGATCGTAGTCTCATAACGACATTTTGGTGATGGAGGGCAAAATGGTCATTTAGCAATGCTCACCCTTCACTCTCCCCTTTAACTAATCTCAATATTTCAGGCTGGATTGACCATATAGTGGACTTTGGAGGCTTGTTTTTGTCTTCATAGACATCGAGCCCCCCACCGGACAACGACACCCTTTAGTCCCGTGCTGAGGCCTAATCTGTTTCTCACCATAATTTAATATGCTCGTGCTTCAGAAGAAGCAAGGAAAGAGCAAGAAATTGTCAGCATTTTTTGCATTATCATAATATTTCTTGCAAGGCCATTAGCATTGGAAACTTGAAACTCATGTGCATTGCTGCAGAACTCTATGCAGTTGGTGGTGTCCACTTCTCACATTTACTCTCTCACTCTCTCACACACATTAGGATGTGCATCTTCACACACACACACAACACACATTATTCTGCATGAATTTTAAAATGAGCCATTCTTGTCTCTTGCAACATGTTCTCAAAGTGGCTCCAATTCTTGATTGTGTTGCTTGTTCCGTACTAAATTAGCTCGTCGTGTGGATAAAAGTCGCTGTCGGTTTCTTACACGATAATTCAGGACCTTGTCATAAGCAAAAAAATGCTATCTTTAGTGATCCCACGTTTTTAATTGATCTCGATATCCATGTTTGAGTCGTGTTCGTGCGGATGACAACTCGAATTTTTCCAAGATCCAATTTTTTTTTCTGGTTTTGCATCAGGTGAAGATACAGAAAATGAGGGCCAATTTGGAGGAGAAGCTGATGAAGAGGATGGCGGACGTGCATAGGAAGGCTGAGGAGTGGAGGGCCGAGGCGCAGTTTCAGCATTCGGAGCAGGTTCGGAAAGTCGGGCTGCAAGCACAGAAGGTGATGAACAGAAGGAAACATAGCAAAAACAACAACACCAACAACAATAACTCTCACTTCTCAGGGCACAAGTCTTGTGGCTGCTTCCCTTGTAATAACCATCTATAGATGTAAAATGAAAAAAAAAAAAAAAAAAAAAAAACATAAATATTTTAGCTTTGAGAGAATCTTGTAGTTTAATGCAAAATCTAGGAGGATGGCACATGAATATTTTTCAGTAAAAAGATTCACTTTTGTTGATGAAATTTGATCATTTTTGCATGATGGGGAAAGGCAATACGACAAGTTTAAATGTAATGCCTTGCAATATGACAAATTATTGATGTGGGAAAGGGCAAAAGATGTCTTCTCATGGGGCTTATGTTTTCAAAAAAAATGTCTATAATTGCTATTTTCAATTGTCTAAAAATGTAAGAACAATTTTAGTTTGACTAGAAAGAGTGACAGATCATATTTAGTTTCAGCTTTCAGGTGATGATGGGTAGTACTAATTGAACACTGTTCAAATTTAGGTCTTTACTGACATAAAAAATAATGTTAAGCTGTACTTTCCTCATTTATCACTGCATTTTAATTTATTTTGCTAATTTCATATTGTACTAAAAAATAAACTTTTACCCCTTTTATTTTGACATTTACATTTTCCCTCTTTATGTCTTTTTGCAGTGTTCCAAGAGCTAAAATACAAAAAAAAACAACTTGGGAAAGTGTGAAAATAAACAGAAAAATTGTAGGTACAGGGGGAAAATGATTGATTGGGGGTAAAAATAAATAAAAATAGACGTGCAAAATTGAACAAGAATGCATTAGATAAAGTGCATAGGATAAAAAATAATACTCCCTCCGTCCCTAAATATTTATCACTTATTTTCATTTTCGTCCGTTCCTAAAAATTTGTCACATTTCATTTTTACTATTTTTTGTAGTGGACCTTATATTCCACTAACTCATTCTCACTCACATTTTATTATAAAACGTACTCCCTCCGTCCCAATTTTATAGTCACATTTTGCCATAAAAGTCTGTCCCACATTTATAGTCACATTAGAATTTTCCATATTTGGACATAAAATTTTTTCCCATTATTCACTAAAATTACACCCAAATGTCATTATCAACACAAAAATAAACCAAAACAAAAATAAAAAACAAAAAAGTAAAAAAGGGACTCACCTTCAACAAACTCACTTCATTTATTACACACTCCATCATCTCACTTCATTTATTACACACTCCACACTCCACTATCTCACTCCTCCATCTCACTTCATTTATTACACACTCCACCATTTCACTTCATTAATTACACACTCAACCAATTCCTTAAAACTCGTGCCATAACTAAATGTGACTATAAATCTGGGACGGAGGGACTATATAAAAGTAGGACCCACTGACATTAACTTTTTCGACCCACTTTCTATTACTATTTCTTAAAACCCGTGCTGGGTCAAATAGTGACGAATTATAGGGGACGGATGGAGTACTACACTACTATTATTAAAAATAAGGTAAAGAAACCCAATTATTTTATTTGAAATACTATTTCATTCGATTATTTTACAATGATAAGTTCCTAAAATGATCTTTAATTGGGAAAGGAGAAAGGAAAAGCTATTGAAAACAGGTTCTAAATGTAAAAAGCAATTTCTAGATGTGTTGCATTGCAAGAAAAACACAGCTCACACAGTGAAAAATGGAGAAAATGACAAGAAGAAGGGGTTTGGATAATAGTAGGAGCAATCGATATTTCTGCAAATCTTTACGTATGAAGATTGTAAAGCTTTAAAGCTGCAGTCATCATATCACTACTACTAATACTATACTCTCTAGTATTTTCTTTTTTGCTTTTTTTCCACCTTTTGATATATCAAAAGGCTGCATTTCCTGCATGGATTGTTTGGTCTTTTGGACAAGATAAAAATCTCTTTTCTCTCTCTCACACACTATGTTTTCTTGATATTGCATGGTGATTTGTACTCCCCCGATATCTCTCTGTGCACCTACAGATGCTTAAGGTTTTCGGTTCCGGCGGTTAACCGTGGAACCGGAACCGTGACTTTTTTCTTGAACCGAAACCGCCATATTTTGAACCGTGGGCTAGTTTCGGTTTTAAATTTAACGAACCGAAATAGTGAAAAACCGTGAAACCGAGCCGGAACCGCGAAAAACTACCGGAAACTGGCGGTTCGAAACCGTGAAAAACCGTAAAAGATCACCGGAAAACCGACGGTACCAAACCGGAACCGGAACCGCCGGTTTTCGAACCGAAACCGGAACCTTGAAATAGCCTCACGGTTCGGTTCCGGTTCCACATTTCCCGAAACCGGAACCGCCGGTTTACGAACCGTGGCATGTCTATATGCAGCTAAGTCGTATTTCTTTGTGTTGTCAAACTTTAGTTAAGTCAATTTTTTTTTCTTTTTGCAAAAAACTACTTATTTTTTTATCTTTTATTTTATTCTCGTTCACTTTATTCTCTCATTATTTCTATACATTTTTTTCTTTTCCTACTTTATTTTCTCTTCTTTTAACTCATTTTTACCACAATTTTTAAAATTATGTGCCAAATAGAAATAATCTACTATAGAGAGAGGAGTGAGTATATATTTTTTTTGCTTAGTGTTGATAAAATATGATGGCATTTAGTAATATGCATTTCATGCAACAAAAACATAGCAAAAAAGGTGGGGTTCTTTGAATAATTAATAAAATGGTGATATTATTTTACATGCATGAATTTTCTAAAATTCAGTTCAGACTAGTCTTCACCATTCCACACTTTATTCTAATAATTATTGAATTTTCGTTTTTGTTTGCTTTTCATGTTTTGGTAATCTTATAGGAGTAACAAAATGTGAGTATTATACAATAAACAAGATGCATACACACTTAAATTGATATAAAATATAAATACCAAATCTAGCTTAGTTGATTCTTAAATTTTAGATTGATATGAAAAAGTAAAGTTTTGATTTTAGAAATGTAAGATCACAATGTAACCCCAAAAATAAAAAGTCACAAGAACATTGAAGTGAAAAAGGGAAAATAAAGGTTTAAAACTAACTTATTGCAACAATAGAAAAGCCATCAGAAACAGACCAATCCCTATCCTCATAGGCGGCTGATGACTTCTTCAACTTCTGAGGGGGAGTAGAGATGGTATTTTGGCGAAACCTTAGCAATATCGACATTGTTGGCCGTCACCTGAGACCAAATGACGTGGCGATCGAGAAACAATACGTGAGAGAGGGAAGCTTATTCGAAGAAACTGATGAGAAAGTAGTATACATAGTTATTACCTTCTCCTCCATGACTTGCTTCAGAATGGAGAGTGCGATGGTTTCAGCTTCCTTGAGGGTCAGTTCCTGCAAGCATGACGAATGAATCATGTAACGAAAGAAATCTTGATAACCAATTGAGCAGATAATTGTGTTTCTGGGATTTATCATTGCTTAGATGTAAAATGGGGAAGAATTAGATACCTTGTTATACTGCTCCTGCAAAGAGCTGTCTGCACCTTCAGAACCTGACCCGATGGCTTTTGCATTGCATTGCCAGAAAGTGCCCGATGGGTCGGTGTAGTACCTGTGTGTAACGCAATTTGTGTAAGTTGTAATGAAGGAGAGCTATATTCATCTCAGTTAGCAAGTGTAGAGTGGCACAACCACTTTACAAGCAGCATCAGCTTTCGCAAAGGCCATATAAGCTTGATCCTAATTGAATAAAAACAATACTTACAGGCAAGGGCCATTCTCATCATGACCAGCAATGAGAAGAGATACGCCAAAAGGTCTGGACTGCACGAAACAGAGATACAAAAATAAGAAAAGCACAAGCATATGATTTGTAACTTAATTTGCACTGAAGTAGAGCCTGGCAGGATCGAGAACACTTTGACACAAGTACTTCCTCATATCAAACACTGAACTTTCATGACACATAAAACTATAGGCATTTATACTGTTGAAAGGCATTGAAATGACAAGATAGAAGCGTGAAACAAACAGCTCAAGAAGATCTAACTAGTAATAACAATGTCTCCGGTGATATAGTAAAGAAAGTAATTTAGCATTCAACTCTAAGATTTTGGCATCATCAAGAAGATTTATGTAAGGAGCAATGAATTTTGAACACTGCACTACCTTGGGGATTCCCGGATTTACAGATAGCTACAATTCTTAATATAAATCAAGATATATGTATGAAACTTGTAAGTTAAGAGACTAACCATTGATTCTTCATCACCTTCACCAAATCGTAGAGCAAGATCACAAAGGGCTTGAGTAGTAGACTCAACAGTCATCGGCTCACCGTAAGAGAATCTGTGGTTCTGGAGGAAACAAGAGATTCAAGTTAACAACTAAGAAACCAAATCACGATAGGATTGTGAACTGAAGAGTACCTGAGTTTCAACTCGTGCATGTTCAACCAGTGTGCGGGCATCAGCAATTAAGCCACTCATGGCACACCCTATATGTTCATCAATTTCCATAATTTTCTCCACACTGCTCGGCTCCTATGAGCAGTAAAATGTGAAATCCATTCAAATAAGTATAGATCACCAATCATCATAGAAAGCCTCAAAAAACAAAAAAAAATCCAACCTGGTTTTCAAAAAGCGTGTAAAAAACGCATTCAAGCAAGATTAGATAGTGGAGTAAGCTAAAGCTTTCGCCAGTATCATTTGATGTTTCACTATTCTCCCTTCATCATTCTTTACCTCAATGCTACTACTACACATAACAAATCTAATTCACGTTTCACCGAAGACAAATACGGCCAGCCAACATCATTTTATAACGAAAATGCCATGTCATGTCGATCGACAGAGCCTAAAAAACAGCTGACTCCTTCAACCATTCAATAATTTACAATATACACTTCTTATTTTCATCTATATTATTCACATAATGATAATAGTATAAGCTCAAATTAGCTAAAACTCAAGCTCCTAAACAATGATTCCTTCCTTGGTCATTACAAAGGATGCTAAACATACCAGCAGCGGGGAGGTAATCCGCTTCTCGACAGCAAGAACAACTCCTTCCTTAGTCTTTACACCAATTGCAGTTGAACCCAACTAAAGGAATGCACAAAAACAACCTTCTTTATTCAAAAATTACACACACACACACACACACACACACACAAATGATTCTCAGAAACACAATTGGCGGATTCAAATCAGCATAATAATACCTTAATCGCCTCAATTGCATATTCAACTTGAAACAATCGCCCTTCAGGGGAGAAAGTATTGACTCCTCTATCATACTCAGTCCTAAAATTTTATTAAAAAAACTCAAATCACAATAAATCAGCTCAAAAACCTCAGTGAAACCCTAAAAATCTCATCCTCATTACCTTGTGAGAAACATTTTCGATTCCGACCCCAAACTTTCCTGCAAACAGATCAAATCAACAGCTAAATTTCGATGAATCAAGTGCGTTCTCACAATAACGATTTTAGCAGAAGAAAAAACTTGAAACGGATCTAAATCCGACAAACCTTAGCTCACCAAATGAATTTGGATTGTGATTAATTCGGAGTGGATTTCAGTTTTATATTTCTGCAACTGAGCTTTTCTCCTTCGTGTGAAGCAAGAAAAAATGAGATGATATTCGGGTTACCCGGAAGAGCTACCCGGGTTTGGGTTTGGGTTTGGGCTAAAAAGCCCGTTTGTGATATATTTGGGAGCTACTGGGCCTGGGCCTGGGCCTAGTTAATACTGCTGTCGTCACGATTAAAGTGGAGAAAAAATGTTTCTATATTTAGGAAATATATGGATATAGACGTGGCCACGGTTCCGAAACCGGCGGTTACGGTTCGGAACTGCTGGTTCCGATTTTAGAAATTGTCGAATCAGAAACGAACCCCGAGGGTGTTTCGCGGTTACGGTTCTGGTTCCAAAACCGCGGGTTTCGATTTCGGTTCCGAACCGGCAATTTTCCGGCGTTTTTTTTACGATTTTAAACCGTCGGTTTTTTGCAGTTCTGGCTTGGTTTCACGGTTTTCCGGCGGTTTTTCGCGGTTCCGATACGGTTTCAGTTTGAAAATTTTTAAACCAGTTTAAAAATCGATGGTTTCGGTTCGGATAAATTCTCACGGTTTCGGTTCGGAATCGTAATCGGCGGTTACAGTTTCGATTTTAACCGTCGGTTCGATAAATCTTGGACATGTCTGCATGAATAGGAGGTTAGGAAAAGAAAAATGAGTCATTTTAATCGAAAGGTGGGAGCATACTATTTTGCAACTTGAATCGAAAGGTGGGAGTATAAATCAAAATTTCTAGTAATTTTGATTCTATCATAATTTTACAAATCTTGACTTTACCGAAGTAAAATATTTAATACTTTTAATTTATTGAATCTCTCATAATATTACACATCTTAATTTTATTGAATCTATCATAATATCACTACTATATGGATGAAATAACTATATGAATGAAAAAATTAGTTAAAATTTTTAACACATTCTTAGCATCATTATATATACTTTCTTCGCCAACTTAGAGTCCTACTTTGATTTGATAGGATTTTTAAAAATGTGTAATGAATAAAATAACCATATGCAGTATAAAGTTAGTTAAATGTTAATTAATGTTTTATATTTTACAATGTGAGTAGAATAAATTACTAGTAGTATGTAGTAAAATTTAGTTACTAAAGATGAACAAAAAAAAATCCGCCATAGGCAAAAAAAGAGAAAATACCGAACAAATTCAAACATGAATCGATATTTCCAAGATAAAGAAAAATATCAAACATCCAAGTCGAATTCATTTATTATTGTGAGTCAAGAAACAACCAATTTATGAACCCAAAATTCCAAGATATAATGTTGAGCTACCCAAATCTAGCTCACCAAAACCATTTTTGTATGGTCCTAAATTGTACAGACATAACCTTGGTGCGTAGAATTCGAACTACCGAGCGTTGCTCAGTCGCGATACTCGTTCATGAACGCTTGGTGAAACTCCGTGAGGCGAGACACGATGGCTGGAATCCTGTCCTCTTGAGGTAAAATCGTGCATCTGAAATGCCACGTGCCGGGAACCTACAACGAGACAGGTGCATCATCATTGCTATTCGATGTCACGTTGGTTTGGAAATTTCATGGACAATTTTGATCCGTATACTCAATCGAACATATACTCAATTTAAGATAAGTCGAGTTACTGGTTGTTACCTGTCCGAAGCCAGAACCAGGAACGACTACCACTCCGGTGGCATTGAGGAGGCGACGGGCATAGAATGCGTCTGGGGCAGATTTCACCGCCTTTGCAGCTTCGATTGCTTTGTTTGGCAAGGCAATGCGAGGGAACAGATACATTGCTCCTTCGGCCCGGTTGCAGGTTACTCCTTCCAAACTATTCAGTGCATCTTCAAGAGTCTGAAAATGCACAAAAATCGAGTTAAAAATCGAATCTTTACGCCTCTTTCAATCGATACTTGCAAGTTTTATTCGCATTTCATTTTTTTGCTTGTGTTTCGTTCAGGTTTTCATTGATGTTTCATTACTAAGGTTCGAGAGGAAGGGCTAACCTTGGCCCGTCTCGCTAGGGAGGATAAAATTGCATCTCTCTCAGCGGTGTAAGATTCATACGATTCATCACCGACCTGCATTGCATCAAATATGAACTTCTCGATACATGGCGCACATGAAATCGAGCTGAGATGTTGCGAAAAGTACTAACCTTTGGTGGGCTCATGACGAGGCTTGCAAGAATCTGACCGGATATGTTAGAGCAAAGATTAACTGATGCTAGTTTGTACATCTGCTCCCTTATCTCGGGAGCGAAACCAGTTACTTCCATGTAACCTCCTCGTTTCCCACATTCTCCGTAGTAACCTGGGAGCATCGAGCAAAAATATTCAACTACTTCATTGAGAAAGCACCTTAGAATATCACAATCACGATACTAGGGGTGCTTGTTGTCGTACCTTTCGACACGGATTGGAATGAAACTAAGGAAATATCTTTCTCCCCGTAGCCCATGGAACGTGCAACTTTCTTGAACGAGTGAAAATGTTTGTCGGGCACGTATACATTTTCTTGGTATACCTGCAGAGGCATGGCCCACATCAGCAAATGACTATTTTTATCTGAAGTTCATTGTTTTCAGCCCAATCATGCGTGTAAAAGTTGACGAGAAGTTAATTAAGATATGAATAACAAAGTCACCTCATCGGCCAAAAGAACGAGTCCTTCCTTCTTGCAGAACTCGACAATTTGCTGTTGGTTGCTCTCAGCCAAAACCTTCAGAGAAAGCGATAAATATGTGAATCGCGAGCATTGATTAAATTGAACAAACACGAGGATCAACCATTTTTTACCTGCCCGGTGGGATTGCCTGGATTTATAACAACTAAAGCCCTGACGTCGATGCCCTTTGATCTTGCAGTTTCCAATTGCTTCTTAACATCAGAGACTTCTAAACCCCATCCTGTTGCCTCGTCGAGATAATAAGGAACCTATGAGACAAATAAAGTGATGTGATGACTTTCTATCATCCTTCATTTTAGAAAAAAAAAAGTATGTGAAACGTACGAGAGAGCCTCCATGCAGGGCAATCGAAGCGGAATACAGAGGGTACTGAGGAATAGGACAAAGGATGCCGTCATTTTTCGATCTTATCAATAGCTGCATCATCATATGCACCTGAAAATAAAATGCAGACATCGTTGCATCTAGAATCAGTACCCGTTTCGTCTCAACGGTGATAGAATATAGATATACAAGGATTTGTGAATACCGCAGGGCTTGCACCATCTGTCAAGAAGATATCATTGGGATCAGCTGGGAATCCATCACGAGCTTCAATGCCAGCGCATATTGTGTCGCGCAGGCCTTTGACACCCTATTTTGATGAGTACAAGACGATAAACTTCAATACATCAGTGCACGAGCCATAGATTCATCTGGTGAGTTAGGTCTCAAAAGTGCCCGTTATTACCTGGCTGTGGCTATAAGCTCCAGTGGCTCGTCCAGGAATCTGGTCAAGTATCTGAAATGCCCGCTCGATGGAATCAGCGCTAGCGATCCACAACATAGATTTTGTTAGCAAATCGAAGATTCTACCAAAACTAAGTGCTTCACATATATACATTCGACAAAAACAGTGCTAAAATCTCGTTGAAACTACACATATCAAGATCCTTTGAAGAGGGCAGCCGCATAACTCAAACAACTAAAAAACTCTAAAAGCATAACAAATCCAACCATTAAATGTTAGGTAAACGCAGTTTTGACAAATTTACCTAAATATCCCCTGTGTTTCACCTTTATCCAAAATGGCAGGATGATCACATAAAGCAAGGACCTGAAATAAGAGATTATATGATGTTTTGAATACAGTAACGACAAAATTTTGAACTTCGTTACACCATTACAGTATACGCACCTCTCTGAAAAAGGTGATTGGCTGTTGGCCAAGAGATTGAGGGTTTCCAATATTGCAGTATATGATCTGCGGAAACAATGAGGAAAATGAACAAAAGCAGTTTTTCGATCAAAGTCATTGCGGTTCTAGTAAACTGTAACAGCACCGAAACCTTCATGGAGATTATAATCACCAAAGCAAGCTTCTACAATCACTAAAAATCACATCATACTCTAAAAACACATTCAAGAAAATTCGAAGATCCTACTTATTCTATCCTCGCTTTTTAATTCATACAACAAGTGGATCAAATTTCTAGCATACTTCACACATCAAAGCAACTCAACTCACCTCATCGAAAGGATGAGAATCCGGATTGACCTTCAAATCTTCTTGCAATTTCTATCAAAAGGAAAAAATAAAATAACAACCAGGCTCAGAGTTCACAGAAGAGATGATGCATCGCAACGATAGAGGGAGAACTCGTTTACCTGGGCAAGGTTCACGATTTCACCGCGGACTGCATACTCACACTCCAAAACCTGGTAAAGAAGTTCAATTATTACAAGTTTTCCTCCAATATTAGTATTTGAAAAAGCAATTAAATGCAGAGACACTAAGCAACACATTCTTTGCACACAGTCACACAGTGGATATAGAATCATAGATCACCTAATTCAGCTAAGAAACACTTAGCACTCAAACCATAACCAATTCACATAGATAAAAGATTACTTTTTCAGTGGAAAGTGATAGTCCAAATTCCACAAGCTCAGTTAAAACAAGAATCTGCAGAATCTAATCAAATTAATCAACCATAAAAGCAGATTCAGAGTAGTGATCAGCTCACTGTACCTCAACAAAAAAACAAAGTCAACTCAACTAAAAATTGACACCAATTCAGAATCACCCCCAAATTAATATGAAAAGAAAAGGGAACAAATCTGAGAGATGGTATCACATTCTTTGCACACAGTCACACAGTGGATATAGAATCATAGATCACCTAATTCAGCTAAGAAACACTTAGCACTCAAACCATAACCAATTAACATAGATAAAAGATCACTTTTTTAGTGGAAAGCGATAGTCCAAATTCCACAAGCTCATTTAAACAAGAATCTGCAGAATCTAATCAAATTAATCAAGCTCACTGTACCTCAACAAGTCAATTCAACTAAAAATTGGCACAAATTCAGAATCACCCCCAATTTCCAAATCACAATTAATAAAACAAAACCAAAAAAAACACCAAAAAACAAAAATAAGGGTAACCCCCAAAAGAATCACCTTGGGATTGATGGAATCAATCTTAACAGGAGTGGAGGAATAATCAGAAGACATGGATTCAGAAGGGGCAGAGGGATTGGCAGCAGAAGTGGTCAGGAAACGCAGGAGGAGCGACGAATGAGGCAGCAGATTATGATGTGAATGCGACGAGACGAGTGAAGAAGAAGAAGCGGTGGGATGCAGCAAACCGCCAGCCAGGAATTTCCTGTGGGCTAATAAATTTTTGGATTTTTCAGCGGCAAATTTCCTCATCTTGGAGTTTGCGTGACGGGATTTGCTGGGTTTTTCCGCAGCTGCCCAAAGATTTAATCTCTTTTGCCACAGATGGCGAAGAGTGATGAATTGTTTATGGATTTCTTGCCCACCAAACTTTACACCTCTAATATTAAAAAAAGAAATTATATATGGCCTACAATTTGGGTCCCACTTTTGGTTATATTCCTATTGATAGTCTGTGTGTTAAAAAACCTTGTTCTACTACTATCAATATCATAGTGGTTTTTATATTAAAATATTTGTGAAATTTATTGCAACTCTCTCTAAACAAGAGTGATTACTTTTATGCATAGAACGTTTTTACTACATACTAAAACATGATCCTACCTCAAATATTTTTGTACTCCCCTCGTTTTAGATTAAGAGTCATTTTTTGCCATAAAAGTCTGTCATAGTTTAAGAGTCACTTTTATAATTTTTCATATTTGGTCATACAATTTTACCTCATTCTTCATCAAAATTACATAAAAATGTCATTATCTACGTTAAAATAAATCAAAACAAAAATCAAAAGTCAAAAGGGACCCACCTTCAACCAACTCCACCATCTCACTTCATTTATTACACACTCCACCATCTAATTTCATTTATTACACACTTCAACTCTTTCTTAACACCCGAGCCATAACAGTAAGGGTGTCTCCGATGGCGCCCCTCCCACTAGCCCTTCTCATGCCACGTCAGCACTAGCCCTTCCCATTCCACTGCCACATCACTAGCCCTTCCCACAGCACTAGGACTTCCCACTAGGACTTCCCGCAATAAAATTAATAAATTCACAATTAAAATTAAAATTTACGAAATTAAAATTTACAGAATTAAAATTTCGACACGAGCCGTATTTATAGAGTTTTTTTAAAAAATAAATAAATAAATAAATCGGTGGGACGTCCTACCCACGCCACAGTGGCGTCCGTCAGGTAGGACGTCGAGCTGAGGGGCGAGGCCATCGCAGGGGCACTCAGGACGGGCGTGGGCGCCCTTCCAGCCCACTATGGCGCCCGTCCCCGATGGGCGAGTGGGAAGGGCACCGTTGGAGACACCCTAAGTGACTCCAAATGTGGGACGGGAGAGTATTTGATTTAATTTTTTATAGTTTTTGATAGAGATGTGAAAAATGATCAGATCACTAACCATAAATTGGTCCTTGATGGGCCAAAAGAAGTCCACATTGTAAAAATATTGGTTTGATGGCCTGTTGGAACATACTCCAATTAATTTTACAATACCAAGATGGGCCTTGCTCTCATTTTTGACAATCCACAAGATACAAGTTATTCTTAATTTCGCCACTAAAAAGTGAATACACACTTAGGATTATTAATCCAACTCAAAAAGCCTTTAGTTATGGGCAATATATGTGGGCCACAATAATGGAAACAAATCTCATCAAATAATATTTCAAACACAATAATCACAATAATCACAACCCTAGTGAATAAGGGAAAGTAGTTGAAGGCAACCAACTCCCACCGGCGATGAACTCCCCCGGCGTGTAGCCCTCCGCCTCGGCCGTGCTCGTGATCACCTTGTACCCTTTCCAATCAACCCTGTCCGACGTGGATGCCCCGGCCCCAGTGTTTTGGTACTCTCTATAAGTCAGAGTGTCAAGGGCAAAATCGCCACTCCACACGTGCCACCCGACCGGGTCTATCACGTCCGTTATGGACGACTGCATGATGATGGTCCTAGAATATTCCTTCCACGGCCGTCCCAGATACGTGGGGAAGCTCTTCTGGACGGATTGCAAGTCAGAAGTCGCACCGATCCTACTTTTTTGGATCACGATGCCCGTGTTCTGGTTTGGGTCGGTGCGGCCATGAGCCGTGAACATGTTCTTCTGGCCTGAATTAGGGCGGCGGGCGTGGATGTCGCAATCTTGAAACACAGAGGCTGCGTTGCCAAAAATAAAGTCAACCGTGCCAGCTATGAGACAATTTATGAAGAAATTACGATTGGAGTGGACGTAGAGCGTGTCTTGGTAGGCTAATATGTCGCATTTGTAGAAAGCGGATAGATCCGACCCGACCCGTAGCGCCACGGCTTGGTGCTTAGAGGGCCCCGCCGTGTTTTGGAATGTGATGTCTCGGGCCAAGAACTTTTCTCCCACCACAGCTGCAAACCAACAACATTTGAAAAATGTTAGATGCTATTTCAAGAAAATTGTTAAAAAATGGATATCACCTACTTCATAAAGTAATGTCATTAACTAAAATGTCTAAAGCATTAAAGCAAGTTGAAATGCAAAAGTATGACATCATAATGTATAAGCGTTAGACTATACATGATGTTGACATCATAATATTTTACATGCACATAACCTATCATAAATAACTATATCTAAGTAAAAAAAATAAGATTTAAATCTATCCTAAATTCCTAATGCGAACTTCATAAATTACGGAGAGTTATTAATTTATGTTAGACAAACAAAGCAATCAAATATTTTGTGTCGGTGAAATAGGTGGGGCCCGGGTTGTAAATGTCAATTAAAAGCGTAACTACAGGAGGGAAATAGGCGAAGAACATGTAATTTAACTTATGAAACATCACATCCATCACATCAACAAATAAATTAGTCAACACCTAAATCTAAAAAGGAATGAAGTCGAAACGTACCCCGCAGGAGCAGTGCAGTTGACAATAGAGGGGCAGATCTTGCTGCAGTGAAATCGCAGCGCGCGTCCAACTTTATCAATTCATGCATATACGTATATATTACTTCCTCCGTCCTATATAATTTGACCCAGTATTCCATTTCGGATCGTCCCACATAATTTGTCTCATTTCACTTTTACCATTTTTTGTAGTGGACCACATATTCCACTAACTCATTCCTACTCACATTTTGTTATAAAACTAATACTTTAAAAGTAGGACCTACATACCACCAACTTTTTCAACTCACTTTTCATTAGATTTCTTAAAACCTGTGCCGGGTCAAAGTGTCCCAAATTATTTGAGACGGATGGAGTAATTCTAAATATAAAAGAAGAAAAAAATGATAATGGTAAAGTGGAAACATAAAAGAAAAAAGGAAAAACCAAAATCGGTGAAAAATGATAAATGCATGCAAAATATTAAAAATCAAACGCGACTAACAAACAAAAAAGCGAGAACCGTAACTCACCAACTGTAGCGGATTTAAAAGTCGTGCTTCCATCGACAACGTTTTTACTGGCGGTGATGATGGTGGTGGTCCGCCCATCGCCGACGAACATGATGTTCGTCTTCTTCTTCGGCACCTCCACGTTCTCCTTGTAAACCCCGGCCTTGATCCTGATCACATACCTCGTCTTGCTCTTCTCCGGCGCCGCCTCGACGGCCTCCGCCACCGTCTTGTAGTCTCCGGTGCCGTCGGCCGCCACCACCGCGTCCGGCGTCACGGCGGAGGACTGCAGCAGCCGCCGATCCCCCGCCGACAGCCACTCCGGCCACACCCCCTCCGCGAGCCGCCTCCCGCCGTGGAGCCTCCTCTCGTCGTCGATGTCCTTCCGCGTCATGTTGGTCAGCATCGCGAGCGAGTTGCTGCAGAGCTTCTCGACGCGAACGACCTGCCCCCCGATGAAGACTTCTCGTACGTGCTTGTCTGTGTCGCTGTACGAGAAGCCGTCTAGGCAGGTCTCCTAAATTGAGAAATAAAATTAATTTTTTGTGTCAGATCGTTACGCAAAAATATCTTGGCAATGAACGATACAGATTTTAATAAACGTAAAATCGGTAAAATAAGAAAATGGTTGGAGAAAAAAACGAGTTGAAATATTAAAGAGGGAAACTTATCTTAGTTTAATTCATAATTTGGAATAATAACTCGAAAATTCGTTGAGATTTGATCAAATTTAGGTTTTGCAACTCAAATTAAAAGTTGTTTAATACTTCCTCCGTCCACCAAAATTTGTCCCATTTTTTTATTTCTGTTCGTCCCCCAAAATTTGTCTCATTTCACTTTTTTTTTTGTTAGTGGACCCTATATTCCACTAACTCATTCATACTCACATTTTATTAGTGTAAAACTAATATATATAAAAGTAGAACCCATAATCCATTAATTTTTTAAACTCACTTTCCATTACATTTCTTAAAACTCATGTTCGGTTAAACCGGGACGAATTTTCGTGGTCGGAGGGAGTAATTATTGAATCTGAATTTAATATTGATGATTTTCTAATTTAGCATAAATTTAGATTTGCGAATCAATTAAAACTGTCTAATAATTCAGGGAATATCAAATTTAATATTGTTTTCGTAATGAAACATGATTCAAATGGATGTAAGTTGATAATATGCATGTCAGCTGGAAATAAACTAATATTTTGGTAACTAACGTCAACTAATTTGTCACTATACCATTTTCAAGCGGTCATCATTAAATTGTAACAATATTCAACCTATTTGAAAATTTATAATAAGATATGGCTATAAGTTAGGTGCGTTATATTATTTAATTTCTTATTACTAGCCGCCACTTATATAGGCGCGAATTAATTTCACTATAGTTATAAACATTAATATCCCAACAAATAAAATCATTTCGGCCGTCGGCAATAACTAAAGTGAACTAATTTTGATCTAAAATCAATTTAAAAATTGATATCTCAAGTAAATTATAATCCCCAAAAATAGGCTCATGATTGATAAAATATGAGAGCTGAACTTTCTATTTTAGGAACTAGACTACGTTACGTGTCAGAGTTCCTAGTCGATTTTTAAAATTTAATGTTGCAGTTACCAAAAAAAAAACGTACTTGGTTGGTGATCGCGGACGAGAGTAGGGTTTTGAGGTCGTCGACATGAGCCTCGATCGACTTCTTAAAAGGATACTCGTTGAGCTCCTTAACGGCAGTCTTGAGCTCGTCTAGCGTCTCGTCTAGCGTCTCGAGGCAGTCGTTCAACGCCAACTTCTCCCGCTTCGTGAAGTTGCTCTTATTGTCGGCGATCAGCCTCCCGATGGCGGCGTAGTTGCGCTGCACGGCGGCGATCGTCACGTTCAGCGACAGAAATATGACGTCCTTGCCGGACTCCACCTTCTTGCCGCCGTCGATCGAGGCGGCGATGGCTGAGTAGCAGAGCTCGGGGTACAATGTGCCGCTGCAGGAGGATCGGGCGAGGGCGTGTGCGGCGGAGATTTTGAGGGTGGCGCTGTCGCCGGCGGCGGCCACGGCAGCGGCGAGTATGATTGTGGCGAGGAGGAGTTTTTTTTCGCCGGAAAATGACTTTCCGGCGAAGAATTGTTGAAAGTGTAACATTTTTTTTTTATTTGGAAAAGTGGATTTTGGGGTATGGAGAGAATGAGTGAACCTTTAATTTATAATGTTAAAGATTAATATTTAATTATTAATACTAATATTTTATTATAGTATAAAAAGTTTATACAATGGACCATTTTGAGAATTGGATTGTTTAGTGTAGAGTCGTGTAATATTTTCTATAGTAGGATTAGGATACATTGTATTTTTATGATTATGAAAACAAAATTTAAAATTTATCGAATTTAATCAACAAAATATGACGAAGTTTGATTTTTTTATAAATGATGAGTGTTATAACTAACTGAAAAAGAGAAATGACGTAAGTATTAATTTAATCTAGCTTTAGAATATTATAGCGAGGTTTAAATTCTTTGAATTATTTCAAAAGATATACAATGCATGTATGATGACAATATCAATTTTAGATGACACGTGGATATTTGGATAATTGAATTGTGTTTGTTAGTTGTTAATTCCTTTTCTTTAACTAGAAAATAAAATATATTCAAGCACCGCTCGTCGAAATATAATTGCCTCATCAAAACATTTTATAGTACTTATAAGTTTGGAATTATCGAAAGAACAAAAAGGAAATACAATCTACATAGGTTACTAAATAAAATCTTATATAGTATGTATTATTGAAACATACGCACATCATATATGGTTACGTGGTCCATTTATGTGCCAATTTAAAATAAAAATAGAAATCATAGAGTAGGATGCATGTTAGAGCGTCTACATGCACCTTTAATTATTTTAAGATGATAACGAATAGAATAATTTAATTTTTATAATTGTTTAGGTTGTGATAAGGGTGCGGATCCCTTATCAAGATCGGCGGCGAGATAATACCCAATGCTCGGAGAATTGAAAGCTGCGGTAACAAATCCCGTTGACAATTCGAGAGGAATTTAGAGTTTTGCAGACGTAAAACACAAATAATAAAAAGTTCTTGTTATTTCTTGTTATTTAGGACATTAGGATTGATTCGACTCGTGAAAGAATTCATTAACAAAGAAAATAATTAATTAATCGACTCTTAGCAATTTTATGAATGTTGAGGACAAGCAAAAAATATTTTATGTGAGATTTTGCTTAAAGTTTATCTCTGATTTATTGTAGCTGTGTGACCATGTGGTAATATATTTATTATAACAACGAATACATTCCTCATGATAACCCTATTGTTAGTTGATTGGTTGTCATGAAATGATGGATTAATAAAAGTATTTACTTGATAATATTATACAATTTACATAACCTTTTTTTACTAGCTGTTAAATATAAACAATTACTACTTTTTAACCCTTTTCCAGCAAATTGTAGTAATTTATTACTAGTAAACTACCTATGGGAAACATGATTATGATTATATTTGGAAACGTCGCACTTTTTAAGAACTATAAAAATGGAATAATCTACAAATTATATGAATAAAATAAATCACAGTAAAATATACAATCATTAATTAGTTTTAGTAATATCAAAATGACGTCTACACCTTTTAATCATGACCAAAAACGGTATGATAGTTCGAATTCGACTGATCAATTGAAAAAAAAATTAATTTAATTAAAATCAATCACCATGTAAATGATCAAGTAAATATATTTTTTTTTGTAGGCTTTCTTTTGTTTAATGCCTCATTTTCGGCACTATATTATGTATGTAACTACCATATATTCTTCGCATTGTTAAATTGGCTTATAAAAATGCATTATTCTTCAAGCCGATTTATAAATAATTTTTTTTGGATATGTGTATGATAAGTGTACAGCTATGGTATGCTGAAAGAATATATGTTTTAATTTTATTCAATTTTAATTTAATTGTATTTTGAGGACATTTAGTCAAACCTTCACATGCATGTGGTAGGTGAATAGTTGTAGACGTATTAATTAATTATTAGACAATATTTTGAGTCCTGGCTAATGATTTTCTGTTGTCTTATCCTGTGTCTCTATAGTTATAATCATGTATTAAATTTATTATATGGTTTAAGTTAAGCAGATTAATTGGTACAAATTTAATTTACAATACACTACAACAACTTATGCTAAAGCCCCACTTTGTATTATCGGCCAATTGATTATTATCGAAATTATTGTGTTTGAAAAAAACGTAATCAATTTTAGATATTTAATAAAAATTGCTCAATTCAATTAAGTTGACAATATTTTATTAAGGAAAATTTGTGTCTTTATATCTTTTTATTATCTTTTTTGGTCGCACCAATCACGGTACACGTTGAATTAATTAAATGGATTCGTTTGCCACTGCCCACTAATAAAGGGGATTTCCTTTATTCGGATAATTATTCGACTCATCTTACATAATGTGTAAATGGATTAAAGCAAGACCGTATACCTTTTAATTATAAATTTGCAATTTAAATTTCAAAAAAATCATAAAAAACAGACCCAATTTTCGAAAGTGTTAATAGTAATTTATAGATCTATGACTATGCGGCTTATAGAATATAGATATAAAATATAATATATCAAGTATTAATATATTCCCGAATTTATTGGCATGTTTCTATTGTAAAAATTATTCCTATTTGGGTTTGAGTTTTTTTCTCACAAATCGAATGAACTCAAGAATATATTATATATATGAAGAATTTTCGATCCTCGATTGAAATGGGTTGTGGGTTCTAAACAATTACGTGTTTTCATTGTATTTGGTCACGTATTTTATTTATTTCATGGATATATCAAAAATAATTATACACTCTATAAAATTGCCCTTTAGCCTAAAAATGACTATTTATATTCTTTTTATTTTAAATTTTTTTATTTGTGTGTACGAACAATATTTTAGAGTTGAATTCCTCTTCATTATACAAGCTCTATAAAATTGGCTTTTAGTCCAAAACGGCTTATTTAAATCCCGTGAAATTATAGAACAATATTTATGATTTTCAGACAACTTTTAATGGAACGAAATTTGATCAGATTTGATAGTTTTTTTAGGCTACTTGTGTAAATTATTATGAGAATATAGTGAATTTTAGCCCACTTTTTTATTTGAATCACACATCAAATTAAACAAATTGAAAGGCCCCTAATATGTTACCTATCAAACGTGACCCATTAATCAATAATGCATCGACTTTGGGCTTGTAGATGCTATCGGCCTCATTAATGGGATTTCCTTAAGGAAATAAGATTCAATTATTAAATGTTCAATTTAAATTGTTAACATTTACAATTTCGAATGACTTTTTCCATGCAGAAGGTATCGGGCTTGCAAAGGAATTTGGGATGTTTCTCATGGTCAGTTGGAAGAATAGAAGCTCGGGTGCTCGACGAGACGGGAATTGCATACTCGTAAAGATGAAATGATCGTTACGAGTAGCCAAAATAACACAATTTGTACACATTGCACTCTACACGTTTAAAAGAAAAAAAAAAGTTGAAATAAATTGTGAGACTGTCTATTTGTCCTATTAACTGATTTGAGATGAGTATCTCAGTACAATCTATACAACCAATTCCTCCTAAGTGTCAGCATCCTCGTTAGTCACTATTGACTCTTTTCCTATGCCATTCCCATATATTCTCATTGGTATGGCCAAACTAGTCATATTTGACTTTTTTCCTAGTCCCCATTTTGTGGTTCATAACTCTCATAGAGTTAAAAAAATGTTTTCTAACTCTAAATATTTCGTGAACAGTAAAACTATGCATATTGAGAAAAATTAATAAATAAATACAACAAAATATGAACTTCAGACAGTTGGGGTAATTACACTATTACATACAAAATGTTTAACCACTGTTTTAAATTAGTACAAATAGTTTTAAATTAGCATATATCATACAACAAGTTTGACTAGTATTTCGAATTAGTACATTCCGTTAAAAAACCACTATCACCGTTACTTTTATCTTATTTTTTTTCAAAATTATTTCTTACTGATATTATTTCTTCAAATAATACCTCGTGCATTGCATATAGGCATCTTATCACACAACAAATATGCAAATAATTGCAGCTAATCTATATAAATAATTTTCAACGAATTTTTCATCCTCCCTAACTGAACGCATGCACAAACAATTCCACGTTATCTTTGAAAAGATAACGTATATAAGTCATACAGTATACTATAATATTTCCATATAGTATACTATAATATTTCAGTAAATGATTCATCTCCTTCTAGCTGACCATGTAATTTTTTCTATTTCCTTTATCCTATTCTTAATTGATTTTAGCCTTTTTTTTCAGAGACAAACACACATAGATTCAATCTCTTTCTCTAAAAAAAATAGTAAAAAAAAAATGAATGCGCTGCTACAACTATAGTAGCTAGTTTTTGGATGACTTGCAGCACCGAAATGACCTTCTTCCACCCCAATTTCGTTATGCAAACTTCTCGTGAAGATATTTATCTATTCTAATAATATTTTTAAATGATAATTTTAGAGTGAATAAGATGAAAAATAAGATAAAATAACGGTGTTAATGATTTTTAACGGAATGAACTAATTTTAAACACTAATTAATCTTTTGATGCGTATGAAAGTTATAATTACCCTCAAAAGCTACGTGTAGTAGCTCCAGTTGTTTTCTATTTCTTTTATCTACATAGATATATTTATGTACTCTTATTTGTGCTTATCAAGATGAACTCTTTTTTTTAAAATATAATTTATTACTAGTATTTTCTCTCTAAAAGAAAACTAGAATAGAGAAACGACGTCGTTACCCTGCCCAGGTAGCATTTTCTTGGCCACCTACACAATCTCTCACATGGAGAAGTTTCTCAAATTCCTTCATTCTGTTAATTTTTTTTCTGAAAATCGTTAATATTGCTTGGCAGTTAACGATTTTCTACATTCTTTATCCGCCCCATGATTAATTTCTTCGAATTTCAACTCTAGACATAAGAATCTTTGAATATTTGCAGCATATCATCATCTGGGAAAAAGGGGGCTTTGCTGCGTAATCTCATCTCCTTCAATTTTAGGAAAAACCCTCTTGGGTATGGAAGAAAGAGGCTCCGATAGCGGTGAGGGCGCACCGCTTATGGTAGTTATCCCCTTTGTTAAAAAAAAGATTGTTTTTTTTTTTCGTTATTGATATACTTTCGAATATAATTTGCATTTGTTTCTGGATTGCAATGAAAAAGGGAAGCGCCGCGGCGGCGGAGGGAGACGATCGTCCCGGGATTCCTCAATTATTTAGCTCAGTGCCATCTCTGAATGAGGCGGCGGCGTATCTCGCCGGAACCACGTCGATTTTCACCCGCTGTTTCCCTGATATTTCAAGTAATTTCTTAATCGCTATTGACCTAGGATTTTAACTGTTGAAGTTGGGATTCAATTTTGTTTTCTTTAGCTCATATTTTGTTTGCATTAGGAGGAAAATCTTGAAATTGGTTGCTATGTGGGCTAAATGCTAGGGTTTGATTGTTGAATTTCAGTGACAGGGAAGCGTGGTTGCTTGATTTTATGATGTTCACTAGACAAGGTTTTGTGTTAGGATGTTATCTGTTGATTCGGTATATGTTTGTGATGGGATGCAACCTTACTGAGAATTGATGCTTAATAAGGGGAGGCATGGTGTTCGAATACGATATCGTGCTAGAAGCATGAGGTAGACAAATTATGAGATTTGTGTGAAGTTTGAGTCGGGGGATGAAGGATGCGTCGTCTGTTTAAGCTTTTAAGATGGATAATGGCCGGAACTAATCATTTGTTTAGTAGTAACAAATTCGCATGTTTTGTGATTTTGCTATCCCTTACCTTGGTCAACTCAATTAGTTCTTGTATGTTTTAGAATTTCAACTGTTGGAAGTCGGGATTCAATTTTGTTTTCTTTAGCTCATCTTTTGTTTGCATTAGGAGGAAAATCTTGAAACTGGATGCTATGTGGGCTAAATGCTAGGGTTTGATTGTTGAATTTCAGTGACAGGGAAGCGTGGTTGCTTGATTTCATGATGTTTACTGGACAAAATTTTGTGTTAGGATGTTGTCTGTTGATTCAGAATATGTTTTGTGATGGGATGCAACCTTACTGAGAATTGATGTTCAATAAGGAGGCATGGTGTTCGAATACGATATCGTGCTAGAAGCATGAGCTAGACAAATTATGAGATTTGTGTGAAGTTTGAGTCGAGGGATGAAGGATGCATCGTCTGTTTAAGCTAAGCTTTTAAGATGGATAATGGTCGGAACTAATCTTTTGTTTAGTAGTAACAAATTCCCATGTTAGTTCTTGTAAGTTTTTCGTGCAAGATTTTACTTTGATGACAGCTCCTCCATCTTTATATGTTTCTTGTTGTTCAGATGCCTCTCTCAACAAAAACACAAAAGATAAGATAGTTGCTATGTTCAGTATACATATCTTAGTCAAACTCTCCTCTGATGCCACATTTGCTTCCACGCTCATTGCAGTAATCCCTGCATCTGAAGAACCTCCTGGAAATGAAATGGTTCAATTTGTGTCGGGAGATGCTATAGAAGAGACCAGATCTTTAGTAACTAACAGAAATGTTTCTTCAAGTGGACATGATTTATCTGCTTCCGAATTTGATGCTCCGTTAGTCCATGGTGCAATCACTATGGGCTCGGGTCGAGCGTCTTCTCAAAATTCTAATGCGATTGTGCCAGCAAATACCAACCCAAATGGCAGTTCCATTTTTCAGGGGTACATATAGTTTAAACCCACTTGTGGATATATCTTTTATTTATGGACACGACACTTAGGAGTCGGTATATTGGCATGACATGCTAAAAACCAATATCTGCAACTGTCCTTTAAAATTCTTTCTAAATAGCTATCTTGGATGCTTTACAATTATATTCTGTTACCATATTATCTTGTTCCTTCCGGGAATTGATTTCTCTAACTTTCCTCTGCTACTAGCCTCATTGAAAAGGTTAGGCGGACAGTTCAGGGCTCTGCCGATGATATTGGCTGGCTACAAAAAGATCCAGACATGCCACCGGTTGAAGATGGAACTGAAAGATTTACAGAAATACTTGATGAAATACGGTATTTAGTCTTAAATCTGACAAGTTAGTCCCATAGTCCAACGTTATAACAGGGTGTTGGCCTTGTGAATCAGACATGGTGTGCACCGGTTGCCAAACACAATGATTTACTTGTTAGTCCCAGGTACTGATGTTTCTCTCCTTGTATTCACTTTCTCTTGATTTCAATGCAATCGAGCAGTTCAGTGTCAATATCACGTATATATGAAAGAAAATGATGAATCTTCAGTTTCTATTATATGGTTGGAAAATTGGTCGAGAACGAAATCTGTGAGGACATTGTCAACATTTCATACTGTATAAAAGGCTATAAAGATAGCTTCTCTCTTGCTGTTATATCATAAAATCTGTGAGGACATTGCCAATATTGACTGTAGTTTTGCGCTGTTCGTTAGGTCTCTTCAGCAACCACGGTCCTCTTTATTTCATGAGCACAAAGACAAGTTTTTTGAAGATGGGGCTCACTTGTCATATAGCCAAAATTCACAGTGAGGTATGTGTGATTAATTGTGCTGTCCATTGTGTGCTTCTTAGTTCTTCTGTTCCTTGACGAAGTAAAGTTTTAGGCTTCAGTGGAAAAGAATGCCAAAGAGATTAAGGACTATATAGAAGAAATATATTGGGGTTCCAAGAAACGTGTGTTGCTGCTCGGTCATAGTAAAGGCGGAATAGATGCTGCGGCCGCTTTGTCCATATATTGGGATGAACTGAAAGACAAGGTTGCTGGATTAGCGTTAGCGCAGAGTCCATACGGTGGAAGTCCAATCGCTTCTGATATCCTCCGAGAAGGTCAACTTGGCGATTATGTAAACATGCGTAAGCTGATGGAGATCCTCATATGTAAAGTAATCAAGGTATGGAAGTTATACGTATGATTTTATGAATTTGGAAGGCTACACTACGCTTGCTCGTATGGTTTAACACTTTAACATTGTGCTAATGTTGCACGTGTTATATAGGGCGATATGCAGGCTTTAGAAGACTTGACTTATGAGAAAAGGAAAGAGTTCTTGAGGAAATACCAATTACCGAGGGAGCTGCCTGTCGTTTCCTTCCACACCGAGGCGAGGATCTCCCCTGCAGTTTTGGCCACATTATCTCGTGTTGCTCATGCAGAGCTCCCCATGTTCTCTGGGCAACCTACAACGCTGCCTGTGATCGTACCTCTGGGTGCTGCAATGGCTGCCTGCGCGCAGCTGCTTCAGATTAGGTACGGTGAGAAGAGCGATGGGCTTGTCACTTGCCGCGATGCAGAGGTTCCTGGCTCGATCGTGGTCAGGCCAGAGCGCAAGCTAGACCACGCCTGGATGGTGTACTCATCGTTGAACGATGATCCATTAGAAGCAGACGCGTCTCAAGTGTGCGAAGCACTTCTCCGCATGCTCGTTGAGGATGTGAGGAAAGAGAAAGACGAAGCTGCCAAGAAGGAAGAATGAGATGGTTCTGGACTTCTGGTTGCTTCAGTTTTACTAATTTTTGCTTTTTTGTACTACTATTTAGGTGATTATAGTCAGATCAATTTTTTTGTTTCTTTCTTTGTTTTCTCCTTTTGAATTGGCTGTGTTCAACTAATTATATATTCAAGCATGGCTCACATTTAGTAAAAGTACATATACTAACAAAATACTCCCTCGGTCCCGTAGAAATTGACCATATTTCTTTTTCCGTCAGTTCTATACAAATAGTCACATATCTATTTATGGTAACCTTTTTCTCTTCTTTTTTACTTTTCATTTATGGGGCTATCATCCACCACACAATTTCAATTACATTTTCTCCTTCTCTCCTACTTTACCAAATTACGCATTAAAATCCGTGCCAACCGTAAAGGGCCAATTTCTATGGAACGGAGGGAGTATATAGAATCTGCACTTCACCAAAGCTTGAGCAATTGATTGATTCTTCCCAACTGAAATGCCAAAACGGCTACTTGCAAAATTCATTTTAACAATCTTGATGTTGAGATTTTAAACCAAAATATACCAAAATTAAAAAATACTCCTTCTGTCCGCGAATAGGAGTCCCGTTTTTTCATTTTAGTACGTTCGTGAATGGGAGTCCCGGTTCGCTTTTTACCATAAATGGTAATATGGTCTCACCTTCCACTAACTTATTTCACTCACATTTTATTTAAAATTAATATATATTCCCTCCGTCTGTAAATAAGAGTCTCGTTTTTCCATTTTAGTCCGTCCGCGAATAAGAGTCCCGGTTCACTCTTACCATAAATGGTAATAGGGTCCCACCTTCCACTAACTCATTCCACTCACATTTCATTTAAAACTAATATATACAAGTGAGACCCCTATTCCACTAACTTTTTTCCACCCACTTTTCTTAACATTTCTTAAAACCCGTGTCGCCCATGAATGAGACTCCTAATGGCGGACGAAGGGAGTATATAAGTGGGACCCTTATTTCACCAACTTTTTATCCATCCATTTTTTTCTTAACATTTCTTAAAATCCCGCGCCACCCATAAATGAGACTACTAATGGCGAATGAAGTAGTAAAGTTTAGGGGCCGGATGGAATTTAACTAAACTTGAAGGGTTATGTTTAAAGTTCACCAAACTATTTAAACTTCTACAAATCGTCTAGGGCTATAATCGTCTTTTCATTTCATTCCCCCCCAAAAAAATTCACAATTTAAAAGCCCAAATGTTTATCTTCCTCCCAAATTCAACGCGCAGATTTGTTGAATCATTTCTTAAAATTAATCGAATTTGTATTATCCGTGCTGAAAATTTAGCTGGAAGTTGAATTCTGTTGAAGGATTTTCGTTCAATTTTTCGCTTAATTTGTGGTTTTCAAACTCCGGTAAGGACTCAGTATGTGCTACTGTATTTGGCTGCTTTGATTTTTCGATTTTTGTTTCGTTTGCTAATTAGGTTGAGATTTTACTGTTTTTCAATTCTAGAATGAGATGGAGATCACCGATTTGTGTAATTTTCTGATTTTGATTGATAATTGGTTCTGTTTGTGTGCGAAATTGGGGCTAGATCAAATTGGGAAATCAAATCATCGAATTTTAGAAATGCCAGCATATTCGTTCGGGAGTGTTGGGGAATAAGAGCTATGGTGTTGATTGGATTCTAGGAAAATATGTGCTTATTCATTGACCAATCTTTGGATTTTGTAGCAATTGTAATTGTGGAGAAGAAGGTGCTGTGAACATTTCCTCATTGATTTGGTCTCAGGCTGTGTAAACACCATTCTGTGCATCAATTGATTGAACTTTTGTGATTCCTTATGTTATGTAGCTATGCTTACAAGGAATAGTGATTACTTTTGCTGAATACTGATCAGGATGGTAGGGGGGTTAGCGGGGGCTTAGTCCTAAATCACGAGGATTTAGAGAGTAGGAGCAGGTTGCTTAAAAATAATGGATAATACCTTAAATAGGTGTTTGGTGTAATTATCGATATTTCCAAATGCTCCAGTGCACTAAAGGTTTTTCTCTACACTGTACAATGTGCGTGGTTTGTATGTATATGTATGGAAAGCATCTGAATTTGATATTCTTCCAATTTGGCAACTGTTTTTTTGTATGTGTACTATCTGATTTTGATCTTCTGTTTTGTTGTGTCTATCATGGAATTGCTTCATTTGTCTTGTCTTTGGAACACCTATTGTAGAAATTTCACAGAGTGTCAGTCTTATCGCCTATTGGCAATTTAAAGAAGGAAGGGAAAAAATGTTTTCTAACTGTAGAGATAAACTTTCATTTAGCAGTGAACTACCCATTAGAGACAGTGGCAAGAGCAATATCCCCTGCAAGGTGACCTTAAAATGGGCGAAAAAGCATGTTTAAAGCGCCTCCAAAAGGAATATAGAGCCCTATGTAAAGTAAGTTGTCTTTAACTTCTGGAAATGTTTGAAATCTCAGGCATCAGGCTATGGGTATTCTTTATAGTGAACTTCATTAGTATTATAAGTATATTCTAATAATGTCACATGCAGGAACCTGTCTCCAATGTGGTGGCACGCCCTCTACCAAATGACATTCTTGAGTGGCGTGAGTTTCTCCCGGCCTATTCATTTAATTTGACCTCAATGTTTTTATAATTTTTAAACAGGATGTGGTTCCCAACTCTTTCTGAATTTTCATGGTCTTGTTATCTCTCTATATAAATTACAAACATGTTCATAAGCATTGTTTGCTTTCGTTTTTTTTTCCCCTCATGAATATACATTAGTTTATTTCTCATTCATTCGACAAAATTTACTTGTCCACAAGTAACATAGTTAAACTATAAGATCAGCTAATAATGGCTGCTCATCCACATTTTCCTGCTGAATCATATTAGTTGATGCCTTGATGGGAGGTTATTTCCCATCTTTTATTCTTGTCTAAGATGTTCTTCATGGTACTGACTGTTGAAAAGACGAAGAGGGTATTTCCTGTGTGATGGGTTTCTTCTTTTCAATTATATGCTCGTGAAGTTTAGAGCCTTTGATGTTGATTATTTTGCTCTCAACTTCTAATGATATCTTGTGACTGTTTCATCTACTAATGATATGGCTCTGTTTCCTAATTCTGTGATCAGATTATGTTTTGGAGGGAAGTCAAGGAACACCCTTTGCAGGTTTTGGCTCTTAACTTTTTTTCATCTTCAGCATGTCCGAGTCTGGATAAAAGTTATAAATGGGTTGCATGTGTATCATGTTTATCTGCAGATGAACTACTAATTCTTTTAACTCTTGAATGATTTATATCTTTGTACTAAATTATTGTCTTTGATTTTCTATTACAATCTCTGACCATTCAAGGTGGATATTACTATGGAAAAATAAAGTTTCCACCAGAGTACCCATTTAAACCTCCAGGGATCACGTAAGTTTTTGACATTATGCCATGTGTACTGCTTTAGGCATGATCTGGAACTCTACTGTTTAATATTTTAGTCTGAATGTTCTCTATTTTCTCTGTAGCATGACTACTCCAAATGGACGCTTTATGACACAAAAGAAGTTGTGCCTGTCCATGAGTGATTGTAAGTTACTCGGGGTTGAATAGGCATATTATTCCTCGTGTTTTTTGTACTCATTTTCTTGTGTCACACTTCTTGCTTGATTTCCTTTCAGACCATCCTGAGAGTTGGAACCCCATGTGGTCTGTCTCAAGGTAAAGGGTTGTCGAGAAAAATATTGCACTTCATTTTCTCTACCAAATTCAAGTATATTGTGCTGATTTTTCCCATTTCTATGCAGCATACTGAATGGGCTCCTCTCATTCATGGTGGGTTCCATACTATTTGTAGAGGAGAGTTTGTTCATTTTATTATATATGTTTGACATTTAATCCCTTACATATTAAACTAGTTTCCACAGTCGAAATTTACAACCATGTGCTGTTTGTCTCCTATTTTGTTGCAGATGGATAACAGCCCTACCACTGGCAGTGTCTCAAGTACAGAAGCGGAGAAAAAGAGGCTTGCAAGTGCCTCTCTGGCTTTCAATTGTAAAAAGTAAGTCTTACTTAAAGCAATGGCTTCTCTTTTATCGTCATTTCTTTGTCTGCATAAGATGAATTGGAGGTTGCCACATGTAACTTTCATTTCATTTCATTTGTTGTTGGTAAATCATTAGCTAAATCTGCACTGCTCCACCATATGTTTAGGGGAATGTGATAATTCATTCACCAATATATTGCTATTTAGTGAGAAACATAAATTACTTGTTTTGCATTCAAAACAGCCCAACTTTTAGGAAACTATTTCCAGAGTACCTAGAGAAATACGAACAACAGTTGGCAAGCGAGCAATCTGCAAATCAGGCAGCACAAGAACCCGTCAGGGATGAAAACCCCCGCCCCACTTTAAAGAAACGCGGATCCAAGGTGGACCAGAATAATATAGATGTCCCGAAAGAGATGAATATCCAGCAGAAACGCCGGTCTTTCCCTACCTGGCTGTCGCTGATGCTTGTTTGCATTTTTGCTGCCGTAATGGCTCTGCCCCTGCTTCAACTTTGATGACATATGACCACCTTGAAAGGGATATTTTGAGTGTGATTTAGGTGTTATATTAGCATCTGTAATGATGTCGCAATCTGTCAAATTACTTGATATCTTATAAGTCTTAATGTACCTAAACAGGACCTATACAGTGGTCGTGCAAATGAAGAAAATGTGATTTGTATCCATCTCCATACTCTTAATCGTCCGCCCCATTTTTCGTTTTTTGTGTGCGTTTATTCCTTTCGTTGGGACGGGGCTACTGCACTATGGGTTAGCATGTGGTAAGAAAAATTATTGTTCTGAAATATGTACCAATCTCTAACAATATAGAATGAGAAAAGGAGATGAGGATATCAAAGATGAGGCAAAGAATCAAACTTGGATAATCTTGATAGATATAATAAGCTCTTTGAATACATAGATAGCTATTACATTGACAAGATTTCTATCCAAACACTCTTCTGTTAAGAGGATGAGGCAACATCTCCTCCCTCAAACAGAGAAGCCAACCTATACATTTATACAACAATTTTAGCATATTCCAATTCATATGCTTCAAGAATCAAAGGAAATAGAACAAATTATCCATCTCACCACCTCTCCATCATTCTAAGCAAATCATAGCTCAAAAGTTTTGAACCATAATCGTCTCAATCAATCAAATAGTGAAGCCTCAATCTCCAATTTGATCATAAAACCAAATCAAAGCTCATTTCTTGAACCATATATCAATCAACTCAACCCTCTAACTCCTTGTTCAAGATCAAGAATTCTAGGACTAGAAGGATTCACCCTTCTACTGCCACTAAGCAGCCTCTTCAACGACCTCAGCCTCGTTGGGACTGCGGATTTCTGCTCGTCTTCCTCAGACCCACTACTCGTGGAAGCCACTGAAGACGAAGACAACGACGACGGTGATGATGAGCTCGAGGTCTCTGCATTGCCTTGATGGCCCTCTTCAGCACAAGGGCCAAAGGTGCTAACTTGAGTCTCATTCCCCCAAATCAACACATTGGTTGGGAAATTAGGTATCTCAATTGCAACAACAACCGAATCCTCCACCGCCGGAGCTTGAATCACACCCTCCTCAGCATCACCCGTGGCGAAATCCGAGGAGCTCGCCACGGGGTTTCGACAGAGGGGGCAGGTGGAATGCGATTGGAACCACATGTCAATGCAATCAACATGGAATCCATGGTTGCATTTGGGCAAAAGTCTTGCCTTTTCCCCCTCAGAGACTTCACACAGACACACAGCGCATTCCAGCCCCTCTTTGAACTCCTTTGGATCGAACATTGTGATGGGTATGGTTTTGAGGAGGGAAGGGTCCAATCCGCGGCGGAGGGCGGAGGGCGGCGGCGGAGCGTCGTGGGGGAACTCGAGGCGGCGGCGCCGCCTCGTGGCGGTGGCTGTGCTGGTTTCTTGGCGGCGGTACCAGAACCACTTGGCGTAGAGGTGGAGGCAGAAGACGAACACCACGACGAAGAAGAGGAGGACGATCGCCACCACCAGTATCTTCCCTGTCAGCTCTATCACTCCCGTGTCTCCGAATCTGCCGCCGCTTCTCTCCGCCGCGTCGCCCATTTTTCTCAAGAATTGGGCCAAGATTGAATCTTTTTTGCGATGCGATGAGAGAAATGAAATGGGTTTCTTGAAAGATTGAATCTTTTTCGTGATGTGATGAGAGAAATGAAATGGGTTTCTTGAAAGATTGAATCTTTTTGTGAAGTGATTCAAGAACTCAAAAGGGCTCCTTCAAACGGCTGAGGGGAGTGATTCTTGAAATTGAGATGAGCTCTTGAGGTTCAAAGAGGGTGAAAAGGGGGCTAGAATTTGAAGATGAAGTTTGAAAATCCAATTAAGTGAAAAAATGTGATATTTTGCTACTGGAAAATGTGATCTTTTGAGGAATGTGATTGGATTCTAAATGCATAGAATAAAAAGAAGCTGGCTATGGAAGTAGTGAAGGTGATGAAATGGTGTGAGGCAAAGAGAGAGAGAGAGATAGGCGCCTAGAATAGGGGCCAAAGACCAACTGCAATTTGAAGAATGATTCTAAATTTCCAATTGAAGTGATATAGGAAGAGGATATGTGTATTACTCCTATTTACTCATATTAATTTTTTGAACAATTTGGTAATTAGTTAAGATGATATTCTTCTTTTTGGCATATATTTTGAGAAAATAATAGTAATAAATAGTTAATGTTAAATAGAAAATAAAATAAAAGAGAAAATAAAAGTAATATAGAAGAGAGCCTATTCTATATTATTCTATCTGATTTTACTTTATCTTCGCTTTAACTATTTATTACTACTATTGTAAGATAGGTAAAAAAAATGTGTCAATTTTAGATGAGATGGAAGGAGTAATTACTAATTACTAAGTATATGTGAGATGTATGTGGATGATTTGGGATAAGATTATGGATTTTTTTTATCCAATAATATTAAATTTACAATAAATTTATGGGTTTTATCACATGTACATTTATTACTTCAAATCAATATATTCATATGCACGCAGCACGCATCCCATCATGCGTTCAAAGTGATAATATAGAATATATATTGGGGTGCTAGTTTGGTTTTTATTGGTTGAATACAATAAAATCGAGTTTTATTTTTATTATAAGGGATTTAATATCAAATAATATCGATTTAATGTTGAGCAGTCGAATACTTAGAGCACCATATAAAATACAGAAAATAGTACTAAAGCTAAGGTTGGCATAACTCAATAAATAAATAAAAAACAGAAGTGATTGAAAAAATATTTGTGGAGATGTCAATTAAAGATAATAAATTCGAAATAAAGTTATTTTCATCAAAATGGCAATTTTCCATTATGATGATGAGTCTTGACTTATGCATGGTTCATTAGACATAAATTGAGATTAATTATCTTGTTATTAGTAAAGATCAAGAAGTTTGTTGATAACTAATCTAGCCAAATTTGATAACGATAAGCATTTCCTTTTGGCTTTTGCATTGTTCAACCACTCAATTTTTGAATTTGCCAAGATGTTGACATATTTTTAAAAATAGAATTATTTATATCAAAATTTAAAATATAGATAAATTATTAAATAGAACAATTAAAAACTTATTGTTATAATGTAGATGGAGTATAATTTTATTGTTATTTAAACCTATTGAGTTCGAATTAAACCCATTTTTACCTAACCTATCCTCTTGAAAACTTAATTTTGATTCAAATAATTATTGATATTAGACATTAAAAAAATGATTTTGATCATGGTCTCAACATATTCAGCCATTTACCTATCATTTCCCCCATAATTTAGGATTTTTGGTCAACAAACTTTCCAAAAGTTTGATTTTATTTTCTCCCACCGAAAGAAATATTTCTCCTAACTTAGGTAAGGTAGACAAAAAAGTCAAAAGTGGTGCGTATATATGAATTCTTGAAATTTATTAAACCATATTAGGACAAAATGATGAATATGAAATGATTTTCCCTCCTAATTAGATATAATCATATCATATTTTTTACTTACTCTTTACTTGATTACGATTTGAATTTAATATACGTTTAAGTAGCCTAGTCCATAGCCTAATTATTTAAGTTTGAATAGGAACATGCGACAAGATCTGTGATTAATTATGGGACGAATAGATGTGGATAGGATTATAATAGTTAAAAATGATCCACCTTTCAAATTTTGAAATAGGGCTACGGATGGTATACATACTAATTTAGTTTAATTTTTTAAATTAGATTGAAATTTTTAATTATTATATCAATATCATTATTCGAATTCATTATTTTTCAATTAAAAGGCCACATTGTGTGTGATCGTGTGTTATAATTGTTGTTTGGAACAATTATTTGGTTTGAAGCGGTTGTAAAACGAGTGCTGCTCTACGATGGATGAGATTGACAGATAATACCAGAATGTGTGTGTGTTGATGTTGCACATTTGCTCTTATTTTCTTGTGTATGTTTCGCGTGTTTTATGTTACTGTATTATTTTAGTTATACCGTTTTTTTGTTATGTTGATTTCGCTATTTATATTCTAAAGTGTCTATGTATTGTTGTTAGTTAATAAGTACTGCTGGTTTAAATTTATATTGTTAATATAATAGCCACTTTTTAAAGAGTAATGCCATTATATTAATTGGCACAATTAAATTTAAATAAAAATTGATTTATTGATTAGTTAATTAGTAAAACTATTTAATTTATCTATAAAAATATTTTATTACGACTATTATATCCTACATTGAAGTTAAAAGAAACATTGAATTTAATATGAAAATGTAATAAGAAAATCGATCACATATTATGAAATAATACAATGTTGTCACATTGTATAAAGTCAATTTTGTCGACAAGGGTGAAAGCCAGCCCACAAGATGTAATGATTAAATCTTAAGCCATGGTTTTGCGACGATAATTATGACATATTTAGTGTATGTAGTTGGGACAAAATCATAGCATTCTCTTTTTTTTTTTTTTTTTTTTCATTTTGACTCCTAGGTATTGTTCCACTCTACGATTTAACTATAATAAATGTGGCACACCGAAAAAGCTTTCAAATATAACAATTTTGGAAAAAAAAAAAAATCAATTATAGCCCAATTCATGAATTTACTTTCAATACTAGTAGTACTAGTACTATTAGGCAACACTAAAAGTAATGTCGAGTAAAATGTTACTCTTTTCATTCCTATTAATACAAGATTTGTTCAAGTGGTACATGCACTTAATCGACCATATTAGGACCAAACATTTTTAAGGTGCAATTCGATGACTTTTGTTGGTGTTTGAGGATAAACTATAGCAAAATTGTGCTAGTCGTATTCACAACTTTCTTCGATAAAATCTGTATTTACTACTCGATCAAAATTGACTAGTATGATGTTCAATTTTTTACTTAACATGGCCAATAAAACTCATACTTCAGTTAAACGAATCTTGTTATTGATAATTGACCTTGTCAATTATAATCGAAACGGAATCGAAATCGAAACTATAAACCAAAACTTAAAAAATTCGGATAAGCATTTATTGTCTTCACGGGACAAGTGACATTAAGCATTAAGCATTAATTAGAGTGTTGGCAATAAGCATTATTGAAGAAATTATATTTGTAAAAGAATTAATGATGGTATGTTGGTTTTAAATTTTTAATGTTTAGACAAAATTAATGTGTATCTCTACATGGGACAAGTGACAACCAAATTAATCGATTGATGTTGTGTTGTAAAGTTTTTTGGCATTATACTTTTTTCACGATTTTTATTCGTATATTATTGTCTTCACCCTCTCAATTTGGACACATATAAATATAATTATGTCCAATCAAAAATAGTAGAAAAATGATTTATTTGCTCCAAACTAGACCCAATTAACCATGTCTCCTAGGTTCAAGCCCAATTTAAAACATTGTGAAAAAAGCCCATTAATTTTTCAGTTTTAATTTTAAAAGTATACTACATTGCAATAATTCCTTTTTAGTGGGTAGAGTACAACCTTATTTAATAATTTTTTTTTACTTTTGACCTTATAACCTTAAATAAGTTATTCATAGTATTAATTACAAACAAATTATTGTTTATATATTTTGTGATTGTATTTCAATTATGACCAATACTAACAATTTCTTCATAAAAATCAACTCGAAAGAACAAAAATATATGCATACCCTATAATTTGATTAAAAAAACCACCAATTCTATCAAGTATAGTAAATTTTTTTTGATAAAATTTGCTTAGAGCTTAATATTGGCCAACAATGAAGTAATAGTGTAGAAACAATCACATAAGTAATAGCAAAAACAATAAGTAAAAACCAACGGGACGTAGCGCAGTTGGCAGCGGAGCTGTGGTGACCTTGAGGTCACGACTTCAAACCCTGCCATCCGCGGAGAGACTTGTAAACCATAATCTTACATGTGGTTAAAAAAAAAAAAAAAATTAAGTAAACCATAATCTTAATACGACGTCGTCAAATAAACATAGGTAAATGTAAAAGAAAATACTAAAATTTTGTAGAAAAAACAAATAATAAAAATGTAAAAATATATTATCATTATCCACCGGCGGTCTCCCACACCAAAACAATCTGTGTGTGGCTCTCACTTCGCTCCTCCGTTTTATCACATTTCACTTCCTTTCTCTATCAATTCTCGAATTCTCTTCCGGATTAATCCGAATTCCACTCTGCTTTTCCGATTTTTGAAGTTATTGCATGGAATTCCATCAACCGGCGGCGATTTGTGGCTGTACCTGAACAGTGAGCTTGGATTCCCGACTTAATGAGCTCCCCATGCCTTTATTAGGTGAATTACCTCGAAAAAACCCCTACTTTATTGTGCTTGTGCAGCTGTGAGGGTTTTGCAATGCTTTTGTTTTGGTGATTCACAACTGTTTGTGTAATTGCCTGAATGAATTTGAAAACGTTGAGTGTTTTTTTGTGTTTTGTGTCACAGATATTGCTATTTCACAGCCTTGCTCTTGTTTCCTCAACAATATAATTGTTGATTTACAATGCTTTTGTTTTGGTGATTTACAACTGTTTGTGTAATTGCCTGAATGAATTTGAAAAGTGGAATGTTTTTTTGTCTCTGTGTTTGTGTTGCAGATATTGCTATTTCACAGCCTTGCTCTTGTTTCCTCAACAATATAATAGCATTTAGGCCGGAATTCGATCTTGGTAAGAGAGTTGTAGTTGGGAATGATAGGAGATTGGTATTGGCATCCACATTTTCGGGGAGGGGCTTTTGTAATGGAGGAAAATTTGGTGGGGGCTTCACCTCGGGGAGAGCCGGGGTATGGCGGGGTAGGCTGACGATAAAGGCCGTTGGTACGCTTGAAATTGCGAGTGTAACTTGCAAAAGTGGAGGGGTGAAGAGGCTTCAGAATGTGTTGATGATGGATGTTGATTCAGTGAGGTCGAATTCCACTGAAATTGAACCGCCACAATCTTCAAGTGAAGACTCAACAGACGTGGACGAGAGGGAGAGGTTGAGACGGATGAGGATTTCCAAAGCGAATAAAGGGAATACGCCGTGGAACAAAGGCAGGAAGCACAGCCCAGGTGATGCAATGCTCGGCATTATTAAGTGAATCATATTAATGAATCGAGCAATGTTTTAAATTGTTGTTTATGTGCAGAAACCTTGAGGCGGATAAAAGAAAGAACAAGGCTGGCAATGCAAAATCCTAAGGTGATGTCATGTAAGAAACTGAGATAGTTCTGTGAAAACATCAATATAGGAACGAGAAAATAGGAGAACCAATTTCGTGGTATCATAGTTAAATAAACTTTCTAACTAAATTTTATATGATTGGTGATAATTTGGTATATTTGTTTGTATCTCTTTCTGAATAGACTTGGAAGTTGTCTTGAATCAAATATAAATCTAAAGGCCTAGCAGTTTTAAAACATCATGTTGATGTTGTTTAATTGTTGTCTAATGGAGTATAATCTAGTTCTTGATCACTGCGTTATTGCTTTCTGTTGCATCTCTTTTGGTAAGGCCTTCTCTTTCATTGTTAGCTTCATCTATTCCACTTATCAGTTCTATCATTAAGTTATGTATTGATTTCTGACGTTCTAATGATTTATGACAATGTAGGTTAAAGCCAAACTGATTAACCTGGGGCATGCTCAAAGGTAGGCTAATTTTCCCGTATATTTCGCACATTCTTTGGTCTGGCATTTTAGCCACTATTTTTACTTGTTTTCCTTTAGGCTATGAAAATGAGTGCCTTAGGTGTTTATGCTAGAGTTCACATGATTTGGGCTGCATTTGATAGATTTAAGGAAACTGATCTCATTTGTATGTCTTCATTGGCTTTGGAGATCACTGTTTTTCTGCATCCGTGCAGTGAAAAGACGAGGTTGAAAATTGGAGCTGGTGTCCGACTTGGGTGGGAGAAACGCCGTAAGAAATTGATGGTCCAGGATACTTGCTACTACAGCTGGCAAAATCTAATTGCAGAGACTGCCCGGAAGGGTCTTCAAGGCGAGGAACAATTGCAATGGGACTCGTACAAGATCTTGGATAAAGAGCTCCAGCAGGAATGGCAGCAGAGTGTTGAAAAAAGAAGAAGCATGCCTAGACTGAAGGGAAGCAAGAGAGCGCCCAAATCAGCAGAGCAGAAGAGGAAGATATCAGAGGCCATAGCTGCAAAATGGGCTGATCCCGTAAGATCTCTGTTCCTTCCATCGAACTTCTGTTTTCTAAAGTTTCTATATGTTTTACTGCATGTCCTAAGCCAGCATCTGAATCTTGCATTTACGTTTCTCGTATAAATTAGGAATACCGGACTCGGGTTTACTCTGGTCTAGCGAAATATCATGGCATACCAGAGGGGACAGAATGGAAGCGTAAGAGAAAACCTCCTGGTGAGAGACAGACTCAAAACAGAGGTCGTAAAGACAAAGACAATGACAAAGACGAGAACAATGATACTCGCAAGACGAAAAGCGTAAACCAACGAATTAGAGCAAAGAGAAGCAAAGCACCATCATACAAGGACCCACTGGCAAGCACCAAACTGGAGATGCTGAAAAACATTCGAGCCAAGAGAGCTGCTGCTGTTGACGACCCGAAAACTGAAGCCGTCATGAAGGCCAAGTAAGTTCTTATATCCATAGTCGATTGCTTCTATTTGATTTCTGGAATTTATATGTGGTTGTAGATAATACTTCTATTTGTTTATGTTAGGTTAATTGATTTTATGTGTTTGTATAATAAACCTATTCTCATTTGATCCTCTCTGTGTGTGCATATATGTATACGCAGGTCGTTGATTGCAGAAGCTGAGAAGGCAGCCAAGGCGCTTGAAATAGCTGCTAAGACGAGCCCTCTCGCGCACGCCTCTTTGATGGAAAGCCGGATGCTGATCGCGGAAGCACATAAGCTCATCGAATCAATAGAAAGCGAAGATGCAACAGCATCCGTTGAAGACGAGAATGGAATTCAAAATCTTGAAAACGAAACGTATGCAGACGAGCAAAATTTGGAACTCATAGAGCCAATGAAAGTAAACGGGGTCCACAGCATCTCCGAAGATCTTGAAGAATCCGACAGCTTCAGTTTCGATGAGTTCATTTTCGCAGATTTCATCAACGGCAACAGCAACGGCTCGAGTCCTTACCCTCTTGAAACAGAAGCAACCGGGTCCAATGGCTGTATCTCATCAGTGTTGGATGGCATGATCAACGGCTCTGGTTCGACCTGCGCTGATAATAAACCAAACCCTAACGGGATCTCAGCTCATAAACAAACTCCGGTCGTCAACCGGCTGGAGCCGGAGGATGAAAAGGTGGCTAAGAGAGAGGCGAACGTGACCAAGAAATGGGTTCGTGGGAGGCTCGTTGAAGTCGAAGAGGAAGAAGCAGCCTAGGTTAGTTCTAGCAAGTTTTAGAATTCATGCATAGTTTCTATACATTTGTGCTAGGAAGTATAGAGTGTCCAATACTAGGTTTTGATGTCCAAGAATCATACTTAAATCTCAGTAAAAGCCATGAATCTGATTCATTCCATCTTCATGTTTCAAGTGTCAAAATATCATTACATTGATGGGATTATATTTATACATGTGATGAAGATTATTTGGAGACAAGAAATGTAACAAATGTCACATGCTCTTTACTTAGAGCACACTACTTGTTCAAAGTAGAGAAGTGGCCAGTTTTTGAGATGGGAATCAACTGTATTTTCTATCTCCCTTCTCTTTCTTGTCTTTTCTTCTATAGATTGGTGGATCTCCATATCCAATTCCTTGTCCTGCAAAAGCTTACTATGATTACTAGTATGAAATATGCAATGCAAATTAATTAAGGAATGGTACACAAAAGCTTAATCAAATTATTTGAATTCAAATAATTTGAACACCATTTATGTCATCCATTAAACCAGAGTTAAATACTTCCTCTTTCCACCAATAAATACCGTACCTGTTCGACAATAAAAATCTCATTTTGCCAGTACCTGTTCGGCAATAAAAGTCTCATTTTGCCAGTTTGATCCACCGGCCAATAAAAACCTCAATTCAATTTTACTACTAATGGTAAATAGATCCACATTCTATTGATATATTCTACTCATATTTTATTACTCTATCCGTCCCAGATTATGAGTCACCAGATTTTAAGAAAGAGTTGAAGTGTGTAATAAATGAAGTGAGATAGTAGAGTGTGTAATAAATGAAGTGAGTTGTTTGAATGTAGTTCCCTCTTGACTTTTTGGGGTAGGTTAAGTTTTTTATTTTTATTTTGGTTTATTTTTATGTAGATAATGACATTTTGATGTAATTTTGATAAACAATGAGGTAAGTAAAATTGTATGATTAAATATGAAAAATTCTAATCTTAAACTGATGGACTTTTATAGCAAAAAGTAATCTTAATCTGGGACGGAGAGAGTATAAAATTAATATACTCACGTTCAATTTAACTATAAACTTCTATTTCAAGAAAATTATTATAATTAGCTCCAAAGCCAAAGGTATAAAGAAATTTGGATTTATGAGCTGATAAAACTGAAGGGCAAAAAAACTCACCGGAATCGCATTAGGCACCGGGAGCTTAGTGCCATGGACGGCAGCGCGGTTGGCCGCTTTGCCAACCATCCACCGCTGCCCGAGGCGGAACACGGCAGCTCCGCCGTGGTTTCTGCTCAGCGCCTTGGTTATTCCCAACATATTTTCGCCTTGAATTCAACTAATTAGTTGCATGATAGAGTGGGAAAACAATCATAAATACACAAGAGAACTAAGTAGTCTGGTCTAGAGACATCTGGAATATTGAAAACTGCCACATGGCAATCCCACCGATATCCATGATTATGTCATGGTTTTTCTCTTTTACAAATTTAGTTAAACATATTAATTTTGGTGATAAAATTCATAAATATATGTCTGACAGTGAATTTTCGTGCCTAATTCACTAGTCACTACAATGTTTAAGTCTATAAATTTTAAGTTTGTGCAAAAATACCAACCAGAATTCATGATGTCGGACAAATTGCCTCTAAATTTATTTATTTTCAAAATAGTTTGGTTTTTACCGTGAATTTTAAATATTGTATGTAAAGTCATGAACTTTATTAGACTGTGTAAAATTCACGTCCTATCCGACTCGATAGATTTCCAACACAAACTTATCCTACTTGGCACGCTGGAGGCGTGACTTGGCAAATGCCAAATTTAGGGTTCAATTCGAATCGTGGAACTAATGCTACTTTTATGCTGAATTCGATTTGTATGTTTATGTCGATTTGTATGCTGAATTCAATTTGTATGTTTTCATTTGTATTACTTATGTGTTTGTGATAAATCCAGGTCAAAGATTGCAAAGATACAAGAGAAACAATTATAATTAGTGGAGTTTTGTCAAATCACGCCTTCGGTGCGCCACGTAGGATAAGTTTGTGTCAAAAATCTATCGAATCGGATCAGATGTGAAATTTACACAGTCCGATAAAATTCATGACTTTTCATGCAATAATTAAAATTAACGGAAAAACCCAAACCACAATTTGCCTTATTAAAAACTAGTCACTTTTTAAACACATAATAAATTCGGTAATGGGCCGATAGTCTTAAAAAATATGAGCCGGGCCCAATAAAAGTTTTGGGCCGATAAATGTAAACAAAGCCCATATAAAACGGGTAATGTTGCAGCTGGCTGAGACGGTTGCAGGTCACTTTCCACCGACGATCTTCTTCTCCGATCAACCAGTTATACAGAGTTAGCTGTGGCTTCTCACTCTTCCCTTCCAACCAAACACGCCTTAATCTCCCTCTCCCTCTCTCACACAAAAACGATACGTCTATTACCGGAGAGAATAAGCATACAAGCCTAATTGCTACTTCTACAGCCGCATTTCCTCGATTTCACGCCCAGTGCGTGAATTAGTGTGATGGAGAGGGAGCTATCGGATGAGGAGGGGGATCGGGAGAATCTGATTTCGCAAAATGCGAGGCGGAACCAGAACGACGCCGTAAAGTCGCCCGATCGCCACAATCACCGCTCGGCTTTCCGAATCGAAGACGAATTGAGGGGCAGAGTCTCCGGCGCCGCGCGAAGGTTCAATAAGAGGTACATTCTCGCGATTTTTCTGCCCCTGGTGATTTTGATTGTGTATTTGACTACCGATTTGAAGAGCGTGTTCCAGATGCGAGTGCCGTCGGTTAGGGATATTGGGGGTGGTGGTCTTGTGGTGAATCGAATGCGTGAATCTGAGCTGCGTGCTTTGTATTTGCTTAAGCAGCAGGAAATTGAGCTTGTTAAGATGTGGAATTATACTACAGTGGTTGGTGGATCGAATTTTAGCTTGGTAAATGGTAGTGGCTCAGTGAATTTGAACTCTGGTAGTGATGATAGCGTGTTGGAGGACTTTAAATCGCGAGTTTTTGGGCAAATTTCGTTGAATAGGCAAATTCAGGGGACTCTTTTGTCAGGTCATGAGAGTGAGGCTTCTGTGGATTTGTCTGCAAATTACTCGGATTCGAGTTTGTCTGACTGGACTAGGTGCAAGAAGGTGGATCAGAGATTGGCTGATAGGAAGACGATAGAGTGGAATCCTAAACCGAACAAGTATTTGTTTGCTATTTGTGTGTCAGGCCAAATGTCAAACCATTTGATTTGTTTGGAGAAGCATATGTTCTTTGCGGCTTTGTTGAATCGGGTTTTGGTGATCCCAAGTTCAAAGGTGGACTATGAGTTCCATCGGGTGTTGGATATTGATCACATTAATAAGTGCTTGGGGAGGAAAGTTGTGGTGACCTTTGAAGAGTTTGCAGAGAGCAAGAAGAACCATTTGCATATTGACAAGTTTATGTGTTATTTCTCGTTGCCACAGCCGTGCTTTATGGATGATGAGCGTGTGAAGAAGTTGAAGGGGTCGGGGGTCTCTTTGAGTAAGGTTGAGGCTGTTTGGAAGGAGGATGTTAAGAAGCCAAATCAGAGGACTGTTGAGGATGTTTTGGCAAAGTTTTCTTCAGACAGTGATGTCATTGCAATCGGAGATGTGTTCTTTGCTGATGTTGAGAGAGAGTGGGTGATGCAGCCAGGAGGTCCGATTGCACATAAATGCAAGACTTTGATTGAGCCTAGTAGGCTTATTTTGCTTACTGCTCAACGTTTCATACAGACGTTCTTGGGGAAAGACTTCGTGGCTCTTCATTTCAGGCGCCACGGCTTCTTGAAATTCTGGTACTTTTTACGCTATCTTTTCAGGCATTGTTACATGTTAGTTAGTGATTCTATGTGACATGAATTTCTCAATGGTTTCTCAGCAATGCCAAACAACCGAGCTGCTTTTATCCTGTTCCGCAAGCTGCAGAGTGCATCAATCGAGTTGTTGAGAGGGCTAGTACTCCAGTAATATATCTATCTACCGATGCTGCAGAAAGTGAAACTGGTTTACTTCAATCACTTGTTGTCTTGAATGGGAAGACTGTACCACTTGTTCGGAGACCAGCTCGTAATTCAGCTGAAAAGTGGGATGCTTTATTGTACAGACACGGACTTGAGGGAGATTCTCAGGTGGGCTTACCTTTTTTTCTGGTTTCTCTAATCTTATTTCATTCCATTTTGTTGCTTCTATGAGTCTATCACTGTTTGGGTCTGGTTTCAAACAATTGTTTCACTCTTAAGAATAAAAAATAGACACTTGATCTTGAATCTATACATACTAAGAACTAGCTTTACATCTTCTTGGTTATGCATGGCGTTGTCTAGGGGGTGGAATTTCGTTTTGGTCGATAGGATAGATAAGATTGATAGAATTGATAGATTTGGAGGATACTTAGATTATCAAACCCAACTTTGGAGTGATTAGTGAGATATCAGAGACTTTTGGATACTACTATTTGAATAAATTTACCCAACACTGTAATTCTCAAATGTGTGAAGGTTGAGGCGATGCTGGACAAGACTATTTGCGCTCTTTCTTCCGTCTTCATTGGATCTTCTGGATCCACTTTCACCGATGATATTCTACGCCTCCGCAAGGACTGGGGATCATCATCACAATGTGACGAGTACTTGTGCCAGGGCGAGCTTCCAAACTTCATTGCAGAAGATGAGTGAATCTCGAATCTTGTACATCCATCTCTCCCTGTGAAGATTCTTCTGCTCTCTTTTACTGTTTGACATGCCAATCCTTCAAAATTGAGTCGACTCTACTAATCTAATAGCTTAAACTGCTGAATCTTTATTTATTTTCGTGGAATCCGTTGAATATGCTACCATGGGAAGCTGAGGGTGACGGACGGGACGGCTATATTTATTTGGACACTGAGTGTAAATGTGATCTTACCTGATTTATATTGTTCCATAAATGTAATAAGAGCTTCAGCCATAAATTTCTACTTGCTATGCAGTTTTGTTCTCCATAAAAGTTAGCCTTAGTAGGAGTCTGTTTGTTGTATACAGTGCCATTTAATCTTTAGGTTAGGTCTACTTATGTACATTAGAGAAAATGTTGAATATCCCTTGTGAACTATCTCTGAACCAAATTTTGAAGTTCCTTTGTCACTATGTTTTCTTGTCGATGCGAGACTTGATCAATTTCGTTCGATGATGCATTTATCGTCTATCTACATGTGGTTCGTATGTGTGAAGAATTCATCGATTATAACTAGAACTGTCTGAGTATGGTTTGATTCGAAAGTTCGGTATGTTTTGATTTTGGTAATTTTGGGTTGGACACACTATCACAATTTGTGACGTTTTCCCTTCACAGCGAGCTGTTGACTCTCGTTTACGAGCTTCCTCGGCCACGATCACGTCTCGCTGCTGGGAAGTCTCGTCTTTCGTTTGCGAACCCTTTTCCCGGTGCATTGTTGATTCCCTTTGATTTAACTGTTTTGAATTGTATAGGCATATTTACTACTCGATTTATGTACACATTCATAAAAAACTTCAATTGAATTTTTAATCTTACTAGCAAATTATGTTTATATTTGATTATTTTTAAAGAATTAAATTGAACTCAAATAAGTTTATAACCACAAATATGAATCTTGAATATAATTAGCACAGGGTATTCGATCGGTTCGGTTCTAACCGAACCGAATATCCGGTTAACCGAAATTGAAGCACCAAATTGAAACCACATTGGCCTCGGTTCGGTTCCTCGGTTAACCGAACCTGAACTGAAGTTAAAAAAAAAAATTGCGGTTCATAAATATGATCGGTTCTCTCGGTTTTTAATAAAAATAAATATATAAACATGAAATTAATCGGTTCTCTCGGTTCTAACCATCGGAACCGAACCGATAACCGATCAATGCCTTGCTACCGGAACCGAACTGAACCAATAACCGAAAATTTTCGATTGTCGGTTAACCGAGATTCAACATTTTCGGTTCGGTCACGTTTAACATATGCAAAAATGTAGAAAATTAAGCACTCAACAACCGCCGCCGCTGAATTTTGTAAATTTGCAAACATTTTCGCTCTCAGATTTCATTTCTCTAATAGGAATCAGTTCTTCGTCTCGAATTTCCGAAAACAACGTTCCCTCACCGTGAATCTCTTCTCAAACACAAATAGCTCCAATTTCAGCGATTTTAATTTATTTTTTTTAACAAAATGAGGGCTAAAGTTGTGGTGTTTCCGATCAGAGGGAGGAATTGGTGTTTCAGCCGATCGATTGATCCTTCTGCGGCCGCCGCTCAGCCATCCACCGCTCCGTCGACGGTGAAGGAGCTCTGGAGCAAACTCTCCAGCGATAAGCCATCCGAGGACTCGAAAGTCGAGCTCGCCGTTGATTTCTTCGCAAACAAGGTCTTGATGTTGGATTTTGTTTGTTTCTGATCGGTTGCATTTTGTTTTATCTTCATCTTGATTCGTGCGGAACGGTTTAGTGGTAAATGATTTTGTCACTTGCGATGATTTACACTTGTTTAAGTGGATATACCGTCGCTGTTGCTTTGTGCTGCGTAGTTTATTGTGCATTTGGTGTTTCTAGGGATTTTTGGGCGACTAATGTGAAAATTCAGTACTGATATTGCATTTGGCTGGAAATGTATAAGGAGAAGGTTCGTGTGATTTTGATTGATTGCATGAATTGTTTTTGGTGAATGATCTCACTGGTGAGTGGTGAGTGATAAGTGACAGTGTTATCATATGAAACCAGTCACATAATGCATTATGGTTGTGGCTCTCTGAGTTGTTATTGATTGATTTTGTGTTATCTTACTGATCAGTGTATGTCTATCTTCTTTGTTCATGTATTTCAACTAGAATACATTGCTTCTTCTCCGTTGGATAGTGTTGTTATCATTGAGTAATACTCCGTTGGATAGTGTTGTTATCATTGAGAAGGTTCGTGTGATTTTGATTGATTGCATGAATTGTTTTTTGGTGAATGATCTCACTGGTGAGTGGTGAGTGATAAGTAACAGTAATATCATATGAAACCAGTCACATAATGCATTATGGTTGTGGCTCTCTGAGTTGTCATTGATTGATTTTGTTTTGTTATCTTACTGATCAATTTATATGTCTATCTTCTTTGTTCATGTATTTCTACTAGAATACATCCCTTCTTCTCCATTGGATAGTGTTGTTATCATTGAGTAATACTCCGTGTAAAGTTTGTCACATAGTACTATGAAAGATCGGTTGCTATAAGAAATTAAGATGAACATATTTGACATCACAAAGTAGTAGTACCAATAATGGTATCTTGATATGAAGTGTGAATGGATTAATTAATGTTTGGAAAGTTACTAGGTTTTGAGTGTGTCAATCTAACTGTTAGCATTGGTAATATATATAGATGAATGGAGCTTGGACTAAGCTGGAGAAGGCGCCCCAAGGAACTTTAAAGAGTAAAATTCATGGGTATATTTACATGCATGATATTATTCGTGGTCTTTTCTTTTGAGTTGTGAATTATTTTTGCAGCTCACTAGCCACTAAGCTAGAGTTTGTGGAATGGGGAAAATGTGTTCTCAGTACCGTTTAAATTTAGCTGATCTTTCTAACATGTAGGTTGGGAGTGAAGTTATTGTCACGTGTGAAGCCATCAGAAATCTTCTTTAAATCTATTCCAAAGGAGATTAATAGAGTGGATATTGTGTATCCATCGAGGTAATCTGATTCCATTCCATGTATGATCATGACATCTTTAGTCAGTACCCCTCTCTTCTCCACCTATTTTGAAGCCGGCCTAAAATCTAAGATAAAATGAAAATGCAAATTTTGAGCTGCATATCTTGCTGGAGAACAGCATGTGAAATCTTGTGCAAGAGAAATCATTGGGGAAAGATCATAATATTGGTGTATATTGCGAAGCCCATTTTCATTAGTGCATGCATACTGCTATGCACCTCACAAAATGATAGAACTAGGAATAATTTTTAGAATTTAAAAGTTCAAGCAACCAGAAATTTATGGGAAAACAAAATTAGTTATTAGAAGATTAAAATGTCATGCAGTTGTTACATGATTTGATTTGTGGAGATATATTTTCTTTATACTCTGCGTCTACCCGTGGCAGTTTGAATCCAAGACTTGTTCGTCGAAGACTCCGACATCTAGCATTCAGGTAACTTTATTGAATCTTATGTGATAATTTTCGCAAGCTTGATCATAATCATCGATTTTTAATTGAAGAGTAGCACTATATCTCATGTTGTACTCTGGCTTTATTGTGCCAAGGCATGAGTATCATAAATGTAGCATGGCTTCTGTGCCTAGGTTTCATCGTCTATAGACTTCCGGCTTCCCCATTTTTTTACTGTTATTTGATTAGGTTGTTAATCTTTCTGGCAATGAATGCATACCCCTTAAACATTTATCATTCGAATAAAATGTGAAACATGATTACCAGGGGATCGGTTATTCACACAAAATACTTCTACTGCTCAGCCATGATGGTGCCTTTGACATCAGTTTTCATGGTATGCCACTGAACCTAAATATGATTCGATTTTATCTTGTGCTCTATTTCCTCTATTCAATAAGTCAATCCTTTTTCATCAAATCTTGGTAATCATATGCAGGTTCTTCCTTTGCCTAACATCCCATTCTTTTGGCTCTCGTTCCGCGCCTATTCTCACTGGAGAGCATCACAGGTATGGGATCATCAGAAAACATTTTGTCAAAAACACAACCGTTTTCTTTATTTGCTTACGACTTTCATTTTCCTTTTAGGGAAGTGAAAAGCTGATGCACTTAGTCACTGATGCCTCCTATCGACCTAATCCTTCTGATCAGACGTCCAAAACCGAAGATAGTTCCACTCAAGACAAAAACAGTGGAAATTCGACGAATTCTCTATTCGTAAGAGCATCATTTCCAACTTACCTCCACATCTTGGAATAAAAATTTATGCCAGCCAATAGTTTGATGTGTGAAAGTTCGTAACATGGCTTATTAGGTTCCGCTAGAAACTAATTGCCTCGGGATGTTTTGTTATCTTGCTTAGGTTTTTCAGCCGTCGGAAGAACTGGAAAAGCTTATCCAAAAGAAGGACAGCGAGAATGGTCTGAGTGAGTGCGCGATATCGAAGATTTGCCAGAAACACTACCTGATAGATGCAGATGTGAAGAAATACAGAGATTCTGTTTAGCCATCAGTTTAGTTAGATGCTACTTTCCAGTTTAGTGAATTCCATTCATTCTTGAGAAATTCTTTGCTATTTACCCTTGTTTTCCTGGTTAGAATTTGAGCAAATCTGTATATGTCCCTTGTAGAAAAAGCAATAAAAATTGCCCATTAAGTTAAGGCAATGGTGCAATAAACTATAATCTGGGTTCATGAATTCTGAAATTGGGACAAATGCAATGGATTTGTTATTTTAGATATGTAACTCCATTTTTGCCAAATGCTTATACTATTTTTTTTACTTATTTTCAGTTCATGAAAGAATATCACTTAAAGATTGTTATTATTATCATAGGGTGCACTATCGTCAATAAATGAAATTCTGTAAAAAATCAAGGCAAATTTTAGCTCTTGAATCATTACACTTAAAGCATTACATTATTAGCCGAGCCACATTATTAGACTACACAATCTATATTATTAAACAAAAAAACGTACTCCCTCCGTTCCATAGTAGTAGAGTCATTTTGCCATTTTGGTACGTTCCATAGTAGTAGAGTCATTTCGTTTTTTGGTAAAAGTCAACACATTTCTTTCCACCTACTTTACTCTCTCTTACTTTATTCTCTCTACATCTCTCTACCTTTTTCATTTCCTATTTTATTCTTCATTTACATAACTCACCTAACACAACTTTTTCTTAATCTCCGTGCCGAAAAGAAATGCCTCCACTACTATAGAACGGAGGGAATACATTATTAGACTACATAATCTACATTATTAGATAACACGTGACATTAAGCTAACGATTGCATCACAAAATCCAACTGGAATTTGCTTTCATTTTTGATAGAATTTCACTATTGATTTGATCACATCCCTATCATAATATCCCTATCATAGTATGTGATTATGAATTTAGTAAAAGATTGTGTTAAATTTGACAATAAAAAAATAAAATAAAAAACTAGAATTTCCTAAACTGGGCTTTGTGACACACTAGGCCCATATCTTATTAGGCCTGCAAATCGGCCCATTACTAATTTCACAATACAATTCGAATAGTAATAACTTGTTTTTCACTCCTTAAAATTGCTCACTTCTTCTTTCTCCCCAAGAAAGGTTTCACTTCACCGAAAACCAGAAGAAAAATTTGATTACAATTTGGGGAGATGGCGCACGATCCAGAGGATGAGATCAAGGACGAGAAGAACCCTAAGCCACTCGATGAGGATGACATCGCCCTCCTCAAAACCTATGTAAGTGTTTTCTCTTCTCTCAATTTTGTTTATTAGCCCTAATTTACCGGATTCTATTGCTTGTGTGTTTGTGTCTCTGGACATTAAATAGCTGAAATTCGGTGCTGTTTATCTTTGTAACTCGTGCTTTTTTTATTTTTGTAGACTGAGGGAATTAGGATCTAGCTGATGAATGTTTTTAGTGGAAATTGGATTTGTTTAGTTTTCCATGAATTTAATTAGCTGATTGTCGGACTGAACTTAGGTAGTTTTAATGTTATTGATGATGCTTCGTGTATGCTAATTGTAGATGGTTTTGGTTCTGAACTGGGATGTGCTGAAATTTCTGCTTTTTGCTAATTTTTAGCTCAATTAGCAAGTGCTTTTAGTATCTGCTGAAAATTTAGAGAACTTTCTGTTTACTATTTTTGAGCTTAATAATTTCTAATTCCTGTATTTTGAACTGGGAAAGTTTTTTTTTTAATGTGTAAGCAGTTGTTACGCCGACTGGCTTTGTATGGGGACACATGGTATGTTTCGGTGTGGCAATTGAAATTGTTTGTATGTTGGTATATGCAGGGTTTGGGACCTTACTCGAACAGCATAAAGAAAGCTGAGAAGGAAATCAAGGAGATGGCAAAGAAGATTAATGATTTATGTGGTATGCAAATGTGCTGCTTCCGCTCTCATTTTTGTGCCTAGTTAGTATACTATTTTGTTGCTAATCTGCAGTTTTCCAATTCATAACAGGTATTAAGGAATCGGACACAGGTTTAGCTGCACCAAGTCAGTGGGATCTTGTATCTGATAAGCAAATGATGCAGGAGGAACAACCTCTTCAGGTATTACTTTCTAGATGTCTACTAAACATCCCTCTAGACTCACAACTTGTGATATAGCTTTTCCCCCCCTCTTGGTATAGGTTGCACGATGCACAAAGATTATCAATCCAAACACAGAGGATGCTAAATATGTTATAAATGTCAAGCAGATTGCCAAGGTATGTTCTTGCCTCATTCTTAGATTTGCCCCAATAATGTTTTTATTGTTCATTCCTGTAAAAATAAGAAGAGATGGGTTAACACCGCCTTATCTATACATATATCTAACCTCTCTTGTATCCTACCTCATACTAGTGGCAGTACTTGATTGACATTTATACTTTTCTTTTGTTGCTAATGTTGTGTGGTTAATCTTGTTTATCATGATTCATGTGTTTTTTCTGTTGCAGTTTGTTGTGGGACTGGGTGATAAAGTTTCACCTACTGATATTGAAGAAGGCATGCGTGTCGGGTGAGATTTTCCATCTTTATTTTCATCTGTCCAAGCAATCGGTTTATCTGTAGCAGTCATTTTTTCTTGTGGACCTAAAGTGTCTTGATGCATTGCACAGTTGGAGTTTTCATGGTTTATTCTTCTCTTTACTGAACTGTATGTGTGATGTTAACTCACTGTCTCCCACTAAGAATTGGGTTAATCAGCGCATGAATATCCATTGACTCTGAACATATTGTGATCTGAGAATTCCTGTCCTTTAGGACCTGAATATTTGTCTTCTCCTCTTATCTTGTTCATTGCGAAAGTGAGATGGCTTAGGACCTAAAAGAATTCACCAATCCACAGTTGTTACTTTTTATTGATAAGCAGATATAGAAGATAAACTGTATACATTATCTTTCTGGAGTCGGCATGCTTAAGCCTGAGATTCTGATTGCTGGTCGTGTGGGGTTTTCTTATTTGTTTCTTTTGCTGCCCGTAATCTGAAGTTTAATGCCTGTTCTCTTGCAGTGTGGACAGGAATAAATATCAAGTTCAGATCCCTTTACCTCCAAAGATTGATCCAAGTGTTACAATGATGACAGTGGAGGAAAAGCCAGATGTTACATATAATGATGTTGGGGGATGCAAGGAGCAAATTGAAAAGATGAGAGAGGTTTGTTATGTGATGATGCTGTAATGTTGTCGGCATGCCCTATAATTATAGGTTTAATTTATCAACCGGAACTGAATTTATGAATATTAACGGTTATCCTCAGGTGGTTGAGTTGCCTATGCTTCACCCTGAAAAGTTTGTTAAGCTGGGGATTGATCCTCCAAAGGGTGTTCTGTGCTATGGTCCTCCTGGAACTGGCAAAACTCTGCTAGCAAGAGCTGTGGCTAATCGAACTGATGCATGCTTTATCCGTGTTATTGGTAGTGAGCTTGTCCAGAAATATGTTGGTGAGGGAGCTCGCATGGTTCGTGAACTATTTCAGGTGCCACACCCTCTGATTTGCTATTTTCCTTGCACATTATCATCTTAATTGGAATGTACTTGATGTATCTTTTCTCTGTTCCCCTCTGCAGATGGCTCGCTCCAAAAAAGCTTGTATTGTATTTTTTGATGAAGTAGATGCCATTGGAGGTGCACGATTTGATGATGGGGTTGGTGGAGACAATGAGGTTCAACGCACCATGCTCGAAATCGTGAATCAACTGGACGGATTCGATGCTCGTGGGAACATCAAAGTTCTTATGGCAACAAACAGGTTCGTACTTGGTACTGTATTTTGCCTTAATTTGTAGCTTTTTCACAGTGGGCATCACTTTTAGCATGCACAGTAGTAGGATCATAACTATCAAATATGTAGGAGATGCACCTACACCGGTTCATCATCCCTTTTCCATTTGATGAATTATAACAAGTACTTACTAGCTTAGCTTATTTATGCATTTTTGAAGCCAGAGTTGTCTACTTTCTTAAGTTAAGGATACAAGAGCCACATTAAATGCATTATTGACTGAATCTTTAATAAAGCAATGTGTTTGAACATAATATGATTGCTTTTGGTCACTGAGCTTTGCATAAATTTTCCAAGCACTTCATTCATTTAACATGTTCTCTCTATGCAGACCTGACACCCTTGACCCGGCCCTTTTACGTCCTGGACGACTGGACCGGAAAGTCGAATTCGGACTGCCAGATCTAGAGAGCAGGACCCAGATCTTCAAGATTCACACACGCACAATGAACTGTGAGAGGGACATTCGATTTGAGCTTCTTGCTCGGCTCTGCCCAAATTCTACTGGTAAGATGTTAACTAATGCCTGCATTGTACCTGAAATTAATTTGATGGGATGCTAACTGGCTCTCTCTCTACATTCAGGTGCCGACATTAGAAGTGTGTGCACAGAAGCAGGAATGTACGCTATCCGTGCTAGAAGGAAGACGGTCACCGAGAAAGATTTCCTGGACGCTGTCAACAAAGTCATCAAAGGATATCAGAAATTCAGTGCCACACCCAAGTATATGGTTTACAATTAATCACTCTATCACGTTACTCTTTCTGTATGCTACGAGATACACAGCTGGAGCGACATACGTCTCAATCTTGGCTGCCAATTCGAAATGGTACGCAGTGGCAAACTCTGGCTTTATTCACCTTTTATTTCAGTTGACATTGGCATTTAGTATCTCTGCTCACTCTGTACCGAACTCTTCTTGTTTAAATGTAATTTGATCAGAATGAAAGTGAATTTATTTTGTGGATTTGTTCATTATTCAGTTTATTCAGCCATCCTTCTAGCCAACCTATATCTAGATGGTTTGAGTGAACCTATCAAATAAGGCATCCAAGTCAAAACGTGAATACTGATTACTGGCTGTTATTTAATTCATACAAACTATTTGACCAAACAGATGCTTTGGTTATAAAATTCTTACAATCTTTAGTCAAAGCTACGAAAAATAGATAGTCACAAATTTTACTTTCTTTGCACAAACAGGTACACTCGCTTTCACTATATCCATAGATTCAATAATCACACCTCGTGCTTGACTACTTTAATATGAAAAGTATTTTTTAAACCTTAGTCAACCAAAGCACAAATTAATATCTAACATTGTGGTACATATTAGAGTGTAGGGGTGGGGAAACGGTTCTAGGTTCTTGGTTAACCGAGAACCAAACCTTATTTTTTCGGTTATCGGTTAACTAAGAACTGAAAAAATAAGGTTAAGGTTCGGTCCCGGATAGTGGATTTGGGATATAGGCGGTTCTCGGTTCTAACCAAGAACTGAAAGGTTAGAATCGAAGAATTGATTAGTGAGTTTAATTTTAATTTTTTGTAGATTATTTTAATTTCATAAACCCTACACCTTTTAAGTTTTGAAAAAACAATGCTGTGATAGAAACCAAACTCTATATCCCTGTAATTTGTCTGCATTTCAAACAAGAGAAACCACGAATCATCTCTCTGATTCAATAACCAATCTCATAACAGCTACTTTGTTTATTAAATTTGGAACATCAATGTATTAGATAAATATGGATCATTAGCAAATAACTTAAAATTCTCATATTGATATAGGTACATCGACTTATCTTCCATGAAAAATTACATAGTGTTTGCAATGAAGTCAATTCAAATATCTCGTGAGCTCTTTCATCTAAATTCTCGTAGCACACTGGCGCCACTGCTTTCTCCCATGCCGGCGATGACGAGGCAACTGCTTTCTCCTCGTTGCTCTGCTCTCTCCGACGAGGCAACGAGAGGCTGCTGCTCTCTCTCACGCCGGCGACGACGAGGCTGCTGCTCTCGCCACACTGCTGCTCTCTTCGACGAGGCTGCTGTCCAACTCTCCACGCCGATGCTCTCTCCTTTGGTTCCTTCGGTGGATCGAAGAACCGGTCGGTTAGGACCGACCAGTTCCTCAAGGAACCGAACCGACTAAAGGTTCAGTTACGGTTCTCGTATTTGGTTAAAAAGGGAGTCGGTTAACCGGCTAATCGGTTCGGTTAAACTGAACCGACCGTTTCCCCACCCCTATTAGAGTGTCCACAGGGGACCACCGCGGCGGTGGACGAGACGGAGCGGCGGTCAAAAACGTTTTTTTTTTATATTTTCTAAATTTATTTGGTGATGACTAGGCGGACAAATTTTTGTGGCTGTACTGTTCCGCCTCTATTGTGGATACTCTTAAATCTTTAACCGATATTAACAAAATTTTCTATATAATCCTACATGTGCTTCAACTCAAACACAAGATAAATTTGAACACACAACTATGGAGTTTGACATCCCATCAACACTCATCCCTCTAATTCCCTTTCTCCTCTTCCTCTACATGTTTCTCAAATCTCAAACCATCTCAAAATCAGCAAAGAGTTACTCACACATCCCCGGCCCCAAACCCCTCCCTCTCATCGGCAACCTCCACCTCATGCTCCGAGCCTCCTCCGGCCCCCACCGCCTCTTCCGTTCCCTCGCCGCCAAACACGGCCCCCTGATGCATCTCCAGCTCGGCGAGCTCAACTTCCTCATCGTCTCATCCGTCGATTTCGCGAAGCAAGTGATGAGAACCCACGACACCGTCTTCGCGAACCGGCCCCACATGCTGGGGGCCGATGAGCTGTCCTACAATTCCAGCAGCATCGGCTTCTCCCCCTACGGCGCCTACTGGCGCCAGCTGCGGAAGATCTGCGCGACCGAGCTTCTGAACGCTCGGCGCGTGCAGTCCTTCCGCAGCATAAGAGAGGAGGAGAGCGCGAGCATGTGCGAATGGATCGCTTCTCGGGATGGATCGCCGGTTGATCTCTCCGAGAGGCTTTACACGTCCGCGTACGATACTACGACGAGGGCAGCTGTCAAGGCGAAAACCGGAGAGAGTGAGAAGATGATTTCTCTGTTGCTGGAGTCCCTCAAGTTAGCTTCGGGGTTCATGATGGCGGACCTTTATCCTTCGGTTAAATCGCTGCCGTTGATCAGCGGAGCACGGATGAAGTTCCGACGGATGCGTCGCAAGCTGGACGAGGTGCTCGATGCCATCATCGAGCACCATAGAGCAGCCGGCGACGGCGATGATGATGCGAAGTTTGAAGGGTTCTTGGATATCCTTCTCAAGTTTGAAAAAGATGGGACTATAACTATCAACAACATCAAAGCAGTGCTCCTGGTATGTCTTTTTTTTTCCCTGCATAAATTTAGAATTAGAATTTAAAATTATACTTCTATCTGTCCTCCATTAATAGTCACACTTCATTTTTACCATAAATAGTAAGCAGGTCCCACATTCCACTAACTCAATTCACTCACATTTTATTATAAAACTAATATAAAAAAATGGGTCCCACATTCCACTAACTTTTTCAACCAACTTTTCTTTACATTTCTTAAAATCTGTGTCCGGCCAAAAAGTGACTCCTAATAGGGGACAGAGGGAGTAATATCCATCTCAAAGTTACGACTCGTATTCCGTTTCGGGTTGTCACTCGGTATCAGCCCACCAGTGAAACGAAACAGGTATGATCTAGACTTATTGGTTGAAATGGACTTCAATTGAGTCATTTTTAAAGGCACACAGCCCATGCCCAAGACCAGCCCAGATAAAACCCAAGTCTACTAATTCTATATCTTAATTACTTCTACTACTATGATTTTAATAATTGTCATTTTGTGTATGTTTATCCTAAATTTTTAATTTATTATATCTAATAAAAGTAATTTTTATGTGTAACCACTTACCAAGTGGGACTGGGCTGAGTCCAGATTTATAACAAAAACCCAACCCAACCCAACCCCCTTATATTGTGGGCTTGTATTGGCCCAGCCCATTTGTAATCTAGATAAATCACTTTATTTTGTTTAAGGCATATTCGGAACGTACTCCTTTAGAAACCTGGAGCGGATCACCTTATTCAAATAATACACCATTTCATACTACACTAATAAAATAATGACATGTGGATATTTTTTAAATTAATAAAATAAAAGACTAAAAGATTAATCATCATACACCAACATTTTAATTAATCAAACCAATAAATAAACGTACTTCCAATTCCATCTTGTTGGAGGAGATACACCATATTACTTCAAGTCATGAATGCAAATTTTCGAGCTGCTCATTCTTGAAACACCATTATTGTTCTTGAAATTTCACTTTCACTTTGTTATTTATCATTCTTTTATTTTTTCCCCTTTTTCTTCCCAATAGAAATTCCACTCTGATGTTTTTTAATTGTGGTTGTTCATCCTGTCTATGATAAATTTGTATTCAGAAATACAGAAAGGAATCAATATAAACTAAAATTATAATTACAAGAAATTAATAATATAATCCGTATTAATGATGGCACTTAGGCAACGCGGAGGAAGAATTTGAAAAAAAATAAAATCAAAGCCCTAATCACCAAAAAACATTCATTTCAAAATTATGAATCCCTCTAATTAAAATAAAACCCCATTCTTCCATCTCTGATTTCATCCATCCCATCCATGCCATAAATTTAGATTTTGTCGAGCTACTGAAAATTGAAAAACTAGCAGCAGCAGCAGAAGGCAGCGAGTGAAGAGAAAGAAGATGATTCAGTTGTTTTTCAGCCTAATATTCACTGAAATGGCGCTGATTAAAAAATATCCATATGTCATTATTTTATTAGTGTAGTATGAAATGGTGTATTATTTGAATGAGGTGATCCGCTCCGAAAAAAACCATGTTAAAAGTTTATGAAATTTCATTTTAAAACGATTGATAACAAGTAGAAGTGCTGATAAGAGTTGCTCCATTTACATACACTTAATGTCATTTTTTGCAACATCTTTTCCATTTAAGGATATGTTCCTAGGAGGAACGGACACGTCCGCCGCTACCTTAGAATGGGCAATGTCGGAGATGATAAGAAACCCGACCACACTCAACAAGGCACAACACGAAGTAAGGAAGGTTTTCGATGACAAGGGATACATAGACGAAGATAAGTTCGATGAGCTAAAATACCTCAAATTAATCATCAAAGAGACTCTGAGGCTGCATCCTGCATTGCCGCTTCTACTCCCGAGAATGAGTTCCCAGAGATGCGAAATCAACGGTTACGAAATCCCAGCAGGAACCAGAGTGATAGTGAATGGATGGGGACTGGGAAGGGACCCTGAGTATTGGAACGATGCAGAGAAGTTTATACCCGAGAGGTTTGAGGGAAGCGAGCATGATTTCAATGGGAGCAATCTTGAATACATACCATTTGGCGCGGGGAGGAGAACATGTCCCGGCATGTTGTTCGGGTTGGCCAACGTGGAGCTTCCGCTTGCGATGCTCCTCTACCATTTTGATTGGAAAATGCCAGATGGGATGAAAGATGAGGAATTGGATATGATGGAGGGCTTTGGCGCCACGGTTAATAGGAAGCACCATTTGCGTCTGATTCCCGTTGTTAAGCGACCTTTGCGTGCAAGTGCTGTACTGATTTAGGGAGTCTTTACTCTGAGTGATGGGAGTTTGTTTGCTTGATATTGTACTCCCTCCGTCCCCTATAATTTGTCACCATTTAATTCGGCATGAGTTTAAAGAAATGTAATAAAAAGTGGGTTGAAAAAGTTAGTGGCATGTAGTACAAACAGGTACACTAGCTTTCACTATAGCCAAGAAATACAATCATCAAACCTCTTGCTTGACTACTTCAATATTAAAAGTATTTTTTAAACCTTAGTAGTCAACCAAAAACACAAATTAACAACTAGTCCCTCCGTTCCCTAAATATTGTCCTACTTTGACTTGATACGATTTTAAGAAATGTAATGAAAAATGAGTTTAAAAAGTGAGTTGAAAAAGTTGCTGGAATGAGGGTTCTACTTTTATATACTCCCTTCCTCCATGAAATATTGTCCAAGTTAGATCCGGCGTAAATTTTAAGAAATGTGAAAAAAATTGAGTTGAAAAAGTTAGTGGAATGAGCATCCCACATTTATATATTAGTTTTATAATAAAACATGAGAGTAAAGAGTTGGTGGAAAGTGGGGTTCATTTACCAAAAATAGAAAAAAAACAAAGTGGATAACTTTTCATGGACGGACCAAAATGACAAAACTGGACAACATTTCACGGATGGAGGGAGTATTAGTTTTATAATAAAATAGGAGTAGGAATGAGCTAGTGGAATATGGACTCCACTACAAAAATGGTAAAAAGTGAAATGAGACAAATTTTCTGGTGCACAGAAGTGTGTGCCGACATTAGAAGTGTGTGCACAGAAGCATGAATGTACGCTATCCGTGCTAGAAGGAAGACGGTCACCGAGAAAGATTTTCTGGACGCTGTCAACAAAGTCATCAAAGGATATCAGAAATTCAGTGCCACACCCAAGTATATGGTTTACAATTAATCACTCTATCACGTTACTCTTTCTGTATCGTACGAGGTACAACAACTGGAGCAACATACATTTCGATCTTGGTTGCCAATTCGAAATGGTACGCAGTGGCAAACTCTGGCTTTATTTGTGGTGAAGTGAATTAGACTTGGATTTGAATTTTAAGTTTAGTATTTCAAATTTATTATTCCTGATATTCGAATAATCTGTAACAGCGAGTCTTTAACTTGTTCTCTGCAGTATCTTTCTAGTCAAGTTTAGTTGCTATTTTTTAGGAGTCTTATTAGTTGCTTAGTTAGTGGATTAGTTGCTGCAGTACGTGTTTTAGTGGTTAAGCTAATATTTTTTCTGTCTATTTAAGATCGAATGATCATCACAAATTAATATTCAAGTTCTACATTCGATCATCTCTCTATCTTCATCTTTTCTCATATTACTCTCTATTATTCAAAGCAATTTAGAGCTATAATCTCTACTTATTCAAGCGGATATATTAGAGAAGAGAGTGAGAGATTTGTGAGTTAGAAACTACAAAGTGATATCTAGAGCCTTTAGCATCTTAAGGTGATATCTAGAGTCATGAGTGTTGCTTCTCCAATTCTTGATGGGAGCAACTACCAGATCTGGCAAATAAGGATGCAGGCTTTTTTGGAAGGGGCTGACTTGTGGGAGGCTGTGGAGGATGACTACGAAGTACCTCCTTTGGGAGACAATCCAACAGTAGCCCAAATCAGGGCTAACAGGCAGGAAAGCGAAGGCGAGATCCAGTCTATATGCTGCTGTCACTCCTATAATATTCAACAGAATCATGCATCTAGATTCTGCTATGAGTATTTGGGAGTTCTTGAAGAAGGAGTATGAAGGAAACAAAAGAATCAAAGCCATGAAGGCGATGAATCTGAAACGGGAACTTGAAAGGCTGCATATGAAGGATGGTGAATCAATTCAAGAATTTGCAGATAAGCTACTGCCAACAAATTAGTTGTTTTAGGCACTGATCTAGGAGATGAACGGCTGATTGAAAAACTCCTATGTTCTGCCTGAAAAATTTGAAGCAACAATAGCCTCTCTTGAAACACCAAAAAAATCTCGGAGATGTTATTTGCTGAAGTTGTGAATGCTCTTCAAGCACAAGAGCAAAGGAAGATGTTGAGGTCGGTTGAAGCAACTATTGAAGGTGCAATGCGAGCCAAAGTGAAGCATGTTAGTCCCTGGAAGAAGAAGGCAGACACCAAAATATCCAATACTGATGCTGCTGGATCTCATTCTGGAAAAGGTAGTAACGAAGCCTGCAAACATTGTGGGAAGACTGGTCACCCGTTCTTTAAATGTTGGAGGCGACCAGATGTTAAATGCAGAAAATGTGGAAAGATGGGCCATATTAATTTGATGGGATGCTAACTGGCTCTCTGTCTATATTCAGGTGCCGACATTAGAAGTGTGTGCACAGAAGCAGGAATGTATGCTATCCGTGCTAGAAGGAAGACGGTCACCGAGAAAGATTTTCTGGACGCTGTCAACAAAGTCATCAAAGGATATCAGAAATTCAGTGCTACACCCAAGTATATGGTTTACAATTAATCAGTCTATCACGTTACTCTTTCCGTATGCTAGATACAACAGCTGGAGCGACATACGTCTTGATCTTGGCTGCCAATTTGAAATGGTACGCAGTGGCAAACTCTGGCTTTATTCACCTTTTACTTCAGTTGACATTGGCTTTAGTATCTCTGCTTATTCAGCCATCCTTCTACCGAACTCTTCTTGTTTAAATGTAATTTGATCAGAATGAAAGCGAATTTATTTGGTGGATTTGTTCATGATTCAGTTTATTCATCCATCCTTCTAGCCAACCTATATCTTTCTAGATGGTTTGAGTGAACCTATCAGTGTAAGGCATCCAAGTCAAAACGTGCATGCTGCGTGCTATTTAATTTATACAAACTATTTGACCAAACAGATGCTTTGATTTAGATTTTTTTACTTTTATTATAAATTATTACAACATCTGTCCCACGATAAGAGTAACACTTTGCCATTTTGATCAGTCCCATAATAACACCCACACTTCAATATCACGGTAAGTAGGTTTCATATTCCACTAACTTGCTTTAATTCACCTCTTATTGTAAAATTAATACTCTCTCCGTCTCAAGATATTAGACTCATATACTATTTTGGGATGTCTCAACATATTTGATCCATTTCTATTTATGGTAAAAATTTACTTTACTACCAACTCCATTTACAACACTTTCTAAATTCCCGTGCCAAAAAAATGTGGATCTAATATCTTAGGATGGAGGGAGTATAAAAAGGTGGGTCTCATGTTCCACAAAGAGTAACAGAGAGTACAATCTTTAGTCAAAGCTATAAAATAGCTAGACACTACTGGCTTTCACTAAAGCCAAGACATTCAATCATCACACCTCCTTCTTCAATATTAAAAGTAGTTTTTAAAATTACTCCCCTCACTGATGTCGGGCCCGGGGGCGCATGAGGGTCGGCGATACAACCTTTTTTTCACAAAAGAAGTAGTTTTTAAACCTTAATTTTCATCGATCATAGCAACATCTAAAATTGTCAACCAATAATACAAATTAACAACTAACATGGTGGGACATAATAAATCATTGACCGATATTAACAAATTGACAGCTGAAATTTTTTATATATCATAACAACTACTTCAACTCAAACACAAGAGAAATTTGAACATACAACCATGGAGTTTAACATCCTATCAACACTCATCCCTCTATTCCCCTTTCTTATTTTTCTCTACATGTTTATCAAATCTCAAACAATCTCAAAATCAGCAAAGATTTACTCACACATCCCCGGCCCCAAAGCCCTCCCTCTCATCGGCAACCTCCACCTCATGCTCCGCGCCTCCTCCGGCCCCCACCGCCTCTTCCGTGACCTCGCCGCCAAACACGGCCCCCTGATGCACCTCCAGCTCGGCGAGCTCCACTTCCTCATCGTCTCCTCCGTCGACTTCGCAAAACAAGTGATGAAAACTCACGACACTAATTTCGCAAACCGGCCTCAGATGCTGGTGGCGGAGGAGCTGGCCTACGGCAGCACCGGCGTCGGTACCTCGCCCTACGGCAGCTACTGGCGCCAGCTGTGGAAGATCTGCAGCGCTGAGCTCCTGAACGCCAAGCGCGTGCAGTCCTTCCGCAGCATAAGAGAGGAGGAGAGCTCGAATCTCTGCGAATGGATCGCTTCCCGAGATGGATCGCCGATCGATCTCTCCGAGAGGCTTTACTTGGAGCTGTACGACATCACTTCGAGGGCGGCCGTGAAGGCGAAAACCGGAGAGCGCGAGGCGATGGTTTCGATCATTGTGGAGTCGTTAAAGTTAGCTTCGGGATTCATGATGGCGGATCTTTATCCGTCCGTTAAACTGCTGCCGTTGATCAGCGGGGCGCGGATCAAGATCCGACGGATGCGTCGCAAGCTGGACGAGGTGCTCGATGGCATCATCGAGCGCCATAGAGCAGCCGGCGACGCGGACGAGGATGCGAAGTTTGAAGGGTTCTTGGATATCCTTCTCAAGTTTGAAAAAGATGGGACTTTAACTATCGACAACGTCAAAGCAGTGCTCTTGGTATGTTTTTTTTTTCCCTACAATTTTTATTCAATGATGCATAAATTTAGAATTAGAATTTAAAATTCTAATACTTCTGTCCCAAATTACTTGAATCATATTCTATTCCGGGCCGTAACTCATTACTTGAGTAAGAGTTGTCAACTGGGTCGGCACGACTTAAACCTTGTATGGCTTAGCCTACCAGTGAAACCATGATATAGGCTCATTGGTTGACGTGAGCTCCAATTGGGTCATTTTTTTACCCTATAGCCAACTTAGGCCCATCATAAGCCTAGCCCAGGGACCAGCCCAAATAAGACCCACAACTACTAATCCTATATTTTAATTATTAGTTTATTACTATGATTTTAACATAATTTTATACCCCCTCCGTCCCCCATTACTTGACACAGTTTGCCATTTTGGTCCGTCCCCGAATACTTGACACACTTCACTTTTTCCATTTTTGGTAGTGGATCCCGTATTCTACTAACTCATTCCTACTCACATTTATTATAAAACTAATACTTTAAAAGTAGGACCCACATCCCACCAACTTTTTCAACACACTTTCCATTACATTTCTTAAAACCCGTGCCGGGTCAAACCGTGTCTAGTAATGGGGGACGGAGGGAGTATATGTTCCTTCTATCAAGTGGAAGTAAGCAGAGTCCAAATTTACCAAAAAAAAGCCCAACCCGATTCAATTGTGGGCTTGGATTGGCCCAACACATTATAAATTTAGATAAATCACTTTATTCTGTTGAAGGCATATTTGGAAATCTTCTTGATACCATGTTAAAAAACTTCATGGAATTTCATTTTAAAACAATTGATGACTAGTAGAATTATTGAGAAGAGTTACATAATTGTTATAGTTCTCCATTTACACTGTGAGACATTTTGTTTCATTTTTTCCAACATCTTTTCCATTTAAGGGTATGTTCGTAGGAGGAACGGACACGTCCGCCGCTACCTTAGAATGGGCAATGTCGGAGATGATAAGAAACCCGACCACACTCAACAAGGCACAACACGAAGTGAGGAAGGTTTTCGATGACAAGGGATACATAGACGAAGATAAGTTCGATGAGCTAAAATACCTTAAATTAATCATTAAAGAGACTCTGAGATTGCACCCTGCATTGCCGCTTCTAGTCCCAAGAATGAGTTCCCAGAGATGCGAAATCAACGGTTACGAAATCCCAGCAGGAACCAGAGTGATAGTGAATGGATGGGGACTGGGAAGGGACCCTGAGTATTGGAACGATGCAGAGAAGTTTATGCCCGAGAGATTTGAGGGAAGCGAGCATGATTTCAATGGGAGCAATCTCGAATACATACCCTTTGGCGCGGGGAGGAGAATTTGTCCCGGCATGTTGTTCGGGTTGGCCAACGTGGAGCTTCCGCTTGCGATGCTCCTCTATCATTTTGATTGGAAAATGCCAGATGGGATGAAAGATGAGGAATTGGATATGACGGAGGGCTTTGGCGCCACGGTTAATAGGAAGCACCATTTGCGTCTGATTCCCGTTGTTAAGCGACCTTTGCGTGCAGGTGGTCTACTGATTTAGGGAGTCTTTACTTTGAGTGATGGGAGTTTGTTTGCTTGATATTGTACTCCCTCCGTCCCCCATAATTTGTCACCATTTGACCCGGCACGGGTTTAAAGAAATGTAATAAAAAGTGGATTGAAAAAGTTAGTGGCACGTGGTATAAACAGTTACACTAGCTTTCACTATAGCCAAGAAATACAATCATCAAACCTCTTGCTTGACTACTTCAATATTAAAAGTATTTTTCAAACCTTAGTAGTCAACCAAAAACACAAATTAACAACTAGTCCCTCCGTTCCTTAAATATTGTCCTACTTTGACTTGATACGATTTTAAGAAATGTAATGAAAAATGAGTTTAAAAAGTGAATTGAAAAAGTTGCTGGAATGAGGGTTCTACTTTTATATACTCCCTTCCTCCATGAAATATTGTCCAAGTTAGATCCGGCGTAAATTTTAAGAAATGTGAAAAAAATTGAGTTGAAAAAAGTTAGTGGAATGAGCGTCCCACATTTATATATTAGTTTTATAATAAAACATGAGTGTAAAGAGTTGGTGGAAATTGGGGTTCATTTACCGAAAATAGAAAAAAAACAAAGTGGATAACTTTTCATGGACGGACCAAAATGACAAAACTGGACAACATTTTACGGATGGAGGGAGTATTAGTTTTATAATAAAATAGGAGTAGGAATGAGCTAGTGGAATATGGATTCCACTACAAAAATGGTAAAAAGTGTGTGCACCGACATTCAGGTGCCGACATTAGAAGTGTGTGCACAGAAGCATGAATGTACGCTATCCGTGCTAGAAGGAAGACGGTCACCAAGAAAGATTTTCTGGACGCTGTCAACAAAGTCATCAAAGGATATCAGAAATTCAGTGCCACCACCAAGTATATGGTTTACAATTAATCACTCTATCACGTTACTCTTTCTGTATCGTACGAGATACAACAGCTGGAGCAACATACGTTTCGATCTTGGTTGCCAATTCGAAATGGTACGCAGTGGCAAACCCTGGCTTTATTTGTGGTGATGTGAATTAGATTTGGATTTGAATTTTAAGTTTAGTAGTTCAAATTTAGTATTTCTGTTATTCGAATAATCTGTAACAACAAGTCTTTGACTTGTTCTCTGCAGTATCTTTCTAGTCAAGTTTAGTTGCTATATTTTAGGAGTCTTATTAGTTGCTTAGTTAGTGGATTAGTTGCTGCAGCACGTGTTTTAGTGGTTAAGCTAGTATTTTTTCCGTCTATTTAAGATCGAGTGATCATCACAAATTAATATTCAAGTTCTACATTCGATCATCTCTCTGTCTTCATCTTTTCTCATATTACTCTCTATTATTCAAAGCAATTCAGAGCTATAATCTCTGCTTATTCAAGCAGATATATTAGAGAAGAGAGTGAGAGATTTGTGAGTTAGAAACCACAAAGTGGTATCTAGAGCCTTTAGCATCTTAAGGGCGATGGAAACTGGATTAATGGCTGCAGGAGTCATGAGTGTTGCTTCTCCAATTCTTGATGGGAGCAACTACAAGATCTGGCAAATAAGGATGCAGGCCTTTCTGGAAGGGGCTGACTTGTGGGAGGCTGTGGAGGATGACTACGAAGTACCTCCTTTGGGAGACAATCCAACAGTAGCCCAAATCAGGGCTAACAGGGAACGTGTTACCAGGAAAGCGAAGGTGAGATCCAGTCTATATGCTGCTGTCACTCCTATAATATTCAACATAATCATGCATCTAGATTCTGCTATGAGTTTTTGGGAGTTCTTGAAGAAGGAGTATGAAGGAAACAAAAGAATCAAAGCCATGAAGGTGATGAATCTGAAACGGGAACTTGAAAGGCTGCAGATGAAGGATGGTGAATCAATTCAAGAATTTGCAGATAAGCTACTGGAGACTGGCAACAAATTGGCTATTTTAGGCACTGATCTAGGAGATGAACGACTGATTGAAAAACTCCTATGTTCTGCCTGAAAAATTTGAAGCAACAATAGCCTCTCTTGAAACACCAAAAAAATCTCGGAGATGTTATTTGCTGAAGTTGTGAATGCTCTTCAAGCACAAGAGCAAAGGAAGATGTTGAGGTCGGGTGAAACAACTATTGAAGGTGCAATGCGAGCCAAAGTGAAGCATGTTAGTCCCTGGAAGAAGAAGGCAGACACCAAAATATCCAATACTGATGCTGCTGGATCTCATTCTGGAGAAGGTAGTAACGAAGCCTGCAAACATTGTGGGAAGACTGGTCACCCGTTCTTTAAATGTTGGAGGCGACCAGATGTTAAATGCAGAAAATGTGGAAAGATGGGCCATATTGAAAGGATTTGCAAGGGGAATAACTCACCACAAAGAGAGGCACATGCTGCTACAGGAGAAGTGGAGCAATTGTTTGTTGCTTCGTGTCATGCCACTGGAACTACAAGTGAAGGATGGTTGGTGGATAGTGGGTGTTCAAACCACATGTCTGGAAACTAATCTATCTTCACTGAGATAGACAACAAAGATGTTGATATCACTGTGAGGATAGGAAATGGAGAATTGCTAGAAGTAAAAGGCAAAGACAATGTATTGCTTGAAGGAACCGGAGGTATGAAGCTATTATCTGATTTCTACTTTGTTCCCAAATTAGACCAAAACCTTCTAAGTGTAGGACAGTTGGTGGAGAAGGGAATGAGTGTGACTTTCGAAAATCAAAGATGTGTCATTTCCAGCAAAGATGAGAAATTACTCTTCAAAATTCCAATGCAAAATAAGTCTTTTCATTTGATCCTGCAAAAAGAGGGAGCACAGCTATGGCTTGTGTGCAAGGTGAACAGGAGGAGTTATGACATAGGAGAATGGGTCATTTTCATTGCAAAGGCCCGGAGTATATGCAAAGAAATGGTCTTGCAGAAGATATGCCTCAGCTGGAAGAAAGAATGCATGATTGTGAGACTTGTTTGGAAGGGAAACTTTCAAGGAAACCATTTCAGAGATCAAGCTGGAGAGCGAGGGAAAAGCTTCAGCTGGTCCACTCAGATATTTGTGGTCCAATGCGAGAAAAGTCTCTGAATGGGAGCAGGTATTTTGTGACAATCATAGATGATTCTACACGATTTTGTTGGGTAAACTTCCTTAGACATAAAGCAAAAGTTGATGGAATCTTCCTCAAGTTCAAACATGAGGTGGAGAATGAGACAAATTGCAAGATCAAGATCTTGAGGACAGACAATGGAGGTGAATACACCTCCAACAGATTCAAAGAAATATGTGAAGCTGCTGGTATTAAACACCAATTCACCGTTCCTTACACTCCTCAACAAAATGGAGTGAGTGAAAGGAAAAATAGAAGTATCGTGGAGATGGGAAGATGTATGCTCCATGGGAAACAGCTGGCCAAACCTTTCTGGGCAGAAGCTGTGAATACTGCGGTGCTTTTGCTGAATATATTGCCAACGAGGGCACTTACCAATCTCACTCCATTTGAAGCTTGGCATGGTTACAAGCCAAATGTCAGTAATCTGAGAATATTTGGATGTTTATGTTTCTATCTTATTCAATTGGAAGAGACAAGTTAGATCAAAAAGAGAAGGCTGGAATATTTATGGGTTATAGATCCACAATCAAAGGCTTATAGAGTGTATTGTTCAGCCGAGAATAAGGTTATTGTAAGCTGAGATGTGACCTTTTTTGAAGATAAGAAATGGGAGGAGACAGGAGATGAAAAGGGGAACAATGAAGCTCCAGAAGTGACTGCATTGAAGAGCAAAAACGAGCAAAATGGTGAAGTTGAAACTGAGTTCCTGATTGAGGAATCAATCGACCATGAACCTGTAAGAGGGACCAGGTCACTTGGTGAGATCTATGCTAGGTGTAATGTAGCATTGATCGAACCAAGTTCCATAGAGGAAGCTAAAGCAAGTGGAGAATGGTTGAATGCGATGAAGGAAGAATTGATGATGATTAACAAGAACAATACTTGGGAGCTGGTGGATAAGCCTTCACACAAAAAGGCTATAGGTGTCAAATGGATTTACAAAACAAAGTTGAATCCAAATGGCACGGTGAACAAATATAAAGCCAGGCTAGTTGTCAAAGGGTATGCTCAAGTAAGTGGTGTTGATTACTCTGATATATTTGCTCCAGTTACTAGAATGGATACTATCAGGCTATTACTTGCTGTTGCTGCTCAGAGACGATGGAATGTCTACCAGTTAGAGGTAAAATCAGCCTTCCTCAATGGTGAGCTAAGTGAGGAAATTTATGTAAACCAGCCTGATGGTTTTATTGTTGAAGGTCAGGAGGAGAAAGTCTACAAACTCAACAAAGCTTTATATGGTTTAAAACAAGCTCCAAGGGCTTGGTACAACAAGATTGATGCTCATCTTCAGCAGCTCGGATTTCAGAAAAGCTTGAGTGAAGTGACTCTTTATTTTAAACAAAATAAGAGTGGTCTGGTTGTGGTGTCCATTTATGTGGATGATCTGTTAGTTACTGGAGATGAAGAAAGTGAAATTCAGAAGCTAAAAGATGGATTAATGAAGGAGTTTGAAATGACTGATCTTGGAAAAATGGCATATTTCTTAGGCATGGAAGTTCATCAGAAGAAAGGTGACATTTTTCTATGTCAAAAGAAGTATACCAAGGAGGTGCTAAAGCGTTTCAATATGAGTGAATGCAAGTCAGTTTCAACTCCTGCGAATCAGAAGGAGAAGTTGAGAAGGGAAGCGAGCAGGAGTCAGAACTTGAAGGTGAATACAGGAAGATGGTGGGATGCTTGATGTACTTAACAGCTACCAGACCGGATATTCAACATGCTGTGCTGTCTCGATTTCTCCACTGTGCAAATGAAGAACATCTTACAGCAGCAAAGAGAGTACTTAGGTACTTGAAAGGAACTCAAGGCTATAGTGTGAGATTTATGGAAGTTCAAGAAATGAAGCTGGTTGGCTATGTGGATAGTGATTGGGGTGGTTCAGCAGAGGACATGAAGAGTACAACAGGTTTTTGTTTTCTTTGGGATCAAGATGCTTCTCATGGAGCACAAAGAAGCAAGAAGTAGTTGCACAATCCACTGCAGAAGCTGAGTTTGTAGTAGCAACAGCAGCTGCTAAACATGCTGTTTGGCTAAGGAAATTGTTGTGTGATCGATCTGGGCATGAAGGAGAGCAATCCAACAATACTACATGTGGACAGCCAAGCAGCTATTGCCATTTCACAAAATCCAGTGTTTCATGGCAAGACAAAGCATTTCAAGCTAAGTATCTACTATCTTAGAGAAGTGCAGCAAGATGATGAAGTGAAGTTGAGCTACTGCAAAAACACAAGATCAAATTGCTGACGTGTTTACTAAACCTCTTGCTGTGAGCAGGTTCAGTCAACTCATTCATGAAGTTGGAGTGTGTCCAGGGGTCTAATCCAAGGAGGAGATATGTGGTGAAGTGAATTAGACTTGGATTTGAATTTTAAGTTTCGTATTTCAAATTTAGTATTTCTGTTATTCGAATAATCTGTAACAGCAAGTCTTGACTTGTTCTCTGCAGTATCTTTCTAGTCAAGTTTAGTTGCTATTTTTTAGGAGTCTTATTAGTTGCTTAGTTAGTGGATTAGTTGCTGCATTACGTGTTTTAGTGGTTAAGCTAGTATTTTTTCTGTCTATTTAAGATCGAGTGATCATCACAAATTAAATTTCAAGTTCTACACTCGATCATCTCTCTGTCTTCATCTTTTCTCATATTACTCTCTATTATTCAAAGCAATTTAGAGCTATAATCTCTGCTTATTCAAGCAGATATATGAGAGAAGAGAGTGAGAGATTTGTGAGTTAGAAACCACATTATTCACCTTTTATTTCAGTTGACATTGGCATTTAGTATCTCTGCTCACTCTGTACCGAACTCTTCTTGTTTAAATGTAATTTGATCAGAATGAAAGTGAATTTATTTTGTGGATTTGTTCATGATTCAGTTTATTCAGCCATCCTTCTAGCCAACCTATATCTGCTCTTCTAGATGGTTTGAGTGAACCTATCAATAAGGCATCCAAGTCAAAACGTGTATACTGATTACTGGCTGTTATTTAATTCATACAAACTATTTGACCAAACAGATGCTTTGATTAAAAATTCTACAATCTTTAGTCAAAGCTACGAAAAATAGATAGTCACAAATTTTATTTTCTTTGCACAAACAGGTACACTAGCTTTCACTATAGCCAAGACATTCAATCATCACACCTCGTGCTTGACTACTTCAATATTAAAAGTATTTTTTAAACCTTTATAGTCAACCAAAAACACAAATTAAAAACTAGTCCCTCCGTTTTCCAAATATTGTCCCACTTTGACTTGATACGATTTTAAGAAATGTAATGAAAAATGAGTTGAAAAAGTGAGTTGAAAAAGTTGTTGGAACGAGGGTCCTACTTTTATATACTTCCTTCCTCCATGAAATATTGTCCAAGTTAGATCCGACATGAGTTTTAAGAAATGTGAAGAAAAGTGAGTTGAAAAAGCTAGTGGAATGAGCGTCGCACATTTATATATTAGTTTTATAATAAAACATGAGTGTAAAGAGTTGGTGGAAAGTGGGGTCCATTTACCAAAAATAGAAAAAAAAGGTGGACAACTTTTCATGGACGGACCAAAATGACAAAACTGGACAACATTTCACGGACGGAGGGAGTATTAGTTTTATAATTAAATGTGAGTAGGAATGAGTTAGTGGAATATGGACTCCATTACAAAAAATGGTAAAAAGTCAAATAAGAAAAATGGGACAAACTTTAAGGGACAGAGTGGGTAACATTGTGGGACATATTAGAGTCCACAGTGGAACCGCCGCGGCAGTCTATTGCAGGGCGCCGTGGCGGTGGACGAGGCGGAGCGGCGGTTCCTTGGCGGCCTATTATGAGCCGCCAAGACCGCCGCGGCGGTCAAAAATGTTTTTTTTTTTTAAATTTTCTTAATTTATTTTCTGATGATTAGGCGGACAAGTTTTTGTGGCTGTGGCGTAGCTTTTCCGCCTCTACTCTAGTGGACACTCTTAAATCTTTGACCGATATTAACAAATTACTGCTGAAATTTTCGGTATATAATAACAACAATTTCAACTCAAACACTGCATGAGAAATTTGAACACACAACTATGGAGTTTGATATTCCATCAACACTCACACTTCTACTTCCCTTTCTCCTCTTCCTCTTCATATTTCTCAAATCTCAAACAATCTCAAAATCAGCAAAGATTTACTCACACTTCCCCGGCCCCACACCCCTCCCTCTCATCGGCAACCTCCACCTCATGCTCCGCTCCTCCGCCCCCCACCGCCTCTTCCGCTCCCTCGCCGCCAAACACGGCCCCTTAATGCACCTCCAGCTCGGCGAGCTCCACTTCCTCCTCGTCTCCTCCGTCGACCTCGCGAAGCAAGTGTTGAGAACCCACGACACCGTCTTCGCGAACCGCCCTGCGCTGCTGACGTCGGAGGAGCTCTCCTACAGCAGCACCGGCGTCGGCAGCTCCCCCTACGGCGCCTACTGGCGCCAGCTGCGGAAGATCTGTAGCGCTGAGCTTCTGAACGCCAAGCGCGTGCAGTCCTTCCGCAGCATAAGAGAGGAGGAGAGCTCAAATCTATGCGAATCCATCGCTTCCCGATGGATCGCCAATCGATCTCTCCGAGAGGCTTTACTTGGCGATGTACGACATCACTTCGAGGGCGGCCGTGAAGGCGAAAACCGGAGAGCGCGAGGCGATGGTTTCGATCATTGTGGGATACTTGAAGTTATCTTCGGGATTCATGCTGGCGGATCTTTATCCTTCCGTTAAATTGCTGCCGTTGATCAGTGGAGCATGGATCAAGATCCGACGGATGCGTCGCAAGTCGGATGAGGTGCTGAACGGCATCATCGAGAAGCATAGAGCAGCAGCCAACTCTGACGACGGCGATGATGATGATGATGATGCGAAGTTTGAAGGGTTCTTGGATATCCTTCTCAAGTTTGAAAAAGATGGGACTATAACTATCGACAACGTCAAAGCAGTGCTCCTGGTATGTTGTTTTTTCAATTTTTATATTAATGATGCATAAATTTAAAAGAGTAAAGGTAAAACTGGTCCTGAACATATGCCCATTTTACGATTTTGGTCCTACATTTCAACTCGGATCACAATTGGTCCTACGCTAACAGTTCCGTCAATTTTTAAACGGTTTTAACCCGATTTTGTTTAAGGCATAATCGGAAATCCTATTGATACCATGTTAAAAGTTCATGGATTTCATTTTAAAACAATTGATGACAAGTAGATTTATTGATAAGCCTTACATAATTGTTCTAGTTCTCCATTTACATACACTTATTTCATTTTTTCCAACATCTTTTCCATTTAAGGATATGTTCCTTGGAGGAACCGACACGTCAGCTGCTACGTTAGAATGGGCAATGTCGGAGATGATAAGAAACCCGACCACACTCAACAAGGCACAACACGAAGTAAGGAAGGTTTTTGATGACAAGGGATGCATAGACGAAGAAAAGTTTGATGAGCTAAAATACCTCAAATTAATCATCAAAGAGACTCTGAGGTTGCACCTACCATTGCCGATTCTAGTCCCGAGAGTGAGTTCCCAAAGATGCGAAATCAACGGTTATGAAATCCCAGTAGGAACCAGAGTGATAGTGAATGGATGGGGACTAGGAAGGGACCCTGAGTATTGGAACGATGCAGAGAAGTTTATACCCGAGAGGTTTGAGGGAAGCGAGCATGATTTCAAAGGGAGCAATCTCGAATACATACCCTTTGGTGCAGGACGAAGAATATGTCCTGGCATGTTGTTCGGACTTGCCAATGTTGAGCTTCCACTTACAATGCTTCTCTATCATTTTGATTGGAAAATGCCAAATGGGATGAAAGCATAAGAATTGGATATGACGGAGGGCTTTGGTGCCACGGTTAATAGGAAACACCATTTGTGTCTGATTCCCGTTGTTAAGCGACCTTTGCGTGCAAGTGCTGTACTGATTTAGGGAGTCTTTACTTTGAGCGATGGGAGTTTGTTTGCTTGATATTGTAAATTTTAAATACTACTTAAAATCATATGTGCTGAAGATCACAAAAAGGAATGATTTCCATTGTCAAGTCATCGAGTACTCTTTTTTTCTGCGATCTATTTTTTGTTCGGGAATTTCAACGAACACCTGGTGGGCCTAAGTCAACAGTCCCCCCCCCCCCAAGCTGTTCTTCGTTTTGGTCTTGTGGTTGACTTTTTGACTATATTATGCTGGGAATTTCAGCAAACATCTGTTGTGCGTTCGAGCATTGGCATGCTTTCTTTGTTCTTTTTAATTTATTTGGACAGGACTTTCAGCAAACACCTTTTGGACTGTGGGATAAATCGGCATGAGTACTACCTTTACCGATATTCTATTCATAGAAAATCATGTTCATGACTTCCTGCTTGTCAAGAGCAGATTTCAACTTCTCAACTAATACTAGTATTCATTTATTCAAGCATTGAAAAGATTCATTAAAAATTAATTTCTTCTGCTATCATCACTTGTATTTTTCATTTATTTAGAGGTCAAATTAGAATTTATACATCCGACAAAAATAAATTCGTTTCATTTATTTAGTTTTTCTAATATTTCCGACATTTTCATGTATATAAAATACTGCATGACGGTAAGATCAACAGAATCGACGCGTGTACATAAAATATTTAGTCAAAACGTATGTGCTGAATTTATACATGCTAAATGCGTATTAACAAATAATCCCTCCGCCCAAAGGAAGATAACCCCTTTCTTGGGCGACACGCGATTTTATGCAACTTTATTTTGTGTGTTAAATGCAGAGAATAAAGTAAGAGGGAGGAGATAAAGTAGAGATAAAGGGGTTTCCATTTTAAGTAATGAGTCATCTTGGTTGAGACAAACCAAAAATGAAAGTGAGTCATTTTTAATGGGATGGAGGAAGTACTACCTCAGTCCGTCATTTATAGTCTTATTTTGGTTCGACACACAAATTTTTAGAAAATATTAGATTTTGTAGAAAAAATGTAAGTGAAGAAAGTTAGTCTATTTTTATAATGCGACTATGATAATTTAATAGAGTATGAAATCTATTTATTAAGTTCTTTTTTTGAAAAAATGAGACTTTAATTTATGGAAGTTGGAAATAATAAAACCAGAGGGAATACATTACTTTGACTATAAAATATTAAAAAAATGTATTGAAAGGTAAAAATAGACAAATTTTCAGTCTAAGCAATTACGACAAAACCATTCAATTCTTGTTAGTAGTTGTAGCTTTGGTCAATTATTGTTTACGGATTTTATGGAACAGCTTATCAGTTGGTTACTTTTTTCAATTTGAGCTTATATTTTTCCATTTCGGGTTATTTTCATTGCATGATTGACACACGTCAGCAACTACGATAGAATGAAAAATGTCAGAGATAATTACTTCCTCTGTCCCGGATAATTCGAATCACTTTGACCGGACACAGATTTTAAGAATTGTAATGAAAAATGAGTTGAAAAAGTTAGTGGAATGTGGGTCCTACCTTTATATATTAGTTTCATAACAAAATGTGAGTAGAAATGAATTAGTGGAATATGAGGTCCACTACAAAAAATGGTAAAAATAAAATGGGACAAATTATGTGGGACAGACCGAAATGGAAAACTGAGACATCTGGGACGGAGGGAGTAGAAGTCTAGCAAACTTGTCAAAATTCAACAAAAAGTCAGAAAGGTTTTTGACAACGAGGGATCATGTATAGAAGAAAACAAGTTCCATGAGCTAAATTACCTCAAATTAATTATCAAAGAAACTCTGATATTGCACCCACCGATCCCACTTTTAATCCCCAAAGTGAACTAAAAGTTAAAATGATAAATTATATATTATTTATTCCCTAAAAAGCCTAAATTGATACATATAACATTGACATTTAATACCAAAAAAGTACAAAGGTAATGTATAATATCTTCAACGGGCCCGTATGTTGGGCCTGCATTAATGGGCTTTCGGTGATTGCTGCCTCTAATATACTGGGCCTAAAAACATGGAATAAGGTTTTTTTTGAAAAAGATAAAAGTTGTATCAGTCTTACTGTGGGCTGATCAATTGCTAAGTAATAGTAATTTCAGATTAAAACTAAATCTTAGCCATTAGATTAGAAAATTTAGTAGTTAAAATAATATCATATGAATTATATTTTTAATTAAGAAAATTAATAAATAAAATTAGAGGGTATTAATGCCGATTCCCTCTCATTAAAATCATCTTAAAACTTTAAATTTACGTAACTCTCTCGATTTAAATTATTTTTTCGCAAAAAATATATCAAATTAAAGATAATTTTATAAGGATTCCAACGAGATCTCAATTGCATATGTTCCGACGACGTTCGGATGATGAAATTTGATATTTTTTATTTTAGTTTTCGTAAATGTTGATAACCAGATTTTTATCAACAAATACATCAAAAAATCTCAATAAAACCATGTAAAAATATCAATAAAACCATGTAAAATCTCAATAAATATGTGTTGATATTATCTTATACTAGTGTTGATATTCTTATGTCATATTGTTGATATTTGTAATACACTATGTTGATATAAAAAAACATTCACAAAAATTATCATATGATAATATAATGACGATATTACCCTTTTGTTAATATTTTGTCTACTATTTATTGAGATTCGTAAGATTTAATCTCGTCCACTCATTTTAAAATCTAGGGTGGAGATTTGGTATTGATTTTGGATTAGGGAGCATTAGAATAAGACCCTGATTAACTATATTTAAATGATATTAAAAAATAAATTAATTATTAACTTATAATATCAAAATAATAATATTAATATTGGTTAATAATAATATTCTAAAGAGTGAGGAGAATGAGAGAAGATATTATAACATCGCTTTTTGGTACTTGTTTTGTCAATGCCCAAAATACCCTTTATGACACAAATGAAATAATAAATTTGTTTAGAGGATATTTTGGGGTAAAAATTGCATCAGATAACAAACATGTGATTTATAGATACCAAAAATAATATAAAATAAAGATCAGATACCATTTATGTATAAAAGTGAAAGATCAGATACCATTTATATAATTCACTCTTTAGATATTTAAGGTTCAGATTTGGGAATTTTGTTAAGGATTATGAGAATAGAGAAGTAAATTTTCCCAGCTGTTCTATTTTATTGTATCATTTAAATATGGGACATTTATTAGGAACTGAATGGAGTATTATATAGATGAAACTTCAATAATTGTGTTGAATTAGTATTAACGTTCAAACCATGTGTCCTTAAGATGATACTCCTCCATTTGACATAAAATATCAGTCAGTATATGTTTTATTTTTTTTGCAGGTTGACTTTATGTTTCGTTGAGTTACTTTATTTATATTTTATTATAAATTTAATATATAAAAGTAAAATTCATATATTACTAATTTTTTTAATAGTACTTTTTTACAAAGTTGTATAGTTTCTTAAAACAATAAATGAAACATCTATTTAGATAAATACAAGTTGCAAAACGAATATATTAAGTGGCATAGCGTCCTCGAGTAAATTACAAATTACGCAATCAACAAAATAGGGAAAAACAACTAACATGATGGAACACTTTCAAAGTTTCAGTACTTCCTCTATCTTACAAGAATATGTACTACTATTTTTTTTAGTTCGTCCCATAATAATATGCATTTCTAATTTTGTAAACTCTTTTCTTTTTAATAAGGTGGAATCCATTCTCCACTAATAATACTTTAATTACCTTATCACTCTACCTCTATCTTACTTTAACAATTTGCATTAAAACCTGTACTGAACCCATATTTTTTTGGGATAGAGGAAGTACTTTTTATTTGTCCGTCGTTGAGTAACTCATTTCATTTTTACTACTTTACGAAATCACTTTGTAAAAATTTGAGTCAAATCTATTAATTTTATCTACCATTTTCTTCTGTAAAATCAAATAATCAATTTTTTATAGAGTGAATTACATAATCGGTACCTGGTCTTTATTTTATATCATTTTTGGTACCTATTAATCACATTTTTGGTATCTGATGTAATTTTCATCCGAAAATACCCTCTAAATAAATTCATTTTTCCATTTGTGTCATAAAGGGTATTTTGGGCATTGACAAAACTAGTACCAAAAGTGATATTATAATGCATTCTCTCATTCTCCTCACTATTTATATTACTATTATGATTAATCAATATTAATATTACTATTTTGATGTTATAAATTAATAATTAATTTATTTTTTAATATATATTTAATCATAATTATAGTTATAATTATATTTAATTATTATAATAATATTACTATTATAATAGTAAAAACTAGTAATAATTAATAAATAATAATTATTATTTTATATTAAATTAATAACTAATCAATATAGTCTTAGTCAAAATTTAAAATTGTGAATTATATTTATAATGATAAAGAGTTGAATATTTTTAGTTAGGTGTTTCAACCCTAAAATGAGTATAAATAATTTTAATTAAAATATTTAATTAATTTAATTACTTAAAATAATTAATTTAATTAGGTGTTTTGTTATTGATTTATATTATGAATACAATTAGATGTATGTATAAAACACTAAAAAGAAAGAAGAAAAAGAAGAAAAGAAAAAGAGGAAACTTAAACTAAGGAAAAGAGAAAGAAGAAAGGACGATAAAATACTAAAAAAAAGAAGAAAATGAAGAAAAAAGAAAGAAGAAGAATAAAACTAAAGAAAAAAAAAGAAATAAAAAAGTTAAAAAAATCACATATTTGGTTCTATTTGATTTAAATTTACAAAAATATCCTCCATAACGAAAAAATCACATATTTAGTACATACGGTTATTTTTGTCAAGGGGTACCAAAAACGATATAAAATAAAGATCAGGTATCATTTATGTGCGAAAGTGAAAGATCAGATACCGTTTACGTAGTTCACTCTTTTTTATAAATACGAATCGGTCACAACTGAGAAATCTATTAGCAACTGAGAAATCTATCAGCGAACGAAAGGATTATAATATTGAATCCATGTGGATCGTCTAGGTTAATTTAATGAATATTAAATCAGTGACAGCTGAAATTTTCTAATAAAATATTTATTGAATCCATGTGAATCATCTAATGATTAATTTAACGAATATTAAATCAGTGACAGAAACTTATAAGTTGACAGCTCAAATTGAAACCATGTGAATCATCTAAGGTTAATGAATATTAAATCAGTGACAGAAATTTATAAGTTGACAACTGAAATTTTCTAATAAAGTGTATATTGAAACCATGTGAATCATCTAAGGTTAATGAATATTAAATCAGTGACAGAAACTTGTAAGTTGACAACTGAAAATTTCTAATAAATTGTATATTTAATCCGGCCATTTGAATCATCTAAGGGTTAATGAATATTAAATCTCAGTGACAGAAACTTTTAAGTTGACAACTGAAATTTTCTAAGAAAGTGTATATTGAAACCATGTGATCATCTAAGATTTAGGGTTTAGGGCTCATCAATACTTATCAAATAAAATAGGGACACTTGGTAAGGCCCTAGTAATTGGAGGGAAAAATCATGGCATTGAGCCGGTAAAGTTATCACTATGTATTGAGAACTTATTACAATACTAAAATTTCTCACCCGTGAGAATATGGTCATGATTCTAGTAACTCAAATACAAAACATTCACTCCCTAATTAGCTGGTCCAATATTTATATACATGTAAATTTATGATTTTCCAGTTCGAATTGATTTTTATAGCTTGATTTAATGGGGAGTCATCAATTGCTAACTCACTCATTAATTGCTAACTATAACTAATTTAAGACCATATGAATTAAGAGATCTAATGATCTTTGTCATGTGTAAATTCATTTTTCATATTTTTATATTAAAAATATAAGATTAACTACCATGTTTAGGGTGTTGAATCGTAATGTCAATACAATGTATTAAAGATATCAACACAATGCATTGAATATGTCAACACAATTTAATATTGACGACATTGTACACATAATAATGAGTAAAGGCAAAAACTGGTCATGAACATATGCCTATTTTACGATTTTGGTCCTATAGTTTATCTTTTGAATTTTTGCATCCTGACATTTCAACTCGGATCATAATTGGTCCTACACTAACAATTCCGTCAATTTTTAAATAGTTTTAACCCGATTTTTACTGATTTTGATGGTTTTAACAGTCTCATTCGAGTTAAAACCGTTTAAAAATCGGGTTAAAACCGTTTAAAAATTGACGGAATTGTTAGTGTAGGACCAATTGTGATCTGAGTTGAAATGTTCAGGATGCAAAAATTTAAAAGATAAAGTATAGAACCAAAATCATAAAATGGACATATGTTCAGGACCAGTTTTGGCCTTTACTCTTATGTTGACAAATTATGTTATCTATATTGATATTAGGCTGTTTGTTGAAAAATTGAAAACTTATAATTTTTTTAAAGATTTTGACATCAGAACATATGCATATAAAATCTCGTTAGAATCCTTATAAAATTATCTTTAATTTGATATATGTAGTGTGAAAAAATAATTTAAATTAAGATAGTTATAATTGTTTAAAGTTTTGAGAAATTTTTTAAAAGTTAGTTATAATTAACTTTTTGTTAATTAACATTAATACCCTAATTGTTGTCATTTTTTTTACACTGTAGTGATATCCGTGGTTGTATGATCTTGTGCTGATTTAATAATCCCAACCCAAATCTATTTAGTTGTAGTTAATAATTTAAGGGTGAGTTAGCGATACAACTTACCTTAATTTGGTTTAAGTTTTGACAAAATCCCAACCCAAAAATAAACAAACCCATGTGAATCACAAAAGGTTAAATTAGAAACTTAGTAAGTTAACAACTCAAATTTTATATAAATAGATACAAAATGAGGAGAAGATAAGAGAAATTGCAGAGTATGGAGTTTAGCATATCAATATACTATCTTGTTTCCTTTCTCCTCTTCCTCTTGATGTTTCTCAAATCTCTCACAATCTCAAAATCCGCAAACGCTTACTCACACATCCCCGGCCCCAAGCCCCTCCCTTTGATCGGAAATCTCCATCTCATGCTCCGCGCCGCCACCCCCCACCGCCTGCTGAAAGATCTCGCCGCTGCATACGGCCCCTTGATGCACCTCCAGCTCGGCGAGCTCAACTTCCTCGTCGTCTCATCGGTCGATTCTGCAAAGCAAGTGTTGAGAACTCACGACGCCGTCTTCGCGAACCGGCCCCGCATGCTGGCGACCGATGAGCTCGCCTACAATTCCTGCGGCGTCGGCTTCTCCCCCCACGGCGCCTACTGGCGCCAGCTGCGGAAGATCTGCACGGCCGAGCTTCTGAGCGCTCGGCGCGTGTTGTCCTTCCGCAGCATAAGAGGGGAAGAAAACGCGAGCATGTGCGAATGGATTGCTTCTCAATGTGGATCGCCGGTTCATCTGTCAGAGAGGCTATACGTGGCCGCGTATGATATTACGACGAGGGCGGCTGTCAAGGCGAAGACCGGAGAGCGTGAGAGAGTGGTTTATCTGTTGTTGGAATCGCTCAAGTTAGGTTCTGGATTCATGGTGGCGGATCTCTTTCCTTCCGTGAAATTGGCGCCGTTGATCACCGGAGCCCGGTTCAAGATCCGATGGTTACGCCACGAATTGGATAAGGTGCTCGATGGCGTTATCGAGCGCCACAGAGCGGCTGCGGATGACGGGGATGGTGATGATGATGCCAAGTTGGAAGGTTTCTTGGATATCCTCCTCAAATATGAAAAAGATGGGACTTTGACTATAGACAACGTCAAAGCACTGCTACTGGTATATTCTCCTCCATTCTCTTGCTAAATTACACTCCGTCTATCCGTCTAAAAGAATATGCATTTTGAGTTCAGCATGAGTTTTAATGCAAAATTGAAAAAGTAAGAGAAAAAGGTTTAGAGAAAAAGCAATTAAAGCAAATTTTTGTAGGACGGACTAAAAATGAAAGAGTGCATATTCTTGTGGAACAAGGGAGTAATTATAGTAGTGCTAAATATATGGTTACTTTTTCAATTATACCATCCGTCTGCCATTAAATGTCACTAGTTTCCTTTTTGATCCGTCGCTAATACTTGTCACACTTACCTTTAACTACTTTTAGTAATGGAACTCACATTCCACTAACTTATTCTCACTCATTTTTTATTACTACATCCATCCCCTATTAATTGACACCGTTTGACTTGGCACGTGTTTTTAGAAATGTAGTAGAAAGTGAGTTGAAAAAGTTAGTGGAACGTGGGTCCTACTTTTATACACTCTCTTCGTCCCAGCTTAAGTGATTGATTTCTTTTGGCCGTTGTTTGGCGAAGATGATAATAAATAGTAAAAGTGAAGAGAAAGTAAAGTAAGCGATAATAATATAGATGAGAGTCGTATCTACATTATTCTCTTATTTACTTTACTTTCTCTCCACTTTAACTATTTATTACTCCCCCCGTCCCAGATAATTCGGGACACTTTGACTCGGCACGGGTTTTAAGAAATCTAATGAAAAATGAGTTGAAAAAGTTGGTGGGATGTGAGTCCTACTTTTAAAGTATTAGATTTATAATTTAATGTGAGTAGAATGTGTTAGTGGAATATGGGGTCCACTATCAAAAATGGTAAAGTGAAGTGGGACAAATTATGTGGGACGATCCGAAATGGAATACTGGGTCGAATTATCTGGGACGGAGGGAGTATAATTTTTCCCAAACACGTGCCGAAAAGCAGTCAATAACTTAAAATGAGACGGAGAGAGTATTAACTTTATAATAAAAATGTTAGTGGAATGAGTTAGTGGAATATGATGTCCATTACAAAAAAATTGTAAACAATAAGGGTGTCAATTAATTGGGGACAAACGAAAAAGGAAATTGGTGTCAATCAATGAGGGCCGGAGGGAGTATAAAATTAATATATAAAAGTAAGATTCACATTCCACTAACTTTTTCAATCCACTTTCCATTACATTTCTTAAATTCCGCACTGAATCAAAGTGTGACATCTGATGGCCGATGGAGAGAGTATTCATTAATGATGCATAAATAATAAAGACAGTAGTAGTTTTATATTTAAAATCCTTTCCATTTTAAGGATATGTTTCTAGGAGGAACAGACACGTCAGCCGCTACTACAGAATGGGCAATGTCGGAGATGATAAGAAACCCTGCCAAACTCAGCAAGGTACAACAAGAAGTGAGAAAGGTTTTTGATGACAGGGGATACATAGACGAAGAAAAGTTTGATGAGCTAAAATACCTCAAATTAGTCATCAAAGAGACGCTGAGAATGCACCCTGCATTGCCGCTTCTAGTCCCAAGAATGAGTTCCCAAAGATGCGAAATCAACGGTTACGAAATCCCAGCAGGAACCAGAGTGATAGTGAATGGATGGGGACTAGGAAGATGCAGAGAAGTTTATACCCGAGAGATTTGAGGGAAGCGGGCATGATTTCAATGGGAGCAATCTTGAATACATACCCTTTGGCGCGGGGAGGAGAATATGTCCCGGCATGTTGTTCGGGTTGGCCAACGTGGAGCTTCCGCTTGCGATGCTCCTCTATCATTTTGATTGGAAAATGCCAAATGAGGCGAAACCCGAGGAATTGGACATGACAGAGGGATATGGCGCCACTGTTAATAGGAAACACCCTTTGCGATTGATTCCTATTATCAAGCGACCTTTGCCTGGTGCTTGACACCTCGCTTAAGGGAAAAAGAGCAAGCAACTGAAGACATCACATCGCTTTCTTCCTCCAAGACGTAGAATATGAACACATAGTAATATATAATGCCACCAGCCCACCATAATTTATCGTTTGACATAAACGCCACTCTTCATATATGCGTGTGTCTGTATGATTGATTTGGGATCGTCTACTTTTGAGACATGTAGCACGTTTTGTTAGGATTATCGAATGCAATATATAGATCTCTAATTTTTACAAAATAGATCCTTTGGAGTAGGATCTTACTCCTTAAAGAAATTTGAGATGGATTCTTAGGTATAAAGGACACTCAGTCATATATACTCCTTCTGTCCGCTATTAGAAGTCGCATTTCTTGGTGGCACGAGTTTTAAGAAATGTTAAGAAAATTGAGTGGAAAAAAGTTAGTGGAATAGAGGTCGCACTTGTATATATTAGTTTTAAATGAAATGTGAGTGGAATGAGTTAGTACAAGGTGAGACCCTATTACCATTTATGGTAAAAGTGAATCGGGACTCCTATTCACGGACGGAAGGAGTAATAATTAAGGAGATTTGGTGTTCGATGATTGCCCCAACAGGGATTACAAGATTTATAAGCTACTAACCACTACTTAGAAATGGAAACGTGCTATCTTATCCACTACTAGAAAAGGAAAACATGCAATACTATCAATAACTAACTAATTAAGTACTCCCTTTGTCTGAGATATGTTCTCTACTTTTGCCATTTCGGTCCACAAAATATTATCCATTTTTTTTCTTCGTTTTTATAAATGAATCTTACTTTTCACTAATTCATTACACTCACATACTCACATTCTGATATAAAACTAATATATAAATGTGAGACTTATATTTCACTAATTTTTTTCAATCACTTTTTTTAACAAAGTCAGACAATTATTTAAAACCCGCACTGAGTGAAATGTAGATAATATTTCGTGGACCGAGGGATTATAATGGAATTCCTAGGAAAGAGGAAAATGCTCACAATATTAACCAATAGAACATGTTCAAATATGTGGGCTATTTACTAGTATGGGATGATCAAATATGTGGGCTATTCTCATGTGCATCTGTGATCTGCCTACTCCATACCTAATGCTGATGGATATTGGGCCTAAACTAGTGGGCTCATGGTGGATACTGCCTCCATAACACTAATCCTACGAAAACAAATTTAATTAATAGAATAGAATATATTACTGGATCTAAAACACTTATATGTACACTTTAGGATTTTTTATAAAAATGATAAAGTTGTATCACTATCACTCTCTTTTAATGAGATCTTATGTAAACTGAGATCCAAAAATATTACTACCTCCCTTTACCAAAATTTATCCCATTTTTTCATTTCCATCCGTCCCTCAAAATTTATCGCATTTCACTTATACCATTTTCGGTAATAGACCCCATATTCCACTAACTAATTCCTACTCACATTTTATTATAAAATTAATATATAAAAGTAGGACTCACATACTTTTTCAACTAACTTTTCATTAATTTTTTTAAAATCGGTGCTGAATCAAAGTTGGACAAATTTTGGTGGATGGAGACAACTAACAACAAAATAAAACAGTTTTTGCATTAGTAATCTAAATATGATGTAAGGACACCTAAATTATGGGATACTACAGTTTGACCGAATCTTTCCATTTTAAATTTATTTTATTTCAGTGATAGCGTGTAATTATATTATATAGACGACACTTCATAATTGCGTTGAATTTTTTGTTTACTTTATAGTATTCCATTGAAATTATTAAAACCATGATCCTTTCACAAATACAAACACGGTCAACAAAATAAGGGAAAAACAACTAACAAGATTGGACATTTTCACATGCTATACAACTAAAATTTTTTATATAAGTCCATGGTGACGGCCGACGTATTTCACGTTAGTCTGGATTGGCGGCTAATTGTAATAGAATATTTCGAGGTTTAAAATTTTAAATCATAATCCTAAATTTTAAGGAATCTAGATTGATACTCCCCCCGTCCCTGATTAAGAGTCACACTTGTATTTCTGCACTCATTTTGTAAAAATAATGATAAATAGTTAAAGTAGAAAAATGGTAAAATAAGAGAGAGAATAATGTAAGTAAGAGAGAGAATAAGATAGAGCTTTACCATTTTTCCACTTTAACTATTTATCATTATTTTTACAAAACGAGTGCAGAAATACAAGTGTGACTCTTAATCAGGGACGGAGGAAGTAATACATAAATATTTGAATTTAAGATTAAAGAAATCATACAATAGGAAATGTATGATCAATGCAAGAAAAATTACTCGTATTAATGTTACTAATTTTTTTAGAATATAGACTTTATCACATAGTACGTGTCCTGTCAATATGACAAACAAAGTTTGAAAACTAATACTCCCTTTGTCCCATTACAATTAATGCTTTTCTTTTTTAACGTTATTTTGCAAAAATGATAATAAATATAGTTATAGTGGAGTGAAAGTAAAATAAGAGAGAAAAAAATATAGAAGAAAGTTGTGCATGTATTATTATTTTAACAATTTATTATCATTTTTATAAAACAACGTCTACATAAGAATGCCTCACTTGTAGTGAGACGAAGGGAGTACTAATATTTTTTGATAAATTTGAAGCTATAGAAATAGGCAGAATATTCTTTTTCGTCCGTCCCATAAAAATATTCCATATCAATCTACAATAACATTTTCTCCTTCTCTTTTACTTTATAATTTATGAATCTCACCTTCCACTATATAAGTTCAACTAGCACTCCCTCCGTTTCACTATAGATGAGTCATTTTACCATTTCGATAAGTTTCTTCATAGTTGAGTCATTTCCTTATATGGTAACTTTTTCCTCTTTCTTACTTTACTTTCTCTTACTTTATTCTCTCTACCTTTTTCTCTCTCTTACTTTTTTTATCTATATATTTAACACACCCAACATTACTTTCTAAAACTCCGCGCCGAAAAATTTCGCCTCAACTATAGTGAAACGGAGGGAGTACTTTTTTATCATTCTTTCTTCGTATACCAATTACGCATTAAAACCCGTGTTATCCCTAAATAGCCTATTCATGATAGTTACATGAATTAACAAGTTAACTAAAAGCTCATATAAGGAGAGTAACAACTTCACATAGGAAAGTAGAGAACTTGTAAACCATGGAGTTTAGCATCCTTTCAACACTCATCCCTCTTCTTCCCTTTCTCCTCTTTCTCTTGATGTTCCTCAAATCTCTCACAATCTCAAAATCAGCAAAGAGTTACTCACACATCCCCGGCCCCAAACCCCTCCCTCTCATCGGCAACCTCCACCTCATGCTCCGCGCCTCCTCCGGCCCCCACCGCTTCTTCCGTTCCCTCTCCGCCAAACACGGCCCCCTAACGCACCTCCAGCTCGGCGAGCTCCACTTCCTCATCGCCTCCTCCGCCGATCTCGCAAAGCAAGTGATGAAAACTCACGACACCATCTTCGCCAACCGCCCCCTCATGCTGGCCACGGAGGAGCTCGCCTACGACTCCTCCGGCATCACCTTCTCCCCCCACGGCGACCACTGGCGCCTCCTCCGCAAGATCTGCACCGCCGAGCTCCTCACCGCCCGGCGCGTGCGCTCCTTCCGCCGCATTCGAGAAGAGGAAGCCACAGACATGCGCAGTTGGATCGCCTCTCGCGAGGGATCAGCGATTGATCTCTCGGAGAGGCTCTACATGACGTCGTACGACGTCATCGTGAGGGCGGCCGTGAACAAGGCGAAAACCGAGCAGCGGGAGATGACGGTTTCGATACTGATGCAAATTGTAAAGTTGACTTCGGGGTTCATGTTGGCGGATCTCTATCCTTCCGTCAAATTGCTTCCCTTGATCACCGGAGCCCGGTCCAAGATCCGGGGGATGCGTCGCAAGTTGGACGAGGTGCTCGATGGCATGATCCAGCAGCACAGAGCGGCCGCGGATGACGGGGATGATGATGAGGCCAAGTTTGAAGGTTTCTTGGATATTCTCCTCAGATTTGAGAAAGATGGGACTTTAACTATAGACAATGTCAAAGCAGTGCTATTGGTATGTGTTGTTTCTTTTTTAATCCAAATATGAAACCGAGGCCAAATTAGAGCCATTAGATTAAGGCGATCGATCGCCTAAATTATGATAGATTTATAAGATTTATTTTATATATAAGGCTAAAATAGGCAATTAATCATTTTGTAGTTAAGATTGATGACTATTTTTTTTAATCTTTAATGTCACATGTAAAGACTATTAATATCATTAAAACTCTAAAAAAAAACATTTACATAACTAAAAGTCTAAAAGTCATCTAATGCACGGATTTTATGGAACAGCTTATCCTTTCCATTATGCCCAATTATAATAGATATGGTTGTTTTTTTAAATTTGAGCTCATACTTTCCATTTCAGGATATGTTTATCGCGGGAACTGACACGTCAGCCACTACCGTAGAATGGGCATTGTCGGAGCTGATTAGAAACCCTAGCAAACTCGTCAAAGCTCAACAAGAAGTCAGAGAGATTTTTGACAACGAGGGATCATATATAGATGAAGACAAGTTCCATGAGCTAAAATACCTCAAATTAATCATCAAAGAGACTCTGAGATTGCACCCACCGGCCCCACTTTTAATCCCAAAAGTGAACTCCCAAAGATGTGAAATCAATGGTTACGAAATCCCAGCAGGAACAAGAGTTATAGTGAATGGATGGGCACTGGGAAGAGATCCCGAGTATTGGAACGATCCTGAGAAGTTTATGCCCGAGAGATTTGAGGAAAGTTCCCATGATTTCAATGGGAGCAATCTTGAGTACATACCCTTTGGCGCGGGAAGGAGAATTTGTCCCGGCATGTTGTTCGGGCTCGCCAACGTGGAGCTTCCACTGGCTATGCTTCTCTATCATTTTGATTGGGAAATGCCGAACGGGATGAAATGTGAAGAATTGGATATGACAGAGGGCTTTGGCGCCACTGTTCATAGGAAACACCCTTTGCATTTGATCCCTATTGTTAAGCGACCTTTACACAAAGGTGATTTATTAATTTAGGGTGGATTTATTTTGAGTGATAGAGTTTTTTAATTTGGAATGGTTCTTCATACACTTCTCACTATGTAATGCCAGTCTATTATTTATCATTGAAATAAAATGGCGTCATTTTGTAGTGATAAATATGAGTGACTAGGTGTATTGTCCGAGCTCATGGGATAATTGCAAAAAATATACTGATTTTTAAACTCGCGGGACTAACCATGATTTGATATAACTCTTTAATTTTTCCGTCAATTTGCGTTTGCCTATTAGAATTTTCAAATGCTTATCCAAATGATTGGGTTCTGAGTTTTTCCATCGGGCTAAAAGCTAGAAGTAACAATGAAAATTACTATTTATGTTTTCTTTTCTTAAGAAACCTAAATTGATACATATAATATCGTACTAACAATGAATATATACTTCCTCCGTTGGCAAAATATTGTCCAAATTTGACTCGGCGTGTATTCTAAGAAAATGTAAAGAAAAGTCAATCGAAAAAGTTAGTGCAATGTAAGTCCCACATTTATATATTAGTTTTATAATAAAATAAAATGTGAGTATAATGAGTTAGTGGAAAGTGATGTCCATTTACGAAAAATGGAAAAAAAGCAAAGTGGACACATTTCGCTGACGGATCGAAGAATCAAAACTGGACAACATTTCACGGAGGGAGTACAAAGTACAACATGTAATGTATTATTGATAAGAATTACTCCTATTTACATATGGTAGAACCATCATGTGAATCATATTACGGACTCGATGTCTCATCCTGGCCGTAAGAGCAACCGATGTACGATTTATAGACTAAATAAGTTTTTTCTTCTAACAGACCAGTCTTTTAGTATGAGTTCTCCAACTCTTTGGTGTGGAGGTTAATTTACCGAATAAATCATTGACAAAACAATTAACATGCATGTTGACAAAATATTCCTCTATAAATAGATGAATAACCATATACAAAAATTTTCCTCCACCGGCATCACCACCTCTCCCCACGGCGACTACTGGCGCCACCTGCGGAAGATCTGCACCGTCGAGCTTTTCAGCGCTCGGCGCGTGCGGTCCTTCCGCAGCATAAGGGAAGAAGAAGCCACAAACATGTGCAATTGGATCGCTTCTCGCGAAGGATCAACAATTGATCTCTCAGAGAGGCTCTACATGCAGTCGTTCGATGTTATTGTGAGGGCGGCTGTTACGGACTCCATTCCCACATCGGCTGTGAGAACAACTGGTGTGGGTAATAGACTAACTGGGCTCTCTCACTTAACATGCTAGTCTTTTGGGCTGAGTTCTCCTCTTTGATCCGTATCAGCGGCGGTGAAATGATGATTTCGATTTTTATGGAATCCATAACGTTGGCTTCGGGGTTCATGATGGCGGACCTCTATGCTTCCGTTAAATTGCTGCCGTTGATCACCGGAGCATGGTCCAAGATCCGACGGTTACACTGCAAATTGGATGAGGAGCTCGATGGCATGATCTAGCAGCAGAGAGCGGCCGCGGATGACGGAGGTGAAGCGATATTCTCCTCAAATATGAAAAATATGGGACTTTGACATGCTGGTATGTGCTCTTTTTATCAAACGGATAAAAAAAGAAATTTGAGACACTTAATTGTGGACGGAAGAATTAAATAACATTTAATGCTTGTGCATGCATTTAATCAAGTTGTTTACTAGTTTTGGTCATTTTTTGTTAAAGAATTTTATTGATTTGGGCAATGATGCAGAAATTTAACAAGAATCATTACCAATTCAGGATATGTTTTTTTCAGGAACTGACACGTCAACTATTACTATAGAATGGACTATGTCAGAGTTGATAAGAAACCATGGCATACTCATCAAAGCTCAACAAGAGGTCAGAAAGGTTTTTGACAACGAGGGATCATATATAGACGAAGAAAAGTTCCATGACTTAAAATACCTCAAATTAATTATCAAAGAGACTCTGAGATTGCACCCACCTGCCCCACTTTTATTCCCAAATTGAACTCCCAAAGATGTGAAATCAATGGTTACGAAATCCCAGCAGGAACCAGAGGGATGGTGATACGAGAATATCTCTACGAATATCTCATATCTCATATCTCTATTATTTAGTTTAATATTGATTTAGCATATATTTTCCATATATTATTAGGATTTTTATTTTCTTGTTCTCTAAGTTAGGTAGTCTTATAAATATGAGATATTGTATTCTTCTATTTCATTCAAGAAAGATCGAATTATCTTATTTTCCTTTTTATCGTATTTTACTTTCTTTCTCAATCCTAAATCTTGGTTTGATCGACCGGCAAAGCTCCCGCGATTACCTTTTATCCCTAAATTTGACGCCGGAGTGATCGTCGGGCAATAGCTCCCGCGACGTTTGACGTGAATTATCCGAGTTAAAGAAATTCATCATTCCTTAAGAGATGGTGAATGCATGGGCACGGGAAGAGACCCTATTTTGATTAACTATCTCTTGTCTCTAAGAATGGATATTCCTATTTAATCTCTAATGTTGGTAATTTATTAAATTAAAATACATTAGACAACTCATAGTGGTGGCGTAAAAGGACAAAAATATGATCTATGTCTAATAAAAATGTCTGGGAGTCCACGTATCGAAGTGGGGGCCCACGGAACAATGGCCCAGGAAAAGGAAAATTATTATGACATAAATTATAGGTTTGTACTATATTATGTGATTCTCCCATTGGGCTTTTGAAATTAGGATTGGGCGTATATTTTGTAAGACCCTTTTCCTATATTTCAAGACACAAGTTGTAAAACATTTTATCGAAGTCCAACCTCAATATTAACAATTGGATCAGTTATTATATCGATCAACCTCAATACCAAGTTAGATACTTAGAGCATCATTAACTCCATCCCAAGTTCAGGCCCCAAGTCCCCTCCACGTCATCATTTTCCTAAATTTGAGTCCCAGCCCAAAACTCCTCCAACCCTGCAGGCCCCAACCCGAGCCACAACTATTAAATTGCACTATTCACCACTTCAACATATTTCACTCGTAAAATAAAAAATGCCGAACATTTTAAAACACGGAAAAGTTGTTCTTCATTCATGCATTTTATTGATTAAATTTTGAATTTATTAAAATATATATATATATATATATATATATATATTTAAATTGTGGCCCGTCCCGGCCCGAACACCATTTAACCCCGGGCCAGACCCCACTGCTAACGCTGAGCCGGGCCGGGCCCTGGGACCGGCCCAGGCCAGAAAACTCACTACTCCAACACCGCGGGATGGGGGATGGGCCGGAACTCCGGCCCGGACCCCACGTTAATGATGCTCTTATGAGTTTTCCTAAATCTGAATTTATGGGATGATTGAAAAAATGTCAAAATCATAAATAACTTATTACTAATTTATAGGATTAACGATAATCTGACCAAGTATTACAGATTTTTTCGTCAATTTACCTATTAACAAATTCCCACAATTAATTAATAAAATAGCAAGTGTGGTAGTATCTGCCACATCATTATGTGTTTTCTATCCGTGATAGCGACTAATTATATTATACTCTAATAATTGCGTAGAATTATTTTTAATATTCAAACCTGTAGTATTACTTAAATCGATATAAAAAAGTGGCATAGTCAGATAATTACAACTAACAAGATGGACCGTTTTCACATATTATAATATTGAAACGATTGAATCAACTTAAGTTTAATTATGTAAATAAAGTTTTGTTAATTTTCAAACCTGTGTTACTTAAATCGATATAAGAGAGTGACAGTCAACAAAATAAACGAAAAACAAATAACAAGATGGAACCATTTCACATATTATAATATTGAAACGAGTGAATCAACTAAAGTAACTTATATAAATATTAAATCATAAAATTTTAACCTTTTTTAATTCTTGGTGCTTTCAAGCTAAATACCTTATCTGGGTAATCAGTATAAATATTAAATCATAAAATTTTAATTATATATATATATATATATATATATATATTTTTTTTTATCTTGGTGCTTTCAAGCTAAATACCTTATCTGGGTAATCAGCTAAAAGCTACTCCCCCCTACATGAAATATTATTCGGTTTTGCCATTTTGGTTCATCAATGACACTTTATTTATTTTTATTTTTGATAAATGAACCCCATTATTCACCAACACTTTACAGTCACATTCTATTATAAAATTAATATATAAATGTAGGACCCTCATTCCATTAACTTTTTTCAAATCACATTTCTTAAAATCGATGCCAAGTCAAACTTTGACAATATTTCATGGACGGAGAGAGTAATAAAGAATATTAACTTAATTTCTAGGAATATTTAGAAAATTAGATGGAAAATGAAAATGCAACTAACGTGATTGGGACAGTTACACATACTATATTGAACCCATTTGAATAGACAACGATTAAGTTGACAACTTACAACTTACTATCTCCGTCCCTCGAATATTGACACACTTTAATCCGGCAAAATTTGTAAGAAATGTAATGAAAAGTGAGTTGAAAAAGTTGATGGGAGGTGGGACCTCCTTTTAAAGTATTTTTTTAAGAATAAAATGTGAGTAACAATGAGTTAGTGGAATATGAGGTATACTGTAAGTTTTATGTCTCACATATGTGACATGTGATAGAATCCTAAATAGAATTGGATTTTTAGTATAATACATATATTTGGTATAAGACACATTTTACCCTAATTAATTGACTATCAATTAATTATTGTCACATATCAATTAATCAAATAATCATGTTATATTGCTCCAAAGAGAATATATTTTCATATATATATATATATATATATATATATATATATATATATATATATATATGTCAATTGATTGCCAATGAATGGAAAAGATTGATTATATAATCTTTTTATGGAATAAATATTCATTCCCTTGGCCATCAAGTAAAGAATCATGCGTATATATTATTAAGATTTGATTAGAATTGATTGTGATCCATTAGTAATATTAATAGACGGAAGATTATATTCTTGGTCAATAAGAAACGTATTTACTAATTATTTTGGGCCTCTTTGATGGAAAGGGCTTTTAGGGTTTGATACTTAGGGTTTGTCCTCTCTCTGCCTATAAATACAAGTGTGGTGATCCCATCAAATCACACACATTAAGAGAACACATAAACGAGGGAAAGAGAGAGAAACAAATCCTTGGAATTGGAGTTACGCCACTACGCCAAAGAAAGTCCGGGGAAGTTCGTCTCCTCCTTCCTCAATCGCTTCCGCTATGGATCGCCAAGGTATGTTTCGATCCAATTATGTTTAGGGTTGTACGTGAAATACATGTTGTTCGAAGATCTTGCTTTGTTTATATTCAATTATGTATTCTTGAATATATGATGATAAATAATGTCTTACATATACTACCAAAAATAGTAAAAAGTAAGGTGTGTTAAACTTTCAGGGACGGACCGAAATGGTAAACTGTGTTAAACTTTCAGGGACGGAGGTAGTAATAGTCTCTCTATATATATGAATAACATGGGCAATAACCTCTCATCAGGAGAGAAGAGAAATTGTAAAATATGGAGTTTGACCTCCCTTCAACACTCATCCCTCTAATTCCCTTTCTCCTCTTCCTCTTCATATTCCTCAAATCTCAATCAATCTCAAAATCAGCAAAGAGATACTCACACATCCCCGGCCCCAAACCCCTCCCTCTCATCGGAAACCTCCACCTCATGCTCCGCGACTCCTCCTCCGGCCCCCACAGCCTCTTCCGCTCCCTCGCCGCCAAACACGGCCCTTTAATGCACCTCCAGCTCGGCGAGCTCCACGTCCTCATCGTCTCCTCCGTCGAATTCGCAAAGGAAGTGATGAGAACTCACGACACTAATTTCGCGAACCGCCCCGTGATGCTTGCGACGGAGGAGATCACCTACAACTCCACCGACATCGTCTTCTCCCCCTACGGCGACTACTGGCGCCACCTGCGGAAGATCTGCACTGTCGAGCTCCTCACCGCCCGGCGCGTGCGGTCCTTCCGCAGCATACGAGAAGAGGAGGTCACCAACATGTGCAATTGGATCGCGTCTCGCGAGGGATCAACCATTGATCTCTCGGAGAGGCTTTATATGACGTCGTACGACGTCATCATGAGGGTGGCCGCCGCCAAGGCCAGTGCCGAAGATCGTGAAATGATGATTTCTCTATCCATGGAAGCCTCAAAGTTGTCTTCGGGATTCATGCTGGCTGATCTCTATCCTTCCATCAAATTACTCCCGCTGATCACCGGAGACCGGTTCAAGATCCGAAGGGTACATCGAAAATTAGATGAGATGCTCGATGGCATCATCGAGCAGCAGAGACCGGCCTCACATCGCGGCAATGAGTCTAAGGTTGAAGGTTTTATAGATATTCTCCTCAAATTTGAAAGAGATGGGACTTTAACTGCAGACAATGTCAAAGCAGTGCTACTGGTATGTTTTTTTATTTATTTTTATATAGCATAGATATGCTTATTTTTTGTTTTTAAGTTAATGATGCATAAATTCAAAACTAGAGACTTCATATAGTAATGATCTAATTTCAATCCTTAGTCATAAATGGAGTATAATTTAGGGCTTAGGATATAAATTGACAGGATATATTACTTGGAGGAATTGACACGTCAGCCTCTGCGTTACAAAAAAAGGCGTGAAATAATGACGGAAATAGTGACAGAATCAAATAGCTCAACAATTAGTGACGGAAAACTGTCAGTTAATAATTATTGACAGACTTCCGTCACTAATGCGATATAGTTGCCTATTATTTCCGTCACAGTGACTTTAGTGACGGAAATTTCCGTCACTAAATTTTTTACTGACAAGTTATTAGTGACAGATCTGCTGAAACTTTGATTTGCCACTAATTTATGTGAAGAAATTTCACTGTTAGTGACGAAAAATCCGTCACTAATTGGGGAATTTTTGTAGTCCATAGAATGTTTGTAGTTGTTCGCTATGGAACAGCTTAACCTTTCCCTTAGGCCCAATTATAATATATATGGTTGTATTTTCAATTTGAGCTCATACTTTCCATTTCAGGATATGTTTCTGGCAGGAACCGACACGTCAGCTACTACCGTAGAATGGGCAATGTCAGAGCTGATTAGAAACCATAGCAAACTCATCATAGCTCAACAAGAAGTCAGAAAGGTTTTTGACAACGAGGGATCATATATAGACGAAGACAAGTTCCATGAGCTAAAATACCTTAAATTAGTCATTAAAGAGACTTTGAGATTGCACCCACCGGCCCCACTTTTAATCCCTAGAGTCAACTCCCAAAGATGTGAAATCAATGGTTACGAAATCCCAGCAGGAAGCAGAGTTATAGTGAATGGATGGGCACTCGGAAGAGACCCCGAGTACTGGAACGATGCTGAGAAGTTTATGCCCGAGAGATTTGAGGAAAGTTCTCATGATTTCAATGGGAGCAATCTTGAGTATATACCATTTGGGGCGGGAAGGAGAATCTGTCCCGGCTTGTTGTTCGGGCTCGCCAACGTGGAGCTTCCACTGGCTATGCTTCTCTATCATTTTGATTGGGAAATGCCGAACGGGATGAAATATGAAGAATTGGATATGACAGAGGGCTTTGGCGTCACTGTTCGTAAGAAACACCATTTGTGTTTAATCCCTATTGTTAAGCGACCTTTGCAGAGGTGATTAATTAATTTAGGGAGGATTTATTTGAGTGATAGAATTTGTTAGTTTAGAATGGTTCTTCATACACTTTTTTATCACTTAAAGCAAATGTCATTTCATATACCACAAGTTTGAAATAAAATGGCGTCATTTTGTTGTGATACGAACGACATTGGGTGTATTGTCCACGTAATATTTTCTTACTGCCATAAATTCAAGTTCATGGGATAACAAGCGCATCCGCAATGGGGCGGAAGATGGGTAACCCATCGTCCGCGCCCGTTACATCATCCGCGGATGATGCGCGGAGGATATCCATCGTCCGTCGCATCGTCCGCCACTGTGGACGAGGCGGACGATGGGTCACGGACGATGCGACGCAGTTTAGTTTTTTTTTTTAATTTTATTAAATTTTCAAAACCTGTATATATCAAATTCACTTCATTTTTCACACTTCATTTTTCTCACTTCACTCTCATCAAATTCACTACATTTTCAAGCAAAATGGATTCCGAAGATTATCCGAATAGTCCGATGTTCGGTGATGCACGATGGCCGGGTACAGAACCCGACGAATACCGGCCATTCGACGCCAACGCCGAGTACGATCCCGACTTTTCCACCGACTCATACGGGCTGTCCGATATGGAGCGTCTCCACACCGCCCCGCCGCCGCCGCCGCTCCCTCCGCCGCCGCCGCTTCCGGGTCCGCCACCAAGAAGAAGCGGACAAAGGCACGAGCCCAGAAGTTGCCTACAACGGAGGTGTGTGAAGAGTTCGCCCCCGACAAACTACTTCGACCCCGAATCCATCGTCTTGACGAGATGTTGGATTGATGTTTCGGAGGATCCGGTGTACGCCAACAACCAGAGGGTGACCGCGTATTGGGAGCGCATCGCCGAGAAATACAACGCGGCCAAGCCGGCGAATGCGTACAAGGGCCACAGGGAGCAGCTCCGCAAGCACTGGGATCAAATAAAGAAGTAGGTAAATTTGTTCGCGGCGGAGTACGAGAAGTGCGAGAGGGAGCAGGCCAGTGGCGAGAGTCTCGCGGATATGCGGGACAAAGCGATGCAGTCGTACATTTCATTATACGGCGATTTCAAGCACTACCACTCCTGGGCGCTCTTGAGGGACAAGCAAAAGTTCGTTGGTGGTGTGATTCCCCAATCGACGGCGTCGAGGAGGAGGGCGTCGAAGCGCACCTTCAATGATTATACAAGTAGCGATAGTGGCGCGTCTCCGATGGACTTCAACAGTCCGGTGTTCGAGGATGAGAGTTCCGGCACACCGATGTCCTCCCGGCGTCCCCCTGGTTTCAAGGCTGCCAAGGGCAAGGGCAAGGCCACATCCTCCTCCGTCGCGCCGCCTGAGCAAGCCCCGTCGCCGACCCCGAGTTCGACGCCGTCCGCGACTTCGACCGCGGCCCATGCGTACGCAGATTTGGCGGCCTCCTCCGACTACCGGACGTTGTTGGACGCGCACACCGCCCTCATGCAGGCGACCAACCCGGCTCAAATCGAGGGCATCCAGCGGATGATCGATGGCCTCAGCCGCAAGTTGGGACTTCTTTAGACTAGCCTCCTTTTTTTGTATTTTCAGTTTTTTTTTATTTCTTATTTTGTAACTTTTTTTTATTTAAGTAAAATTAAAATTTCCCTTTAATTGTGTTGTTTTTATTTGTTTAATATTTTTATTTACATTTGCAAACATAATAAAAATATAAATACAAAATAGTGAAATGCTTAGGGTGTCGCTTAGGACGGGCTATAGTCCGCCCACTGCAGGTGGAATAGGAGAAGGATAAAATGCTGACGTGGCGGTGCATAGGGCGTCGCTTAAGGCGTCCCATTGTGGATGCCCTAAACTAAAAAAAATCAAAATGATTGATGATATTAATTGATTTTCAATCGAAATGCTCTCCATATTATTCAATCGAAAATGTTCAAATATGTGGGCTTTGTACTAGCATGGGCCCATCTACGATGGGCTTGCAATATCGGGCCACCGATTGGATTCTCAAGTGCATCTACCTGTTCCGTATCTTATGTTGATGGATGTTGGGCCTGCATTATGGGCTTGCGGTGATTGCTGCCTCGTAACACTAATCTTAGTGAAACAAACTCTAATTATAATAGAAACTATTACTGGGCCTAAAACACTTATATGTACATATAGGATTAGAGGTGCCCACGATTTAGGAACCACCGGTTCCGGTTTTGGAAATTGTTGAATCGGAACCGAACTGCGAGGGTGTTTCGCGGTTATGGTTTCGGTTCGGATAAATTCTCACGATTTCGGTTCAGAACTGTAACCGACGGTTACGGTTTTAACTACCGGTTCGATAAATCTTGAGCAGGTCTATATAGGATCTTTCATATTAAAGAATAAAGCTATATCACTATCGGGTAGTGATAAAATGCAAACTTATATATTTTACAAACTCAAAACTTCTCAATACAGCTTCAACACAGTTTCAATACACAATGAAAAATTTTAAGATTTTAATGTCAACACAGTATCAACACAACATCAACCATTGGCTACCGTTGAAATTCTGTTGACATTTTCCTGTTGATGTTTTTTTGTGATCTGTTAACATTTTTCAATTGTCCAGATCATAGTTTTGAGTTCGTACAATATTTAGAGTTTTCATTTGATCTCATCCCTCTGTCACTGTCACTATCTCTAAATGATATCTCAAATAAACTTAGATCCAAAATTAGATGGAATATGAAAATGCAACCAACGTGGTGGGGACCGTTACATTATATTATAGTGAAACCATGTGTACAGACAACGATTAAGTTGACAACTTAAGTAGTCTCTCTACTATATATATGAATAACATGTGCAATAACTTCACATCAAGAGAGTAGAGAAATTGTAAAATATGGAGCTCAACATCCAATCAATACTCATAATTCTACTCCCCTTTCTTCTTTTTCTCTACATGTTTCTCAAATCTCAAACAATCTCAAAATCAGCAAAGATTTACTCACACTTCCCCGGCCCCAAACCCCTCCCTTTGATCGGAAACCTCCACCTCATGCTCCGCGCCTCCTCCGGCCCCCACCGCCTCTTCCGTTCCCTCGCCGCCAAACACGGCCCCTTAATGCATCTCCAGCTCGGCGAGCTCCACTTCCTCATCGTCTCCTCCATCGAATTCGCAAAGGAAGTGATGAAAACCCACGACGCCAACTTCTCCAACCGGCCTCCGATGCTTGCGACGGAGGAGCTGGCCTACAACTCCACCGACCTCATCTTCTCCCCCTACGGCGACCACTGGCGCCACCTGCGGAAGATCTGCACCGTCGAGCTCCTCACCGCCCGGCGCGTGCGGTCCTTCCGCAGCATACGGGAAGAGGAGGTCACCAACATGTGCAATTGGATCGCCTCTCGCGAGGGATCATCGATTGATCTCTCGGAGAGGCTCTACTTGTCGGCCTACGACGTTATCGTGAGGGTGGCCGCCGCCAAGGCCGATGCCGAAGATCGTGAAACGATGATTTCTCTATCCATGGAAACCACAAAGCTGGCTTCGGGATTCATGCTGGCCGATCTCTATCCTTCCATCAAATTACTGCCGCTGGTCACCGGAGCCCGGTTTAAGATCCGAAGGATTCATCGAAAATTAGATGAGATGCTCGATGGCATGATCCAGCAGCAGAGAGCGGCCGCGCATCGCGGCAATGAGGCTAAGGTTGAAGGTTTCTTAGATATTCTCCTCAGATTTGAAAGAGATGGGACTTTAACTACAGACCATGTCAAAGCAGTGCTACAGGTATGTGCTTTTATTTTTTTATTTTTTTTAAAAAGGATCAATAATGATTTCACGTTCTTATTAACTGAGCTGGCTTCATCGTCACATCTTATACTTTCTCTTGGTGGCTTAGCATAGATATGTTTATTTTTTTCGTTTTTAAGAACTAGACTTCATAATGATCTAATTTAAATCCTTAGTTAGTAAACGGAGTACTCCATCCGTCCGTGAAATATTGTTCAGTTTTCCCAATTCGGTCGGTTTGTAAAACGTTGTCCATTTTGCTTTTTTTTTTTTATATAAATTTTTGGTAAATGGACCTCACTTTCTACTAACTCAATACACTCATATTCTATTATAAAACTAATATATAAATGTGGGGCCTACGTTCAACTGACTTTTTTCACTTAATTTTTTTCATATTTCTTAAAACTTGCACCGAGTCAAACATGGACAATATTTTGCTTTGCAGACGGAGGGAGTATAATTTAGGGTTTAGGATATGATTTGACAACACAACATCCTCTTCGTTCCAGGATATATTACTTGGAGGAACAGACACGTCAGCCTCTACCATAGAATGGGCAATGTCAGAGCTAATGAGAAACCCTAGCAAACTCAACAAAGCTCAACAAGAAATCAGAAATGTTTTTCACAAGGTGGGATCATACGTAGATGAAGACAAGTTCGATGAGCTAAAATACCTCAGATTAATTATCAAAGAGACTCTGAGATTGCACCCACCGGTACCACTAGTCGCCAAACTGAACTCCGAGAGATGTGAAATCAATGGGTACGAAATCCCAGCAAAAACTAGAGTTTTAGTGAATGCATGGGCACTGGGAAGAGACCCCGAGCATTGGAACGATCCAGAGAAGTTTATACCTGAGAGATTCGAAGAAAGCTCTGTTGGTTACAACGGGAGCAATCTCGAATACATACCCTTTGGTGCAGGAAGGAGAATATGTGCCGGCATATTGTTGGCGCAGGCCGATATTGAGCTTCCGCTTGCAATGCTTCTCTATCATTTTGATTGGAAAATGCCAAATGGGAAGAAAGCAGAAGAATTGGCTATGACAGAGAGCTTCGGCGCCACTCTTCATAAGAAACACCCTTTGCGTTTGATTCCCATCGTTAAGCGACCTTTGCGTGGAGGTGCTTGACTAATACTATTAGACATTATTGTCATTGTCACATGTAAGAAAAAAATAAAATAGACGTGGACAGTTGTGTTGATACTCTATTAATGATGTTCATCACTTTCACTGTCTCCAATTGAGATCTCAAGTAAAAGTCAACTAAGATGTACTATTATGAAGGAACTATTTAGATGCCAATTATTGTGAAAATGGCGACTAATTGTTCAACGTTAACTTTTTACCTTTTCTATTAAGAAGAGGTAAAGATACATTTTCAAAATGAAAGAAGGTACATTACCTCTCACATACCTTTCCATTGGATTATAGAATTTTATAGAAAAGAAATAAATATAGTAGTTATTTCTTTTATCTCTTTATTGACCCTCGAAGATACTCTTGGATAAAAAAGTTGAAAAATGAAACTAACCTAATTGTCAAGAAAATTAACAACCAACACGGTCACAAAATAAACTAATGTGGTGGGACACTCGCTCATATAGGAAATATTAAATTAAGAGTACGTTATATTGCTAAATTTTTAAGTTGTTAATTCTGCAGCTAACACATCAATGCAATGTATTAAAAATGTCAATATAAAAAGTTAAAACTTCTTAATTTAGTACATAATTGACCATAGTTGATTCAATCGTTTCAATATTATAATATGTGAAATGGTTCCATCTTGTTAGTTTTTTTTTTCCTCTATTTTGTTGACTATGTCACTTTTTTTTATATCAATTTAAGTGACACAGGTTTGAACATTAACGATAATTCAACGCAATTATTGGAGTATAATATAATTAGGGACACGCTATCATGGCAAGAAAATACTATAAAATGGTGTGGCAGTGGCAGATACTACCACACTTGCTATATTATTAATTGTGGAAATTTGTTAATAGGTAAATTGCGAAAAATATGTAATACTCGGTCAAATTATGGTTAATCCTATAAATTTGTAATAAGTTATTAATAAGTTCAGATTTAGGAAAAATAATATCTAACTTGGTACACGTCGTTTTGTATCTCTACAAAATGATAGAAAAGCGAGTCTCATATTCCACTATTTTTTCTAACCCACTATTTTTTACATTTTTTAAGCCCTTGTCAATAATAAGTGTGACTATTATTATGTGACGGAGAGAGTATATATTTTTTTGGGTAACTGGACCCTATTATTCACCAACCCTTTACAGTCACATTCTATTATAAAACTAATACTCCATCCGTCGATGGCGGAACTACATACAACCTACTATAAAACTAATACTCCATCCGTTAATGGCGGAACTACATACAACCTACAAGGGGCTTAAGCCCCTAATGAATTGAATATTTTAATGGTTTTCTATGAACTATTTTAAAGATTTATCTAAATTTTATCCAAATTATTATATAAAAGCCCCTATTAATAATTTAAATTACTCAAAAATAAACTTTTACAGAAAATTTTAAAAATATTGCCCCTACTAATATTATTTTCCGTGTCCGCCACTGCCCTCCGTCCAAAAAAAATAGAGTACAATTACCATTTTTGGCCGTCTAAAAAAAATAGAGCACAATAATTTATAGAAAGATTCTCTCTTACTTTTTCTTCTTCCCTCTTACCTCACATTCCACTAACATTACTTCTCTCTTACTTTACCAATTATACATTAAAACCCGTGCCATACACACTTTGCTCTATATTTTGTGGACGGAGGGAATATATAAATGTAGGACCCTCATTCCATTAACTTTTTCAACTCACTTTTCTTCACATTTCTTAAAACCTGTGTCAAGTCAAACCTTGACAATATTTCATGGACGGAGGGAGTAATAAAGAAAATTAACTTAATTTCTAGGAATATTTAAAAAATTAGATGGAAAGTGAAAATGCAACTAACGTGGTGGGGACAGTTGCACATATTATAGTGAACCCATATGATTAGACAACGATTAAGTTAGACAACTTGCAACTTAAGTAGTCTCTATAAATATATGAATAACATGTGCAATAGCTTCACATCAGGAGACAAGAGAAATTGTAAAATATGGAGTTTGTTATCTCATCAACACTCATAGCTCTAATTCCCTTTCTCCTCTTCCTCTACATGTTCCTCAAATCTCAAACAATCTCAAAATCAGCAAAGATTTACTCACACTTCCCCGGCCCCACACCCTTCCCTCTCATCGGAAACCTCCACCTCATGCTCCGCGACTCCTCCGGGCCCCACAGCCTCTTCCGTTCCCTCGCCGCCAAACACGGCCCCTTAATGCACCTCCAGCTCGGCGAGCTCCACTTCCTCATCGTCTCGTCCGCCGAATTCGCAAAGGAAGTGATGAAAACTCACGATGCCAACTTCACGAACCGCCCCGTGATGCTTGCCACGGAGGAGCTGGCCTACAGCTCCTCCGGCGTCGCCTTCTCCCCCTACGGCGCCTACTGGCGCCACCTGCGGAAGATCTGCACCGTCGAGCTCCTCAGCGCCCGGCGCGTGCGGTCCTTCCGCAGGATAAGGGAGGAGGAGGTCACCAAAATGTGCACTTGGATCGCCTCTCGCGAGGGATCAGCGATTGATCTCTCGGAGAGGCTTCACATGACGTCGTACGACGTCATCGTGAGGGCGGCCGTCAAGGCGAAGAGCGAAGAGCGGAAGGTGATGGTTTCTATTTTCATGGAATCGGTGAAGTTAGCGACGGGATTCATGATGGCGGATCTCTATCCGTCCGTCAAATCGCTGCCGACGGAGCGCGGTTCAAGATCCGACGGCTGCGCCGCGAATTGGATGCGGTGCTCGATGGCATGATCGACCAGCAGAGAGCGGCTGCGGATGATGCTGAGTTGGAAGGATTCTTGGATATTCTCCTCAAATATGAAAAAGATGGGACTTTGACTACAGACAATGTCAAGGCAGTGTTACTGGTATATTCTCCCCATATTTTTAAATTTTTAGTTAATGATGCAAAAATTTAAAATGAATTGACTTTATAATTTGACACCATCCTTGATAGGGATCTAGCATCTACTCCTATACAATAATCTTCTTACTATTAAGTTGTTAGGATTTCAATTTAGTTTTCATAGTTGTTAAAGATTAATTAATTTTTCATATTCCATCCAGTCCCTTATAATTTGTCATCATTTGACCAGGTTTTAAGAAATGTAATAGAAAGTGAGTTGAAAAAGTAAATGACATGTGTGTCCGACTTATATATATTAGTTATATAATAAAATGCGAATAAGAATGAGTTAGTGGAATGCGAGATCCACTACCAAAAATGGTAAAATTAAAGGTGACAAATTTTTAGGGGCGGACGAAAATGGAAGTAGGTAACAAATTTTCAGGTACGGAGGGAGCAGTTGTTAGTATTTGTTTTATTTTCTTAGTATATTATGTGAATAATCTTTTTCCACGTCTTTTCTCTTGCTCTTTTCAAATAATCTCTTATATGCATTCATTTATAATTAATTTTTTTTTATTTCAGGATATATTACTTGGAGGAACGGATACGTCAGCATCTACCATAGATTGGGCAATATCGGAGCTGATAAGAAACCCTAGCAAACTCAACAAAGCCCAACTAGAAGTCAGAAACATTTTTGATAAAGAGGGATCATATATAGATGAAGACAAGTTGAGTGAGCTAAAATACCTCAAACTAATTATCAAAGAGACTCTGAGATTGCACCCACCAGTCCCACTTTTAGTCCCTAGATTGAACACCCAAAGATGTGAAATCAATGGGTACGAAATCCCAACAAAAACCAAAGTGATAGTGAATGCATGGGCACTGGCAAGAGACCCCGAGTATTGGAATGATCCAGAGGAGTTTATACCCGAGAGATTCGAAGAAAGCTCCATTGATTTCAACGGGAGCAATCTCGAATACATACCCTTTGGTGCGGGAAGGAGGATGTGTCCCGGGATGCTGTTGGGGCAGGCAAATATGGAACTTCCTCTTCCTATGCTTCTCTATCATTTTGATTGGGAAATGCCAAATGGGAAGAAAGCGGAAGAATTGGATATGACAGAGGGCCTCGGCTCCACTCTTCATAGGAAACACCATTTGCGTTTGATTCCCATTGTTAAGCGACTTTTGTGTGCACGTGTTTGATTGATTCAAAAGCGTTTAGATGGTTAAACTCATAGAAATCTCAAATGTGTAAAAATTTGTAATGCAAGAATAATTTACGAAAAATAAATATTTTTGTGATAGTATTAGTATGTCTTACTCCCTCCGTCCCAGATAATTCGTCCCAGTTTTCCATTTCGGGCTGTCCCACATAATTTGTCCCATTTCACTTTTACCATTTTTGGTAGTGGACTTCATATTCTACTAACTCATTCCTACTCACATTTTATTATAAAACTAATATATAAAGGTAGGACCCACATTCCACTAACTTTTTCAACTCACTTTTCATTACAATTCTTAAAACTCGTGCCCGGTCAAAGTGACCCGAATTATCTAGGACGGAGGGAGTATTTCCCAAAAATATGTAATGTAAGCATAATTTATTACTCCCTCAGTCCCGCTTTAGGAGTCTCGGTTGAGTCGGACACATGTTTTAAGAAAAAAGTGTTTGAGTGTGTAATAAACAAATATTGTAGTGGATGTTGGGACCCACTTTTAATTGATTGTCCAATACAGTGTTGCAGTGGATGTTGGGACTCACTTTTAACACTTTTTTATTAGTTGTAGTGGATGTTGGGACCCACTTTTAATACTTGTAGGCATTTTTTATTAATTTATCTCAACCGGGACTCCTAAAGCAGGACGCCCAAAATTGATCAACCGGGACTTCTAAAGCGGGACGGAGGGAGTATTAAAGTAAATGCTCCATTTTATATATGCTTCTAGTTAAACCTTTGCGTTGGGCGGCTTGACTAATTAATACTGGCATTATTTATTCCAAGTTAGTAGGTTTTCAATCGATCTAGTGGTCGTCGCTCCCTATATTCACCATGGATTCTGCATATATCACTATCACGGTTACATATAAGAATAAAATAAAATAAAATAAAATAAAATAAAAATATATATGCTGACAATTGTATAGATCATCAACTGAAAGTCAAACTAATTATACTGCATAAGACATGGATCCAAAATATTATTGAAAACTTCGAAAAAAAAAATCAATTGTGCAGTAATACTAACAACTAACACGAAAAGTCATTTAGATTATTTCAACAGTCGACAAACGGAGGAAATTCTATGCTACTTATTTTAAACGATAATACAAGTGGAAACATATGTATACATACGTAGTATTAATTTTTTAACGAATTAAAAAATATTGATTAAATCAATTAGTAGATTACATTACATAATCTATTTAATTAAGTAAAAACAAACCTATTACTATAGTATCTGCATATTTTATTAAAAGAAGAAAAATTATGAGGCTCATTACTTAATTGAGTTTGTCAATTTATAAAACCCATTAAAAAGGGCCATTTTAAAATTTTAAACAATTTTTCTCTTAAGTGTATAAATACTCGACTCAACTAACCGGACTAAAGACTCGATAAAAGGTCGCATGGACTCATAGCAAGTCCTTGTAGCTGGCTTGGAGGTTGATCATTTGCAATGGTGGAACTAATAAGAAAAAGCTCCTTGGTACCAAATATATTTTTTTTTCTTTTTCCTGTTTTAAAATATTTTTGAATTATCAAAAAATTAAGTTCAATAGTGTCAATTTAATATTTAGAGAAATTAAAATAAATAATGGAGTCCTATCAATATTTTATCTCTGCTGCTACTAAATAAGCCCATCTCCAAGTGGGCTCTGGCTTGATGGGCTTGTTTCACAATGGATCTCACAACCGAGAAAAAGTTGGTCGAATTCGACAAAAAAGGGACTAATTATCAATATATTGTCCTTCTATTATTTATGAATAATATGATAGGTTTGTGTTAAAATAACACCACCTCTTAAAATGATAACGTGACAATACTTATACAACAATATTATAAACGATATATAGCAATATTACAAACACTACACAGCAATCTATAGATTGCTGTATAGTGTGTCGGATATTGCTGGTTAAGAAATATTGCTGGTTAAAGACCAGCATATTACTGGCCGTGTTTTTCAGAATTTTTTTTCTTTTTTTTTGCCACGTGGCAGCTTATTATTCGTCCACGTGTACAAATGATTGGATAGAAATAGTGATATGGTATTATTTTAAGGGGTGGTGGTACCCTAACATGCCACTAATATGATATAGTTTAAAATTTATAGATATATGTATGGAAGTATGGAACTAATGAAAAACCCTACAAATTTATGGTTTAATGTTATGAATTCATTATAAGGAAACTTGTCTTATTTCGGCTAAATACAATTATAAATTTGAAATATAATGAACTCTCTCTTTTGGTATGTTAATGAAATTTTATTTAATCTCTAATATTACTTATATTAAAATATTCGGCAACTCATAGTGGTGACATGAAAGAACAAAAACCTAATCTTGATTAATGAAAATGTTTGGGAGCCCACGTCTAGAAGTGGTGGCCCACATAATAGTAGCCTAGGGAAAGGAACCATCAATATGTTCGTTTCCAATGAGAATCTTTGGGATTGACGCCCACTCATGCATAGAAAATACTCCCTCCGTCCACGATTAAGAGTCCCATTTCTAAATGGCGCGGGTTTTAAGAAATGTTAAAGAAAAGTGAGTGGAAGAAAGTTAGTGGAATAAGGGTCCCACTTGTATATATTAATTTTAAATGATATGTGAGTGGAATGAGTTAATGGAATGTGGGGTCTCTTTACCATTTATGGTAATTATGAACTGTGACTCTTATTCGTGGACGGACTAAAATGAAAAAACGAGACTCTTATTCGTGGACGGAGGGAGTACTTGCTATAATAACAACATGCAAAAGTATTCAAACAAATTTAACTATATTTCTCTTTTTCATTAGAATTGAAACATTTTTCTATTTGATTTGTTCCATTAAAAATAAAACATTTTTAAAAATAGAAACAATATTCTCTCTACTTTTTCTTCTCTCTTACTTTATTCTTTCTTCATTAACTCACAAAACAACAATATATAAAATCCTATGTCGAAAAGCAAATATTGCATATTTAATAGGACGGAGGAATATATAGTTCATTCGTCCACTACATAAGAAGAGTTTCTTTTAGGCTTGGTATTTAAAAAAATTAAATTTATTAAATTAAGTAGAAAATAAAGTATGATATTGAAAAAATAGTCTATCAAGGAAGCCTAATTTGTTGTATGAATTGATTTATCTTTTTGATGATATCATATAAAAATATTAATGATATATTTAAAATAAATACTCTATCCGTTCGGTACAAGTGAGGAGTTTTTATTTTTACACAAATTTAGACAGTGGTGTTTAGTGTTTTAAACACCACAAGAGATAAGACGACAAAGTAAAAATAGAGAAGCGAGTTAATTATTGCTAAAAATAAAATGTTTCACTTCGATTGAAACATCCGAAAAGGAATACGTTTCGCTTATATTGAAATAGAGGAATAATCTATCACGTTTCTTTTGCTTGGCTAATATGTCAATATATACTAATTCAACCCAAAGAGAAAAACTCCTCAACTAAAATCATGGAATTCAACACCTCATCAACACTCATACCTCTACTCTCCTTCCTCCTCTTCCTCTTCCTCTTCACCTTTCTCAAATGTCTACTCACCTCAAAATCCACAGCCACTTCCTCCCTCTACTCCCACCTCCCCGGCCCCAAACCCCTCCCCATCATCGGCCACCTCCACCTCATGCTCCGCGCCACCGCCCCCCACCACCTCTTCCGCCGCCTCGCCGCCGAGCACGGCCCCCTCATGCACCTCCAGCTCGGCGAGCTCCACTTCCTCATCGTCTCCTCCGTCGACGCCGCGAGACAAATTGTCAAAACCCACGACGCCACCTTCGCGAACCGGCCCCCGGGCCTGGTGCCGGAGACGCTCCTCTACAGCCTCTCCGACATCGTCTTCTCCCCCTGCGGCCCGCACTGGCGCCGGCTCAGGAGGATCTGCATGGAGGGCCTCCTGAGCGCCCGGCCAGTGCGGTCGTTCCGCGGGATCAGGGAAGAGGAGAATTTGAATCTTTGCAGAGAAATCGCTTCCTGCGAAGGATTGTTGGTTAATCTTTCGGAAAAGATTTACCTTGCCACGTACGATGTGGTGGCCAGGGCGGCGGTGAAGGCGAAGACGGAGGAGCGGGAGATGATGATCGCAGTGGTGGTGGAGTCGCTGAGGCTGGGGTCGGGATTCATGCTGGCTGATCTGTTTCCTTCGGTGAAATTTCTGCCGCTAATTACTGGTGCTTGGTTTAAGATCAGGCGGATGCGGAGGAGACTGGACAGAGTGCTCGATGGCATCATCGAGCAGCACAGAGCGGCAGCGAGCGACGGCGACGGTGGTGATGGTGATGGTGGTGCGAGGTTTGTGGATGTTCTTCTCAAGTTTGAAAAGGATGGGACTCTAACTACTGACCTCGTCAAAGCTTTGCTTGTGGTATGTCTTTTTTATTTATTACTCCCCCCGTTCCATAGCAATGGATGCATTTTTTTTCGGTACGGAGATTAAGGAAGATTGTGTTAGGTGAGTTAAGTAAAGAAAGAATAAAGTGGAAAATGAAAAAGGTAGAGAGATGAAGAGAGAAAAAAGTAAGAGAGAGTAAAATAAGTGTGGAAAAATGTGTTGACTTTTATTAAAAAGGGAAATGACTCTATTACTATGGAACGTATCAAAATAACAAAATGACTCTATTACTATAGAATGGAGGGAGTACTAAAATGCCCTTCAAAATCGTGGAATAATGATTTTGCATTTATTTTCCTATATTTGATGGACTTAGAGTAGCCTGTCTCTTTATGACTCTTTTCGTTCTACAAAAATATGTGGATGTGCATGTGTGTTAGTCGAGTAGTAGAGTGATTATTTTTGACGCAGGAAGTTTTGAGTTCCAGTTAATCGCGATGTGACATTTAAAAGTTTTGTTTATTTAACTATGAAAACGTGAAAATATTGATGAGTATGATTTTTATGATATTTGGTGTTTTTTGTATTGTGTAAAGACATGGTCCATATTAGTGTTACTACCTCCGTTCTCTAAAATTCGATACACTTTGACCCGACACGGGTTTTAAGAAATGTAATGGAAAGTGAGTTGAAAAAGTTGGTGGAATGTGGGTCCTACTCTTAAAGTATTAGTTTTATAATAAAATGTGAGTAGGAATGAGTTAGTGGAATATGGGGTCCACTTCCTAAAATGGTAAAAGTGAAGTGTATCAAATTTTCAGGGACGGACCGAAATGGTAATATGTATTAAATTTTGGGGGACGGAGGTATTATTTGTGAAGGGGCGGATCAAAATGAAAAATAGAACACATAATGGAACTGATGTATGATCTGACTGCACCTTTTCCATTTCAGGACATGTTTGTTGCTGGAACTGACACATCAGCCACCACAGTGGAATGGGCAATGTCAGAAATGATAAGAAACCCTAGCAAACTCAACAAGGCTCAAGAAGAAGTAAGGATGGTTTTTGAAGAGCAGGGATACGTAGACGAAGATAAGTTCGATAAGCTAAAATATCTCAAATTAATCATCAAAGAGACTCTAAGATTGCACCCTCCGTTGCCACTCCTAGTTCCAAGAATGAGTGCCCAAAGATGTGAAATAAATGGATACGAAATCCCAGCCGGAACAAGAGTGGTAGTGCAAGGATGGGTACTTGGAAGGGACCCCGAGTACTGGAACGATGTAGAGAAGTTTATACCTGAGAGATTTGAGGAAAGCTTGCATGATTTCCATGCGAGCAATCTCGAATACATGCCCTTTGGTGCGGGAAGGAGAATCTGTCCCGGCATGTTGTTCGGTTTGGCAAATGTGGAGATTCCACTTGCTATGCTTCTCTATCATTTTGATTGGAAAATGCCATCTGGGATGAAGCATGATGAATTGGATATGACGGAGGCCTTTGGCGCGACTGTTAATAGGAAACACCCTTTGCGCTTGATCCCTATTGTTAAGAGACCTTTACGTGCACGTGTTTGACTTATCCAGGGAGCGTTTACTTTTAGTGTAGAGTGCGTTAAGTTAATATTGTATGTATTGTGTTATAGATTCCAATGCAAGTAAATACTCTCTCTATCCCAATAAATATGAAAATTTGGTTTTTGACATGAAATTTTAGAGAATGTTATTTTGTGAGTTAATGAAGAGATAATAAAGCAAGAGAAGGAAAAATAGATAGTGATGTTTCTAAACTTATATATCTATCTTAAGTCGGGCCACATATTCAGGCTCAGTTCTGGGCTTTGTAAAAAACTGATACGTGTAGAAGCCCACTTTTTGAACAATAGATTTGGAATGTAAGTTTATTTTTGGTTTGAGCCCAATGAGTTTATGGAGCGAGCGATCTATGTAAATAATTTCAAAAAACTAAAAATTAATTTTCAATGTCATAAACAATCGTGACTATTTAAAAGCTAGCTAATACTCCCTCCGTCCCATTAAATATGTAACATTTATTTTTCGGCACAAGATGTATAGATGGTATTGTTTCTATCTTTAGAAACATTTCATTTTTAATGTGACAAACTAAAAGGGAAAACTTTCATTTCTAATAGGACAGAGAGAGTATTATTTAATTTTCTTGAAATTCAACTCCTTTTTCCCATTTTCAAAGAAAACACCACAGCTGAATTCAGCAAGATTCTTGAGCTACTAATTCTTAGTTGGCCAAAGGTAGCATCTTTTCTCTTTTCTTTTTCCTTTTCCGGTTCTTAATTGGGAGTACTCGTAATTCAAAAAAATTCTTTTTTATTGATTCAAATTAGTCAGAAATATTTAGGGGAGTTTTAATTTATTTTTTCATTGATGTCTGGCTTTCTTGAAATGCCCTAATTTTGTGACAAATTGCAGTTACTGTTAAATTGTGATTGAAATTCGTCAGAAGAGAATCTTTGGTTTAGAAGAAGTCTCAATAATTTTTCATGTTTCTAAAGATTAACTTAATTAGTTGCCTTAATCTTCCAATGATTAACTTAAAAATCAACAAAAAAATGTAACCAAAAAGGGAAACTCCACTATTTATTGCCTTTTCCACATTATTGCCGACAGAGATATGTTCACGCCGTTGAAAGGGATAAACAACTTTTCCTCAACAAAAATTATAGATTATATACATTTGATTTACCTTCAAAACAGATGGTTTTCTCGGCTAAGAATTTTACTATTGATAGGTTAAATTTTTCATGTTTGATGGTTATTTACGAATGGATTTCTCGGCTAATAGATTTACCAAAAAATCCATTTCCTTTTTGTTGAAAGGCTAAAATTCAATTTCTAAAAGGTCTTATATGTGGATTTTGATATTTTCGGTGTGGTTGATGCTAAAAGGAAATTGTGAGTGCAGAATAAAGAGCAAATCACACTTGTGCCTATTAGAAAATGGATGCCAGCTGCAAAGATTATGTATATTTCATGGATAATTGCAATGTAGGGCCATTCTTGAATTGAAATGTCTATATCCTTACAATTGCAATATATTCAAGAGATGCTTTCCTATACAACAATATCACATTGGTCTTCTTTCTTTCATGTTTGCATTTTATCTCATTTTCATTCACACTGCTCAAATATTCTGTTTCTGAGCTTTCATGGCGACTTATGCAGCTCTTCTATCCCCTATTAATTATCCACTTTTGTCATTTCACTAACTCATTTCACTCACATTTTATTATAAAACTAATATATAAAAATGAGACTCATATTCCAATAACTTTTGCAACTCACTTTTCTTTACACTTCTTAAAACTCGTGTCAGAATCAAATTGGACAATTATTGGGGGACGGGAGAGTATTTAATACGGAAGGGCATCAGATTTACCTTCCAAATAGGAGTCCATTTCACATGGATTTATTGGCTAATAATTTTACTACTATTTGTGAGAACAAAAAACTCAATATTCTATTTTTGAAGGGCTAAAATTCAATTTCAAAAAAGACATTGAAGTGTCATTTGATATTTCAAATACTCCTATGTGATTGTTATTAAAAATCACAAAAGCAAGTTGCTTTATGTTTATTTGTTCTTTAGCAAAAGGGAAATATTGTGGGTGGAGAGCTGTCACTTGTGTCGTTTAGACAATGGAAAGCAGCTGTAAAGAATCATGCATAATTGCCATGTAGGGTCATTCTTAAATTAAAAAGTTATTAGTAGTATTTTAAGACATCTTCAAAACAATTCTATCATATTAGTCTTCTTCATCCCTGCAATTTAATCTTATTTTCATTCACAACATTCTCAATTCAGTCTCTTAGAATTTATGGCGGCTTATGCAGCTCTGATTTCTCTTATGAAAGTCATAGATGATATTGAAACTCATCCATCCCCTCCAATTTTTCTCGATAAACAACAAGTTGAATCTCTCACTGAAAAACTTGTGTTTTTGCAGGAATTCCTCGAAAGCTATAACTCTCCTCATGCATACAGCGATGAAGCAGATCCGTTGGAGATGCGCATTTTAGATGCAGCTCAAGCGGCTGAAGATGTGATCGAGTCATATATCATTGACACTATTCACCTTTCTGCGGCATCAACTGACCATGGTGCTAGTGGTGATGATGATGATGATAATGATGATGATGATGATGATGATGATGGTGCTGGTGATGATGATGGTGAACAAATCAGTTGCATCCACTTCTATCAGGATCTGCAAAATGAGATTGAAGAAGTGGATATGATCAAAAAAGAGGTGACTGGAATTTAAGATCCAGTAGTTCCACTGAGAAGAACCTTATCATGGTAGGGTTTGATGATGTGCTTCAACAACTCCTGCATAGGCTTACTGATGGAAACACCAATCTCCAAATCATCCCTATCGTGGGGATGGGTGGCATCGGCAAAACTACTCTTGCAAAAGGTGCGTTTGAACACAAGTTTATCAAGGATCATTTTGATATATGTGTGTGGGCCACCATTTCTCAAGATTATAATATAGTAGAAACTCTTAGGCAAGTTCTCTCTCGAGCAGGAGGGTCCTCGAGTGGTGTAGATGAGAAAGAATTGGAGGTAAAATTACACAAATGCTTATGGGGTAGGAGGTATCTCGTTATATTGGATGATATGTGGAGCATAGATGTGTGGGATAGGTTGAAATTTTCGTTTCCTTGTTGCAGTGAGGGTAGTCGAATAGTGGTAACAACTAGGTTGTCCAACTTAGCTGCCTACTTAACTTATTCCTATGGAGTTTTTAAGATGGGGTTTCTGGATGAGGCTGGTAGTTGGACTTTGTTCTCCAAAACTGTATTTGGAGAACAAAGTTTTCCTACTCAACTCGAGAGCATTGGAAAGGAAATTGTGGAAAAGTGTAATGGACTTCCTTTGGCGATTGTTGTCATAGGGGGTCTAATGGCTAAATCCGAACCTACACTAGAATATTGGGAGCACATAAAGGAAAACTTAAGCTCAATAGTGAATTCGGAGAATGATGATTATTGCTTGAGAATATTAAAACTAAGTTATAATCATTTGCCTACCTATCTAAAGCCTTGTTTTCTTTACATGGGAGTGTTTGAGGAAGACCGTGTGCTTAGTGCTTCAGAAATTGTCGAGCTATGGGAGTCTGAAGGGTTTCTTAAACCATTAGACAACAAAAGCTTGACAACAATTGCAAAAGAGTACTTGCAGGAGCTAGTTGATAGGAATCTCATTTTAGTTCATGAGTCGGGGTTACTTGGGAATGTAAAATCCTGCAAAATTCATGATTTACTAAGAGATTTATCAAGGAAAGAAGCTAAAAAACAGAGGTTTTTTTATGTTTTGAGAGAAGAAAGTCCTATAGGCGTAATTAGGCAACACCGGATTGTTATTCCAAGAAGTACTTCTAAGGAAAAAATCCGCAATGCCTTTGAATCCATGTCACATGTTCGTTCTTGTTTACTATGGTGTGACAAGATTAGTGATCTAGAATTGCCAAAATCTAGATTTCTGAGGACACTACATGCCCAGAGACTTTATCCAAAGAGAAATACCCCAACACCTGTGCTTTTCGAATCGTTCCTCTGCATGTGCAAACTTCATTCAAATTGCTCTGGAATCTACATACACTAATCATTTTTTGTGAGGACGAATTGATATCTGGAAAATGCTTAAACTTAGGCACGCCCAGTTCATTAATTGGAAGATGCATCTCCGAGCTCCCCCGAGCGCTGACGATGATATTATTGTCATGAAGCATCTAGAGGTGCTCAGAGGAGCGAAGAATCTCAATTTGAGTGAGGATGTTGTTCAAAGAATTCCCAATATCAAGAACTTAGCCATAACTTATGATATGGAAGTAATTGAGGGAGTGAACTATCTCAGCTGTCTTCAGTGTCTTACTAAACTTGAATTCTTGTGGTTGTTCGTAGACTCCACCAATAACGGAAGGTATGTTCAGAAGATGAGCTTCCCAGACTCCCTTAAGGAGTTGAGACTCTCTTTCCCAATCGGTTTTGAGTGGGAAGACATACTGCCAATGATAGGGGCCTTACCACTTCTTCACAAGCTCACATTAATTTCCGGTCGCTTCAAAAAAGGCGAGTGGGCAACAGTTGAAGGCCAATTTCCCAGCCTCAGGTCACTAAGCTTGTTCTCTTGTCAAGATCTAGAAACTGGACAGTGTCAGAGGGCTCCCATTTTCCATTTCTTCAGAAGCTTCTTCTTTTTGAAATGAAAAAATTGAAGGAGATTCCTTCAGAAATTGGAGAAATAGCAACACTGAGATCAATTGAAGTGGATCGTTGCAATGAATTGTTGGTGTTGTCAGCTAAAGAGATATTGAAGGAGCAAGAGGATTTACAAGGAGACCAACTAGACCTTCATGTCCTTGCTTTCGTCGAGGAGAAAGATGAGGCGTTGCAGAGGCTGGCAAGTTCCAATTTTGAAGTTTTTGTGTATATCAAGAGTTGAAGTGATTTGATCGCTCTTCTTTACCTTGTATGCTTCCCTCCATAATATTAGTGAAGTCTTCTCTTTCTTTGTAAATGGTCAATTTTCATTTATAATCTTACAAATTTGGAATTGCTTGACACTTACATATTGAGTTTCTGTTGTTCTCTTGAGAGTTAAATTTTATTACATTTTTTCATTTTTTCCAACGAAATTTATCACATTTTATTGTTTTACCATTTTTTGTAGTGAACTTTATATTCCACTAACTCATTACAACTCACATTTTTATTATAAAACTAACTCATAAAAGTAGGACCAACTCTCTACTATTTTTTTTAACTCACTTTTCATTATATTTCTTAAAACTCGTACCTGGTCAAAATGTGACAAAATTTAAGGGATGGAGGGAGTAATATTTGATACTTCTATTTCAAATAGTACGTGAATGTTATTCACAAGTACAATAGCAAGTAGCTTTAATGTTTATTTGATACTCCTGTTTCAAATAGCATTGTGGATGTAGTTCATGCCACTGGGGATGCGATTGAGTCCTAATTGGATGCAGTATGCACCACCATAAAATAAATAGGTTTATATCAAAATTGGACAATGTTAGAGAGCTCTCACTTTCCACTAATGTTGTGCAAGTACTTTATAAACTTATTACTCCTTATGCAATGTGACAAATTCATGTATGCACTATCATGTAAATAGGTTTTTATCAAAATCGTGTAGGACAAATTGTTTATATTCGAATTGATCAGCATGCACATTTACATGTTTGGAATTGTCGTATGAATATGCCATGTTTTATGGAGTACTAGTAGATATGATTTGAATGTTTAAGTTTTACCAAAAAAACAAAATCCATAAACTATTCACTCTTTGGTTCGTGTGATGATTGATGAAATACTACTTATTACTCCCTCCGTCCCCAAATAAGAGTTACTAATTTCTATTTTGGTCTGTCCCAAATTAAATGATAAGTATGTCTCACATTCCACTAACTCATTTCACTCACATTTTATTATAAAATCAATATAAAAAAGTGGGTCTCATATTCCACTAACTTTTTCAACCAACTTTTTTTTACATTTCTTAAAATACGTATCCGGTCAAAGTCTTACTCCTAATGGCTTTTTCATGTTGGGGGGAAAATTTATTGGGCTGAAAAAGATTAATTTGGTCCGCCTTGCTTGGGCTCTGAAAATTGATGGGCTTTGGATTGTCTAATGCATTTGGAGATGGGGACCGTTGATTTGAGGGACGAATTTTATCTTTGGGCCTAAAGCCCAATTTGATGAATTCGAATTTATTATTGTGAACTCTTTGATAGCAACGTCTCTCTTGAATAATATGATATGTTAAGTCTCATAGTAATTGTTCAATGCTTATTGAATAATACTATATGATTAGGAATTATCGTATGAATATGCTGTGTTTTATAAATTGTTTGAATGTTTACACACAGTGGGAGTTCTAAGACAGTGATACACACTAAACATGAGAACTCAGTTTAAAAGACTAGTTTGTTAGAAGAGATAGTCCATTTAAATTAATCATCAAAGAGACTCTAAATATCTTAAATTAATTATCAATGAGACTCTAAGATTGCACCCTCTGTTGCCACTCCTAGTTCCAAGAATGAGTGCCCACGATGTGAAATAAATGGATACGAAATCCCAGCCGGAACAAGAGTGGTAGTGCAGTTGAGTATTGGAACGATGCAGAGAAGTTTATACCTGAGAGATTTGAGGAAAGCCCGCATGATTTCCACGGGAGCAATCTCGAATACATGCCCTTTGGCGCGGGAAGGAGAATCTGTCCCGACATGTTGTTCGGTTTGGCAAATGTGGAGATTCCACTTGCTATGCTTCTCTATCATTTCGATTGGAAAATGCCTAATGGGATTAAGCATGATGAATTGGATATGACGGAGGCCTTTGGCGCGACTGTTAATAGGAAACACCCGTTGCGTTTGATTCCTATTGTTAAGTGACCTTTATGTGCACGTGTTTGACTTATTTTGGGAGCTTTTACTTTGAGTGGTAGAGTGTACGTTAAGTTGATATTATATGTATTGTGTTATAGATTCCAATGCAAGTAAATGCTCTTTCTATTTAAATAAATATGAAATATTTGGTTTCTGACACGAGATTTAGGATAATATTATTTTATGAGTTAATGAAAAGAGAGTAAAGTATGAATAGAAAAAAATAAAGATATTATCGTTTCTAAAACTTATAGATTTATATTAAATCTGGGCCACATAGTCGGGCTCAGTTCTGGGCTTTGTCAAAAAGTGACGTGTGTAGAAGCCCACATTTTGAACAATAGATTTGGAAATATGTTTATTTTTGAGCTGAGCCCAATGAGGTTATGGAGCGATCTATGTAAATAAATTATCTAAAAAAAACTAAAATTTGATTTTCTCATCGATTCGGCCATAAATTCGTTCACTATTTTATTCAATTTTATTACAGTACATAAATAGATAAATGAATTATTTTTCGCATTAGAACCAGTAAATTTCTAAAATATATTGCAATACAAATTTTGAAACTGGAGTCAGGAAAAATGTTTGAATTTTGAACTTTTACAAGTATTTGAGTTGTGTCAATACTATTAATTTGTGTGGATATTTTAGTATAAGATTAAACTAATCGGTGATTATTTAAAATTAATTTTGTGCATTTTAATGTCATAACCAATTTTTCTTCTCAATAATTGCCTTCTCCACATAATTGCCGACAGAGATGAGAATGGATGCCAGCTGCAAAGATTATGTATATTTCATGGATAATTATAATGTAGGGTCATTCTTGAATTGAAACGTCCATAGCCACACAATTGCAATATTTTCAACAATATCACTTTGGTCTTCTTCTTTCATGTTTGCATTTTATCTTATTTCATTCACACTGCTCAAATATTCAGTTTCTGAGCTTTCATGGCGGCTTATGCAGCTCTGATTTCTCTTATGAAAGTCATAGATGATATTGAAACTCATCCATTCCCTCCGATTTTTCTCAATAAACAACAAGTTGAATCGCTCACTGAAAAACTTGTGTTTTTGCAGGAATTTCTCGAAAGCTATAACTCTCCTTATGCATACAGCGACGAAGCAGATCCGTTGGAGATGCGCATTGTAGATGCAGCTCAAGCGGCCGAAGATGTGATCGAGTCATATATAATTGACACTATTCACATTTCTGCAGCAGCAACTGACGATGGTGCTAGTGGTGGTGGTGATGGTGAACAAATTAGTTGCATCCACTTCTATCAGGATCTGCAAAATGTGATTGAAGAAGTGGATATGATCAAAAAAGAGGTCACTGGAATAACAAGGGAAAAGGTAGTGCACCAGAGGAACATGGCGGATTTAAGATCCAGCTCATCCAATGAGAAGAGCTCTATCATGGTAGGGTTTGATGATGTGCTTCTTCAACTCTTGGATAGGCTTACTGATGGAAACACCAATCGCCAAATCATCCCTATCGTGGGGATGGGTGGAATCGGCAAAACTACTCTCGCAAAAGGTGCGTTCGAACACAAGCTTATTAAAGAGCGTTTTGGTATTTGTGTGTGGACTACCATTTCCCAAGATTATAATATAGTAGAAACTCTTAGAGAAGTTCTCTCTCGAGCGGGAGGTTCCTCGAGCAGTATGGATGAGAAAGAATTGGTAGTAAAATTATACCAGTATTTATGGGGTAGAATATATCTCATTATATTGGATGATATGTGGAGTATAGATGTGTGGGATAAGTTGAAATTTTCCTTTCCTGATTGTTGTAATAGTAGTCGAATACTAGTCACAACTAGGATGTCGAACTTGGCTGCCCACTTGACTGATTCCTATAACGTCTTCAAGATGGGATTTCTAGATGAGGCTAGTAGTTGGACTTTGTTCTCCAAAACTGTATTTGGGGAACAAGGTTTCCCTACTCAACTCAAGAGTATTGGAAAGAAAATTGTGGAAAAGTGTAAGGGACTTCCTTTGGCGATTGCTGTGATAGGGGGTCTAATGGCTAAATCTGAACCTACAGTAGAATATTGGGAGCACATAAAGGAAAACATAAGCTCAATAGTGAATTCGGAGAATGATGATTATTGCTTGACAATATTGAAACTAAGTTATAATTATTTGCCTATCTATCTAAAGCCTTGTTTTCTTTACATGGGAGTGTTTGAGGAAGACCGTGTGCTTAGTGCTTTAGAAATTGTCGAGCTATGGGAGTCTGAAGGGTTTCTTAAACCATTAGACAACAAAAGCATGGTGACAATTGCAAAAGAGTACTTGCAGGAGCTAGTTGATAGGAATCTCATTTTAGTTCATGAGTTTGGGTTACTTGGGAATGTAAAATCCTGCAAAATTCATGATTTACTAAGAGATTTATCAATGAAAGAAGCTCAAAAACAGAGGTTTTTTTATGTTTTGAGAGAAGAAAGTCCTGTGGGCGTGATGAGGCAACACCGGATAGTTATTCCAAGAAGTACTTCTAAGGAAAAAATCGTCAATGCCTTTGAATCCATGTCACATGTTCGTTCTTGTTTACTATGGTGTGATTTTATTCGTGTTCTAGAATTGCCAAAATCTAGATTTCTGAGGACACTGCATGCACTTAGACTTTATCCAAAGAGAAGTACCCCAAAACCTGTGAACTCACGATACCTTGCTTTTCGAAGCGTTGCTTTTCATTTGCAAACTTCGATCAAATTTCTCTGGAATCTACATACACTAATCATTTTCTGTGAGGGTGATTCTATGGGACGAATTGATATCTGGAAAATGCTTAAACTTAGGCATGTCGAGTTCTATGATCGAATGATGCATCTCCGAGCTCCCCCGAGCGCTGACGATGATATTATTGTCATGAAGCATCTAGAGGTGCTCGGAGGAGTGAAGAATCTCAATTTGAGTGAAGATGTTATTCAAAGAATTCCCAATATCAAGAAATTATCCATAATTGTGCGAGTGAACTATCTCAGCTGTCTTCAGTGTCTTACCAAGCTTGAATCCTTGAGTTTGTCCGTCTACTCCACCAATAAAGGAAGGTATGTTCAGAAGATGAGCTTCCCAGACTCCCTTAAGAAGTTGAATCTCGATTTACCAATTGGTTTTGAGTGGGAAGACATACTGCCAATGATAGGGGCATTACCACTTCTTCATAAGCTCACATTACGTGGAGGTCGCTTCAAAGAAGGCGAGTGGGAAACAACTGAAGGCCAGTTCCCCAGCCTCAGGTCACTAAACTTGGTCGTTTGTCAAGATCTAGAAAACTGGACAGTGTCAGAGAGCTCCCATTTTCCATTTCTTCAGGAGCTTCGTCTTTGTAAAATGAAAAACTTGAAGGAGATTCCTTTGGAAATTGGAGAAATACCAACACTGAGATCAATTGAATTGTATCATTGCAATGAATTATTGGTGTTTTCAGCTAAAGAGATATTAAAGGAGCAAGAGGATTTACAAGGAGACCAACCTGACCTTCATGTTCGTGTTGAAGTCAAGAAGAAAGATAAAGCGTTGCAGAGGCTGGCAAGTTCCAATTTTGAAGTTGTAGTGTCTATTTTCTAGTGTTAATGTGTATTGATCTCTCTTCTTTTTTCTTATTTATTTCCTTGTAAACTTAATCGGATCAATTTTTCATTTCTCATCTTGCATATTTGGAATTGCTTTGATACTACACATGTAGTATCCACATTGTCAACAATGTCTTTAGCAAGATCAAGCTTAAATTTAAACAATTTTTCAAGCAAATACATTCTGGAAGACATGGAGGTTTCAGTATACAGAGTATCAAGTAATTTCCACATTTCATCAGCAGATTCCTCATGATCAACTTTCCTAATCACAGAATCAGATAGATTTAACACAATAGTAGCCCTTGCCAATTCATTCATCTCATCAATTTTATCCTAAGCAGTACCATCAGGCAATGTACCATCAACAACTTTAAACACCTTTTGTTGAATCAAAACACATTTCATTTTCTGTTTCCAAATAGCAAAATCATTTTTACCATTGTAAGGAACCACACCAACAGGTTGAGCCATTTTAGCAAGAAAATTTGCAAGAACACAGGAAGCAAGACAGAAACACACAGCCTTACACACCTGAAAGCACAGAGACATACACCAGCAAAGCAGGAACAGACCAAAAGCTTTCACACAACAGAAAGGGACTCAAATCCTTGACTGTCACGAGCAAGACTGGCCAAGGCTATCCCAGCTCGCAATCACTCACTACTGGAGGGCGCAGGGGGTCACTTGGGCAGTACAAGATGCTTGGTGGTCAAGTGACTTGAGATCACAGATCAAAGAGCACAAGAAACAGCGGAAGCAACACAAAGAAAAGAAAACACAGAAGTCCTAAGTCCTTGCCAAAGACTGTCTACCAGAAATAAAAGCCCAAGCCTATAGTTGGCACTAAACAGAAATTTAAACAAGAAAGAGTTAAGCCAATTTACCAGAGTGAACCCCCACTCGAAGGAGGATTCCACTTGCCCACCTCCTTAAGCGACTCGGCGTGCTAGACTAATCCCCCCGTGGCTCTGATACCACTGTAGGGATCAGATTAGTCTGGGTTCACTAATTACCGAGACCTCTTTGTTTTGGTACAAGAGAGCTCAGCCAAACTCTCACCCACGCGGCTGATTTTAACAAGTAATACAAACTAAGATCACTAGAATCTAGTTCTAACTATTACAAGACCTTGAAGCTACAGTTCCAGCTTCAATTGCACTCAAATGTACCTGCACACTCAAGGAACACGTTAGTACAACTAAGAGAGATCCTCTCGGATCTAAACACAAGATATTAACTAAAACACCAAAGAGTAAGAACAAGATATCAGAGGATCTTGGCTCAGAACCCGCCACACGAACACAGATCTATTCTTCCAGAACTTAGATCCAAGGGAGCACAAGTGGATTGGATAGAGTTAACCCTCAGACCACCAATACCTCCACCGTAAAAGCCCCTCACACCAGATCAAGATCCACCAGACAAAACCTCCACTCACAAACCCTAGAACTTCTCTAGAACTTAAGCAATCGAAGAGATTGCTTCACACCAGCACTCACACAAGATCTTACTCTCAAAGAACCGAGAAAGATCACCAAGAGATGGCCGGAAGAACACCAGAGAGAAAAGGAGAGAAGAGAGAGAAGTTCTCAGTCACACACAGAAGAGAGAGAGAGATATCAGATATGAAACGGCTCAATGAAGCCACAACACATAACAACTCTCAACCCTACATCCAACGGTCAGGAAACAATCATCCAAAGAGAGGACACGTGGCAACATCTGGTTAGAGGGGTTAAGTTATTGGGCTCAACCCAATTTATAACATCTGGGCTTAACAAATAAACACAGCCCAAATAATAGTCCATCAACAAACATCCAACACATCTCACTACCTTTTCCATTTTCCACTTTATTCTCCTTTTGCTTAATTCGCCTAATATAATTTTTCTTAATCTCCGTACCGAAAAGAAACGTCTCCATTCTTACGGAACGAAGTGAGTAATTGTCTATGTGGGCTTGCCCCATGTGGGCAAAGGACAAAGTATATTATTGTTTACACAGCTTTCTTCCCTTGTTTGATAGCATTCACGTGGCTTACCCTAGTATTGTCAAATCAACAATAATAATTTACCTATCTTCATTTTCATTTTAATATAATATGTAATAATTAAATATAGTACCTCCTTTTCGTTCCTGAAATAATATTCGCTTTATTTCATCTATCATCACACGAACCCAAAGAGTGAATAGTTTATGGATTTTGTTTTTTTTGTTAAAACTTAAACATCCAAACCATATCTACTAGTACTCCATAAAACATGGCATATTCATACGACAATTCCAAATCATATGGAATACTGTCTCTGTCCTATCCTATGCTATGGACATTTTTCTTGTTCAACTCGCCCTAAACTTGCTGCACTATATTTATTTTAAGTAAAATATAAAATACTACTCAGTAGTTAATTACTTCCTCCGTCTCCGATTAAGAGTTACACTTTTTCCATTTCGATCCGTCCTCAATTATGAGTCACATTTCATTTTTACCATAAATAGTAAGTAGGTCCCACATTCCACTAGCTCAATTCACTCACATTTTATTATAAAACCAATATAAAAAACTGGGTCCCATATTCCACTAACTTTTTCAACCAACTTTTTTTCACATTTATTAAAACTCGTACCCGGTCAAAGTGTGACTCATAATCGGAGACAAAGAAAGTAAAATATTAGAGTTAAATAAATGTTCTTAATTTATGATCCAAATAGAATATTTCAAGAGAAAACATTTTGGATCATATTCTAAATTAAATCATCTCTTATCATTCAAGAGAGACATTGCCATAAAAGAAGTCCATTTTGTTGAAGCATCATAAATTCGAAGTCATAAAATTGGGCTTTTGGCCCAAAGAATAAAAATTGGTCACCAAATCAGCAGTCCATAAATCCAAGGTAATGTAAAATTCAAGAATGTAGAGCCATTTAACAATCCTAAGGACCATCAACTTTCTAGGCCCAAATAAGTCGACCCAAATTAATATTTTTCGGCCCATTAAAGTTTCCAGGCCACAGCATCGATTCTCTGTCCTTTTTCATTGAACAGATCATGGACATCGAATATATGATTTGAAATAAATGGAGAATTCATGTCATCGTTCTGTCAAACATGTAAATGTGCATGCTGATCAATTCGAATATAAACAATTTGTCCTACATGTTTTGATAAAAACCTACTCCTTCCGTCCCATATAATTTGGGACACTTTGACTCGGCACGGGTTTTAAGAAATGTAACGGAAGGTGAGTTGAAAAAGTTGGTAGGACGTATGTCCTACTTTTAAAGTATTAGTTTTATAATAAAATGTGAGTATGAATGAGTTAGTGGAATGTAGGCTCCGCTACCAAGAATAGTAAAAGTGAAGTGGGACAAATTATGTGGGACGATCCGAAATGAAATACTAGTTCGAATTATATGGGACGGAGGGAGTATTTATTTATGATGGTGCATACATGAATTTGTCACATTATAAATAGGAAGTGGGAGTTCTCTAACATTGTCCAATTTTCTAGATCACACCAACTGAACAACGTTAGTGACTTGAGATTCGGGAATTGGCCTTCAATAGTTTCCTATTTTTCTTTTCTGAAGCGACCATAAGATAAGTCAAGCTTCTGAAGAAGTGGTAAGGAACCTAACGTTAGGTTCTCAATCCATCGGCTAAACCAATCATGCCTGCCGACCAAGCCCAAGTGGTTGTGGTCTCTACGCAGCCCAAAAGGAAGACGTCTCGACCATCAATATACAAAGATTATAGTTCCAATAATTAATCTTTGTACTTATTCCTCCATCTCACTTTCCTTTTTCCGCACGTCCAAGAAAGATAACCCCTTACTTATTTAGAAAATAAGTAATTAAATTCAATTTTTTTTTCCTCTCTTTATTCCTCTCTCCTACTGTATTTTATAGGTCGATCTAGCATTTCGAACACTGATCGTCCTTGCTTGGACATTGAATAATTCATAAAAAATTTTTTTCAACACTCAACAAATTCAAATGTAAAATATACTCCATCTGTCTCATTAGAAATGAAACGTTTTCCTTTTTTGGTTGTCTCAATAAAAATGAAACGTTTCCTAAAATGGAAACAACACTTTTTCTACTCTTTTTTCTCTCTTACTTTACTCTCTCTTCATTAACTCACAAAACAACACTGCATAAAATCTCATGCAATCTCTCTCTTACTTTACTCTCTCTTCATTTCGACATGCATGCAACGACATGTGTTCCTTCCTATTCAACAAGATTTATAAGTTCCCACTTTCCAAAATACTATTAATTAGCATATGGTAAGTTAGGGTGTCGAACCCACGAGGAACGGTAGCATCCGTTATGCATTTCCACACTTAAGGTTTTGGCGATGCCGCCACGCTCTAAATTGGGGGTGAGAACTGAACTACAAAATGTAAATAACACCTAAGCTAAGTTGGGAACTAAACATGCAAATAAAATACAATAAGAAGAAAGCAATTAAACTGGAACACAGACTGGACAATCTGATAAACTGGGCAACTTAGCAGAGAAATTAACACTTGGCGAAAATAAGAACATTTCGAAAATGAAAATAGATCAGCAACTTGCATGAGCATTTCTAAAATTAGAAAGCAAAAGGAACTAAGTTGAAAGAGCTAAGGAAAATAAACTAAGTGTTGGCTCTTAAAAGAAAGCTAGAAAACTAGGATTGTGACCCTTAAAAGTGGCTAGATTAATTAACTCCTAAAAGGTAAACTAAATCACATGTAAATAAAGGTTGAGTGCAGAAATTAACTAAGCTAAAAGGCCTGCCAAAAGTGAAAAGAAAGCATGTACTTGTTGTCTCCCAACTTCTATTAACCGAAGGTGTAAAACCATTGGATAAAAGCCTACAACTAATGGTTCTTCCACTTAACTCCTAAAAGTGGCTCCTAATTCTACACTAAAGGCACGAAAATAAGTGAGAGGGAAGACTACTTGGCTGCTACATAATTACAAATACAAGGAGAAACACAAAATCAACAACTACCTAAACATGCATTGAAAACACCAAATGAAAAGCTGAATATTAAAGCACTTAAACATGATGAAAGAAGCTTAAAAACAACAACAATGGAGGATGAATAGCAAGGCAAGAAATTAAGCCACAAACATTACACTTAAAACATGCTAAACTAATTAATCTAGGTGATTTAAACTCTAAACAAGAACCCAAGAACTAAGAGTAAATGCTTTAACAGTAGAGAAATAAATACACCAAAGCTCTTAAAGATCAGCCTCCAAAAACCATTAAATAGAGAGTTAAGATGTTGAGGTGATAAAACTATAGATGAATACACAAGTATAGCCCTGATGAATGCCATACCTGACTCCTATAGTGATGTTAAGGCTGCCATTAAGTATGGAAGAGACTCTGCTCCTCTAAACCTGATTATTAGCTCCCTGAAATCCAAAGAACTTGAGCTTAGGGAAAGGGCTGCTGATAAGAATGCTTATAATAAGGTGTTGAATGTTAGAGCTAGATCTAAATCAAGAGGGGGTAATGAACCCAGTAGTGGTTCTGGTAATTCCTCAAACCCTAGGAAAAAGTTTAGGTCTAGATCTAGAAGCAAGGACCCTAAAACCTATAGGAAGTGTTTCAACTGTGGTGATGTTGGGCACTATAAGAGAGAGTGCACTAAACCTAAAAAGAATAAGTTTCCTAACAACAATCCCCAAGTTGAAACCCTTGTCAATGTTGTTGCTTATGATAATGTAAATGACTCTGTTTTTATGGTACATGATCTGCAATTTGTTAATGCCTCCCCTGCATGTCCTTTTACTTCAAATGATTGGCTGTGTGATTCTGGATGTACTTATCATGTAAGTCCTTTTAAGGAGGTGTTTTCTGAGCTGAAACCTGTAACTAAGACTTTTGTGTCAATGGCTGATGACAAGAAGTGTGAAATTCTTGGTATTGGCACTGTGTGTTTGAAGTTTGAAAATGGTTATGTGCTCAGCCTAAAGGATGTCAGATATGTTCCTGATCTATGCTATAATTTGATGTCTTGTACTGCCCTTGAAAATGAGGGTATGGGAGGGAAGTGGGGAGAAGGTTGTATGAAAATTTGCAGAGGTTCTATGTGTCTTTTCAAAGCTAAGAAGAAATGTGGCTTGTATATTTGTAATGTTGTGCCTCTTGCATGTGAAAAAGCTTATGCCAATGTAGTGGCATAATAGGCTTTGCTGGTATATAGTTAAAACTGATAGTGGCTTGTATATAGTTAAAACTGATAGAACCATGTTGTGGCATAATAGGCTAGGTCATATGAGTGCAAAAGGTTTGAGTATCCTAAAAAAGCATGCCTTTCTCTATGATAATGATTTTCAAAGTGAGTTCCCCTTTAGTGATTCTTGTGTGCTGGGTAAACAACACAGAGTTTCTTTCCCTAATACCCCTGCTCCTGTTAATGTGAGTAAATGTATTCTGGAATATCTGCATATGGATGTTTGGGGTCCAGCCTCTGTGTCCTCTCACTTTGGATGTGTTTACTTCTTATCTGTGATTGATGATTTCTCAAGAAAAGTGTGGTGTTTTTTGATGAGACACAAGTCTGATGTTTTTGAAAAACTTAAAACTTGGAAAACCTTGATTGAAACTCAAACTGGTAAGAAGATTAAGGCTATTAGGACTGATAATGGCCTGTAGTTTTGTAATAATCAGATGAATGATTTATGTGATAGCTTTGGAATTAAAAGACATAGAACTGTGCCTTATACCCCACAGCAAAATGGGGTTGCTGAGAGAATGAACAGGACTTTACTTGAAAAAGTGAGATGCATGCTTTCTAAGTCTGGATTGTCAAAAAAGTTTTGGGGTGAAGCTTTATTAACTGCTACTTATTTGGTAAATAGGTCTCCTTCTGTGCCTCTGGTTGGTCAGTGTCCTGAGTATGTTTTCTATGGCAAGCCTCTTGATTTTTCTCACCTTAGGGTTTTTGGCTGCACTGCCTTTGTGCATAATAAGTCTGACAAACTTGAGCCTAGATCTAGGAAAGGTGTTTTTCTAGGTTACCCTGAGGGTGTCAAAGGATATAGAGTCTGGCTAAGGGATGAACCTGGTTTCAAGGTCATAATAAGTAGGGATGTAGTCTTCAATGAAGATGAATTCCCCTGCTTAACACTGACATTGAGCCCAGATCCTATAGATGTGGACAATGAACCTCTCATTGAGGTGGAGTCCACAGATACACTCACTGGTGTGGAGCAGCCTATTGGTGCTCCAAGTGAGGTGGAGCAGCCATTCTGGAACACCTATCCAGTCTATACTCCTAATGAGACACTTAATGAAGGACAACCAAATAATGTTCAAAATGTTTGTGACAACCTGCCTGATATGCATGATAGTCTTGCTAGAAATATTCCTCCTCCCCCTGTCCAAAATGTGATTAATAGCCCTAGTGGTATTCAAAATGCTATTGAAGTTCCTAACTTACAGGATTATGTGCTTGCTAGAGATAGAGCTAGAAGAACTAATGTTAAGAAACCTGTTAAGTTTGATGGCTTTGTTGGTTTAGTTGCTCTTATAAACTTAGCTTTCAATGTTCATAAGTCTGATGGGGATGAACCCCAAACCTACAAGCAAGCTACGAAATCTAAATTTTGGAGTCAGCGGCATACAGCCATGATGGAGGAAATGCATTCTTTAAAGATTAACCTTACCTGGATTCTTGTACCTTTGCCTCCTGGTGCTTCTGTAGTTGATTGCAGGTGGCTTTATAAATTGAAAAATGAGGTGTAGGGCCTTAGGTACAAGGCTAGACTTGTGGCAAAAGGTTTTACCCAACAAGAGGGGGTAGATTATACAGAGATTTTTGCTCCTGTTGTTAAATTTATCACTGTGAGATTAATGCTTGCCTTATGTGCTCATTTTGATTGGGAATTAAAACAGATGGATGTTAAGACTGCCTTCTTGCATGGTGACTTAGATAAACCTATTTACATGAAACAGCCTGAAGGCTTTGTTGATCCTAAGTTCCCTAATCATGTGTGTTTGTTAAAAAAGGCCCTGTATGGTTTGAAGCAATCTCCCAGGCAGTGGAACATCAAGTTCAATAATTGCATGCATAAGTTAGGTTTTGCTAGAAGCACCTTTGATGCATGCTTGTATATTAAAGATCTTGATTCTGTTCCTGTGTTTCTGTTGTTATATGTGGATGATATGCTCATTATGGGTCCATGTTTGAAAACTATTAAGGCTGTGCAATCTTCTCTGAGTGATAACTTTGACATGAAAGACTTAGGGGATGCTTAGAAAATTCTTGGCATATGCATTGATAGAGATAGGAAGAATTATTCTCTTATTTTGCATCAGGAGCCTTATGTGAATAAAGTGTTGAAGAAATTTAACATGTTTGATGCCAAGCCTGCCTCTGTTCCCCTTGCTGCTCATTTTATGTTGAGTAAAGATCTATGCCCCAAGTCTCAGTCTGATATTGATGCCATGAAGAAAGTCCCTTATGCTAATGCTATTGGATCTGTTATGTATTTAATGGTTAGCACCAGGCCTGACATTGCCTATGCTGTATCATGCCTCAGTAGATACATGTCTAATCCAGGTCCTATTCATTGGTAAGCTCTGAAATGGCTTCTTAGATACTTGAAGCAAACTGCTATGTATGGTTTATGCTATTCTAAATGTGATGATGGTGTCTTACTAACTGGTTTTGTGGATTCCAATTATGCTAATGACAGAGATAAGAGGAAGTCAACAACCTCCTATGTATTTTCAGTGTGTAGGTCTTGCATAAGTTGGAAATCACAGCTGCAGCACATTGTGGCCCTGTCCACCACTGAGTCAGAGTATATTGCCATCACTGAGGCAATGAAAGAGGCTGTATGGCTAAAGGGAGTACTTTCTGAACTTAAGTTTGTGAAACCCTCTCCTGTGTTGTTCTCTGATTCTCAATCTGCTATACAGTTGTGTAAAAACCCTGTCTTTCATGATAGAACAAAGCATATAGATGTAAGATTTCATTACATTAGGGATATTGTAGAAAAAGGTGAAGTGTTTCTTCATAAAGTGCATACTGATAAGAACCCAGCTGACATGGGAACTAAGCCCTTACCTTTAGAAAAACTTCTTTTCTGCATAAAATTCTTGCACTTTGATCTAGGATAGGTTGCATGTCCCGGGGGAAAGACCTCAGTCACCTTATCTGCTGTGGTAAGGGTGGTAGGTGACTGGAGGCATAAAGTCCTTTAGACTAATGGGTGTCAGCCCCTCTGGTGTCTAAAGGCAACCTGGTAGTTCCCAAAATACTTGTGGACATGATGCTAAGGGATCTGCCTTGTAGGCTATGATGAGAATACCTTAGCCCACAACACTTGATTGGTTTCCCAGAATAAAAGTCCAAGGTGGAGTATGTTGGATGTTTGTTGATGGACTATTATTTGGGCTGTGTTTATTTGTTAAGCCCAGATGTTATAAATTGGGTTGAGCCCAATAACTTAACCCCTCTCACCAGATGCTGCCACGTGTCCTCTCTTTGGATGATTGTTTCCTGACCGTTGGATGTAGGGTTGAGAGTTGTTATGTGTTGTGGCTTCGTTGAGCCGTTTCATATCTGATATCTCTCTCTTCTGTGTGTGACTGAGAACTTCTCTCTCTTCTCTCCTTTTCTCTCTGGTGTTCTTCCGGCCATCTCTTGGTGATCTTTCTCGGTTCTTTGAGAGTAAGATCTTGTGTGAGTGCTGGTGTGAAGCAATCTCTTCGATTGCTTAAGTTCTAGAGAAGTTCTAGGGTTTGTGAGTGGAGGTTTTGTCCGGTGGATCTTGATCTGGTGTGAGGGGCTTTTACGGTGGAGGTATTGGTGGTCTGAGGGTTAACTCTATCCAATCCACTTGTGCTCCCTTTGATCTAAGTTCTGGAATAATAGATCTGTGTTCGTGTGGCGGGTTCTGAGCCAAGATCCTCTGATATCTTGTTCTTACTCTTTGGTGTTTTAGTTAATATCTTGTGTTTAGATCCGAGAGGATCTCTCTTAGTTGTACTAACGTGTTCCTTGAGTGTGCAGGTACATTTGAGTGCAATTGAAGTTGGAACTGTAGCTTCAAGGTCTTGTAATAGTTAGAACTAGATTCTAGTGATCTTAGTTTGTATTACTTGTTAAAATCAGCCGCGTGGGTGAGAGTTTGGCTGAGCTCTCTTGTACAAGAACAAAGAGGTCTCGGTAATTAGTGAACCTAGACTAATCTGATCCCTACAAGATGAAAGAGAATAAAGTAAGAGAGAGTAAAGTAGGTGTGAAAAAATGTATTGATTTTTACTTAAAAAAGAAAATGACTTTATTATTATAGAACGTAACAAAATAGCAAAATGACTCTATTATTATAGAACGGAGGGAGTAGTTGATTCTGCACAGGCAGATTTATAAGAATATATAATTAAGGATTGATTCTTACCATGTTGCCGTGTAATTGCAATATTTCTCGGCACAAATGTGAAGTCTTGGTAGATGGTTTTCTGGAAGGACGGTGGATTACGATCCTCTCCCTTAGCGGATTACTTCGCACTCTAATTGACATGAACACCCCTCATAATACGGTCGAATTTGATGGCCTTTGGGTTAGGGATTTCAACCTTTTGCAATAATAATACTAGTCCTTTGCCTTCATTTATGATCGTAGTAGTACTACTTCATCATCTCATACGCATTCTTACTGCTCATATTTTGAGTTTATTTTCCAATATTTATTTGTATTGATATTTATTACTGATGACCTACACGTTCTTTTTTTACCTTTCATTTATTGTACTTTTACCTAATACTCCCTCCGTTCCATAGTACTAGATTCATTTTGCCATTTTGGTACGTTCCATAGTAGTAGAGTCATTTCCTTTTTTGGTAAAAGTCAACACATTTCTTCCCACCTGCTTTACTCTCTCTTACTTTATTCTCTCTACATCTTTCTACCTTTTTCATTTCCTACTTTATTCTTTATCACCTAACACAACTTTTCTTAATCTCCGTGCCGAAAATAAACGCCTCCACTACTATGGAACGGAGGGAGTACGTTTTATCTTCCATCTTCTATTAATACTTCATTTAATTTGCTTATTTGCTCGTACTATCATTATTTTAAAATTTTATTTTAAATTCAGTTTATTCTTTAGTATTTAATTTATTTATTCGTACTTTTATTATTTTTAAATTTGATTTTCTATGTTAGCAACATTTTAAATTTATAATTATGATTTTTTAATTAATTTACTCATGGAGTAATAAAATAATTTTAACAAAATTAAATATAATAATCTCTTTGTCTCCATATTTTTTAATTTTCTAATTCTTTTCATGTATAAAAATGAGTGTACTTTTATTTTTGATTGATATTTATTTCTAACAAATTGAGTTCATTCTCTACAAAAAATTAAATTCATTAAGATACACTCCATACTCAATAAGTAGTACTCCGTATGTATAAATTACTCTCTTTGTCCTATTAAAAATGAAATGTTATTTTTTTTCGTAGTCTTATTAAAAATGAAACGTTTTCAAAATGAAAATACTATTATTTCTACTTTTTACATCTTTCTTACTGTATTCTCTTTTTATTAACTTATAAAATAGTAGAAATAAATAAAATCTCGTGCTAATAAATAAACGTTTCATATTTAATGAGTATTACTCCCTCTGTTTCATAGTAGTGGAGTCATTTTGTCATTTTAATACGTTTCATAGTAGTGGAGTAATTTTTATTTATAATAAAAAGTCAACATATTTTTTTCACTTACTTTACTCTTTCTTATTTTATTTTCTCTATTTTTTCATTTCATACTTTATTCTTCTTTTACTTAACTCATTTAACTTAATCTTTATTAAATCGCGTGCCGAAAAAAAACGACTCCATTGCTATGGAACGGTCCAAGTATTATTTACGGTGTGACAAAACAATTGCAGCCACGTGACAGCGGTATACTCCCTCCGTCCCAGGGTATTAGACCAACTTTCCCTTTTGGGATGTCCCAATATATTAGACTCATTTCCTTTTTTAGCAAAAAGCATCTCTTTTATTTTATTCTCTACCTACTTTTTTCTCCCTTCTCTCCCCTACTTTTTTCCCTCTCTCATACTTTACTCTCTCCAATTTAACTATTTAAATATCAATTCCTTAAATCATGTGCCAAAAAGAAGTGAGTCTAATACTACGGGACGGAGGGAGTATGATAATTCATAGTCCAACAACTTCAATTCATTTTCGCATTTGATTTCAAAAAGCAGCACATATTCCATTTCTCTACCACAATATCACATTTCTCTTCTTCTTTCATCTCCTCAGTTTGAACTAATTTTCTGAGCTTTGATGGCGGCTTATGCAGCTGTGGTTTCTCTTATGAAAGTCATAGATGACCTTGAAACTCATCCATCCCCTCCAATTTCTCTTGATAAACAACAAGTTGAATCTCTCACTAAAACACTTGTCTCTTTGCAGAAATTTCTCGAAAGCTACGACTCTCCTTTTGCATACAACGATGAAGCAGATCCGTTGGAGATGCGCATTGTTGATGCAGCTCACACAGCCGAAGATGTGATCGAGTCATATATAATCGACACTATCCAGCTCTTTGCAGCAGCAGCAACTGAGGATGGTGGTGATGAACAAATCAGTTGCATCCACTTCTATCAGGATCTGCAGAATGAGATAGAAGAACTTGATTTGCTCAAGAAAGAGGTGGCTGGGATTCCGAGGGAGAAGGTAGTTCAGCAGAGAAACATGGGTTCTGATGATGGTGGTTTAAGATCCAGTAGTTCCACAGAGAACAACCCTTTCATGGTAGGGTTTGATGATGTGCTTCTTCAACTCTTGGATAGGCTAACTGATGGAAACATCAGTCGCCAAATCATCCCCATAGTAGGGATGGGTGGAATCGGCAAAACTACTCTCGCAAAAGGTGCGTTCGAACACAAGCTTATTAAAGAGCGTTTTGGTATTTGTGTGTGGACTACCATTTCCCAACATTATAATATAGTAGAAACTCTTAGAGAAGTTCTCTCTCGAGCAGGAGGGTCCTCGAGCAGTATGGATGAGAAAGAATTGGTAGTTGAATTACACAAACTCTTATGGGGTAGGAGGTATCTCATTATATTGGATGATATGTGGAGTATAGATGTGTGGGATAAGTTGAAATTTTCCTTTCCTGATTGTGGTAATGGTAGTCGAATACTAGTCACAACTAGGATGTCGAACTTGGCTGCCCACTTGACTAATTCCTATAACATCTTCAAGATTGGATTTCTAGATGAGGTTAGTAGCTGGACTTTATTCTCCGTCACTATCTTTGGAGAACAAAGTGTTCCTACTCAACTTGTAAAAATTGGCAAGAAAATTGTGAAAAAGTGTAATGGTCTTCCTTTGGCGATTGCTGTAATAGGAGGTTTAATGGCAAAATCAGATGCTACACTAGAATATTGGGTGTACATAGAAGAAAACTTAAGCTCAAAAGTAAATTCAGAGAATAATGATTATTGTTTGAGGATATTGAAACTGGGCTATAATCAATTGCCTGTCCATCTAAAGCCTTGTTTTCTTTATATGGGATTGTTTAAGGAAGACCGAGTGATTAGAGCTTCAGAAATTGTGGAGCTATGGAATTCTGAAGGATTTCTTAAACCAGTAGGCAACACAAGCTTGACAACTATTGCGAAAGAGTACTTAAAGGAGCTAGTCGATAGAAATCTCATTCTAGTTCATAAGTTTGGGTTACTTGGGAATGTAAAATCATGCAAGATTCATGATTTATTATCTATCTATCAAAGAAGCTCTAAAACATAGGTTTTTTTATGTCTTAAGGGAACAGAGTCCTCAAGGTGTAATTAATCAGCACCGCATTGTTACTTCGGCAAGCACTTCAAAGGAAAAAATTTGTGATGTGTTGGACTCTATGTCACATGCTCGGTCTTATGTGCATCATAAGCGTGAAGTTTCAAAATTTCCAAATTCTAGATTTCTGAGGACACTATATGCATATGATACCCAATATAAACACTTCTATGCTCTTGAAAATGTGTCTCATTTGGTGAATTCACGATACCTTGCTTTTAGTTTTATTTGGAAGAATGTGATTCCTTCAATCAATCTGCTTTGGAATCTGCATACACTAATGATTCAGTGTTTGGATGATTTTATTGCACCAATTGAAATTTGGAAAATGCATAAACTTAGGCATGTCAGCTTCTACACTGTGAGATTGCATCTCCCAAGTCCTCCAAGCATCGTCAATGATATTATTATCATGGAGAATCTAGAGGTGCTCAAAGGAGTGAAGGATTTCAGTTTAAGTGAAGATGTTGTAAAAAGAATTCCGAATATCAAGAAATTGAATTTGAAATTTGAATTAAGGAATAGTGCAGAAGTAGTTGAGAGAGTGAACCGTCTCAGCTATCTTCAATGTCTTACTAAACTGGAATCATTTAATCTGATTGAAATCCCCTACGTTCGAACCAAGTTTGTGCTGAAGATGAGCTTCCCACCATCCCTTAAGAAGTCGAGTCTCTTTCTAGAAAATGTTTTTGAGTGGGAAGACATACTGCCAATGATAGGTTCGTTACCACTTCTTCAGAAGCTCATATTACATGGAGGTCGCTTCAGAACAGGCGAGTGGGAAACAATAGAAGACCAATTCCCGAGCCTCAACTCACTAACACTGGACGGCTGTTATGATCTGGAAAACTGGATAGTGTCAGAGAGCTCCCACTTTCCACTTCTTCAGGAGCTTCGTCTTCGAGGTATATATGGATTGAAGAAGATCCCTTCTGAAATTGGAGAGATACCAACACTCAGATCAATTAAATTGTATGGTTGCAGTGAAACAGTTTTGCTGTCAGCTAAAGAGATAATAGAGGAGCAAGAGGAAACATATGGAGACCAACTAGACCTCAAGGTAACCGCTGTAGTTCTTGAGCAAGATAAAGAACGGGTGAGGTTGGCAAGTTCCAACTTTGAAGTTATAGTGATTGATTATTAGCCTAAGTCTTCTCTCTTTCGTTTCTGTTGTGTTGCTGCAGGTTGATATTTCTGTGTAAACTTAATCGGATCAATTTTCATTTCTCATTTTGCGAGATTGGAAAAATGCATCGTGTTTATGTCACATTTACTTGAGCACGTGTTACAGTTGTCAATTGTTGAGTGTTGATCAAATATTCATTATCGAATTCTGAAATGCTAAACGCATACAAGCAAAGATGATCAGCAGGTGTTCAATGAAAATGCTAGAGTCACGTATAAAATAGAATTCCATTTCAAATTGGCTACTTTGATAATGGTAGATTTCGTGGTTACTTTCGTGGAAGGCTTCCAACCAATCTGATGTGGAAGGCTTCTCCACTCCCCATGATGGTAGTTGGCTTCTTTTGCCTGCAAAAGTGTCTCTTGTGGCCATTGGTAGCACAAAGACTCGTCAATTTAACTTTGAAATGCGACTTTGAAGAGCTGTCAGCATTGCTCAAACACTGGCCAATCCATCAAACTGGGCAGTTTGTGTCTTGTGGATTCATTCCTTCTCCAAATACTGAATTTGTATCCAATTTGCCTCTACTTTTGCATGTAATCTAGAATCCATTCCATTAGCATTCTCGTCGGGCCACTCCATTCATTTCCTACCAAAACATGCATCTTTATATGCAAATTTTCAACAATATAGCATGAAATGTGACTCCAAAATGGTGACGAATGCTAGCCTATCAGTCCACTTTGCGGATGTCAGTTCATCAACCGTCGGACTACACTGGCTCTCCTGCCACAGAAATAGAACCCCATAATGAACAATTCAATAACTATCAAGTCTTCACAAGAATTTGCACCAAATTCTTGAGAAAGGTAAGCAATTGAGTTTGACGATTTGACAAGTGAAACCTCATAACATTAAGTAGCTTTAAATCACAAAACTGGTGGTGTGCTTTCAAATCCATGTTCACCATTTAATTTCAAAAAAAAGAGTGAGCTACACTAAAATTTTCAGAACTGTAATCAGGCAATTAACCATCAAGTTTTTCCCAAAACCGAGATTAACCTAGGGAACCGTGGTAAAAAACCATTGAAAACCCCCGGGAACGAGGCCTTCTTTGCCTTCCACCTAAGTTGTGCAGAAAAGGCTCAAAAATAATCTCTAAGAACAATCAAGCCGCATATGGTCTTTCAGCATCCCCACCTAAAATTGTCACAAATTTGGGCTATCTTACATTATTCAACATTTATTTAGATCCATTTTACGTACAAAATAACGAGATCTAAATATAATTATTTATGAGATAGCAATGTTTGAAAAAATATAAACAGTAATCAAAATTAATGTGCTAAATTGATGTCCCTAATGTGTTCAGTGGTAACAAGGGCAAAGAATTGACGCTTTTTCATGTTGAATGGGCCAAAAAAAAATTATTTGGTCCGCCTTGTTTGGGCCTAGAAATTGATGGAATTTAGCATGACCTTGGATTTATGGACTATTGATTTGGGTGACTAATTTTTATTCTTTGGGCCTAAAGCTCAATTTTATGACTTTGAACTTATGTGCTTCAACAAATCTCTTGAATAATAAGAGATGATTTAATTTAGAATATGATCCAAAATGTTTATGGAAGTATTCCCTCCATTTCGTGCTATTTGCACTTTTCTCTTTGGTCGCAATTTAAGAATTCTACTATCTTAAATAGACACCTTGATTCCTATTTAAAAGAGAAATAATATGAATAGTTTAAAACCTACACCAAAAAGAATAATAAACACCTTAATTCCAAATTTGCAGTTCAGTTTTACCCAAAAACAAATTCCATAAACTATTCACCCTTTGTCTCTTGTGAGACTGTTTGGGTGATTATTTCACCTTTGCAAATTATTGCCGACTGCTAAGATGATAAACATTTTTTAGTCACAAATAAATTATTAGATGAAATTTTGAAATCGAATTGTATTTTATTTATGGACTATATTGTTTATACAAGGGTCAATATATTTAATTTCTTAGCACTTTATTTTTCGATTTACCGTCGTTATCAATAGAAACGTTAGTACGGAAGGGCATCTTATTTACCTTCCAAATAGGAATCCATTTCACATGGATTTTTTGGCTAATAATTTTACTACTATTTGTGAGAACAAAAAACTCAATATTCTACTATTTTTTAAGGACTAAAATTCTGGCATTTTATATTTCAAATATGTGATCGTTACTCAAAAGCAAAAATGCAAGTTGCTTTAATTTTATGTTTATTTGTCCTTAGCAAAAGGGAAATTGTGGGTGGGGAGCTGTCAGTTGTGTCGTTTAGACAATGGAATGCAGCAGAAAAGAATCATGCATAATTGCTATGTAGGGTCATTCTTTAATTAAAAAGTTATTAATAGTATTTTAAGATATCTTCAAAATAATTCTATCGTATTAGTCTTCTTCATCACTGCTTTAATCTTATTTTCATTCACACCATTCATCTAATCAGTCTGTTAGCATTCATGGCGGCTTATGCATCTCTGATTTCTCTTATGAAAGTCATAGATGATATTGAAACTCATCCATCCCCTCCAATTTTCCTCGATAAACAACAAGTTGAATCTCTCACTGAAAAACTTGTGTTTTTGCAGGAATTTCTCGAAAGCTGTAGTTCTCCTTATGCATACAGCGATGAAGCAGATCCGTTGGAGATGCGCATTTTAGATGCAGCTCAAGCGGCTGAAGATGTGATCGAGTCATATATCATTGACACTATTCACCTTTCTGCGGCAGCAACTGACGATGGTGCTAGTGATGATGATGGTGGTGGTGATGGTGGTGGTGATGGTGATGGTGAACAAATCAGTTGCATCCACTTCTATCATGATCTGCAAAATGTGATTGAAGAAGTGGATAATATCAGAAAAGAGGTGACTGGAATAACAAGGGAAAGGGTAGTGCACCAAAGGAACGTGGCGAATTTAAGATCCAGCAGTTCCACTGAGAAGAGCTCTAACATGGTAGGGTTTGATGATGTGCTTCATCAACTCCTGCATAAGCTTACCGATGGAAACACCAAGCTCCAAATCATCCCTATCGTAGGGATGGGCGGCATCGGCAAAACTACTCTTGCAAAAGGTGCGTTTGAACACAAGTTTATCAAGGATCATTTTGATATATGTGTGTGGGCTACAATTTCTCAAGATTATGATATAGTAGAAACTCTTAGGCAAGTTCTCTCTCGAGCAGGAGGGTCCTCGAGTAGTATGGATGAGAAAGAATTGGAAGTAAAATTACACAAGTGTTTATGGGGTAGGAGGTATCTCATTATATTGGATGATATGTGGACCATAGATGTGTGGGATAGGTTGAAATTTTCGTTTCCTGGTTGCAGTGAGGGTAGTCGAATAGTGGTAACAACTAGGATGTCCAACTTAGCTGCTTACTTAACTGATTCCTATGGAGTTTTTAAGATGGGGTTTCTAGATGAGGCTAGTAGTTGGACTTTGTTCTCCAAAACTGTATTTGGGGAACAAGGTTTCCCTACTCAACTCAAGAGTATTGGAAAGAAAATTGTGGAAAAGTGTAAGGGACTTCCTTTGGCGATTGCTGTGATAGGGGGTCTAATGGCTAAATCCGAACCTACAGTAGAATATTGGGAGCACATAAAGGAAAACATAAGCTCAATAGTGAATTCGGAGAATGATGATTATTGCTTGACAATATTGAAACTAAGTTATAATTATTTGCCTGTCTATCTAAAGCCATGTTTTCTGTACATGGGAGTGTTTGAGGAAGACGATGTGCTTAGTGCTTCGGAAATTGTCAAGCTATGGGATTCTGAAGGGTTTCTTAAACCATTAGACAACAAAAGCTTGAAAACAATTGCAAAGGAGTACTTGCAGGAGCTAGTTGATAGGAATCTCATTTTAGTTCATGAGTTGGGGTTACTTGGGAATGTAAAATCCTGCAAAATTCATGATTTAATAAGAGATTTATCAATGAAAGAAGCTCAAAAACAAAGGTTTTTTTATGTTTTGAGAAAAGAAAGTCCTGTAGGCGTAATTAGGCAACACCGGATTGTTATTCCAAGAAGTACTTCTAAGGAAAAAATCCTCAATGCCTTTGAATCCATGTCACATGTTCGTTCTTGTTTACTATGGTGTGAGTTTATTAGTGATCTAGAATTGCCAAAATCTAGATTTCTGAGGACACTACATGCATATAGACTTTATCCAAAGAGAAATACCCCAACACCTGTGAACTCACGATACCTTGCTTTTCGAAATGTTCCTTTTCATGTGCAAACTTCAATCAAATTCCTCTGGAATCTGCATACACTATTCATTATTTGTGAGGGTGATTCTATGGGACGAATTGATATCTGGAAAATGCTTAAACTTAGGCATGTCGAGTTCTATTATCGAACGATGCATCTCCGAGCTCCCCCGAGCGCTGACGATGATATTATTGTCATGAAGCATCTAGAGGCACTCATAGGAGTGAAGAATCTCAATTTGAGTGAGGATGTTGTTCAAAGAATTCCCAATATCAAGAACTTAGCCATAACTTATGATATGGAAGTAATTGAGGAAGTGAACTATCTCAGCTGTCTTCAGTGTCTTACTAAGCTTGAATCCTTGCGGTTGTTCGTCTACTCCACCAATAACGGAAGGTATGTTCAGAAGATGAACTTCCCAGACTCCCTTAAGGAGTTACAACTCGATTTCCCAATCGGTTTTGAGTGGGAAGACATACTGCCAGTGATAGGGGCCTTGCCACTTCTTCACGAGCTCACATTAATTTCCGGTCGCTTCAAAAAAGGCGAGTGGGAAACAGTTGAAGGCCAATTCCCCAGCCTCAGGTCACTAAGCTTGTTCAGTTGTCGAGATCTAGAAAACTGGACAGTGTCAGAGAGCTCCCATTTTCCATTTCTTCAGCAGCTTCGTCTTTGTGGAATGAAAAACTTGAAGGAGATTCCTTCAGAAATTGGAGAAATACCAACACTGAGATCAATTGAAGTGGATCGTTGCAATGAATTATTGGTGTTGTCAGCTAAACAGTTATTGAAGGAGCAAGAGGATTTACACGGAGACCAACTAGACCTTCATGTTCGTGCTGTAGTCGAGGAGAAAGATAAAGCGTTGCAGAGGCTGGCAAGTTCCAATTTTGAAGTTGTAGTGTTACCTTTCTAGTGTTAATGTGTATTGATTGCTCTTCCTTTCTTTGTATTCTTCCCTCCATAATTTTAGTGAAGCCTTCTCATTCCTTCTGTGCCTCAAGTGTTTAGTATTTCCTTGTAAACTTAATCAGATCAATTTTCATTTCTCATCTTGCAAATTTGGAATTGCTCCCGCATAATATTTCAAAAATTTGTTAATTCAATTAAGATTATGAAAACTTTATTAATTCCAGCGTATATAGGTTATTTTGCAAAAATAAAAAATAAAAACTCAAGAATTATAACCCAAACAAACAATTATGAAATTAAGTCGAATATGTTGTATATACTTTTATAAGTGTAATAATTTTGGTAAAACGAATTTGGAGAATTTGTAATGTAACTAATTCATGTATGCAAGAGAATGGTTAGGAACAAGTATAATTTAGATTACTATAAATTTAGATGGAAATTTGAGATAGAATTGACAAAATCACTAGTATATTCTATTTTTTACTCAATGCAAGGGTGATAAAACTATGCTTCAACACCTGTGACACTTCTTCTAAACTCAATTAAAATAATTAAACTAAAAGAATATGTTAAATAAGACATGATTATTGTGCAACTAAGGTAAATTAGGCCTAAAACTATAAAGTCAAGTGCAGGCCACATATTCGGGCCTATTTATGGGCTTTGAAAGAATTGATATGTGAAGAAGCCCACTTCTTGGGGTATAGATTCGGAGATAGTGGTAGATTTGAATTCTTGTTAATTTGTTAATGTTGTGATAATATAGAGAGTATTTATTTTAAATATTTAACTGAAGTTGAGCCAGATGTCCTAATTATACAATAATTGGTCTAGTCGTGGCTATATTTTATCAAATGAAAAAAAGGTATAATACCTTCTCAAATACCTCTCCTCTTGGAAAATGATTTTTCATGAATAAAAAGTAAATATGGTAGTTATATTAGTTTACCTCTTCTTTTATCTTTTCCCTTGGAGATATTCTTATACAATTGGTCTAGTCTTGGCTATATTTTATCAAACCAGCCTGTCAAAATAGAGAGTTGACTTAATGACTTTCCGAATTTGTAATTAAGAACTAATTTCAAAAAAATTAAGATTACATTCCGTCTTTTTTAATACTCTCATTATATTCTACTTCACACTTCAAAACTTCTTCCTCTTTCTTTCTTTCTTCTATCTCATAAAAAGTAGTACAAAGTTTTAATTGTTGCGTCAAAATACCAAATTCATCTTGATATATTTGTCTAATCATTTGAATTCATGCATTAACTTTCAAAGAATTAAGATGGCGGCTTACGCAGCTCTGATTTCTCTTATGCATATCATAGATGATATTGAAACTCGTCCTTCCCCTCCGATTTGTCTCGACAAGCAACAAGTGGAATCTCTCACAAAAATAGTAACCTTCTTGCAGGAATTTCTTGAAGATTACAAATCACCCTACGCATACAGCAGCGAAGCAGATCCGTTGGAGATTCGCATTACGAGTGAGTAGATTTTTTTAAAATGTTTTTTTTTTTTCATTTAGTGTGTTTTCTGAAGTTTATAGTATTTTCTCATATTGGCAATAAATTACTAATTACTTTATTGATATTGCAAATTGTGACAGGATTTTATTGATTGTAATGAAACCAAATTTTGTACTACATGTTCTAGTTTGAGAATAAAATTATATTCTAATAAATTATAGTTCTGTTCCTTTTAAAATCAAATCACACAAATAATTTAGTATTCAGGACTCATCTAGGAAAGATACCATGGAATATGGACCGATCTGGATCCATTTTATTAGGATCTATTCAATTTATATTTTTGATAAATTCATATCCAAACGTCATAAACTTAGGATTGACCGTGGATTGCTATGATATTTTAAAAATAGTATTACATACGTCCCGCATTAGAAGTCACTTTGACTTTTCTACACTCAAATTATAAAAATAATAGTTAAAGTGGAGAAGTGGTAAAGTAAAAGGGATAATAATGTAGAAAAGCTGAGTCTTGCATGTCTACATTATTCTCTCTTACTTTACCATTTAAATACGGCCGTTGATTAGAAATGATCTAGGTATTTGACTAGGATTTATTAATTGTTGACTGTGGCATTTTCAATAAAATCTGATTTCTTTTTTTCTAAAAGTTCGGTTATAACCGAAATAAATTCGGCTGTAACTCACCCCTAATTTGCATTGCAGATGCAAGTCATGTGGCCGAAGATGTGATCGAGTCATATACAATTGACACCATTCAGCATTCTGCAGCAGCAACTGATGATGATGATGGTGGTGATGAACAAATCAGATGCATCCATTTCTATCAAGATCTGCAAAATGTGATAGTTGAAATGGATTTGATCAAGCAAGAGGTGACCGGGACATTGAGGGCGAAGGAAGAGAAGGAGAGGAAGTTGGTTTCTGATGATGCTGCTTTAAGATCTAGTAGTTCCACTCCTATCATGGTAGGGTTTGATGATGTGCTTCTTCGACTCCTGGATAGGCTTACGGATGGAAACACCAATCGCCAAATCATTCCTATTGTAGGGATGGGTGGAATCGGAAAAACCACTCTGGCAAAAGGTGCGTTTGAACACAAGCTTATTAAAGAGCGTTTTGATATTTGTGTGTGGGCCACCATTTCTCAAGAGTATAATATAATAGAAACACTTAGGCAAGTTCTCTCTCAAGTAAGAGTAAGCATGAGCAATGAGAGTGAAGAGGACTTGGGAGAAAAACTACACAAATCTTTATCGGGTAGGAGATATCTTGTTATAATGGATGATTTGTGGAGCATAGAAGTATGGGATAAGATGAAGTTTTTCTTTCCCGAACACAATAATGGGAGTCGAATAATAGTAACAACTAGGATATCAAATTTGGGTGCCCACTTGAAAAATTCCAACACCATCTTTGAAATGAAATTTCTAGGTAAGGTTAGTAGTTGGACTTTGTTTTCCAAAACTGTATTTGGGGGGAGAGGTTTTCCTACTCAACTCGAGAGTATTGGAAGGAAAATTGTGGAAAAGTGTAATGGACTTCCTTTGGCAATTGTTGTGACGGGGGCCTAATGGCAAAATCTGAAGTTTCACTAAAATATTGGGAGAATGTAGAGGAAAACTTTAGTTCAATAGTGAATTCAGAGAATGATGATTACTGCTCGAGGATATTGAAACTCAGCTATAATCAATTGCCCGCCTATCTAAAGCCTTGTTTTTTGTATATGGGAGTGTTTGAAGAAGACAGTGTGATTAGAGCTTCTACAATCTTGGAGCTATGGGTTTCTGAAGGATTTCTTAAACCAATAGACAATAAAAGCTTGACAACTACTGCGAAAGAGTACTTAAAAGAGCTAGTTGATAGGAATCTCATAGTAGTTCATGAGTTGGGGATACTTGGAAATATAAAACACTTCAAGATTCATGATTTACTAAGAGATCTATCGATGAAAGAAGCATAAAAACAAGGGTTTTTTTATGTATCGAGGGAACAGAGTCCTCAAGGAGTAATTGGACAACACCGCATTGTTATCCCGAGAAGCACTTCAAAGGAAAAAGTTAGCAATGCCTTAGAGTTTATGTCACATGCTCGGTCTTATGTACGTCATAAATATGAAGTTCAAGAATTGCCAAATTCTAGATTCCTTCGGACACTATTTTCATATGATAGCAAATATATAGGGTTTGAAAACTTGTATTCCCTTGAAAAAGTGTTTCGTTTGGTGAATTCACGATGCCTGGCTCTTAAAGCTAATTGGGAGTCCGTGATTCCTTCAATCAATCTGCTTTGGAATCTAAGTACACTAATTATTTGTTGTGAGAAAGATTTTATTGCACCAATTGAATTTTGGAGAATGCATAAGCTTAGGCATGTCGAATTCCCGAACCGGAATTTGTATCTCCCGAATCCTCCGAGCATCAACAAGGATATTACTATCATGGAGAATCTAGAGACACTGAAGGGAATGGATGATTTCAGTTTAAGTGAAGATGTCGTTAAAAGAATTCCCAATATCGAGAAATTGGATGTGAATTACAGTGTGGAACTACTTGAGAGAGTGAACTATCTGAGCTATCTTCATTGTCTTAGTAAACTGGAATCCTTGAGGCTGTGGATCTACTCCCTCAAGGATAGAAACTATGTGCTGAAGATGAGTTTCCCGCTCTCTCTTAAGAAGTTGACTCTCTCTCTACTGAGTAGCTTTGAGTTGGAAGACGTAATGCCAACGATAGGTTCGTTACCACTTCTTCAGAAGCTCAGATTATACGATGGTCGCTTCAGAACGCGCGAGTGGGAAACAGTTGAAGGCCAGTTCCTCAGTCTCAAGTCACTAACATTGTGGGAATGTCGTGATTTTGAGAAATGGACGGTGTTAGAGAGCTCCCACTTTCCACTTCTTGAGGAGCTTCATCTTTTGTATTTAGATGGATTGGAGGAGATCCCTTTAGAAATGGGAGAAATACCCAAACTCAGGTCAATTAAATTGCACAGTTGCAGTGAATCGGCAGTGTTGTCGGCTAAGCGGATATTGGAGGAGCAAGAGGATTTATACGGAGACCAACCGGACCTTCGAGTAAGCGTTACAGTTATGAAGAAAGATAGAGCCTTGAAGATGTTAGCAAGCTCCAACTTTAAAGTTAGTGTGTTTGGTGAATAGTGTGATCGCTCTTCTCTCTTTCGTTTCTTGCGACTTGCAAGTTGATATGTCATTGTAAACTTAATGGATCAATTTTTATTTCTCATTTTGCTTAATGTAGTAAGTGCTTCTTCCATCCCTGCTTAATTGTCACTCTTTAACTTGGCATGGGTTTTAAGATATATAAAGAAAAGTTGGTTGAAAAAATTACTGGAACGTGAGACTCATATTTTTATATTGGTTTTATAATAAAAATGTGAGTGAAGTGAGATAGTGGAATATGTAAAATTGAAGTGTGACAATTATTGAAGGATAGATCGAACTGGAAAAGAGTGATAATCAATCGGGGACGGGGGGAATAGTTGTCTGCAAATTGTTAATTTCATTTAAGAATATGAAAGCTTTTTAAATTCCGGCACAGGTAAATTCCGGCCTTAGGATTTTTAAATGCCTCTACATAATGGAATTTTACATGACCTTGGATTTATGGACTATTGATTTGGGTGTCTAATTTTTATTCTTTGGGCCTTAAGCCCAATTTCATGACTTTGAACTTATGATGCTTCAACAAAGTAGACTTCTTTTGTGGTATTGTCTTTGTCTCTCTTGAATACTAAGAGATGATTTAATTTAGAATATGATCCAAAGTATTTATTGAAGTATTCCCTCTACTATTCGCACTTTTCTCTTTGGATCGTAAATTAAGAATTGAGTAATTAGTATATTAAATGTAATATTAAGAGAAAATTTAATTAATTCTAATATCTTAAATAAATACCTTAATTTTAATTAAAAGAGAAAAATATATATAGTTTAAAACAAAATAAAATTAATACAAATAGCATGGGAGAGTGGTTATAAATTTGCAGTTCAGTTTTACCCAAAAACAAATTCCATAAACTACTCACTCTTTGGTTCTTTGTGAGAATGTTTGGGTGAAGATTGATGAAATAATATTTTATTATTAACACTTTAATTATTATGTCTCCTCAATAATTGTGACAAACGTTGCGCGCGTGACTGGTTTTTTCACCATTGCAAATTATTGCCGACAGCTAAGATGATAAACATTTTTTTAGTCACAAATAAAAGATTAGATGATACTATTTGGAATCGATGTGTATTTTATTTAGTGACTTTATTTTTATACAGAAATCAATATATTTAATTTCTTGGTAGGAGTACATTTTTTTTCTCCATTTACCCTCTTTAATTTTTCTATTTTTCTTACTTAATCTTTCTTTAACTTTTATTCTCTTTCTTACATCTCGCGATCAAAAGGAACGTACTCTTCTATCCCCTATTAATTATCCACTTTTGTCATTTTTGTCGGTCTCCATTAAGTGTCCACTTTCAGTTTCACTATAAATGGTAAGCAGGCTTGAAACTACTCACGACTTGATGAATGAAGAAACGAGCTCGAGCGAAAAATATGGATGTAATGTGGCACGTGTGGATATTGATCGTGAAGATAAGGAAACCAAAGCAGTTCCACCTCAGCTCATGAATTGGAAAGCTGCTCTGTTGGGCCACTAACAACGTGGTTGAAATGGTTGTTAGAAGAAAGGATGATGGACCCATTGCACGTTCTGTCAGTTGCATTAGGTGACTATATATATAGCTTATTTTGTAACTTGTTGATCATTTGAAAAATCATATCAGAAATGCAATTCAAAACTTGCACAATGAAGTTCTTTTGCTACTTTCCTCTATTGTCATTTTCGTTTACATTCCACTAACCAATTTCACTCATATTTTATTATAAAACTAATATATAAAAGTGGGACTCATATTTCAGTACCTTTTGCAACTCACTTTTTTTTCAGTTTTTTAAAATCCGTGTCGAAATCAAATTGGACAATTATTGGGGGAAGGGAGAGTATTTAATACGGAAGGGCATCAGATTTACCTTCCAAATAGGAGTCCATTTCACATGGATTTATTGGCTAATAATTTTACTACTATTTGTGAGAACAAAAAACTCAATATTCTATTTTTGAAGGGCTAAAATTCAATTTCAAAAAGGACGTTGAAGTGGCATTTGATATTTCAAATATTAAACACTATTTGACTGTTATTCAAATGCACAAAAGCAAGTTGCTGTATGTTTATTTGTTCTTTAGCAAAAGGGAAATTGTGGGTGGAGAGCGCTGTCAGTTGTGTCGTTTAGACAATGGAAAGCAGCTGAAAAGAATCATGCATAATTGCTATGTAGGGTCATTCTTTAATTAAAAAGTTAATAGTTGTATTTTAAGATATCTTCAAAATAATTCTACCATATTAGTCTTCTTCATCTCTGCAATTTAATCTTATTTTCATTCACAACATTCTCAATTCAGTCTATTAGAATTTATGGCGGCTTATGCAGCTCTGATTTCTCTTATGAAAGTCATAGATGATATTGAAACTCATCCATCCCCTCCAATTTTTCTCGATAAACAACAAGTTGAATCTCTCACTGAAAAACTTGTGTTTTTGCAGGAATTTCTCGAAAGCTATAACTCTCCTTATGCATACAGCGACAAAGCAGATCCGTTGGAGATGCAAATTGTAGATACAGCTCAAGCAGCCGAAGATGTGATCGAGTCATATATCATCGACACTATTCACCTTTCGGCGGCAGCAACTGAGGATGGTGCTAGTGGTGGTGGTGGTGATGACGATGGTGGTGATGATGATGGCGGTGGTGGTGCTGAACAAATCAGTTGCATCCACTTCTATCAGGATCTGCAAGATGTGATTGAAGAAGTGGAAATGATAAAAAAAGAGGTGACTGGAATAACAAGGGAAAAGGTAGTGCACCAGAGGAACGTGGCGGATTTACGATCCAGCTCTTCCACTGAGAAGAGCTCTATCATGGTAGGGTTTGATGATGTGCTTCATCAACTCCTGCATAGGCTTACCGATGGAAACACCAATCTCCAAATCATCCTTATCGAGGGGATGGGTGGCATCGGCAAAACTACTCTTGCAAAAGGTGCGTTTGAACACAAGTTTATCAAGGATCATTTTGATATATGTGTGTGGGCCACCATTTCTCAAGATTATAATATAGTAGAAACTCTTAGGCAAGTTCTCTCTCAAGCAGGAGGGTCCTCAAGTAGTATGGATGAGAAAGAATTGGAGATAGAATTACACAAACGCTTATGGGGTAGGAGGTATCTCGTTATATTGGATGATATGTGGAGCATAGATGTGTGGGATAGGTTGAAATTTTCGTTTCCTGGTTGCAGTGAGGGTAGTCGAATAGTGGTAACAACTAGGACGTCCAACTTGGCTGCCTACTTAACTGATTCCTATGGAGTTTTTAAGATGGGGTTTCTAGATGAGGCTAGTAGTTGGACTTTGTTCTCCAAAACTGTATTTGGGGAACAAAGTTTTCCGACTCAACTCAAGAGCATTGGAAAGAAAATTGTGAAAAAGTGTAATGGACTTCCTTTGGCGATTGTTGTCTTAGGGGGTCTAATGGCTAAATCCGAACCTACACTAGAATATTGGGAGCACATAAAGGAAAACTTAAGCTCAATAGTGAATTCGGAGAATGATGATTATTGCTTGAGAATATTGAAACTAAGTTATAATCATTTACCTGCCTATCTAAAGCCATGTTTTCTGTACATGGGAGTGTTTGAGGAAGACAATGTGCTTAGGGTTTCAACAATTGTCAAGCTATGGGAGTCTGAAGGGTTTCTTAAACCATTAGACAACAAAAGCTCGACAAAAATTGCAAAAGAGTACTTGCAGGAGCTAGTTGATAGGAATCTCATTTTAGTTCATGAGTTGGGGTTACTTGGGAATGTAAAATCCTGCAAAATTCATGATTTACTAAGAGATTTATCAATGAAAGAAGCTCAAAAACAGAGATTTTTTCATGTTTTGAGAGAAGAAAGTCCTGTAGGCGTAATTAGGCAACACCGGATTTTTATTCCAAGAAGTACTTCTATGGAAAAAATCCGCAATGCCTTTGAATCCATGTCACATGTTCGTTCTTGTTTACTATGGTGTGACGATATTAGTGTTCTAGAATTGCCAAAATCTAGATTTCTGAGGACACTGCATGCACATGGACTTTGTACAAAGAGAAATACCCCAAAACCTGTGAATTCACGATACCTTGCTTTTCCGAAAGCTCTTCAGCATGTGCAAACTTCAATCAGATTGCACTGGAATCTCCATACACTAATCATATATTGTGAGGATGTTTCTATGGGACGAATTGATATCTGGAAAATGCTTAAACTTAGGCATGTCGAGTTATATTATGGAACGATGCATCTCCGAGCTCCCCCGAGCGCTGACGATGATATTATTGTCATGAAGCATTTAGAGTGAAGACGTTGTTCAAAGAATTCCCAATATCAGGAAATTAGACATAATTTATGATATGGAAGTAATTGAGGGAATGAACTATCTCAGCTGTCTTCAGTGTCTTACTAAACTTGAATCCTTGAGGTTGTACGTCGACTCCACCAATAACGGAAGGTATGTTCAGAAGATGAGCTTCCCAGACTCCCTTAAGGAGTTGGAACTCTATTTCCCAATTGGTTTTGAGTGGGAAGACATATTGCCATTGATAGGGGCCTTACCACTTCTTCACAAGCTCACATTAATGTTCGGTCGCTTCAAAAAAGGCGAATGGGAAACAGTTGAAGGCCAATTCCCCAGCCTCAGGTCACTAAGATTGTTCAGTTGTCAAGATCTAGAAAAGTGGACAGTGTCAGAGAGCTCCCATTTTCCATTTCTTCAGAAGCTTCATTTTTTTAATATGAAAAAATTGAAGGAGATTCCTTCAGAAATTGGAGAAATACCAACACTCAGATCAATTGTAGTGGATCATTGCAATGGATTATTGGTGTTATCAGCTAAAGAGATATTGAAGGAGCAAGAGGATTTACACGGGGACCAACTCGACCTTCATGTTCGTGCTCTAGTCGAGAAGAAAGATAAAGCCTTGGAGAGGCTGGCAAGTTCCAATTTTGAAGTTGTTGTGTCTAATTTCTAGTGTTAATGTGTATTGATCGCTCTTCTTTTTTCTTAATTATTTCCATGTAAAATTAATCAGATCAATTTTTCATTTCTCATTTTGCATATTTGGAATTGCTTTGATACTACACATTGAGTTTTTGAAGTGATAAAGGAACAATGCATCTTGTTTAAGTCAGACAATATATACCTTCTACATTAATGAGCACATGTTACAGTCGTCAATTTCCAGTATGTATATCGAAATCGAGTGTTGATGAAAAATTTGATGAAATATTCATTCCCCGATTCTGAAACGCTAAATGCCCAGATTTTGATTTACGCGAGGATAATTCGATGAAATGCTAGAGTAGTCTATAAAATAGAATCCCAAATGAAATGTGAGTGGAATGAATTAGTGGAAGGTGGGACCTATCAACCTATTACTCCCTCCATCCCATGCTACTCGCACTTTTCATTTTAGGCCGTAAATTTGAGATTGATTTTTTTATGTAATTAAGTTAGAATTTTAAGTGTAATGAGACGTCACTTAATAAAGGACCTCTTAACTTAAACTAACATATTAATTATATGCATTAATTCTAACTTAAACTATAAATAATTTAAGGAGTTTGTGACGTGCCGAAAAGTAATAGTGCAAGTAACATGGGACGGAGGGAGTACCATTTATGGTAAAAGTAAACCGGGACTCTTCTTACAAAATAAATCATTAATCTCTAGTCTCTCCGCCTAATTTAAGTGATGCATTTTTTTTTATATAAAAATTTTAAAAAACAATATTTAATTAATTAAAGGAAGAGATAATAAAATATAGGATAGATGACAGAATAAGAATAAATTATCTTGGCATAAGATAATTGGGATAGAAGTCATATTTTGGGCATTCGATTGCATAGAAAGCCAAAAAGATACTGTACAAAAGAAGAGATCATCCATCCCATGCCCAACTGAATATGAATTGATGCATCACAAAATCAATATTTGAGCTCAGGTCACATGTTCTCCACCTCACCATAAGTGCTTCTTCAGCAGCACCCTTCTGTAAGCATGCAAACCCAACCAAATAACATTCTTCCTTTCCACGTCGTACCTGGGACGAAAACCAGCACATTTGAAAGAATACACCCTCCTTCCGTTTAGCTTGTTCGTGTACACCTAAAGAAGTGGAAACACATCATGCCTAGTGTAAAGCCAAATATCAAACCGTGTGACATTCGATACATACCTCATGGAAGTCTCTTAACCACCCTTTGCCTCTTAGCCTCGTGTCCTGATCAAAGAATCATCAAAATCTTGAAGCATTGCTAAAGTTAAGTGAGAAGTCACGACTCAATAAACGTTACTTGGTGGATGATGCGGAGCTCTAGACTTAGGCATGCCTCTTGGGAAGTCGGAGAACAATTTGGCAACGGAACGGCCACAAATCTGATGGTGCTTCTTCTGGGGAAGAGGAAGAAATATTGAAGTACACTTCAACAGATACATCAATAGATCATCACCAACCTAATATTTGTCATTACAACACCAATCAATCAAGCCCAATGTGCAAATATACACAGAAAATAGTATAGTATCATATTATCTCATTCACTTACCCTTCTAAAGAGGACAGCCCACTTTGCGGATTTCAGTTCATCAACCGTCGGACTACACTGGCTCTCCTGCCACAGAAATTAGAACCCCATAACAAACAATTCAATGACTATCAAGTCTTCTAGTGCACGAGAATTCGCACCAAATTCTTGAGAAAGGTAAGCAATTGAGTTGTACGATTTGACAAGTGAAACCTCATTACACTAAGTAGCTTTAAATCACAAAACTGGTGGTGTGCTTTCAAATCCATATTCACCATTTAATTTCAAAAAAAGAGTGAGCTACACTAAAAACCATCAATTTTTGCCCAAAACCGAGATAAACCTAGGGAAACCATAGTAAAAAACTACTGAACCCCGGGAACGAGGCCTTCTTTGCCTTCCACCTAAGCAGCACAGAAAAGACTCAAAAACAATCTCTAAGAACAATCAAGCTTCATATGGTCTTTCAGCAAAAGGAAAAAACAGTAAAAACCAGTGAAGATTGCCAAGAAATCTCCGGTTTTAAATCCCTACCTAAAGTTGTCACAAATTTGAGCTATCTTACACTATTCAACATTTATTTCAATCCATTTTACTTACAAAATAACTAGATCTAAATATAATTATTTATGAGATAGCAATGTTAATCAAAATTAATGTGCTAAATTGATGTCCATAATGTGTTCAGTGATAACAAGGGCAAAGAATCGGCGCTTTTTCATGTTGAATGGGCTGAAATTTAATGGGCCAAAAAAATTTATTTGGTCCGCCTTGTTTGGGCCTAGAAATTGATGGAATTTAACATGACCTTGAATTTATGGACTGTTGATTTGGGTGACTAATTTTTATTCTTTGGGCCTAAAGCCCAATTTTATGACTTTGAACTAATGATGGTTCAACAAATCTCTTGAATAATAAGAGACGATTTAATTTAAAATATGATCCAAAATGTTTATTGAAGTATTCCCTCGTGCTATTTGCACTTTTCTCTTTGGTCACATTTTAAGAATTCTAATATCTTAAATGGACACCTTAATTCCTATTTAAAAGAGAAATAATATGAATAGTTTAAAACATACACCAAAAAGAATAATGCAAATAGCATGGGAGAGTGGTTCCAAATTTGCAGTTCAGTTTTACCCAAAAACAAATTCCATAAACTATTCACTCTTTGTCTCTTGTGAGACTGTTTGGGTGATTTTTTCACCTTTGCAAATTATTGCCGACTGCTAAGGTGATAAACATTTTTAGTCACAAATAAATTATTAGATGAAATTTTGAAATCGAATTGTATTTTATTTATTGACTTTATTGTTTGTACAAAAGTCAATATATTTAATTTCTTAGCACTTTATTTTTCGATTTACTGTCGTGATCAAAAGAAACGTTAATACGGAAGGGCATCTGATTTACCTTCCAAATAGGAGTCCATTTCACATGGATTTATTGGCTAATAATTTTACTACTATTTGTGAGAACAAAAAACTCAATATTCTACTATTTTTGAAGGACTAAAATTCTGGCATTTTATATTTCAAATATGTGATTGTTACTCAAAAGCAAAAATGCAAGTTGCTTTAATTTTATGTTTATTTGTCCTTAGCAAAAGGGAAATTGTGGGTGGGGAGCTGTCAGTTGTGTCGTTTAGGCAATGGAATGTAGCTGAAAAGAATCATGCATAATTGCTATGAAGGGTCATTCTTTAATTGAAAAGTTATTAGTAGTATTTTAAGATATCTTCAAAATAATTCTATCATATTAGTCTTCTTCATCACTGCAATTTAATCTAATTTTCATTCATACTATTCATCTAATCAGTCTCTTAGCATTCATGGCGGCTTATGCATCTCTGATTTCTCTTATGAAAGTCATAGATGATATTGAAACTCATCCATTCCCTCCAATTTATCTCGATAAACAACAAGTTGAATCTCTCACTGAAAAACTTGTCTTTTTGCAGGAATTTCTCGAAAGCTATGACTCTCCTTTTGCATACAGCGACGAAGCAGATCCGTTGGAGATGCGAATTTTAGATGCAGCTCAAGCGGCTGAAGATGTGATCGAGTCATATATCATTGACACTATTCACCTTTCTGCTGCAGCAACTGACGATGGTGCTAGTGATGATGATGGTGATGGTGGTGCTAGTGGTGATGATGATGATGATGATGATGATGTTGATGGTGGTGGTGGTGGTGGTGATGGTGGTGGTGATGGTGGTGGTATTGGTGATGGTGAACAAATTAGTTGCATCCACTTCTATCAGGATCTGCAAAATGTGATTGAAGAGGTGGATATGATCAAAAAAGAGGTGACTGGAATAACAAGGGAAAAGGTAGTGCACCAGAGGAACGTGGCGGATTTAAGATCCAGCAGTTCCACTGAGAAGAGCTCTAACATGGTAGGGTTTGATGATGTGCTTCATCAACTCTTGCATAAGCTTACCGATGGAAACACCAATCTTCAAATCATCCCTATCGTAGGGATGGGTGGCATCGGCAAAACTACTCTTGCAAAAGGTGCGTTTGAACACAAGTTTATCAAGGATCATTTTGATATATGTGTGTGGGCTACAATTTCTCAAGATTATGATATAGTAGAAACTCTTAGGCAAGTTCTCTCTCGAGTGGGAGGGTCCTCGAGTAGTATGGATGATAAAGAATTGGAAGTAAAATTACACAAGTGTTTATGGGGTAGGAGGTATCTCATTATATTGGATGATATGTGGACCATAGATGTGTGGGATTGGTTGAAATTTTCTTTTCCTGATTGTGGTAAGGGTAGTCGAATAGTGGTTACAACTAGGATGTCCAACTTAGCTGCCTACTTAACTGATTCCTATGGAGTTTTTAAGATGGGGTTTCTAGATGAGGCTAGTAGTTGGACTTTGTTCTCCAAAACTGTATTTGGGGAACAAGGTTTCCCTACTCAACTCAAGAGTATTGGAAAGAAAATTGTGGAAAAGTGTAAGGGACTTCCTCTGGCAATTGCTGTGATCGGGGGTTTAATGGCTAAATCCGAACCTACAGTAGAATATTGGGAGCACATAAAGGAAAACTTAAGCTCAATAGTGAATTCGGAAAATGATGATTATTGCTTGAGAATATTAAAACTAAGTTATAATCATTTGCCTACCTATCTAAAGCCTTGTTTTCTTTACATGGGAGTGTTTGAGGAAGACCGTGTGCTTAGGGCTTCAACAATTGTCAAGCTATGGGATTCTGAAGGGTTTCTTAAACCATTAGACAACAAAAGCTTGACAACAATTGCAAAAGAGTACTTGCAGGAGCTAGTTGATAGGAATCTCATTTTAGTTCATGAGTTGGGGTTACTTAGAAATGTAAAATCCTGCAAAATTCATGATTTACTAAGAGATTTATCAATGAAAGAAGCTCAAAAACAAAGGTTTTTTTATGTTTTGAGAGAAGAAAGTCCTGAAGGCGTAATTAGACAACACCGAATTGTTATTCCAAAAAGTACTTCTAAGGAAAAAATCCCCAATGCCTTTGAATCCATGTCACATGTTCGTTCTTGTGTACTATGGTGTGACAATATTAGTGCTCTAGAATTGCCAAAATCTAGATTTCTGAGGACACTACATGCATATGGACTTTATACAAAGAGAAATACCCCAAAACCTGTGAACTCACGATACCTTGCTTTTGAAAACGTTCCTTTTCGTGTGCAAACTTCAATCAAATTGCTCTGGAATCTACATACACTAATCATTTTTTGTGAGGGTGATTCTATTGGACGAATTGATATCTGGAAAATGCTTAAACTTAGGCATGTCGAGTTCCTTGGTCGAAAGATGCATCTCCGGAGCGCTGACGATGATATTATTGTTATGAAGCATCTAGAGGCACTCCTAGGAGTGAAGAATCTCAATTTGAGTGAGGATGTTGTTCAAAGAATTCCCAATATCAAGAAATTATCCATAATTTATGATATGGAAGTAACTGAGGGAGTGAATTATCTCAGCTGTCTTCAGTGTCTTACTAAACTTGAATCCTTGAGTTTGTTCGTCTACTCCACCAATAACTTGAAACTCTCTTTCGCAATCGGTTTTGAGTGGGAAGACATATTGCCAATGATAGGGGCCTTGCCACTTCTTCACGAGCTCACATTAAATTTCGGTCGCTTCAAAAAAGGCGAGTGGGAAACAGTTGAAGGCCAATTCCCCAGCCTCAGGTCACTAAGCTTGAACTCTTGTCAAGATCTAGAAAACTGGACAGTGTCAGAGAGCTCCCATTTTCCATTTCTTCAGAAGCTTCGTCTTTTTAATATGAAAAAATTGAAGGAGATTCCTTCAGAAATTGGAGAAATACCAACACTCAGATCAATTGTATTGCGATATTGCAATGAATTATTGGTGTTGTCAGCTAAAGAGATATTGAAGGAGCAAGAGGATTCACAAGGAGACCAACTAGACCTTCATGTCCGTGCTGTAGTCTGGGAGAAAGATGAAGCGTTGCAGAGGCTGGCAAGTTCCAATTTTAAAGTTTCTGTGCTTCCGGCGAGGAGAAGGATGTTGCTTCATTTTAATAAACCAAAACCAAATTAATTCGGTCCGCTTTATTTGGGCCTAGACACTTGATGGGCCTTAGAATAGTATCTCTCAATAAATGTGACAAACGTCGAGTGGCTGTTTTTTTCACCTTTGAAAACTATTGCCGACAGCTTATAAGATATTCCTTGCGTCCCATAAATTTTTTCACATTTTTTTCATTTTTTCCAACGAAATTTATCACATTTTATTTTTTTACCATTTTTTGTAATGAGCCTTATATTATACTAACTCATTACAACTCACATTTTTATTATAAAACTAATTCATAAAAGTAGGATCCACTCCCCACTATTTTTTTCAATTCACTTTTCATTATATTTCTTAAAACTTATACATGGTCAAAATGTGACAAAATTTAAATAGCAATTATAATAGCAATTAGCTTTAATGTTTATTTGATACTCCTATTTCAAATAGTACGTGAATGTTATTCACAAGTATAATAGCAATTAGCTTTAATGTTTATTTGATACTCCTGTTTCAAATAGCATTGTGGATGTAGCTCATGCCACTGGAGATGCGATCGAGGTCCTAATCGATGCACCATCATAAAATAAATAGGTTTATATCAAAATTGGACAATGTTAGAGAGCTCCCACTTTCCACTAATGTGCATGTACTTTATAAACTTATTACTCCTTATGCAATGTGACAAATTCATGTATCCACCATCAGAAATAAATAGGTTTGTATTAAAATGGGATGTGATAACCTATAAAATAGCTTTATATCATAACCCATATTTATGGTGATAACCTAATAACCCTCATTTTATGAACGAAAAATATCATTTTATGAAACAGAATATCATTTTATAGAATAAAAGTATCATTTTATGCATGCTGAAAAAATATCATTTTATCGTGTATAAATATCATTTTTAGTAAAAATGATACTTTTGACCCATAAAATGACAGGGTTATTAGGTTATCACAAAAATATGAGTTAATGATATGATCGCACCCCGTATTAAAATCATGTAGGACAAATTGTTTATATTCGAATTGATCAGCATGCACATTTACATGTTTGGCAGAACGATAACATGAATTCTCTATTTATTTCAAATCATATATTCCATGTCCATGATCTGTTCAATGAAAAAGGACAGAGAATCGATGCTGTGGGCTGGAAATTTTAATGGGCCGGAAAATATTAATTTGGGTCGACTTATTTGGGCCTAGAAAATTGATGGGCCTTAGGATTGTTAAATGGCTCTACATTCTTGAATTTTACATGACCTTGGATTTATGGACTGTTGATTTGGTGACCAATTTTTATTCTTTGGGCCAAAAGCCCAATTTTATGATTTCGAATTTATGATGCTTCAACAAAATGGACTTCTTTTATGGCAATGTCTCTCTTGAATGATAAGAGATGATTTAATTTAGAATATGATCCAAAATGTTTTCTCTTGAAATACTTTATTCGTTTCATCGTACTCGCATTTTTCTTTTTGGAGCATAAATTAATGATTGAGTTACTAGCATAATATTAAATTGGTATATTAAATATAATAAAAAAACACTTATTTAACTCTAATATCTTACTTCCTCCGTCCCCGATTAAGAGTCACACTTTGACCGATTATGAGTTTTAAGAAATATGAAGAAATGTTGATTAAAAAGTTAGTGGAATGTGAGACATCAGGTTGTTACTACCTATTGTGTTTGGACCTAACAGATTTCTAATTGTAGGTCATTTATAGTTCATGAATTTCTAAATGAACTAACTTTTTAAATTCATTTTTTATTCTATTTCTTTAAAACAGGTGCCATATCAAATGCTAATAAATTATTAGGAATGGAAGAAGTATAATTTTTAGTAATAATTGGTATCAAGTGGTAGTAATATTTTATCAAAGAATAACCAGCCTGTCACGGCCAGTTGTTTATGCTTTTCATATATAAACAAAATAACGGCAATATTTATTCAAGCTAAAGATAATAATTAAATGAATAATTAAAGTAGTTAGGCCAAACGATGATGCTAATGTTTATCAAAAAGTTTCTAAAGTGTCAATTACAGTGCCCAAATACCAAATTCATCTTTAATAATTTCCTATCAAATCAATTTACACTATGTTTGTGCATTAAGTTTCAAAGAATTAAGATGGCTGCTTATGCAGCTCTGGTTTCTCTTACGCATATCATAAATGATATTGAAAGTCATCCTTCCCCTCCTATTTCTCTCGACAAGAAACAAGTGTAATCTCTCGTAGAAATAGTTACCTTCTTGCAGGAATTTCTCGAGTGCTACAAATCACCCTATGATTACAACGACGAAGCAGATCCATTGGAGATTCGCATTATGGGTGAGTAGATCTTTTCAAAATGCTTAAGCAGTTGTTATATCTTCCAAAACATGCTGATTATTTAATTTTCCATGTATATTATTGGTAAAAAAAATTGGTATAACCGAAATAACTATTTCATCATTCATGAATTTTAGCTTGATTATAGAATTAAATTTGGGTAGTTTGGTTATATTTTAGAAATTAAGTTCAATTACTTTTTAAGTCAAATCAATCAAAAAACTCAGATGAAATGGAATATGGAAAATGGATCCAAATCCCTTTTGTAGCATCCGGGTCCTCCAAAGATAGGATTCATTTTTTTATTATGGTTCAATATTTTCAAATCATTATTGACTTATTTAGGGTTTTTGATGTTATTGTTGATGTGGTAGTCCTATAATTCTTATTGTAAATTTATGTAAATGTTGGTTTTTATGAACTAAATCATGTTTGAATCCGGCCATGGGGATCTCTGTAACTCACCTCTAATTCGCATTTCAGATGCAAGTCATGTGGCGGAAGATGTGATCGAGTCCTATATAATTGACACTATTCACTTTCCTGTTGATGGTGTTGATGAACAAATCAGTTGCATCCACTTCTATCAAGATCTGCAAAATGTGATAGAAGATTTGGATATGATGAAGAAAGAGGTGGCTGGGATTACGACGAAGAAGGTAGTTCACCAGAGAAACGTGGGTTCTGATGATGCTGGTTTAAGATCCAATTCCACTGAGAAGAACCATCTCATGGTAGGGTTTGATGATGTGCTTCTTCAACTCCTGCATAGGCTTACTGATGGCAACACCAATCTCCAAATCATCCCTATCGTGGGGATGGGTGGCATCGGCAAAACTACACTTGCAAAAGGTGCGTTTGAACACAAGCTTATTAAAGATCATTTTGATATTTGTGTTTGGACTACCATTTCCCAAGATTATAATATAAGAGAAACGCTAAGGAGAGTTCTCTCTCAAGCAACAGGGTACTCGAGCAGTATGGATGAGGAAGATTTGGAATTAGAACTAAAATTACACAAGTGTTTATGGGGTAGGAGGTATCTCATTATATTGGATGATATGTGGAGTATAGATGCTTGGGATAAGTTGAAATTTTCGTTTCCTCATGGCGGTAATGGTAGTAGAATAATAGTAACAACTAGGATGTCAAACTTGGCTGACCACTTGGCTGATTCCTATAACAAATTTTACATGAGATTTCTTGACGAGGTCAGTAGTTGGTATTTGTTCTCCAAAATTGTATTTGGGGAAAAAAAAATTTCCTACTCAAATCGAGAAAATAGGAAAGAAAATTATGGAAAAGTGTAATGGACTACCTTTGTCGATTATTGTGATAGGGGGTCTAATGGAAAAATCCAAAAATACACTAGAATATTGGGAGCACATAGGGGAAAGCATAAGCTCAATAGTAAATTCAGAGAATAACGATTATTGCTTGAGAATATTGAAACTAAGCTATAAGTACTTGCCTTCCTATCTAAAGCCTTGTTTTCTATATATGGGAGTGTTTGAGGAAGATCGTTCAATTGTTGCCTCAACAATCGTCAAGCTATGGATTTCTGAAGGATTTCTTAAGCCAACAGGCAACAAAAGCTTGAAAACAATTGCCAAGGAGTGCTTAAAAGAATTAGTCGATAGAAATCTCATTCTAGTTCATGAATTGGGGTCACTTGGGAACGTAAAATACTTCAAATTCATGATTTATTAAGAGATCTATCGATAAAAGAAGCTCAAAAACAGAGGTTTTTTTACGTCATCAAAGAACAGAGGCCTCATGGAATAATTAGCCAACGGCGTATTGTTATCCCGAAAAGCACTTCAAAGGAAAATATCAACTATGCATTAGAATCTATGGCACATGCTCGTCCATATATATGTCATGATCACAAAGTTGAGCAATTCCCAAATTCTAGATATTTGAGGACTTTGAATGCTTATATTGGTGGTAGGATAAGTGAAGAGAAGTATTCCCTAGGATATGTGTTTCATTTGGTGAACTCACGATACCTTGCTCTTAATACTCATCAAAAGTTGGCAATTCCTTCTTCAATCAATCTGCTATGGAATCTGCATACACTAATTATTGATTCATGGGATTCTATTTCACCAATTGAATTCTGGGAAATGCATAAGCTTATGCACGTGGAGATCACACATGGGAAATTGCATCTCCCTGATCCTCCGATGGCTGATGACGATGTCATTATAATGGAGAATCTGGAGTCGCTCAAAGGAGTGATGAATCTCAATTTATGTGAAGACGTTGTTAAAAGAATTCCGAATATCAAAAAATTGTATATGGGATTCGATGGGAAACTGATTGAGAAAGTGTGTGATCTCAGCTATCTTCAATGTCTTATTAAGTTGGAATCCTTGCGATTGTGGATTGACTCGATCGATATTGGGAACTACGTAAACAAGATGAACTTCCCGCCCTCCCTTAAGAAGTTGATTCTCTCTGTACCATTTGATTTTGAGTTGGAAGACACACTGCTGACGATAGGTACGTTACCACTTCTTCAGAAGCTCGTATTAAATTATGGTCGCTTCAGAACACGCAAGTGGGAAACAATTGAAGGTCATTTCCCCAGTCTCAAGTCACTAAGATTGTCTGAATGTAGCAATCTAGAAAACTGGACAATGTTGGAGAGCTCCCACTTTCCACTTCTTGAGGAGCTTTTTGTCTTTGGTTTTTAGATGATTTGAAGGAGATGCCATCAGAAATTGGAGAAATATATACACTCAAATCAATTGAATTGTATTATTGAATGAATCAGCAGTGTTGTCGGCTAAACAGATATTAGAGGAGCAAGAGGATTTATACGGAGACCAACTAGACCTTCATGTTCGCGTTGAAGTCTACAAGGCACAAGGAGAGCTGCAGAGCTTGGCAAGTTCCAACTTTGAAGTTAAAAGTTCCAACTTGAGTGTTAAAATGTGATGTTTAGACTGAATTCATTTCTTCTCTCTCTTCTGTTTCTGTGACTACAAGTCAATTCAATTTCATATCTCATTTACAAATTTGGAATTTCTTTCATCATAGAATTATAAGCGTTTAGGTAAACTAGATAAAGTTTAAGGCACAATGCAAAAACTAGCTTCAGTTACAACTCAAACAAAGAAAGAAAATGATTTTTTGCTTGAAATGAGTCATTCACAATACATGAGTTTGCTTGTTGTCTTTTACAGACAAAAAAAAACCTGTATTGTAATTCTAAATCTTTTGTTTAATAGGTTAAAATATTAACCAAGACTTTAAGTTGAATATTTTTTACATGCATATTCTAATTCATATGGCTTTAGTGAAAGGGTCACGACTTCTAAATTTAGGTTCATAAATGACATGAAATTCTGCATTTATGTCGAACCATATATTCGATGTCCATGATATGTTAAGTGAAAAAAAACCAGAGAATTCAATGTTTTTTCTTGTTTATTGGGCCGGAAAAGGCTGCGGCTTCATTTTAATATACCGAAACCAAATTAACTCGGTCCGCTTTATTTGGGCCTAGACACTTGATGGGCCTTAGAATTGTTATTTCAATTGCAATTATTCCTCTGAAAATGTGTTTCACTTGGTGAATTCACGATACCTTGCTTTTAAAGCTAGGGAGCATGTGTTTCTTTCAATCAATCTTCTTTGGAATCTACACACACTAATCATTGACTGTGAAGATTATTTTGTTGCACCAATTGAAATTTGGAAAATGCATAAACTTAGGCATGCCGTCTTCCCATACAAGCATTTGTGTCTCCCGAATCCTCCGAGAATCGACAATGATGTTATTATCATGGAGAATCTAGAGGTGCTCAAAGGAGCGAGGGATCTCATATTAAGAGAGGATGTTGTTGAAAGAATTCCCAATGTCAAAAAATTGAAAATAAGGTTTTGTAATACAGTGTCCTGGGTTGGCTATCTTGAATGTCTTAGTAAACTGGTACCAAGTTCGTGCTGAAGATGAGCTTCCCACCATCCCTTAAGAAGTTGAGTCTCTTTCTAGAAAATGTTTTTGAGTGGGAAGACATACTGCCAATGATAGGTTCGTTACCACTTCTTCAGAAGCTCGTATTATGGCGAGGTCGCTTCAGAACAGGCAAGTGGGAAACAATACAAGACCAACTCCCGAGCCTCAAGTCATTAACATTGTCCTTCTTTGATGATCTGGAAAACTGGACTGTGTCAGAGAGCTCCCACTTTCCACTTCTTCAGGAGCTTTGTCTTCGAGGTATAAATGGATTGAAGATCCCTTCAGAAATTGGAGAAATACCAACACTCAGATCAATTGAATTGGAATATTGCTGTGAATCAGTTTTGCTGTCAGCTAAACAGATAATAGAGGAACAAGAGGATTTATATGGAGACCAACTAGACCTCAAGGTAACCGCTGTAGTTCTGGAGCAAGATAAAGAACATGCGAGGTTGGACAGTTCCAACTTTGAAGTTGTAGTGATTGATTATTAGCCTAATTTTAGTGAAGTCTTCTCTCTTTAATTAGTTTCTGCTACTGCAGGTTAATATTTCTGTGTAAACTTAATCTGATCAGTTTTCATTACTCATTTTGTTGGATCGTTGGCACTAGAATTTCTCCTTTGTTTTTGATTGAGATGATGGTTGTATAGTCTCTGTTTTAGGAGTTCTTATGGAGGTGAGTTTTCAAGGGAGAAAGTCTGATAATTAGATAGATGAAAAAAATGGTTCAACTTACAAAAGACTCTCCATCTCTACTAATTAAAGATGGAATACGAGACACCTTTTCTAGGAAATGAAAACACATGCTAGAGAATTAATGACTAGTGTCATAATCAGCCAACCTACTAATGACACTCTAAACAAAAAGCATAATTAAACTTTTTTTTTGCTGCACATTAACTACAGTTCTCCCTCTTAATGTGCTGCTCCATGACACCAAGAAGTTCTCTGAACTTGAAAAACTTTTCCTTTGGAAGTGCTTTGGTGAAGATGTCTGCCACTTGATCTTCGGACTTGCAAAATGTGAGCTGAACTTCACCTTCTTCAATGGCTTCACGGATGAAATGATATTTGATGTTGATGTGTCGAGTGCGGTTATGAAAAACAGGATTCTTGCTCATAGCAATTGCTGATTGGTTGTCGCAAAACAGCTCGGTAGCCTCCTTCTGCTTCATTCCAATATCACCAAGAATCTTTCTCAGCCAATACACCTGTGATGTCGCCATAGCAGCTGCAACATATTCAGCTTCGGCAGTTGACTGTGCCACACTCTCCTGCTTCTTTGAACTCCAAGAAAACACACTTGAACCAAGAGAAAATGAGTAACCCGTAGTACTCTTCATATCATCCAAACATCCGGCCCAATCGCTATCGCAATAGCCTTGCAAATTAATTTGGGCACCTTTGACATACTTGATCCCAAAATTTGTTGTGCCTTTGATGTATCTAAGAACTCTCTTTGCTGCACCAAGATGGATTTGACTTGGACTATTCATGAATCTTGACAACATACTAGAAGCAAACATAATGTCCGGTCTTGTCGCACAAAGATACAACAAACTTCCAACCATACTTCGATAGATAGAAGCATCAATCTTCTTTTCACCATCTTCTTTCTTCATTTTCTCATTCACCACCAATGGAATCAAAGTTGGGTTGCAATCACCCATTCCAAATTTTTTCAGAATATTATTTGAATACTTTCTCTGACAAATAAACACCCCATCATTTTCTTGGTATATCTCCATACCCAAGAAATGATGTAGCAGCCCCATATCACTCATTTCATATCTCTTCATCATCTCAATTTTAAAATCATGTATCATCTTCTCATCATCACCACAAAACAACAAATCATCAACATATAAAGCAACAATGAGAGTAGATGTACCTTGAGTCTTCACATACAAAGTAGACTCACTTTTGCTCCTTTCAAATCCGTGCTCAATGAAATATGCATCGATTTGGCTGTACCAAGCTCTTGATGCTTGCTTCAATCCGTACAATGCTTTCTTCAACCGATAAACTTTATCTTCGGCACCTTCGATTACAAAACCTTGAGGTTGCTCCACATAAATTTCATTGGTCAATTCTCCATTCAAGAAGGCTGATTTGATGTCAAGTTGGTATAATAACCACCCCTTTTGAGCTGCAAGAGCAATGAGCATCCGGATTGTATCCAAACGTGAAACCGGCGAAAATGTTTCATCGTAGTCAATTCCGGGTTGTTGTGTGTAGCCTTTTGCTACAAGTCTTGCCTTGTTTCTTTGAAATGATCCATCTTCATTTACTTTAACTTTGTAGACCCATTTCACTCCAATGATTTCTTTTTCTCGTGGGCGTTCGACCAACTCCCATGTCTTGTTCTTTTCAATCACATCAATTTCTTCTTGCATAGCTTTTCTCCAAGCTTCTTGCTCCATTGCTTCATCAAAATTTTCAGGTTCTATGAGGCAAACATTGCATCTCTCATAGACATCTTGCAAGCTTTTCATTCTAGGTGCAGGACTTGATGATGATGTGGACGAACTTGGATCCGAGTTAGAGCTTGAATCATTTGGGGATGAAAAATCTGCACCTTCATCACCATCTCCCTCATCTTCAACAGTTGGAGCTTGCTGTGTTTCATCAATGACTGATCCACTCTTTTGCACTTTATTTACTTCCCAATTCCAACTTGCATTTTCGTCGAATATCACATCTCGACTTGTGATAACACTTCTCGTCTTCAAGTTGTAAAGTCTATAGCCTTTGGACATGTTGCTATAGCCAACAAGTATACATTTCACACTTGTTTCATCAAGCTTTTGCCTTTTTTCTTTTGGAATTTGGGCATAGCAAACTGACCCAAAAACTCTCAAATGCTTCACTGATGGCTTTCTTCCACTCCATGCTTCAGTTGGAGTTCTATCCATCACAGCTTTTGTTGGACATCGATTCAGCAAGTATACTGCTGTATGAACGGCATCTGCCCAAAAACTTTTAAGCAATCCTTTGGCATGTATCATTGATTTTGCCATCTCCATCACCGTCCTATTCTTGCGTTCGGATACACCATTTTGTTGTGGTGTGTATCCAACACTTAGTTGTCTTCCAATGCCTTCTTCTTCACAATACTTGGTGAATTGATTTGAAGTGTACTCCTTTCCGTTGTCACTTCTTAGCACTTTGATGGTACGACCACTTTGATTCTCCACAAAGAGCTTGAATTTCCGAAAGACTTCAAACACTTCGGATTTTTGCTTCAAGAAGTAAACCCACGTCATACGAGTAAAATCATCAATGAAGAGAATGAAGTACCTGTTTCCACCATTAGAATTTATCGACATTGGTCCGCACACATCGGTGTGTACAAGCTCTAGAGGTTCCTTTGCTCTCCAAGCAACTCCTTTTGGAAACGGTAGTCGGTGATGCTTTCCAAGTGCGCATCCTTCACAGACATGCTGCTGTGTTTCTCCAATTTTTGGCAGACCATGGACCATATTTTTGTTGTGTAGTAGCTTGAGACTATTGAAGTTCAAGTGTCCAAGTCTCAAATGCCATAACCATGATTCATCCATTACTTGAGCTTTCATTGCCACATTTTCAGCATACTTGAATGTGAGAGGAAAGCTGCGACTCTTCTCCATTTGAACTTTTGCCACAATTTGCTTCGCCCCCTCTTTATCTAGTATGACACATGAATTTCCTTCGAAATGGACAGTGTATCCATGTTCAATAAGTTGTCCAACACTCAACAAATTCTGCCTCAAATCTGGTACAAGTAGCACATCACTTATGCGCTTCATCCCTTTCTTCGTGTCGACCCTTATCGTTCCTTTTCCTTGAGCTTTGACAAGAGCACCATTTCCCATCTTCACTTGAGAATTTACAGATGTATCAATGCTCACAAAGATGGACTCATCACCTGTCATGTGGTTACTACAACCACTGTCGATGTACCACACATCTTCATCTTTTTGTTTTTTGCTTTGTGAAGCATAAAACATATATTCTTCACTCTGCTTTTCTTCCAAAAAATTTGCATGTTGCTGTTGTTGTGGTTGATTGTTTGCATAGCAATCCTTTTGAAGATGACCAAACCGACTACATTTGTGGCATTTTGGCTTGTCCTTGAACCAACAATCCTTGTACTCATGGTTACTCTTTCCACAGTGAGTACACTTCTTCCCATTTTCAGCTTTGTGAAAACCTCTACCACCATGTTTGGTTTTCTCTTGACCTCTTCCACGACCATAGGTTCCACTACGATTTTGTTGGCCACCACTAAATGAAGATTCACCAACGCTTTTAACATTCAAATGCAGTTTTGATTGAAATGCACTCTCAATCGGCTTTTCCGATTGCCTTAACAGCCTTTCTCCATATGATTTCAAAGAACCCATCAACTCATGAATGCTCATTTGAGAAATGTCTTTAGTTTGCTCAATAACAGCAACTATAGCATTAAACCTTTTTGGAAGACATATCAAAATCTTTTCTATCATTCTCTGATTTGAAAGCTCTTCACCATACACTCTCATTTGATTTGTGAGCTCAATAAAACTTGAATGAAACTGATTTAAGGTTTCATTGTCTTTCATTTTTGTATTCTCAAAATCTCTTCGTAGAGTTTGGAGTTTAATGGCTCTAACCTTTTCATCTCCTCCAAATTCTTTTTGAAGAATCTCCCATGCCTCCTTTGATTTTTCAGCTCCCATGATTCGAGGGAAAATCGAATCGGCGACGGCTTGTTGGATCTTTGACAAAGCTGCAGCATCTCTTTGCTTCGTCTTCTTTAACTCCTTTATTTGAGCCGCCGTAGGATTCTCGTTTGCTTCGTCGTCGTAGCCTTCATCGACGAGCTCCCACAAGTCCAATGAGGCAAGTAGTGTCTTCATCTTCTTGCACCAAAACTCAAAGTTCTCTCCGGCAAAGATTGGTAGAGAAACATGTTGTGAGTTCTCCATTTTGTATGAGATACTCTGCTGAAACTTGACAGCAACTATTGCTCTTCCTTTCACCTTCTTGAGGCTTTTTTGTTGGAGAAATCCTAGTATTTCAACTAGGCTCTGATGCCAAACTGTTGGATCGTTGGCACTAGAATTTCTCCTTTGTTTTTGATTGAGATGATGGTTGTATAGTCTCTGTTTTAGGAGTTCTTATGGAGGTGAGTTTTCAAGGGAGAAAGTCTGATAATTAGATAGATGAAAAAAATGGTTCAACTTACAAAAGACTCTCCATCTCTACTAATTAAAGATGGAATACGAGACACCTTTTCTAGGAAATGAAAACACATGCTAGAGAATTAATGACTAGTGTCATAATCAGCCAACCTACTAATGACACTCTAAACAAAAAGCATAATTAAACTTTTTTTTTGCTGCACATTAACTACACATTTTGTGCATTTTGTTTATGTCACGTTTACCTGCTACATTATTGAGCGCATTTACAGTCGTCAATTTCTAGTATGCACTACTATAGTTTACTTTTGAAATTGTTGAGTGTTGATCAAATATTCATTATCGAATTCTGAAACACGGCCATGCTTGGTATGATGGAAAGGAATGGGTGTGGAATGGAATGGAGGTTGGAATGAAATGAGGATAAAAATGGAATGAGGATTCCATTCCATTCTTATGCTTGGTGAATGTAAGGAATACAAATGGAAAGGAATTGATATTCCTTGATTGATTCCATTCCTTTGCTTGGTGAATGACATTAAGTAGCTTTAAATCACAAAACTGGTGGTGTGCTTTCATATCCATATCCACCAAAAAAAAGAGTGAGCTACACTAAAATTGTCTGAACTGTATTCAGCAATTAACAATCAATTTTTGCCCATAACCAAGATAAACCTAGGGAAACTGTGGTAAAAAAATATTGAAAAACCCGGGGAACGAGGCCTTCTTTGCCTTCCACCTAAGCATCGCATAAAAGGCTCAAACACAATCTCTAAGAACAATCAAGCTTCAAATGGTCTTTCAGCAAAAGGAAAAAAAACAGTAAAAACCTGTTAAGGATGAAGTTCCTTAACTCGAATAATTCGCGTCGAACGTCGAGGGAGCTTTTGCCCGTCGATCAATCCGGCGTCAAATTATGGAATAAAAGGTAGTCGCCGGAGCTTTGCCGGTCGATCAAACCAGGAATGTTACGATAAAAGCATAAGTATAAAATAAAAGGATAATTATGTTTCTTCAATGTCATAGAAGAATACAATATCTCCTATTTATAAACTACTCTGACTTAGGGAACAGAAAATAAAGATCCTAATAATATATGAAAATATATGGAAAATCAATGACTAACTAAATAATAGATATGGGGAATATTTTAGGAGATATGCTCGTATCAAAACCAGTGAAGATTGCCAAGAAATCTCTGGTTTTAAATCGAAAGTGGTAAACCGGCAGCATCCCCACCTAAAATTGTCACAAATTTGGGCTAACTTACATTATTCAACATTTATTTCGATCCATTTTACTTACAAAATAACGAGATCTAAATATAATTATTTTTGAGGTAGCAATGTTTGAGAAAATATAGACAGTAATCAAAATTAAATTGCTAAATTGATGTCCATAATGTGTTCAGTGATAACAAGGGCAAAGAATCGACGCTTTTTCATGTTGAATGGGCTGGAAATTTATTTGGTCCGCCTTGTTTGGGCCTAGAAATTGATGGAATTTAACATGACCTTGAATTTATGGACTATTGATTTGGGTGACTAATTTTTATTCTTTGGGCCTAAAGCCCAATTTTATGACTTTGAACTTATGATGGTTCAACAAATCTCTTGAATAATAAGAGATGATTTAATTTAGAATATGATCCAAAATGTTTATTGAAGTATTCTCTCGTGCTATTTGCACTTTTCTCTTTGGTCGCAATTTAAGAATTCTAATATCTTAAATGGGCACCTTAATTCCTATTTAAAAGAGATATAATATGAATAGTTTAAAGCATACACCAAAAAGAATAATACGAATAGCATGGGAGAGTGGTTCCAAAAACAAATTCCATAAACTATTCACTCCTTGTCTCTTGTGAGACTGTTTGGGTGATTTTTTCACCTTTGCAAATTATTGCCGACTGCTAAGATGATAAACATTTTTTAGTCACAAATAAATTATTAGACGGCATTCAGTTGGAGAGATTAGCATGATATAATTTGGCTGACAACTTTAACGTGTTCAATTGCTAATATTGGAAATTATGTTGGCCCAATACAAATAAAGGCCAGGGTCGGCCTATCTACATGATATATTTTCTGCATTGAAATACTGGAATATCGACTATTAATCGGAGCTTCAGCTTCAACCCTCCGACTATTTTATCTCTCCACATCTCTCTTTTGTTCCCCATTATCTTTCTCCAATATTTATTTAGTCTTATAGAAAGCCAATTTCAACCAATCAACTACTAATTTATAGTATAACCAACCGAACATGGTTAGATGATATTTTGAAATCGAATTGTATTTATTTATTGACTTTATTGTTTATACAAAAGTCAATATATTTAATTTCTTAGCACTTTATTTTTCGATTTACCGTCTTTAATGTTTCTACTTTTCTTACTTACGCTTTCTTTAACTTCTATGCTCTTTCTTACATCTCGTGATCAAAAGAAACGTTAATACGGAAGGGCATCTGATTTACCTTCCAAATAGGAGTCCATTTCACATGGATTTATTGGCTAATAATTTTACTACTATTTGTGAGAACAAAAAACTCAATATTCTACTATTTTTGAAGTACTATAATTCTGGCATTTGATATTTCAAATATGTGATTGTTATTCAAAAGCAAAAAATTCAAGTTGCTCTAATTTTATGTTTATTTGTCCTTAGCAAAAGGGAAATTGTGGGTGGGGAGCTGTCAGTTGTGTCGTTTAGACAATGGAAAGCAGCTGAAAAGAATCATGCATAATTGCTATGTAGGGTCATTCTTTAATTAAAAAGTTGTTAGTAGTATTTTAAGATATCTTCAAAACAATTCTATCATATTAGTCTTCTTCATCATTGCAATTTAATCTTATTTTCATTCACACTATTATCTAATCAATCTGTTAGCATTCATGGCGGCTTATGCAGCTCTGATTTCACTTATGAGAGTCATAGATGAATTTTAGATGCAGCTCAAGCGGCTGAAGATGTGATCGAGTCATATATCATTGACACTATTCACATTTCTGCAGCAGCAACTGACGATGGTGATAGTGGAGACGATGATGATGATGATGATGGTGCTGGTGGTGATGATGATGATGGCGGTGATGGTGATGGTGATGGTGAACAAATAAGATGCATCCACTTCTACCAGGATATGCAAAATGTGATTGAAGAAGTGGATATGATCAAAAAGGAGGTGACTGGAATAACAAGGGAAAAGGTAGTGCACCATAGGAACGTGGCGAATTTAAGATCCATCAGTTCCACTGAGAAGAGCTCTAACATGGTAGGGTTTGATGATGTGCTTCTTCAACTCCTGCATAAGCTTACCGATGGAAACACCAAGCTCCAAATCATCCCTATCGTAGGGATGGGTGGAATCGGCAAAACTACTCTCACAAAAGGTGCGTTTGAACACAAGCTTATTAAAGAGCGTTTTGGTATTTGTGTGTGGGCCACCATTTCCCAAGATTATAATATAGTAGAAACTCTTAGGCAAGTTCTCTCTCGAGCAGGAGGGTCCTCGAGCAGTATGGATGAGAAAGAATTGGTAGTAGAATTACACAAATGCTTATGGGGTAGGAGGTATCTCGTTATATTGGATGATATGTGGACCATAGATGTGTGGGATAGGTTGAAATTTTCTTTTCCTGATTGTAGTAAGGGTAGTCGAATAGTGGTAACAACTAGGATGTCCAACTTGGCTGCCTACTTAACTGTTTCCTACGGAGTTTTTAAGATGAGATTTCTAGATGAGGCTAGTAGTTGGACTTTGTTCTCCAAAACTGTATTTGGGGAACAAGGTTTCCCTACTCGACTCAAGAGTATTGGAAAGAAAATTGTGGAAAAGTGTAAGGGACTTCCTTTGGCGATTGCTGTGATAGGGGGTCTAATGGCTAAATCCGAACCTACACTAGAATATTGGGAGCACATAAAGGAAAACATAAGCTCAATAGTGAATTCGGAGAATGATGATTATTGCTTGACAATATTGAAACTAAGTTATAATTATTTGCCTATCTATCTAAAGCCTTGTTTTCTTTACATGGGAGTGTTTGAGGAAGACCGTGTGCTTAGTGCTTTAGAAATTGTCGAGCTATGGGAGTCTGAAGGGTTTCTTAAACCATTAGACAACAAAAGCATGGTGACAATTGCAAAAGAGTACTTGCAGGACCTAGTTGATAGGAATCTCATTTTAGTTCATGAGTTTGGGTTACTTGGGAATGTAAAATCCTGCAAAATTCATGATTTACTAAGAGATTTATCAATGAAAGAAGCTCAAAAACAGAGGTTTTTTTATGTTTTGAGAGAAGAAAGTCCTGTGGGCATGATGAGGCAACACCGGATAGTTATTCCAAGAAGTACTTCTAAGGAAAAAATCGTCAATGCCTTTGAATCCATGTCACATGTTCGTTCTTGTTTACTATGGCGTGACAAGATTAGTGTTCTAGAATTGCCAAAATCTAGATTTATGAGGACACTACATGCATATGGACTTTCTACAAAGAGAAATACCCCAAAACCTGTGAACTCACGATACCTTGCTTTTCGAAACGTTGCTTTTCATGTGCAAACTTTAATCAAATTGCTCTGGAATCTACATACAATAATCATTATTTGTGAGGGTGATTCTATTGGACGAATTGATATCTGGAAAATGCTTAAACTTAGGCATGTCCATTTCACTGGTCGAAAGATGCTTCTCCGATCTCCCCCGAACGCTGACAATGATATTATTGTCATGAAGCATCTAGAGGTGCTCGGAGCAGTGAGGAATCTCAATTTGAGTGAAGATGTTGTTCAAAGAATTCCCAATATCAAGAAATTATATATAATTTATGATATGGTAGTAATTGAGGGAGTGAACTATCTCAGCTGTCTTCAGTGTCTTACTAAACTTGAATCCTTGTGGTTGTTCGTAGACTCCACCAATAACAGAAGGTATGTTCAGAAGATGAGCTTCCCAGACTCCCTTAAGGAGTTATTACTCTCTTTCCCATTCGGTTTTGAGTGGGAAGACATACTGCCAATGATAGGGGCCTTGCCACTTCTTCACGAGCTCACATTAATTTTCGGTCGCTTCAAAAAAGGCGAGTGGGAAACAGTTGAAGGCCAATTCCCCAGCCTCAGGTCACTAAGCTTGTTCAATTGTCAAGATCTAGAAAAGTGGACAGTGTTAGAGAGCTCCCATTTTCCATTTCTTCAGGAGCTTCGTCTTTCTCATATGAAAAAATTGAAGGAGATTCCTTCAGAAATTGGAGAAATACCAACACTCAGATCAATTGAATTGCTATATTGCAATGAATTATTGGTGTTGTCAGCTAAAGATATATTAAAGGAGCAAGAGGATTTACATGGGGACCAACTAGACCTTCGTGTTCGTGCTGTAGTCATGAAGAAAGATAAAGCGTTGCAGAGGTTGGCAAGTTCCAATTTTGAAGTTGTAGTGTCTAGTATTAATGTGTATTGATTGCTCTTCCTTTCTCTGTATTCTTCCCTCCATAATTTTAGTTAAGTCTTCTCTTTCTTTGTAAACTTAATCTGGTCAATTTTCATTTCTCATCTGCAAATTTGGAATTGCTCAGTTTTTGGAAGTGGAAAAAGAACATTGCATCTTTGTGTAAGTCAGGCATATATAGCTTCAAGATTATTGAAAAAAAAAGCTCAATGTTTACTCGTGTTTTTCATACCGTATTTGTTTGAGTGTACTATTTTTAATTTAATGAAGATTGTAGCCTTGCTTTTTTAAAATACAGTTGCTCAAGTTTTCACTTCTTCACATGCTTAAATATTATGGACATCTTCTGTAGTTATATTAACCCGTTATTGTGTGTTTCTTGGTTTGAGGACGCATTAATTGTCTCTTCTTGAAGACCAACTAAGCTATCCGGGCGGGTGACTAACTAAGCAACTATTTCTTTGTTGTCCTAACTTGTGATTCAGCATCAGTTCAAATTATATATTTTAGATTTTTAGTATTAATTTTTTCAAATCAAGGACATTCGTCTTAATGTACATCATATGGTAAACAACTACAAGTTATTCATACGGATTCTTTGCCTACATTAATTAACACAATTTATCACTACGTACTACTAGTATAAAATATGAGCAATTATGGCTTATCGAAAAGCACCAATTTGTTAAGGACCTTCTCCTTAACTGCGATCTGCAGCGTGTTTGTGGCGATCGAAAAGTGTTCCAGCGCCCTTCGTCGGGTCGGCGGAAATAATAGTTTCGAGTTGTGCGCGGGTTCTTTCCGTCGGGCAACGCGATAACTAGGGTTCGTGGAGAATTCCACAATATGTTGGAAAAATAATGAATTTATTGATTTACTGAATGAATGCAAATAATAACCATCTATTCCTATTTATAATACTCAAATACTATACCCTAACTTATTGACCAAGATAACAATTATATAGAAGGATTTGGTGAATCAAAAGATATAACTAAATAATAAGATATAGGATCGTATCACCAACTCTCACGACTTTCCAAATTAAAGACGTCATAATGTTACATCGATCATATAGTATACTACAAGAAATGCTAGAAATCTTTGAGCTGGATTCAAAGAGAAAAGTAAAAGATATAAAGACAAAATGTTAGGACAGCAAAAGAAAAACAATGAGACAAAGAGAAAGACAAAAGACAAAGGGATTTGTTTTTGTATGATTCGTTCTATTCCAATTTATGTGAGCTGGTCACCTATGAAAGCCTAATTAATTAAGAGATTTGTTTGGAATGTTGTTGTTCAGTGAAAAAAGGGCAGAGAAACGGTGGTTTTTCATGTTGGGTGGAAAATTTAATGGGCCGAAAAAAATTAATTTGGTCCTAAAGCCCCTTGACTTGGGCTCAGAAAATTGATGGGCTTCGGATTGTTTAATGCATTTGGAGAAGGGGACCGTTGATTTGAGTGACGAATTTGATTCTGTGGGCCTAAAGCCCACATAATATAATGAATTCCAATTTATTATTGTGAACTCTTTGATATGTTATAGTCTCATTGTGATTTGATCAATGCTTATTTAATAATACTATATGATTAGGAATTATCGTATGAATATGCCGTGTCTTATAAATTGTTTGAATGTTTACACACAGTGGGAGTTCTAAGACAGTGATACACACTAAACACGAGAACTCGGTTCAAAAGACTAGTCTGATAGAAGAGAGAGTCCATTTCAAGAATGAGACTCTAAGATTGCACCCTCCTTTGCCACTCCTAGTTCCAAGAATGAGTGCCCAAAGATGTGAAATAAATGGATACGAAATCCCAGTCGGAACAAGAGTGGTAGTGCAGGAATGGGTTCTGGGAAGGGACCCTGAGTATTGGACCGATGCAGGCAGTGGCGGAGCCTGAAGTTTTACGGTGGGGGGTCCAAATTACCGTGGCTCCGCCCCTGGATGCAGGGAAGTTTATATCTGAGAGATTTGAGGAAAGCTCGCATGATTTCCATGCGAGCAATCTCGAATACATTCCCTTTGGTGCGGGAAGGAGAATATGTCCTGGCATGTTGTTCGGTCTGGCAATGTAGAGATTCCACTTGCTATGCTTCTCTATCATTTCGATTGGAAAATGCCATATGGGATGAAGCATGATGAATTGGATATGACAGAGGCCTTTGGCGCGACTGTTAATAGGAAACACCCGTTGCGTATTGTTAAGCGACCTTTACGTGCACGTGTTTGACTTATTCAGGGAGCATTTACTTGAGTGGCAGAGTGTGTTAGTATGATGTTGTAGATACTGTATGTGTTGTGTTATGGAATTCAATGCAAGTAAATATATCCCGCATCGATTGTGTTAAAAGAAAAACTGATGTGCAATATGTATACCAAATACGCTATTATCTCTTGATAGATATTCTTTTGAGATAGGCATTTCTGTTTTATACGCGTAATACAATGTTTACTTAAGTAATGGCTAAAACTATTCTAAATTCTAAATTAAAGTAGTTGATACCATTTGAATTTCCTACAAGTTTGTTGCGACTGGAAACTAACTAGACTGGTCAAGCTTAAATTTTAGAGTCCTCATTTTAATCCATACATTCGATGTCGATAATGTGTTCAGTGATAAAAAGAGCAAAGAATTGACTCTTTTTCACGTTGAATGGGCTGGAAATTTAATGGGCCAAAAAAATTTATTTGGTCCGCCTTGTTTGGGCCTAGAAATTGATGGAATTTAACATGACCTTGGATTTATGGACTATTGATTTGGGTGACTAATTTTTATTCTTTGGGCCTAAAGCCCAATTTTATGACTTTGAACTTATGATGGTTTAACAAATCTCTTGAATAATAAGAGATGATTTAATTTAGAATATGATCCAAAATGTTTATTGAAGTATTCCCTCGTGCTATTTGCACTTTTCTCTTTGGTCGCAATTTATTAATTCTAATATCTTAAATAGACACCTTAATTCCTATTTAAAAGAGAAATAATATGAATAGTTTAAAACATACACCAAAAAGAATAATACGAATAGCATGGGAGAGTGGTACCAAAAACAAATTCCATAAACTATTCATTCTTTGTCTTTTGTAATACTGTTTGGGTGATTTTTTCAAGGATCATTTTGATATATGTGTGTGGGCTACCATTTCTCAAGATTATAATATAGTAGAAACTCTTAGGCAAGTTCTCTCTCGAGCAGGATGGTCCTCGAGTAGTATGGATGAGAAAGAATTGGAAGTAAAATTACACAAGTGTTTATGGGGTAGGAGGTATCTCATTATATTGGATGATATGTGGACCATAGATGTGTGGGATAGGTTGAAATTTTCGTTTCCCGGTTGCAGTGAGGGTAGTCGAATAGTGGTAACAACTAGGATGTCCAACTTGGCTGCCTACTTAACTGATACCTATGGAGTTTTTAAGATGGGATTTCTAGACAAGGCTAGTAGTTGGACTTTGTTCTCCAAAACTGTATTTGGGGAACAAGGTTTTCCTACTCAACTCGAGAGCATTGGAAAGGAAATTCTGGAAAAGTGTAATGGACTTCCTTTGGCGATTGTTGTCATAGGGGGTCTAATGGCTAAATCCGAACCTACACTAGAATATTGGGAGCACATAAAGGAAAACTTAAGCTCAATAGTGAATTCGGAGAATGATGATTATTGCTTGAGAATATCGAAACTAAGTTATAATCATTTACCTACCTATCTAAAGCCATGTTTTCTATACATGGGAGTGTTTGAGGAAGACCGTGTGCTTAGTGCTTCAACAATTGTCGAGCTATGGGATTCTGAAGGGTTTCTTAAACCACTAGACAACAAAAGCTTGGCAACAACTGCAAAAGAGTACTTGCAGGAGCTAGTTGATAGGAATCTCATTTTAGTTCATGGGTTGGGGTTACTTGGGAATGTAAAATCCTACAAAATTCATGATTTACTAAGAGATTTATCAATGAAAGAAGCACAAAACAAAGGTTTTTTTATGTTTTGAGTGAAGAAAGTCCTGTAGGCGTAATTAGCCAACACCGGATTGTTATTCCAAGAAGTACTTCTGAGGATAAAATCCGCAATGCCTTTGAATCCATGTCACACGTTCGTTCTTGTTTACTATGGTGTGACAATATTAGTGTTCTAGAATTGCCAAAATCTAGATTTCTGAGGACACTACGTGCACATGGACTCTATATAAAGAGAAATACCCCAAAACCTGTGAACTCACGATACCTTGCTCTGCATGTGCAAACTTCAATCAAATTGCTCTGGAATCTACAAAAACTAATTATTTTGGGGGAGGGTGATTATTTTAAGGGACGAATTGATTTCTGGAAAATGCTTAAACTTAGGCATGTCGATTTCATCGATCGAAGGATGCAACTCCGAGTTCCCCCCAGCGCTGACGATGATATTATTGTCATGAGGCATCTGGAGGTGCTTAGAGGAGTGAAGAATCTCAATTTGAGTGAAGATGTTGTTCAAAGAATTCCCAATATCAAGAAATTATTTATAACTTATGATATGGAAGTTGTGAGAGTTAATTGCTTAGTTGCAATGGCTAAGGCACAAGGAATGAGAGAGAAGGAAGGATCGTTGATTTGTTTAGCTGTTTTGGGTTGGGAGCTTCAGCAGCCGTCCATCTCAGAGATTGTGGGAGATTAAATCCTGGCCATAGGATTTAAGTATCTTAGTTTTCTGTTAGATAAAAAGAGATGTTAGTTAGGTCAAATGTTAACTCGGTGAATGAGCGTTGTTTTTCCCAATTTTTTCTTCTCGACGCAATACACGAAAATTCCCCAAAAATTCCTCTCAATCAAGTTCTTGTTTCTCAATTCGAATCCGCTGCAACACCGATCAGCACCAACAAGTGGCGCCGTCTGTGGGAAGGATCTTCGAAGTTTGTTCAGATCGACGGAGTGTTGAAGAATGGCAGCGGCAAAGTTCGAGATTGAGAAGTTCACAGGCCAGAACGATTTTGGTTTGTGGAAGGTCAAGATGAAGGCCGTCCTGATGCAGCAAGGTGCGTGGAGAATCTTGAAGGATGGCAAACCGCTTTCAATTGAGGGGCTGCCGGAGAAGGAGGCGGCGAAGATGGAGGAATTGGAGTACAAGGCGTATAGCACTCTCCTTCTATACCTTAATGACAGAGTTCTACGGGAGGTGCAGAAGGAGGAGACCGCGCTTGATGTGTGGGTGAAATTAGAGTCTCTATATGCTACGAAATCCACCACCAATAGGCTACATTTGAAGAACAAACTATTGGCCTTCAAGATTACAGACTCAGAAGCTCTCTTGAAACAACTTGAAGAATTTCATAGACTTCTTGATGATTTAGAGGCAATTGAGGAATCCATGAAGGATGAAGACAAGGCATTGATGCTGTTGCATGCCTTGCCAAGAAGCTATGTACATTTCAAGGAGGCTATACTTCTTGGCCGGGAGACCAAGGTGAGTTACGAAGAAGTATATCAGGCATTAAAGCTCAAGGATGTGGAAGAAGCAGATGCTCTGAGATCAGAAGAAAAGACTACATATCCAGCCCCAGAGAGCCTATACACTAAGGGGAATGACAAGAAATTCCCTCCCACCAAGAAGAAATTTAACAAGAAGGCAGATAAGGAGAAGGTAGGAGAATTTAAGGAGACAAGAAGCTGCCATCATTGCAAGAAACCAGGCCACATCAAGAAGGACTGTTTTGCATTGAAGAGGAAGCAAGCCCTTGAAAATGGGGCTGCAAAACCAAGCTTTGATTGTGTTCAGGAGGAGGAGACTCCACATGCCTTAACTGTGATGGAGAGGCTGTGTAAGGAATCATGGATCCTAGACTCGGGTGCAAGTTTTCATATGTGTCCCAGACTAGATTTGTTTGAGGAGATCATAGAAGCAAATGGTTCAGTGGTGCTGGGAAACAATCAAGTTTGCCAAATTCGGGGAATTGGTAAAATTAGATTTAGGTTGGAGGATAGCTCAACTGTAGTCCTCAGTGATGTGAGATACATTCCTGAGGTCAAAAGAAATTTGATTTCCTTAGGCTTACTGGAGAGAAAGGGGTGTTCTTTTTATTCATCTGGTGGAGTTATGGAAATCAAGAAAGGAGGAGAGCTGATGCTGAAGGGAGGCAGGAATGGTAGTCTATACTACCTATGCGGATTTGCAATAAAGTCCCCTGACCAAGTGAACACAGTGAAGGCAGATTCAATTGCAGCTTGGCACCTTAGGTTGGGGCATCCTGGTGATGGAGGAATCAGGGAATTGATCAAGAGAGAGGTCATATCTGGTAGTGGTGATAGAGGAGAGCATCCTTGTGAGGAATGCATTCTTGGTAAGGCAAAGAAGCTGCCTTATCAGAAAGGTAAACATACCTCTGTTGCACCTCTTGATTATGTGCACAGTGACTTGTGGGGGCCTTCTCCAGTTGTATCTGTTGGTGGGGGGAGGTATTACATGTCTATAATAGATGATTACTCCAGGAAATTCTAGACTTACATCCTAAAGGAGAAATCAGAGGCCTTCTCTAGGTTCAGAGATTGGTGTGCCATTGTTGAGAAAGAAAAAGGTTGTGTTGTGAAGTGCTTAAGGACTGATAATGGCTTGGAATTCCTGTCAAGAGAATTTGAGCAATTTTGTCAAAGTAAGGGCATTAAGAGGCACAGAACCGTTCCCTTAAATCCGCAGCAGAATGGAGTTGCAGAGAGGGGCAACAGGACAATTATGGAGAGGGTGAGGTGTATGTTGATTACTTCTGGTATGGAGAAGAGATTTTGGGCCGAGGCTGTTGCCACTGCAGTGAAGCTCATCAACAAATGCCCATCTTCCAGCATAGGTGGTGATACACCAGACTTAAGGTGGTGTGGCAGCTATGGAGACTACTCTCAGCTGAGAACTTTTGGCTGTAAGGCTTTCGCATATCTCAAGCAGACCAAGCTTGATGCAAGGGCTCAGAAATGTGTGATGTTAGGCTATCAACAAGGTGTAAAGGGTTACAGACTGTGGTGTATTGAACCAGGGAATCAAAGAGTGGTTATCAGCAGAGATGTAACATTTGTGGAGGATGATATGCCTTTCAAGAGATCTGAAGAAAAAGCCCAACATTCCCTGATAGACACTGAGATGGGAGTTGAGAGTCAGAAACATGTTGTGCAGGCTGAGGCTGGTGGGCCTAATGAAAGTGAGATGCTGGGTTCAGATGAAAATGAGGATGAAGTTGAAAATGAACCTCCACAACCAGGCATCAAGAGCTATCAACTGGCTCGAGATAGAACCAGAAGAAAAAATGTGAGACCTCCGGCCAGATTTGCAGATGAAGATTTGTTGTATTTTGCATTATGTGTTGCTGAGGAGATAGAGTTTTCAGAACCAGGATCTTATAAAGAAGCAATGAATTGCAGAGAAAGAGATAAATGGCTTAAAGCAATGATTGATGAGATTGATTCCCTCATCAAGAATGGTACGTGGATTCTGGTGGATAAGGTGGATGGCAGGAAGCTTGTGAGCTGCAAGTGGCTATTCAAAAAGAAGATAGAGACAGCAGACAATGAGCTCATTAGGTTCAAAGCAAGGCTTGTAGCAAGAGGGTTTACTCAGGAACATGGAGTGGACTACACTGAGGTATTCTCACCAGTTGTTAAGCATACCTCGATTAGGATTTTATTGGCTGTTGTGGCTAAGCTGGACTGGGAGTTGGAACAACTAGATGTGAAAACAGCTTTTCTACATGGGGATCTGGAGGAAACCATATATATGAGCCAGCCAGAAGGTTTTGTGAAGCAAGGGATGGAAGACAAGGTATGCCTACTCAAGAAAAGCATATATGGACTAAAGCAAGCTAGTAGGCAATGGCACAAGAAATTTGATGATTTTGTGCTGAGGAATGGCTTTGAAAGATCAAGTTATGATGAATGTGTATACATAAAGAGGAAGAAAGGTGTGGCAGTTGCTTATCTGCTACTATATGTAGACGATATGTTGGTGGCAGGTGCTTCAAAGGCTGAGGTTCAGAAGGTCAAGGATGATTTGAGTCTAGCTTTTGAGATGAAGGATTTGGGGGCAGCCAAACGTATTCTAGGCATGAATATTGTGAGAAACAGAGAAAGAAAAGAGATTTGGCTGAACCAGAGTGATTATATCTCCAGAATCATCAAGAGGTTAAGAATGGAGACTACAAAATCAACTGCAACACCTATGGCCCAACACTTCAGGTTGACTGTGGAGCAGGCACCAAAAGGCGAAGAAGAGAGGCTGGAGATGCAGAACATTCCCTATGCTAACATAGTGGGGAGTGTAATGTATGCTATGGTTGGGACCAGACCTGATGTAGCCCAGGCCATTAGCTCTACTAGTAGGTTCATGAGCAACTATGGTAAAGATCATTGGTTGGCCTTAAGGTGGATTCTTAGGTATCTGAAGGGAGCAGGGGATCTGGGAATATTGTTTAGTAGCAGCTCATACAATGGGGAAGATGCTCTGGTAGGTTTCTGTGATAGTGATTTTGCAGGGAGTATAGATACCAGAAAATCTCAAACTGGATACATATTCACCATGTATGGAGCGGCTGTTAGTTGGAGATCAAGCCTGCAAAAGGTGGTGGCTTTGTCCACCACAGAGGCTGAGTACATGGCCCTAACTTCGGCTGTGAAAGAGAGCTTTTGGCTCAAGGGAATAGCTGCTGATTTTGGGGTGGAGCAGCAGGTTGTAGCTATTGGCTGTGACAACAATGGGGCTTTGAGTTTGGCAAAGCACCAAGTCTTCCATGAGCGCAGTAAGCACATCGACGTGCGGCTGCATTTTGTGAGGGAAGAGGTGGAGAAAGGAACGGTAAAGCTGTTCAAAGTTCACACGACAGATAACCCGGCCGACATGCTAACCAAACCACTGCCAAAGGAGAAGTTTGAGCTTTGTCTAGAGATGGTTGGTATGAAAGGCGGGAATACTGAGTGATTTCATCTAAGCAATGAAGGTGGAGATTTGTGAGAGTTAATTGCTTAGTTGCAATGGCTAAGGCACAAGGAATGAGAGAGAAGGAAGGATCGTTGATTTGTTTAGCTGTTTTGGGTTGGGAGCTTCAGCAGCCGTCCATCTCAGAGATTGTGGGAGATTAAATCCTGGCCATAGGATTTAAGTATCTTAGTTTTCTGTTAGATAAAAAGAGATGTTAGTTAGGTCAAATGTTAACTCGGTGAATGAGCGTTGTTTTTCCCAATTTTTTCTTCTCGACGCAATACACGAAAATTCCCCAAAAATTCCTCTCAATCAAGTTCTTGTTTCTCAATTCGAATCCGCTGCAACACCGATCAGCACCAACAGAAGTAATTGAGGGAGTGAACTATCTCAGCTGTCTTCAGTGTCTTACTAAACTTGAATTCTTGTGGTTGTTCGTAGACTCCACCAATAACGGAAGGTATGTTCAGAAGATGAGCTTCCCAGACTCCCTTAAGGAGTTGAAACTCTCTTTCCCAATCGGTTTTGAGTGGGAAGACATACTGCCCATGATAGGGGCCTTACCACTTCTTCACGAGCTCACATTAATTTTCGGTCGCTTCGAAAAAGGCGAGTGGGAAACAGTTGAAGGCCAATTCCCCAGCCTCAAGTCACTAAGATTGGACTCTTGTCAAGATCTAGAAAACTGGATAGTGTCAGAGAGCTCCCATTTTCCATTTCTTCAGAAGCTTCGTCTTTATAAAATGAAAAAATTTTAATGGGCCGAAAAATATTAATTTGGGTCGATTTATTTGGGCCTAGAAAATTGATGGGCCTTAGGATTGTTAAATGGCTCTACATTCTTGAATTTTACATTACCTTTTATGGGCTGTTGATTTGGTGACCAATTTTTATTCTTTGGGCCTAAAGCCCAATTTTATGACTTCGAATTTATGATGCTTCAACAAAATGGACTTCTTTTATGGCAATGTCTCTCTTGAATGATAAGAGATGATTTAATTTGGAATATGATCCAAAATGTTTTCTCTTGAAATACTCTATTTGTTTCATCATACGCACATTTTTCTTTTTGGATCATAAATTAAGAATTGAGTAATTAGTGTAATATTAAATTGGTATATTAAATATAATAAATAAACATTTATTTAACTCTAATATCTTACTCCCTCCGTCCCCGATTAAGAGTCACACTTTGATCGGATACGAGTTTTAAGAAATGTAAACAAAAGTTGGTTGAAAAAGTTAGTGGAATGTGAGACTCATTTTTTATATTGGTTTTATAAGAAAATTTGAGTGAATTGAGCTAGTGGAATGTGAGACCTACTTACTATTTATGGTAAAAATGAATTGTGACTTTTAATTTATGACGGACCGAAATAGAAAAGTGTGGATCTTTATCGGAGACGGAGGGAGTAATTATAGTATTTTAATTTTTTTACTTAAAATAAATATAGTGCAACAAGTTTAGGACGGGTTGAACAAGAAAAATGTGCATAGCATAGCATAGAATAGGACAGAGATAGTACTCCATATGATTTGGAATTGTTGTATGAATATGCCATGTTTTATGGAGTACTACTCCCTCCGTCCCGGCTAAGATGACACATTTTTTGTCGGCACTGGATTTTAGGAGTTATTGGTTAAAGTGTTTAATTGGAGAGAGAAAATGTGGGTGTAAGTATTAAAATAGAGAGAGAAAGAGAGATGAATAATTTAATAGGAGTGAGAAAAAGTGGTTGGGTGTATTAATTGGAGAGATAAAGTTACCAAAAAAGGAAATGTGTCATCTTAGTTGGAATAAACTAAAAAGAAAAACGTGTCATCTTAAGCGAGACAGGGGGAGTAGTAGATATGGTTTGAATGTTAAAAAACAAAATCCATAAACTATTCACTCTTTGGTTCGTGTGATGATAGATAAATAAAGTGAATATTATTCACGAACGAAAAGGAGGTACTATATTTAATTATTACTTATTTATATTAAAATGAAAATGAAGATAGGTAAATTATTATTGTTGATTTGACAATACTAGGGTAAGCCACGTGAATGCTATCAAACAAGGGAAGAAAGCTGTGTAAACAATAATACTTTGTCCTTTGCCCACATGGGGCAAGCCCACATGGAAAAGTACTCCCTTCGTTATGTAAGAACGGAGGCTTTTCTTTTCGACACGGAGATTAAGAAAAATTATATTAGGTAAGTTAAGCAAAAGGAGAGTAAAGTGGAAAATGAAAAAGATAGTAAGATGAAGAAAGAATAAAGTAAAAGAGAGTAAAGTAGGTGTTGAAAAAGTATTGATTTTTACTTAAAAAAGGAAATGACTTTATATAATTAAGGATTGATTCTTACCATGTTGACCGTATTCTCTTTTTATTAACTTATAAAATGGAGTAGCAATAAATAAAATCTCGTGCTACAAAATAAACGTTTCATAGTAGTGGAGTCATTTTATCATTTTGATACGTTTCATATTTCATAGTAGTGGAGTCATTTTTATTTATAATAAAAGTCTAACATATTTTTTTACTTACTTTAGTCTTCCTTATTTTATTTTCTCTATTTTTTCATTTCATATTTTATTCTTCCTTTACTTAACTCATTTAACTTAATTTTTTTTTAAATCGCATGCCGAAAAGAAACGCCTCAAATGCTATGGAACGGTCGAGTATTATTTACGGTGTGACAAAACAATTGCAGCCATGTGACAACAGTAAGAAAAAGAATGGCAGCTTTAAACATGAATGGACAAGTACTTGGTAGGTAAGAAAAACAATTTGTTAAGATATATTCCATACTCAATAAATTAGTAGTACTCCGTATGTATAAATTACTCTCTTTGTTCTATTAAAAATGAAATGCTTTTCTTTTTTGTAGTCTTATTAAAAATGAAACGTTTTCAAAATGAAAACACTATTATTTCTACTTTTTACATCTTTCTTACTATATTCTCTTTTTATTAACTTATAAAATAGCAATAAATAAAATCTCGTGCTAAAAAATAAACGTTTCATATTTAATGAGTACTACTCCCTCTGTTTCATAATAGTGGAGTCATTTTGCCATTTTGATATGTTTCATAGTAGTGGAGTCATTTTCATTTATAATAAAAGTCAACATATTTTTTTCTCTTACTTTACTCTTTTTCTTATTTTATTCTCTCTATTTTTTCATTTCATATTTTATTCTTCCTTTACTTGACCCATTTAACTTAATTTTTTTAAATCATGTGTAGAAAAGAAATACCTCCACTACTATGGATCGGAAGGAGTATTATTTACGGTGTGACAAAACAATTGCAGCCACGTGACAGCGGTAAGAAAAAGAATGGCAGCTTTAAACATGAAAGGACAAGTACTCGGTAGGTATGATAATTCATAGTCCAACAACTTCAATTCATTTTCGCATTTGATTTCAAAAAGCAGCACATATTCCATTTCTCTACCACAATATCACATTTCTCTTCTTCTTTCATCTCCTCAATTTGAACTAATTTTCTGAGCTTTGATGGCGGCTTATGCATCTCTGATTTCTCTTATGAGAGTCATAGATGATATTGAAACTCATCCATCCCCTCCAATTTTTCTCGATAAACAACAAGTTGAATCGCTCAATGAAAAACTTGTGTTTTTGCAGGAATTTCTCGAAAGCTATAACTCTCCTTATGCATACAGCGACGAAGCAGATCCGTTGGAGATGCGCATTGTAGATACAGCTCAAGCGGCCGAAGATGTGATCGAGTCATATATCATCGACACTATCCAGCTCTCTGCAGCAGCAGCAACTGAGGATGGTGCTGGTGGAGATGATGATGGTGCTAGTGGTTATGATGATGATGATGGTGGTGGTGGTGGTGATAATGATGAAGATGGTGGTGAACAAATCAGTTGCATCCACTTCTATCAGGATCTGCAGAATGTGATTGAAGAACTTGATTTGCTCAAGAAAGAGGTGGCTGGGATTAACAGGGAGAAGGAAGTTCACCAGAGAAACATGGGTTCTAATGACGGTGGTTTAAGATCCAGTAGTTCCACAGAGAACAACCCTGTCATGGTAGGGTTTGATGATGTGCTTCTTCAACTCTTGGATAGGCTAACTGATGGAAACACCAGTCGCCAAATCATCCCTATCGTGGGGATGGGTGGAATCGGCAAAACTACTCTCGCAAAAGGTGCGTTCGAACACAAGCTTATTAAAGAGCGTTTTGGTATTTGTGTGTGGACTACCATTTCCCAAGATTATAATATAGTAGAAACTCTTAGAGAAGTTCTCTCTCAAGCAGGAGGGTCCTCGAGCAGTATGGATGAGAAAGAATTGGTAGTACAATTACACAAACGCTTATGGGGTAGGAGATATCTCATTATATTGGATGATATGTGGAGTATAGATGTGTGGGATAAGTTGAAATTTTCCTTTCCTGATTGTTGTAATAGTAGTCGAATACTAGTCACAACTAGGATGTTGAACTTGGCTGCCCACTTGACTGATTCCTATAACGTCTTCAAGATGGGATTTCTAGATGAGGCTGGTAGTTGGACTTTGTTCTCCAAAACTGTATTTGGAGAACAAAGTTTTCCTACCCAACTCGAGAGCATTGGAAAGAAAATTGTGGAAAAGTGTAATGGACTTCCTTTGGCCATTGCTGTGATAGGGGGTCTAATGGCTAAATCCGAACCTACACTAGAATATTGGGAGCACATAAAGGGAAACTTAAGCTCAATAGTGAATTCGGAGAATGATGATTATTGCTTGACAATATTGAAACTAAGTTATAATTATTTGCCTACCTATCTAAAGCCTTGTTTTCTTTACATGGGAGTGTTTGAGGAAGACCGTGTGCTTAGTGCTTCAGAAATTGTCAAGCTATGGGAGTCTGGAGGGTTTCTTAAACCATTAGACAATAAAAGCTTGACAACAATTGCAAATGAGTACTTGCAGGAGCTAGTTGATAGGAATCTCATTTTAGTTCGTGGGTTGGATTTACTTGGGAATGTAAAATACTGCCAAATCCATGATTTACTAAGAGATTTATCAATGAAAGAAGCTCAGAAACAGAGGTTTTTTCATGTTTTGAGAGAAGAAAGTCCTGAAGGCGTAATTAGACAACACCGGATTGTTATTCCAAGAAGTACTTCTAAGGAAAAAATCCGCAATGCCTTTGAATCCATGTCACATGTTCGTTCTTGTTTCCTATGGCGTGTCAATATTAGTGTTCTAGAATTGCCAAAATCTAGATTTCTGAGGACACTACATGCATATAGACTTTATACAATGAGAAATACCCCAAAACATGTGAACTCACGATACCTTGCTTTTCGAAACGTTCCTCTGCATGTGCAAACTTCAATAAAATTGCTCTGGAATCTACATACACTATTCATTGTTTGTGAGGTTGATTCTATGGGACGAATTGATATTTGGAAAATGCTTAAACTTAGGCATGTCGAGTTCTATGATGGAACGATGCATCTCCGAGCTCCCCCGAACGCTGACAATGATATTATTGTCATGAAGCATCTAGAACTGCTCAAAGGAGTGAGGAATCTCAATTTGAGTGAAGATGTTGTTCAAAGAATTCCCAATATCAAGAACTTAGAAATAACTTATGATATGGAAGTAATTGAGGGAGTGAACTATCTCAGCTGCATTCAGTGTCTTACTAAACTTGAATCCTTGGGGCTGTTCGTCTACTCCACCAATAACGGAAGGTATGTTCAGAAGATGAGCTTCCCAGACTCCCTTAAGGAGTTACAACTCTCTTTCCCAATCGGTTTTGAGTGGGAAGACATACTGCCAATGATAGGGGCCTTACCACTTCTTCACGAGCTCACATTAATTTCCGGTCGCTTCAAAAAAGGCGAGTGGGAAACAGTTGAAGGCCAATTCCCCAGCCTCAGGTCACTAAGCTTGGCCTCTTGTCAAGATCTAGAAAAGTGGACAGTGTCAGAGAGCTCCCATTTTCCATTTCTTCAGAAGCTTCGTCTTTGTGAAATGAAAAACTTGAAGGAGATTCCTTCAGAAATCGGAGAAATACCAACACTCAGATCAATTGAAGTGCAACTTTGCAATGAATTATTGGTGTTGTCAGCTAAAGAGATGTTGAAGGAGCAAGAGGATTCACAAGGAGACCAACTAGACCTTCATGTCCGTGCTTCCATCGAGTATAAAGATAAAGCATTGCAGAGGCTGGCAAGTTCCAATTTTGAAGTTGTAGTGTCTACTTTCTAGTGTTAATGTGTATTGATCGCTCTTCTTTTTTCTTAATTATTTCCTTGTAAAATTAATCAGATCAATTTTTCATTTCTCATCTTGCATATTTGGAATTGCTTTGATACTACACACTGAGTTTTTGAAGTGATAAAGGAACAATGCATCCTGTTTAAGAGAGACAATATATACCTTCTACATTAATGATCACATGTTACAGTCGTCAATTTCCAGTATGCATGCATATCGAAATTGTTGAGTGTTGATGAAAAATTTGATGAAATATTCATTCCCCATTTCTGAAACGCTAAATGCCCAGATTTTGATTTACGTGAGGATAATTCGATGAAATGCTAGAGTAGTCTATAAAATTAATTGGGACGTAGATTTTTTTTAGTGCTCAACTTAGTTGGGACGTAGGGATTACAATTAATGGTCTGTTTCATGGTTATTTTCAAATGGATTGGTTAAGAGTTACTTCATCCGTCCGCCATTAGGAGTCCTGTTCATGGGCAGCACGAGTTTTAAAAAATATTAAGAAAAGTGGGTGGAAAAAAAGTTAGTGGAATAGAGGTCCCAGTTGTATATATTAGTTTCAAATGAAATGTGAGTGGGATGAATTAGTGGAAGGTGAGACCTATTAACTTATTACCATTTATGGTAAAAGTGAATCGGGACTCTTATTTGCTGATGGACTAAAATGGAAAAAAACGGGACTCTTATTCGGGGACGGATGGAGTAAGACTTAAGAGTATTATCATAAAATCAAATCTATTTTTGTTAAAGTGCAAAACTAACAAAGGGCTTATTTGTTGGTTTCGAAATTTTAATATCAAAACGTTGCTTAATAAAACAACAACATAATTCGAGCATCATATTAAATATCATAATTTGAAAAGAAAAATATTAAATTAACACATTTTACGTGAGAATTAATAGTAGTATTGATAACACGAAAATGAACAATAATTATGCTCAAATTTGGGCTTTGTAAAGAATTGATGTCAGGAGAAGCCCACTTTGGACTAGAAAGTTATTGGTGATCTATGGGAATAAATTACTCCATCTAAAAAGAAAAAATAAGTACTCCTATGTACTTTCAAAGAATCGCTCATCATTTCATTGAATTTTTCTTCTAGTTAATGAATTGATAAATATGGGGATGAGTTCTTCTAGTAGCTGTGATCATATGGCCAGATAAAATAAATCATCAATCTCTAGTCTCTCCACCTAATTTAAGTGATGCATTTTATTTTTTTATAAAAATTTTAAAAAATAATATTTAATTAATTAAATGAAGAGATAATAAAATATAGGATAGATGAGAGAGTAAGAATAAATTACAAAATATCAAACCGTGTGACATTCGATTCATACCTCATAGAAGTCTCTTCTTAACTACCCTTTGCCTCTTAACTTTGTGTCCTGATCAAAGATAAAGAGGAAAAGAATCATCAAACTCTTGAAGCATTGCTGAAATCAAATGAGAAGAAGTCACAACTCAATAAACGAGTAAGAGAGTACAATAAACGTTACTTGGTGGATGATGCGGAGCTCTAGACTTAGGCATGCCTCTTGGGAAGTCGGAGAACAATTTGGCAACGGAACGGCCACAAATCTGATGGTGCTTCTTCCGAGGAAGAGGAAGAAATATTGAAGTACACTTCAACAGATACATCAAGAGATTATCACCAACCTAATATTTGTCATTACCACACCAATCAATCAAGCCCAATGTGCAAATATACCTAGAAAATAGTACTACATATTATCTCATTCGCTTACCCTACTAAAGAGGACAGCCCACTTTGCGGATGTCAGTTCATCAAAACCGTCGGACTACACTGGCTCTCTCTTGAATGACAAGAGATGATTTAATTTAGAATATGATCCAAAAGCATAGACTGATAGAAGAGAGAGTCCATTCAAGAATGAGACTCTAAGATTGCACCCTCCGTTGCCACTCCTAGTTCCAAGAATGAGTGCCCAAAGATGTGAAATAAATGGATACGAAATCCCAGCCGGAACAAGAGTGGTAGTGCAAGGATGGGTACTTGGATGGGACCCCGAGTACTGGAACGATGCTGAGAAGTTTATACCTGAGAGATTTGAGGAAAGCTCGCATGATTTCCATGCGAGCAATCTCGAATACATGCCCTTTGGCGCGGGAAGGAGAATATGTCCTGGCATGTTGTTCGGTCTGGCAAATGTGGAGATTCCACTTGCTATGCTTCTCTTTCATTTCGATTGGAAAATGCCATATGGGATGAAGCATGATGAATTGGATATGACGGAGGCCTTTGGCGCGACTGTTAATAGGAAACACCCGTTGCGCTTGATTCCTATTGTTAAGCGACCTTTACTGCGTGCACGTTTTTGACTTATTCAATGAGCGTTTACTTTGAGTGGTAAGTGTGTTAAGTTGATATTGTATGTAATGTGTTACAGATTCCAACGCAAGTAAATACTCCATCTATCCCAATAAATATGAAATATTTGGTTTTTGGTACGAGATGTTAGACAATGTTATTTTGTGAATTAACGAAGAAAGGATAAAATAATAGAGATGATAAAAAAAGATAGGGTTGGTTCTAAGCTTATAGATTTATATTAAATCTGGGCTACAAATTCAGGCTCAATTCTGGGCTTTGTAATAAAGTGAATATGTGCAAAAAGCCCACTTTTTTAACAATAGATTTGGAATAGAAGTTTATTTTTGAGCTGAGCCCAATGAGGTTATGGAGCGATCCACATAAATAAATGATCTAAAAAAGTATTATTAACTTTCACATCAATTCGGCCATAAATAAATCGTCCATCATTTTATTCAATTTTATTACTGTACATAAATAGATAAATGAATTATTATTCGCATTAGAACCAGTATATTTCTAAAATACTATTGCAGTACAAATTTAGAGGTGAAATCGCATTAGAATCATTTTATTCAATTTTTTTATTGATATAAATTTCTTGAAATCGCTCCTTGTCGATTACCGCCAAATTTAGAGGTGAAATTAGTACTCCCTCCGTCCCGCTTTAGCAGTTCCATTGACTTTTCTGCCATCTTTTTGTAAAAATGATAAAAAATAGTTAAAGTAGAAAAATGGTAAAGTAAGAGCGACAATAACGTAGATAAGACGTTTTTCTATATTATTCTCTCTCTTAATTTCTCATTTCTCCTTTTTAACTATTTTTTATTGTTTTTACAAAAAGAGGACAGAAAAGTCAATGGGACTGCTAAAGCGGGACGGATGGAGTAATATTTTGCCCCTAATTTTGTGGCAGTTTGCAGTTGCTACTGAATTGTGATTGAAATTCGTCGGAAGAGGATCTTTGGTTTAGATGATGTCACAATAATTTTACATGTTTCTAAAGATTAACTTAGTTGCCTTAATCTTCCAAAGATTAACTTAAAAGCATCCTAATAAAACTTTGAATGCACGCTAGGTGTTTGACTATAGTTGATTAACTTGATTTACCTTAAAAAAAATTCATTTTTGATGATTATTTACCAATGGATTTCTCGGCTAACAGATTTACCAAAAAATCCATTTCCTTTTTTTGAAAGGCTAAAATTCAATTTGTAAAAGGTCTTATAAGTGGATTTTAATAATTTCAGTGTGTGGTTGTTATTCACAAGAACAAAAGTAACTTATCTTTAAGTTTATTTGTTGTTTTGCTAAAAGGAAATTGTGAGAATGGATGCCAGCTGCAAAGATTATGTATATTTCATGGATAATTATAATGTAGGGTCATTCTTGAATTGAAACGTCCATAGCCACACAATTGCAATATTTTCAACAATATCACTTTGGTCTTCTTTCTTTCATGTTTGCATTTTAACTCATTTTCATTCACACTGCTCAAGTATTCAGTTTCCGAGCTTTCATGGCGGCTTATGCAGCTCTGATTTCTCTTATGAAAGTCATAGATGATATTGAAACTCATCCATTCCCTCCGATTTTTCTCGATAAACAACAAGTTGAATCGCTCACTGAAAAACTTGTGTTTTTGCAGGAATTTCTCGAAAGCTATAACTCTCCTTATGCATACAGCGACGAAGCAGATCCGTTGGAGATGCGCATTGTAGATGCAGCTCAAGCGGCCGAAGATGTGATCGAGTCATATATCATTGACACTATTCACCTTTCTGCAGCAGCAACTGGCGATGGTACTGGTGGAGATGATGATGATGATGGTGCTAGTGGTGATGATGATGGCGGTAATGGTGATGGTGATGGTGATGGTGAACAAATTAGTTGCATCCACTTCTATCAGGATCTGCAAAATGTGATTGAAGAAGTGGATATGATCAAAAAGGAGGTGACTGGAATAACAAGGGAAAAGGTAGTGCACCAGAGGAACGTGGCGGATTTACGATCCAGTAGTTCCACTGAGAAGAACCTTATCATGGTAGGGTTTGATGATGTGCTTCTTCAACTCTTGGATAGGCTTACTGATGGAAACACCAATCGCCAAATCATCCCTATCGTGGGGATGGGTGGAATCGGCAAAACTACTCTCGCAAAAGGTGCGTTCGAACACAAGCTTATTAAAGAGCGTTTTGGTATTTGTGTGTGGACTACCATTTCCCAAGATTATAATATAGTAGAAACTCTTAGAGAAGTTCTCTCTCGAGCAGGAGGGTCCTCGAGCAGTATGGATGAGAAAGAATTGGTAGTAAAATTATACCAGTATTTATGGGGTAGGAGATATCTCATTATATTAGATGATATATGGAGTATAGATGTGTGGGATAAGTTGAAATTTTCCTTTCCTGATTGTTGTAATAGTAGTCGAATACTAGTCACAACTAGGATGTTGAACTTGGCTGCCCACTTGACTGATTCCTATAATGTCTTCAAGATGGGATTTCTAGATGAGGCTGGTAGTTGGACTTTGTTCTCCAAAACTGTATTTGGGGAACAAGGTTTCCCTACTCAACTCAAGAGTATTGGAAAGAAAATTGTGGAAAAGTGTAAGGGACTTCCTTTGGCAATTGCTGTGATAGGGGGTCTAATGGCTAAATCCGAACCTACAGTAGAATATTGGGAGCACATAAAGGAAAACATAAGCTCAATAGTGAATTCGGAGAATGATGATTATTGCTTGACAATATTGAAACTAAGTTATAATTATTTGCCTACCTATCTAAAGCCTTGTTTTCTTTACATGGGAGTGTTTGAGGAAGACCGTGTGCTTAGTGCTTCAGAAATTGCCGAGCTATGGGAGTCTGAAGGGTTTCTTAAACCATTAGACAACAAAAGCATGGTAACAATTGCAAAAGAGCACTTGCAGGAGCTAGTTGATAGGAATCTCATTTTAGTTGAGGAGTTTGGGTTACTCGGGAATGTTAAATTCTGCAAAATTCATGATTTACTAAGAGATTTATCAATGAAAGAAGCTCAAAAACAGAGGTTTTTTAATGTTTTGAGAGAAGAAAGTCTTGTAGGCGTAATTAGCCAACACCGGATTGTTATTCCAAGAAGTACTTCTGAGGAAAAAATCCTCAATGCCTTTGAATCCATGTCACATGTCCGTTCTTGTTTACTATGGTGTGACAAGATTAGTGATCTAGAATTGCCAAAATCTAGATTTCCGAGGACACTACATGCATATGGACTTTATACAAAGAGAAATACCCCAAAACCTGTGAACTCACGATACCTTGCTTTTCGAAACGTTCCTTTTCATGTGCAAACTTCAATCAAATTGCTTTGGAATCTACATACACTATTCATTTTTTGTGATGGTGTTTCTATGGAACGAATTGATATTTGGAAAATGCTTAAACTTAGGCATTTCGAGTTCAATAATCGAATGATGCATCTCCGAGCTCCCCCGAGCGCTGATGATGATATTATTGTCATGAAGCATCTAGAGGTGGTCAGAGGAGTGAAGAATCTCAATTTGAGTGAAGATGTTGTTCAAAGAATTCCCAATATCAAGCAATTATCCATAACTTATGATATGGAAGTAATTGAGGGAGTGAACTATCTCAGCTGAAGATACTTCAGTGTCTTACTAAACTTGAATCCTTGAGGCTGTTCGTAGACTCCACCAATAACGGAAGGTATGTTCAGAAGATGAGCTTCTCAGACTCCCTTAAGAAGTTGAATCTCGATTTACCAATCGGTTTTGAGTGGGAAGACATACTGCCAATGATAGGTGCCTTACCACTTCTTCACAAGCTCACATTAATTTTCGGTCGCTTCAAAAAAGGCGAGTGGAAAACAGTTGAAGGCCAATTCCCAAGCCTCAGATCACTAAGCTTGGTCTCTTGTCAAGATCTAGAAAAGTGGCCAGTGTCAGAGAGCTCCCATTTTCCATTTCTTCAGAAGCTTCGTCTTTGTGAAATGAAAAAATTGAAGGAGATTCCTTCAGAAATTGGAGAAATACCAACACTCAGATCGATTGAATTGAATCTTTGCAATGAATTATTGGTGTTGTCAGCTAAAGAGATATTGAAGGAGCAAGAGGATTTACAAGGAGACCAACTAGACCTTCATGTTCGTGTTGTAGTCGAGAAGAAAGATAAAGCGTCGCAGAGGCTGGCAAGTTCCAATTTTGAAGTTGTAGTGCTTCCTTTCTAGTGTTAGTGTGTATTGATCGCTCTTCTTTTCTTTGTATTCTTCCCTCCATAATTTTAGTGAAGCCTTCTCTTTCCTTCTGTGCCTCAAGTTGTTAGTATTTCCTTGTAAACTTAATCATATCAATTTTCATTTCTCATCTTGCAAATTTGGAATTGCTCCCGCATAATATTTCAAAAATTTGTTAGTACAATTGAGATTATGAAAACTTTATTAAATTCCAGCATATATAGTTATTTTGCAAAAATAAAAAATAAAAATTCAAGAATTATAACCCAAACCAACAATTATGAAATTAAGTCGAATATGTTGTATATACTTTTATAAGTGTAATAATTTTGGTAAAACGAATTTGGATAATTTTTAATGTGACTAATTCATGTATGCAAGAGAATGGTTAGGAACAAGTACTCCCTCCGTTCCACGGTAATAGAGGCGTTTCGTTTTGAGTTCTCATTTTGAAAAAATTATAATAAATAGTTAAAGTGGAGAGAGAGTAAAGTAAGAAAGAGAATAATGTAGTGAAAAGTCTTATCTACAATATTATTTCTCTTACTTTACTCTTTCTTCACTCTAACTATTTATTATTATTTTTTCAAAATGAGTGCTCAAAATGAAACGGCTCTATTACTGTGGAACGGGTAGAATATAATATTTAGATTATTACTAATTTAGATGGAAATTTGAAATAGAATTGAAAAAATCACTAGTATATTCTATTTTTGACTCAATGTAAGGGAAGTAAACTGTGCTTCAAAACCTGTGACACTTCTTCTGAACTCAATTAAAGTAATTAAATTAAAAAATATATGTTAAATAAGTCGTGATCGATTTTGTAACTAAGGTAAATTAGGCCTAAAACAAAAAAAGCCAATGCTTCGATGCAGGCCACATATTCGGGCCTATTTATGGGCTTTGAAAGAATTGTTATGTGGAGAAGCCCACTTCTTGGAGTATAGATTCGGACTTCTCTAGGGAAAGCTTTCCAATTGCAATAGATATGGTAGGATTTAGAATTTTAATATTCATTTAATAATTGTTCTATTCATTAGGATAGTGGTAGATTTGAATTCTTGTTAACTTTTCAAAGTTGTGATAATATTGAGAATATTTATTTTATATTGTAAGGGTACAGAGTTGCGGAAGTGTGATAAATTCATAATGAGAAATAGCCTTCATTATTGAGGTGGATGAGTGTGAATCATTTATAGCATATATGGTTGGAGGCTAGCCGCAATATTTGATTTCATATTTGTTTGACATATTCTTTTGACTCAAATAGGAGTGCAGCTCCACGTAAATACTCTCTTATCTTTCTCGTCTCACAATAATCGTTACTCTTTTGTATTTCAGTTCGTCCCACAATAATTATCACATTTTAATTTTACTATAAATGCAAGTAGGTCTCACATTCCACTAACTCACTTCACACACATTTTATTATAAAATTAATACTCCCTCCGTTTCGCGGTAGTAGAGGCGTTTCTTTCCGGCACGGGATTTAAGAAAAATTGTGTTAAGTGGGATAAATATAGGAAGAATAAAGTAAAAAGTGAAAAAGGTAGAGAGATGAAGAAAGAATAAATTAAGAGAGAGTAAAGTAAGAGATAAGAAATGTGTTGACTTTTGCTATAAAAAGAAATGACTTAACTACTATGGAACGTACCGAAATGGCAAAGTGACTCAGCTACCGCGGAACGAAGAGAGAAGTGAGTCTCACATTCTACTAACTTTTTCAACCAAATTTTTTTATATTTATTAAAAGTCATGCCACAATAAGCATTGATTATTATTGTGGGACGGAGGGAGTATACAATAATTGGTCAAGTCGTGGCTGCATTTTTTCAAAGAGAAACCAGCCTGTCACGCCCAGTTTTTATGCATGTGGTTATGGCAAAACGTCAACTTAATGAAAGTTGACTTACCCCTTTTTAAGATTATCATATTCCTAGAAATAAGTTTCCAGCCTGTCATGCTAATTATTTTTAAGAATTTATAAGAACCAATTTCAATAAAGTTAAGATTATAGTATAATACATTCCACATTCAAAAGTTAAGATTATAGTAGTATAAAGTTAAGATTATGTTACATAATACATTCCATCTTTTTCATACTCTTCCACATTCAAAACTTATTCCTCTTTCTTTCTTTCTCATAAAAAGTCAAATTTTAATTGTTGCATCAAAATACCAAATTCATCTTTGATATATTTGTCTAATCATTTTAATTCATACATTAATTTCAAAGAATTAAGATGGCGGCTTATGCAGCTCTAATTTCTCTTATGCATATCATAGATGATATTGAAACTCATCCTTCCCCTCCGATTTCTTTCGACGAGCAACAAGTGGAATCTCTCAAAAAAATAGTAACCTTCTTGCAAGAATTTCTTGAAGATTACAAATCACCCAATGAATACAACAGCGAAGCAGATCCATTGGAGATTCGCATTATGAGTGAGTTGTTTTTTAAAAATGTTTATTTTTCATTTGGTGTGTTTTTTGAAGTTTATAATATTTTCTCATATTTGCAATAAATTACTACGAATTACTTTATGAATATTGCAAATTATGACAGGATTTTATGATTGCTGATGGTAATGAAACCAAATTTTGTACATGTTCTAGTTTGAGGATAAAATTATATTCTAAAAAAGTGTTAGTTAAGTTATTTTTAAAACGAAAACACCCATATTATTATGATCTATTCAATTTATATTTTAGATAAATTTATATCCAAACGTCATAACTTAGGATTGACCGTGGGTTGCTGTGATATTTTCAAAATATTACTAGTACTTAATATTGAAAATTATTTATTTTCTGGCGTTGATTGGAAATGATATAGGTATTTGACTTGTTGATTGAGATGAAACCATATTTGGTATAACTTGTTCTATTTTTGAATAAAACTGATTGGCATCTTTAATTCGCATTGCAGATGCAAGTCAAGTGGCTGAAGATGTGATCGAGTCATATACAATTGACACCATTCAGCATTCTTCAGCAGCAACTGATCATGATGATGGTGGTGATGAACAAATCAGATGCACCCATTTCTATCAAGATCTGCAAAATGCGATAGAAGAAATGGATTTGATCATGCAAGAGGTGACCGGGAAAACGAGGGTGAAGGAAGAGAAGGAGAGGAAGTTGGTTTCTGATGATGCTGCTTTAAGATCTAGTAGTTCCACTGAAAAGAAGAATCTCATGGTAGGGTTTGATGATGTGCTCCTTCAACTCTTGGATAGGCTTACTGATGGAAACACCAATCGCCAAATCATTCCTATTGTAGGGATGGGTGGAATCAGAAAAACACTCTGGCAAAAGGTGCGTTTGAACACAAGCTTATTAAAGAGCGTTTTGGTATTTGTGTGTGGACTACCATTTCCCAAGATTATAATGTAGTAGAAACTCTTAGAGAAGTTGTCTCTCGAGCAGGAGGGTCCTCGAGCAGTATGGATGAGAAAGAATTGGTAGTAAAATTATACCAGTATTTATGGGGTAGAAGATATCTCATTATATTGGATGATATGTGGAGTATAGATGTGTGGGATAAGTTGAAATTTTCCTTTCCTGATTGTGGTAATGGTAGTCGAATACTAGTCACAACTAGGATTTCGATCTTAGCTTCCCACTTGACTGATTCCTATAGCGTCTTCAAGATGAAATTTCTAGACAAGGTTAGTAGTTGGACTTTGTTCTCCAAGATTGTATGTGGGGAACAAAGTTTTCCTACTCAACTCGAGAGTATTGGAAAGAAAATTGTGGAAAAGTGTAATGGACTTCCTTTGACAATTGTTGTGACGGGGGGGCCTAATGGCAAAATCTGAAGTTTCACTAGAATATTGGGTGTCTATAGAGAAAAACTTTAGTTCAATAGTGAATTTAGAGAATGATGATTATTGCTCGAGGATATTGAAACTGAGCTATAATCAATTGCCCGCCTATCTAAAGCCTTGTATTTTGTATATGGGAGTGTTTGAGGAAGACAGTGTGATTAGAGCTTCTACAATCGTGGAGCTATGGGTTTCTGAAGGATTTCTTAAACCAATAGACAATAAAAGCTTGACAACTACTGCAAAAGAGTACTTAAAAGAGCTAGTTGATAGGAATCTTATTGTAGTTCATGAGTTGGGCATACTTGGAAATATAAAACACTGCAAGATTTATGATTTACTAAGAGATCTATCGATGAAGTTAGCAATGCCTCGGAGTTTATGTCACACGCTCGGTCTGATGTACGTCATAAATATGAAGTTCAAGAACTGCCAAATTCTAGATTCCTTCGGACACTATTTTCATATGATAGCAAATATATAGGGTTTGAAAACTTGTATTCCCTTGAAAAAGTGTTTCATTTGGTGAATTCATGATGCCTTGCTCTTAAAGCTAGTTGGGAGTCCGTGATTCCTTCGATCAATCTGCTTTGGAATCTAAGTACACTAATTATTTGTTGTGAGAAAGATTTTATTGCACCAATTGAAATTTGGAGAATGCATAAGCTTAGGCATGTCAAATTCCCAAACTGGAATTTGTATCTCCCAAATCCTCCGAGCATCGACAATGATATTACTATCATGGAGAATCTAGAGGCGCTGAAGGGAATGGATGATTTGAGTTTAAGTGAAGATGTCGTTAAAAGAATTCCCAATATCGAGAAATTGGATGTGAATTACAGTGTGGAACTACTTGAGAGAGTGAACTATCTGAGCTATCTTCATTGTCTTAGTAAACTGGAATCCTTGAGGATGTGGATCTACTCCCTCAAGGATAGAAACTATGTGCTGAAGATGAGTTTCCCGCTCTCTCTTAAGAAGTTGACACTCTCTCTACTGAGTAGCTTTGAGTTGGAAGACGTAATGCCAACGATAGGTTCGTTACCACTTCTTCAGAAGCTCAGATTATACGATGGTCGCTTCAGAACGCGCGAGTGGGAAACAGTTGAAGGCCAGTTCCTCAGTCTCAAGTCACTAACATTGTGGGAATGTCGTGATTTTGAGAAATGGACAGTGTTAGAGAGCTCCCACTTTCCGCTTCTTGAGGAGCTTCATCTTTTATATTTAGATGGATTGGAGGAGATCCCTTTAGAAATTGGAGAAATCCCCAAACTCAGGTCGATTAAATTGCACAGTTGCAGTGAAACGACGGTGTTGTCGGCTAAATGGATATTGGAGGAGCAAGAGGATTTAGAGCATCTCCAATGGTGCTTAGGCCAGCCATTCTCTCCCCTGCCACGTCAGCAACACTAAAAAATCCACCTGCCACATCAGATTTAGGCCAGCCATAGGCCAGCCGCAATAAAAGTAATTCAAAATATACTACATTTTACGGAATTAAAATTACGATTAAAATACGGAATTAAATTTACGAGACATATACGGAAAAAATAATCCATTCCATTAAAAAAAAGTACAAAGATTTTTAAAAAAGTACATGAATTTTTTTAAAAAAAAGGGCTTCCACACACGAGCCCCACCACTCTCTACTCCTCATCGCCGTCGCCGGTATCCTCGCCGTCGCCCTCGTCGCTACCGCCACCGCCGCCGCCGCTGCCGCCGCCACCCGTGGTATCTGAGGCCACGTCGGAACCCGCTAGCCATGCCCGCGCGATTTCCAAATCAACCCGCATGCTCTCGAGCATCTCGTGATGAAACATCTTCTCCGTGGCGTCAGTGGCGGCCTTCCACTCTTAGAAGACCTTGTACATCTGCTCGCGCGTTTGGTTACGCGAATGGAGAGTGTACTCGAGTGGGGCGGGTGGGTGGGCGGAGGATTGGACCGATCGGGGCGAGAGGGGGTATCCGCCCCGAGCAGCCCGTTGCGCCCCCTTCTGTCCAACCGGGTGAGGGCGACCAACAAATGAAGAAGGGGATGGAAACTCCTCAACATCCGGGGGGAGGTCGTGGGATCCGCCGCTGCTGCCGCTGTAGTCGCCGCTATAGTTCAATCGCTGCTTCTTCGACCACCCAGCGTCGCACCCCGCCCGGAACTTCTCGGAGTCCTTCAGCAACAAGAAGCACTCCCAGAAGGTGAAGTCCTTATACCTCCCCTCCAAGGAGAACTGACTCGCGGCTATCCTCCGGGCGTCGTCCTCATTCTGTCCACTACTGAGCTGACGGAGGGCGTTGGCGTACAAATTCGCAAAACGGCCCACCGCGGCCCTGGTGCGCTCCCACCCCTTCCGGACCTCCTCGTTGCTGAAGTCCTTCCCATACGGGCAGTGTCTCCTATAGGCAACTCTGATCTTCGACCACATGTTGACGACCCGCTGGTTGTTCGCAACCAGCGGATCGTCGCACACCTCCAACCACCCCCTGGCCACCCCGGCGTACTCATCCTCCGTCCACTTCCTCCGGCCAGGGGTGTGGTCAACAGTGGGCTGCGATGACTCCCCGACCGCCTTGGCCTTGGCCTTCCCCCTCGTCTTCTTCTTCGGCGCGGCCCGCCTCGCCGGAACGGGAGTATCCGGATCGTCGAGATCGATCCTCATATCATGCAATGACAGAAGGTCATCGCCAGTAAACTGCGTCTCCACTGGGGTCGACGTGTGAGACGAAGCCGTCAAAAAATCAAGCGAGGGCCGATATACCGTGTCCCCTCCCGGTGACCCCTGAACCCCCTCCTGCATCCCGGGATGCATACCATGCTGCATCCCCCCGGCACCCCGCCCTGCCACATCATCATCTGCTACAGCATCATCTGCTGCTGCTGCATCTGGGGCGTACCCCCCCACCCGGGTGCTGACTGCCCGCCGCCTGGCATACCCCCCGGCGCATCGGCCATCATCCCCATCATCTGATTCGAAGGGATGTTAAACCCCGGGCCCATCTGCCCCCATCCAGATCCCACAGGTACCGTGGGAGTCTGAGATCCACTAGTCGCTGGACTGAACTCGTTGTTGTGATCCATTGCTCGATGATGCTCTTGTACAGAAAGTTAGAGAGGGAGAAAACTCGTTAAAACAAGTGGTGCAAATGAAAATGAAACGAAAATCGCGTTTATATAGGTTTTTTTTTTTAAAAAAAAAAAACCAAAAATCGGCGCTAGCCGGTCGCTGGCCGATCGGGCTGCCACAATAGCGGCTTGCAGATCGGCAAGCGCATCGGCCAGCGCCCACCGATCGGCCAGCCCACGCCGATCTGCTAGCCGAAAACGCTCTCGCCTACTGCAATGGTTCGGCTAGCCGACCGGCTAGCGCGATGAATCGGCTAGCCGGTGGCTAGCCGACCATTGGAGATGCTCTTATATGGAGACCAACCGGACCTTCGAGTAAGCGTTACAGGTATGAAGAAAGATAGAGCCTTGAAGATGTTAGCAAGCTCCAACTTTAAAGTTAGTGTGTTTGGTGAATAGTGTGATCGCTCTTCTCTCTTTCGTTTCTTGCGACTTGCAAGTTGATATGTCATATCTTAATGGATCAATTTTTATTTCTCATTTTACTTAATGTAGTAACTACTTCCTCCATCCCCGATTAATAGTCACTCTTTGACTGGGTAAGGGTTTTAAGATATATAAAGAAAAGTTTGTTGAAAAAATTAGTGGAATGTGGGACCCATATTTTTATATTAGTTTTATAATAAAAATGTGAGTGGAGTGAGTTAGTGGAATATAGGACATACTCACGTAAAAATGAAATGTGACAATTATTGAGGGATAGATCGAAATGGAAAAGAGTGATAATTAATCAGGGACGGAGGGAGTAGTTGTCTGCAAATTTGTAAATTTCATTTAAGAATATGAAAGCTTTTTAAATTCCGGCACAGGTAAATACTCCATCCGTCCCCGATTAAGAGTCACACTTACTATTGGAATGTGAGTATGAATGTATAAAGAGTCACACTTACTACTCACAAGTTTTAAGAAATATAAAGAAAAGTTGGTTGAAAATGTGAGTGTGAATGTATTAAGAGTCACACTTACTGCTCACAAGTTTTAAGAAATATAAAAAAAAGTTAGTTAAAAAAGGTAGTGGAATGTGGGACCCATTTTTTATATTGGTTTTACAATAAAATATGAGTGAATTGAATTAGTGGAATGTGAGACCTACTTCCTATTTATGGTAAAAATGAAGTGTGACTCTTAATTGGGGACGGACCGAAATGGTAAAATGTGACTCTTAATCGGGAACAGAGTAATAAATTTGTAATAAAAAAATCGAGAATACTTATTATGTAATGTGATAAATTCATGTAACGCAGCATCATAAATAGGTTTATATCGAAATCATGTAGGAAAAATTATCTACATTCGAATTGATCATTTTAAACCTTACATTCGATGTCCATGATGTGTTCAGTGATCAAAAGGGCAAAGAATCGACGCTTTTTCTTGTTGAATGGGCTGAAATTTAATGGGCCGTAAAAAATTATCTTGGTCCGCCTTGTTTGGGCCAAGAAATTGATGGGCCTTGGGATTTTTAAATAGCTCTACATTATGGAATTTTACATGACCTTAGATTTATGGACTATTGATTTGGGTGTCTAATTTTTATTCTTTGGGCCTAAAGCCCAATTTCATGACTTTGAACTTATGATGCTTCAACAAAGTAGACTTCTTTTGTGGCATTCTCTTTCTCTCTCTTGAATAATAAGAGATGATTTAATTTAGAATATGATCCAAAGTATTTATTGAAGTATTCCCTCTACTATTCGCACTTTTCTCTTTGGATCGTAAATTAAGAATTGATTAATTAGTATATTAAATGTAATAGTAAGAGAAAATTTAATTAATTCTAATATCTTAAATAAATACCTTAATTTTAATTAAAAGAGAAAAATATAAATAGTTTAAAACAAAAAAAAAATAATACAAATAGCATGGGAGAGTGGTTCTAAATTTGCAGTTCAGTTTTACCCAAAAACAAATTCCATAAACTACTCACTCTTTGGCTCTTTGTGAGACTGTTTGGGCGAAGATAGTATATTATAACACTTTAATTATTATGTCTCCTCAATAATTGTGACAAACGTTGCGCGCGTGACTGGTTTTTTCACCTTTGCAAATTATTGCCGACAGCTAAGATGATAAACATTTTTTAGTCACGAATAAAATATTAGATGATACTATTTTGGAATCGAAATGTATTTTATTTAGTGACTTTATTTTTATACAAAAATCAATATATTTTTAATTTCTTGGTAGGTGTACTTTTTTTTCTCTATTTACCCTCTTTAATTTTTCTATTTTTCTTACTTAATCTTTCTTTAACTTTTATTCTCTTTCTTACCTCTCGTGATCAAAAGAAACGTACTCTTCTATCCCCTGTTAACTATCCACTTTTGTTATTTTCGCCGGTCCCCATTAAGTGTCCACTTTCAGTTTCAATATAAATGGTAAGTAAGCTGTACATTCTGTTGAAACTACTCACGATGGAAAGCAGCTGAAAAGAATCATGCATAATTGCTATGTAGGGTCTTTCTTTAATTAAAAAGTTAATAGTTGTATTTTAAGATATCTGCAAAATAATTCTACCATATTAGTCTTCTTCATCTCTGCAATTTAATCTTAATTTCGTTCACACCATTCATCTACTTGGCATTCATGGCGGCTTATGCATATGTGATTTCTCTTATGAAAGTCATAGATGATATTGAAACTCATCCATCCCCTCCAATTTTTCTCGATAAACAACAAGTTAAATCTCTCACCGAAAAACTTGTCTTTTTGCAGGAATTTCTCGAAAGCTATAAGTCTCCTTATGCATACAGCGACGAAGCAGATCCATTGGAGATGCGCATTGTAGATGCAGCTCAAGCGGCCAAAGATGTGATCGAGTCATATATCATTGACACTATTCACCTTTCTGCAGCAGCAACTGGCGATGGTGCTGCAGCAGCAACTGGCGATGGTGCTGGTAGAAAATGAGTCACACTTTATTAAAGAAAGTTACTATTTTTAGGGAACAGACTTACAAGGAAAGAATTCCTATTTTTAGGAATGGAGGGATTATATCAGCAGTTGGCTGTTTTGTGGTTATTTTGAAACGAGTTTTATGGTAAAGAATTAGACAATATTTTTTTCTTCAAAAAAAATAAATATTGTCTAAAAGTCCATGTCTACTTATTTTTTTTAAGGGCCACATTAACGAAGGGCTTATTTGTTGCTTTTGAAATTTTAATTCCTTAAAAATGGATGTGCACAAATGTCCAGCGACTTAATGGGCCAAAAACAATATTTTGGGCCACAAAACAATTACTCTTAGTACCAATTATATTTTTTGGGCCTAACAGAATTCCAACTATGGGTCATTTTCAAAGTTCCATTTCACATTGATTTATCGGCTAAGGCTAAAGTGGTGTTCGATTTCCAAGATACTATCTAGGATTGAGTTGTGTGTGATTATTTTATTTATAGGGAGTTATCTATGACTAATTATCCATCTAGGATTGAGTCGTGGGGTTGAATTCCATGAACCAAACACACTACAAATTTGATCTCGGATACAATCTTGCAAGCCGAACATCCCCCAAGAGTTTTGGTACTACTATTAGTCCGTGAAACGTTGTTTGGGGGTTAATTTCTAATGGATTTCTCGGTTATGAATTTTACAAAATAAATAATTTTCTTGTGTTGAAGGGCTAAATCAATTTCAAAAAGGACGTTGAAGTGGCTTTTGAGTTTTGGTATTTCAAATTTGTGATTGTTAGATTTATGTTTATTTTGTACTTTAGGTAAAAGGAGAACTGTGACTTGTATCGTTCAGCTGCAAAGATTCATACATAATTGTATGTAGGGTCAATCTTTAATTGAAAAGTCCACATCCTTACAATCGCAATTGTATACTATTTCAAGAAAGCTGCAAAATACTTCTATCTTATCACATTATTCTTCTGACTTACAATTCTTTTTTTTATCTTTTTATGTTAAAAAGAAATGTTTCACTTAAACTTAATGAACTCAAAAGTAATTTTCTTAGCTAGTACTACCTCCGTTCCATAGTAATGGAGACGTTTCTTTTCGGCAAAGAGATTAAGAAAATTGTGTTAGGCGAGTTAAGTAAAAGGAGAATAAAGTGGAAAATGTAAAAGGTAAAGATATGAAGAGAGAATAGAGTAAGAGAGAGTAAATTAGGTGTGGAGAGATGTGTTGACTTTTATTAAAAAAGGAAATGATGTAATGGACGTACCAAAATGACAAAATGACTCTATTACTATGGAATGGAGGGAGTACATCGTACGAAGTTAAATTAGACGTTAGAAAAATATACTAATAATATCGGAAAAGCAAAAGACAAAAGAGAAAGAGAGAAAAAGAAAAAGAAAAAGAAAAAGGAAAAGGAAAAGGAAAAGGAAAAAAGAAGAGTTGTGTATATAGGAGTAGGTACTTTGTTGAGATTAGAAGTTACGCGTAATAAAGATAGTACTCCAATAAACGGTCTATATAAGTTTTGATATACAAACACAAGAAGTAAAAAAGAAAATAGACACACACACACATAAGAATGAGTGAGAGAAAGATGCTCAATCATTGGAGCCACGAGCATCCACTTTCTCTGGTGAGGGTTGGTATTTCATATGGTTGTGATGGTTGTACTGGGAGATTTAGAAGAGGAGAGAGAGGTTATAGGTGCCTGGAATGTACGTCTTTTTTCCAACTACATGAAGACTGTGCAGAGGCGCCGAGGAAGATCAGACACGCAATGCACCCTCAACACACACTCACTCAAAAATTCTCTTACATGATAACAGGTTTGGAAATGTGCTGCTCTATCTGCAGGTTGCGAGTTTACCAAGACATCTTGTACAGATGCACGGGCGCAGAATGCACGTTCGTGGCACATGTCAGATGCGCGCAGGGCAGCGACATGATGTATGCAGCTGAAGAAGATGTGGAGAAGCAGAGGAGCAGCAGCATCATCCATCATCCGAGTCACCTTGAGCATCAACTCTTGTTTCTGAAGAGAAGGTGTTCATTCAAGTGCGATGCTTGTGGCACCACAGGCGCCAAAGGGAGTTCCTACACATGCACCACACCTGCATGTGAGTATTGGATCCATCAGAGATGTGCTTCTTTGCCTCAGAATATCCAAAGGGAAGATCACAACCACTCCCTCTCTCTCTCTTATCATGTCCCTCCTCAATATCTCAGACATGACTACCGCTGTGAAGTGTGCAGAAAAAGATTAATATCCAAACTTTGGATATATCATTGCGAGCTTTGCAGCTATGTTGTCCATCTCGCCTGCACCTTCAACAAAACACTTGCCATCACTAGGTATAATCGATACTCATGTAAATCTAATTATGTTACCTCAAAAAAAATGTTGGATTATATATGTTGAAATGTGTGTTTTGTTGCATTGAATGTAGAGAGAAAGGGATTATGGAGTTTCCAATAAGTGATGTGGGAGAGGACCTAATTGGAGCTTTTCTAAGGAGACAAGGAGTTGATACACATACAAAGTCTCTCATACTTGATCATCAAGATGATGTTGATTATAAGTTCCACCATCACAAACTCACATTAGTCTCCTCCTCCTCATCATCATTTCAAGAACAAGAAGAAGAAAATTGTGATGATGATGATGATGAGGAAGACAACTCTTGTAGAAAATCGGAGTTAATATGCAATGGGTGCATTACTCCAATATTTCTTAAAAAAACATCATTTTCATCTTCTTCTTCTTGTTTAAGTAGTAGTAGTAGTACTAGTAGTAAAGATTACTACTACATAAGATGTAGCATCAGCTCATGCAAATACTATCTTCACTTGGCGTGCTTCCGCTTGCCAACTCAGATCTCCTCTCTTCCTCTCCTCCACAAACATGAGAATGAGAATGAGAATGATCACAGCCTTGTCCTTCAATCTGGTGACAATCATAAACCATGGAATTGGCAACAATGCAGCGTCTGCTATAAAGAGACGAATGGTCTGTTTTATAGTTGCACAAAATGCAATTACTTCGAAGTAGATATAAAGTGCGCTTCAATGCCGGACACCATATATCACGCAGCTCACCCTCCACACCCCCTCAACCTTCTCTCCAAAGAAGATAATTATATACGACGTGGCGATACATGTGATGGCTGTAATGGTATCTTATGGCTCCCTAGTAATCAAAGGTATGCATGCGGCAGCTGTGATTTCATCGTGGGCGCTGGATGCGCGATGCTGCCTGCGTCAACCACCAGCCATAGATGGGACAAGCACCACCCGCTGCTTCTGACGCACGACGCCACTCTAAACCATCCCGGTGAATTCTACTGCAATGAATGCGAGGAAGAAATGAATCCCAAGCGTTGGATGTATCACTGCCGCAGCTGTGATACATCCTTCCATCCGAGCTGCTTTAAAACTACGTCCGGTAAGTATAGAAACATCAAGTTTGGGCAGGAATATAATGTGAATGCAGAAACCCATCCACACCCTCTCACCTATCAAATTCTCACTACAAAATGCCGCTGCGACGTTTGTGGTGAGGATAGGCATGAGGAGATTGGTTTTTACTGTGCATTCTGCAACTTCTTCATTTGTTTCGGCAGCTGCGGTAAAGATATGATCAAAGATGGCAACATTGAGGCCGTGGATTGAAAAAAAAAAAGCTCAATGTTTCTTCTACTTGTGTTTTTCATACCGTATTTGTTTGAGTGTACTATTTTTAATTTAATGAAGATTGTAGCCTTGCTTTTTAAAAATACAGTTGTCAAGTTTTCACTTCTTCACATGCTTAAAGATTAAGGACATCTTCTGTAGTAATATTAATTAACCCGTTATTGTGTGTTTCTTGGCTACAAGTACAAGTTATTCGTACGGATTTTTTGCCTACATTAATTAACACAATTTATCACTACGTACTAGCATAAAATATGAGCAATTCTGGCTTATCCAACTCTCACGACTTTCCAAATTAAAGACGTCTTAATGTACATCGATCATATAGTGTACTAAAAGAAATGCTAGAAATCTTTGAGATGGATTCAAAGAGAAAAAGTAAAAGATATAAATACAAAATGTGAGGACAGCAAAAGACAAACAATGAGACAAATAGACAAAGGCACATACGCATAAATAAAAAAAGGAGATTCTTGGATTGGAATTGAATTAAGTGATGATTGTCATATACATTCTTTTCTCATATTGGAGGGTTTTGTATGATTCGTTCTATTCCAATTTATGTGAGCTGGCCTAATTAATTAAGGGATTTGTTTGGAATGTTGTTGATAGATCCATTTGGAGATTCAACAGAAAAATATTGATTTGGTCCGCCTTGCTTGGGCTCAGAAAATTGATGGGCTTTGGATTGTTTAATGCATTATAGAATATTGAATGACCGTTGACTTGAGTGACAAATTTTATTCTTTGGGCCTAAAGCCCAATTTGATGAATTCGAATTTATTATTGTGAACTCTTTGATAGCAATGTCTCTCTTGAATTATATGATATGTTAGTCTCATAGTAATTGTTCAATGCTTATTGAATAATACTACTATATGATTTAACAATTAATGCTTATTGAATAATACTACTATATGATTTGGAATTATCGTATGAATATGCTGTGTTTTATAAATTGTTTGAATGTTTACACACAGTGAGAGTTCTAAGAGAGTGATACACACTAAACATGAGAACTCAGTTTAATAGACTAGTTTGTTAGAAGAGATATTCCATTTAAATTAATCATCAAAGAAACTCTAAATATCTTAAATTAATCATCAAGGAGACTCTAAGATTGCACCCTCCGTTGCCACTCCTAGTTCCAAGAATGAGTACCCACGACAAATAGTCCTCAATTTATCTTCTCAATAATTGCCTTCTCCACATAATTGCCGACAGAGATGTGTCACGATGCCAGCTGCAAAGATTATGAATATTTCATGGATAATTATAATGTAGGGTCATTCTTGAATTGAAACGTCCACAGCCACACAATTGCAATATTTTCAACAATATCACCGTGATCTTCTTCTTTCATGTTTGCATTTTATCTCATTTTCATTCACACTGCTCAAATATTCAGTTTCTGAGCTTTCATGGCGGCTTATGCAGCTCTGATTTCTCTTATGAGAGTCATAGATGATATTGAAACCCATCCATCCCCTCCAATTTTTCTCGATAAACAACAAGTTGAATCGCTCACTGAAAAACTTGTGTTTTTGCAGGAATTTCTCGAAAGCTATAACTCTCCTTATGCATACAGCGACGAAGCAGATCCGTTGGAGATGTGCATTGTAGATGCAGCTCAAGCGGCCGAAGATGTGATCGAGTCATATATCATCGACACTATTCACCTTTCTGCGGCAGCAACTGACGATGGCGCTGGCGATGGTGGTGATGATGGTGCTAGTGGTTATGATGATGATGATGATGATGGTGCTAGTACTGATAATGATGATGATGATGATGATGATGGTGCTAGTGGTGATGATGATGGCGGTAATGGTGATGGTGATGGTGAACAAATCAGTTGCATCCACTTCTACCAGGATCTGCAAAATGTGATTGAAGAAGTGGATATGATAAAAAAGGAGGTGACTGGAATAACAAGGGAAAAGGTAGTGCACCAGAGGAACGTGGCGGATTTACGATCCAGCTCATCCACTGAGAAGAGCTCTAACATGGTAGGGTTTGATGATGTGCTTCATCAACTCCTGCATAAGCTTACCGATGGAAACACCAAGCTCCAAATCATCCCTATCGTAGGGATGGGTGGCATCGGCAAAACTACTCTTGCAAAAGGTGCGTTTGAACACAAGTTTGTCAAGGATCATTTTGATATTTGTGTGTGGGCCACCATTTCTCAAGATTATAATATAGTAGAAACTCTTAGGCAAGTTCTCTCTCGAGCAGGAGGGTCCTCGAGTAGTGTAGATGAGAAAGAATTGGAGGTAAAATTACACAAGTGTTTATGGGGTAGGAGGTATCTCATTATATTGGATGATATGTGGAGCATAGATGTGTGGGATAGGTTAAAATTTTCGTTTCCTGGTTGCAGTGAGGGTAGTCGAATAGTGGTAACAACTAGGATGTCCAACTTGGCTGCCAACTTAACTGATTCCTATGGCGATTTTAAGATGGGATTTCTAGACGAGGTTAGTAGTTGGACTTTGTTCTCCAAAACTGTATTTGGGGAACAAAATTTTCCTACTCAACTCGAGAGCATTGGAAAGAAAATTGTGGAAAAGTGTAATGGACTTCCTTTGGCGATTGTTGTGATAGGGGGTCTAATGGCTAAATCCGAACCTACACTAGAATATTGGGAGCACATAAAGGAAAACATAAGCTCAATAGTGAATTCGGAGAATAATGATTATTGCTTGAGAATATTAAAACTAAGTTATAATCATTTGCCTACCTATCTAAAGCCTTGTTTTCTTTACATGGGAGTGTTTGAGGAAGACCGTCTGCTTAGTGCTTCAGAAATTGTCGAGCTATGGGAGTCTGAAGGGTTTCTTAAACCATTAGACAATAAAAGCTTGACAACAATTGCAAAAGAGTACTTGCAGGAGCTAGTTGATAGGAATCTCATTTTAGTTGAGGGGTTGGGGTTACTTGGGAATGTAACATTCTGCAAAATTCATGATTTAATAAGAGATTTATCAATGAAAGAAGCTAAAAAACAGAGGTTTTTTTATGTTTTGAGAGAAGAAAGTCCTGTAGGTGTGATGAGGCAACACCGGATAGTTATTCCAAGAAGTACTTCTAAGGAAAAAATCCTCAATGCCTTTGAATCCATGTCACATGCTCGTTCTTGTTTACTATGGTGTCAGTTTATTAGTGTTCTAGAATTGCCAAAATCTAGATTTCTGAGGACACTACATGCATATGGACTTTATATAAAGAGAAATACCCCAAAACCTGTGAACTCACGATACTTTGCTTTTCGAAACGTTCCTCTGCATGTGCAAACTTCATTCAAATTTCTCTGGAATCTACATACACTAAACATTTTTTGGGAGGGTGATTCTATTGGACGAATTGAAATCTGGAAAATGCATAAACTTAGGCATGTCCAGTTCATTGGTCGAAATATGCATCTCCGAGCTCCCCCAAGCACTGACGATGATATTATTGTCATGAAGCATCTAGAGGCACTCATAGGAGTGAAGAATCTCAATTTGAGTGAGGATGTTGTTCAAAGAATTCCCAATATCAAGAATTTAGCCATAACTTATGATATGGAAGTAATTGAGGGAGTGAACTATCTCAGCTGTCTTCAGTGTCTTACTAAGCTTGAATCCTTGAGTTTGTTCATCTACTCCACCAATAACGGAAGGTATGTTCAGAAGATGAGCTTCCCAGACTCCCTTAAGAAGTTGAATCTCAAGTTACCAATCGGTTTTGAGTGGGAAGACATACTGCCAATGATAGGGGCCTTACCACTTCTTCACGAGCTCACATTAATGTCCGGTCGCTTCAAAAAAGGCGAGTGGGAAACAGTTGAAGGCCAATTCCCCAGCCTCAGGTCTCTAAGCTTGTCCTTTTGTCAAGATCTAGAAAACTGGACAGTGTCAGAGAGCTCCCATTTTCCATTTCTTCAGAAGCTTCGTCTTTTTAATATAGAATTGAAGGCGATTCCTTCAGAAATTGGAGAAATACCAACACTCAGATCGATTGAACTGGATCATTGCAGTGAATTATTGGTGTTTTCAGCTAAAGAGATAATAAAGGAGCAAGAGGATTTACAAGGAGACCAACTAGACCTTCATGTTCTTGCTGTAGTCGAGAAGAAAGATGAAGCGTTGCTGAGGCTGGCAAGTTCCAATTTTGAAGTTTTAGTGTAGTGTTAATGTGTATTGATCTCTCTTCTTTTTTCTTAATTATTTCCTTGTAAACTTAATCACATCTATTTTTCATTTCTCATCTTGCATATTTGGAATTGCTTTGATACTACACATTGAGTTTTTGAAGTGACAAAGGAACAATGCATCTTGTTTAAGTCAGACAATATACCTTCTACATTAATGAGCAGATGTTACAGTCGTCAATTTTTAGTATGTATATCGAAATTGTTGAGTGTTGATGAAAAATTTGATGAAATATTCATTCCCCATTTCTGAAACGCTAAATGCCCAGATTTTGATTTACGCGAGGATAATTCGATGAAATGCTAGAGTAGTCTATAAAATAGAATTCCATTTTAAATTGGCTTCCTTGAGAACGGTAGATTTTTTTAGTGCTCAACTTAGTTGGGACGTGGGGATTACAATTAATTGTCTGTTTCATGGTTATTTTCAAATGGATTGGTTAAGAGTTACTCCCTCCGTCCGCCATTAGGAGTCTCATTCATAGGCGGCACGGATTTTAAGAAATGTTAAGAAAAGTGGATGGAAAAAAGTTAGTGGAATAGGGATCCCACTTGTATATATTAGTTTCAAATGAAATGTGAGGGGAATGAGTTAGTGGAAGGTGGGACCTATTAACTTATTACCATTTATGGTAAAAGTGAACCGAGACTCTTATTCGCAGACGGACTAAAATGGAAAAACGAGACTCTTATTCGCGGACTGAGAGAGTAAGAATTAAGAGTATTATCATAAAATCAAATCTATTTTTGTTAAAGTGCAAAACTAACAAAGGGCTTAATATTAAATTTGCACATTTTACGTGAGAATTAATAGTAGTATTGATAACACGAAAATGAACAATAATTATGCTCAATTTTGGGCTGCAAATTTGGGCTTTGTAAGGAATTGATGTCTGGAGAAGCACACTTTGGACTACAAAGTTATTGGTGATCTATGGGAATAAATTACTACATTTATTAAAAAAACAAATAAGTACTCCTATGTACTTTCAAAGAATCTCTCATCATTTCATTGAATTTTTCTTATAGTTAATGAATTGATAAATATGGGGATGAGTTCTTCTAGTAGCGGTGATATGGCTAGACAAAATAAATCATCAATCTCTAGTCTCTCCACCTAATTTGAGTGATGCATTTTATTTTTTTATAAAAAATTTAAAAAACAATATTTAATTAATTAAATGAAAAGATAATACTCCCTCCGTTTCACCATAGTTGAGTCATTTTACCATTTCGGAAAGTTTCTTCATAGTTGAGTCGTTTCCAAATATAGTAATTATTTTCTCTTTCTTACTTTACTCTCTCTTACTTTTTTCTCTCTACTTTATTCACTTTCTACTTTATTCTCTCCACCTTTTTCTCTCTCTTACTTATTTTATCTATTTATTCAACACACTCAACATCCATTTCTTAAACTCCGTGCCGAAAAGTTTCGCCTCAACTATGGTGAAACGGAGGGAGTAAAATATAGGATAGATGAGAGAATAAGAATAAATTACAAAATATCAAACCGTGTGACATTCGATACATACCTCATAGAAGTCTCTTCTTAACCACCCTTTGCCTCTTAACTTTGTGTCCTGATCAAAGATAGAGAGGAAAAGAATCATCAAATCAATGACAAATGGATATTGACAAAAAAGTATTTTGGGCCGCTTATTTTGGACCTCAAATCAATTTCTCTTAGTGCCGATTATAGTGTTTGGGCCTAACAGAATTCCAACTATGGGTCATTTTCAAAGTTCCATTTCACATGGATTTATCGGCTAAGAGTTTTACAATAAAAATATACTCCCTCCGTCCAAAAAAAATAGATCACTTTTGTCATTTTAGGACGTCCAAAAAAAATAGATCACTTTCTAAAAATGGAAAGTTTATCTCACATACTTTTCCCACTTTTTCTTCCCTCTCTCATACTTTACTCACTTTTTTTCACTATATCTCTTACTTTACCTACTTTTTCTCCTCCTTTTTCTTACTTTACCAATTCTACACTAAAACCCGTGCCGAACAACAATATATCTATTGTTTGTGGACGGAGGGAGTAATATTGTTGTCTTGAAGGGCTAAATCAATTTTCAAAAAGGACGTTGAAGTGGCTTTTGATATTTCAAATTTGTGATTGTTATTTTCAAAAGCAAGTAGATTTATGCTTATTTGTACTATAGCTAAAAGGAAACTGTTAGTGGACCAGTGGAGTACTGTGACTTGTGTCGTTTAGCTGCAAAGATTCATGCATAATTGTATGTAGGGTCAATCTTTAATTGAAAGGTCCACATCCTTACAATCGCAATTGTATACTATTTCAAGAAAGCTGCAAAATACTTGTATCTTATCACATTAGTCTTCTACTTTCATCTCTGCAATTTCATCTCATTTTCATTCACACTTTCCATCTATTCAGTCTCTTAGCATTCATGGCGGCTTATGCAGCTCTGATTTCTCTTATGAAAGTCATAGATGATATTGAAACTCATCCATCCCCTCCCATTTTTCTCGATAAACAACAAGTTGAATCTCTCACTGAAAAGCTCGTCTTTTTGCAGGAATTTCTCGAAAGCTATAATTCTCCTTATGCATACAGAGACGAAGCAGATCCGTTGGAGATGCGCATTGTAGATGCAGCTCAAGCGGCTGAAGATGTGATCGAGTCATATATAATTGACACTATTCACATTTCTGCAACAGCAACTGACAATGGCGGTGGTGACGAACAAATCAGTTGCATCCAATTCTATCAAGATCTGCAAAATGTGATAGAAGGAATTGATTTGATCACAAAAGAGGTGGCTTTAATAACGAGGGAGAAGGTAGTTCACCAGCGAATGGTGACATCTGATGATGCCGGTTTACGATCCAGCAGTTCCACTGAGAAGAGCTCTATCATGGTAGGGTTTGATGATGTGCTTCATCAACTCCTGCATAAGCTTACCGATGGAAACACCAATCTCCAAATCATCCCTATCGTAGGGATGGGTGGCATCGGCAAAACTACTCTTGCAAAAGGTGCGTTTGAACACAAGTTTGTCAAGGATCATTTTGATATTTGTGTGTGGGCCACCATTTCTCAAGATTATAATATAGTAGAAACTCTTAGGCAAGTTCTCTCTCGAGCAGGAGAGTCCTCGAGTAGTATGGATGAGAAAGAATTGGAGGTAAAATTACACAAGTGTTTATGGGGTAGGAGGTATCTCATTATATTGGATGATATGTGGAGCATAGATGTGTGGGATAGGTTGAAATTTTCGTTTCCCGGTTGCAATGAGGGTAGTCGAATAGTGGTAACAACTAGGATGTCCAACTTGGCTGCCTACTTAACTGATTCCTGTGGAGATTTTAAGATGGGATTTCTAGACGAGGCTAGTAGTTGGACTTTGTTCTCCAAAACTGTGTTTGGGGAACAAGGTTTTCCTACTCAACTCGAGAGCATTGGAAAGGAAATTGTGGAAAAGTGTAATGGACTTCCTTTGGCGATTGTTGTCATAGGGGGTCTAATGGCTAAATCCGAACCTACACTAGAATATTGGGAGCACATAAAGGAAAACTTAAGCTCAATAGTGAACTCGGAGAATGATGATTATTGCTTGAGAATATTGAAACTAAGTTATAATCATTTGCCTGCCCATCTAAAGCCATGTTTTCTATACATGGGAGTGTTTGAGGAAGACACTTTGCTTAGTGCTTCAGGAATTTTCGAGCTATGGGAGTCTGAAGGGTTTCTTAAACCATTAGACAACAAAAGCTTGACAACAATTGCAAAAGAATACTGGCAGGAGCTAGTTGATAGAAATCTCATTTTAGTTCATGGGTTGGGGTTACTTGGGAATGTAAAATCCTACAAAATTCATGATTTACTAAGAGATTTATCAATGAAAGAAGCTCAAAAACAGAGGTTTTTTTATGTTTTGAGTGAAGAAAGTCCTGTAGGCGTAATTAGCCAACACCAGATTGTTATTCCAAGAAGTACTTCTGAGGATAAAATCCGCAATGCCTTTGAATCCATGTCACACGTTCGTTCTTGTTTACTATGGTGTGACAATATTAGTGTTCTAGAATTGCCAAAATCTAGATTTCTGAGGACACTACGTGCACATGGACTCTATATAAAGAGAAATACCCCAAAACCTGTGAACTCACGATACCTTGCTCTGCATGTGCAAACTTCAATCAAATTGCTCTGGAATCTACAAAAACTAATTATTTTGGGGGAGGATGATTATTTTAAGGGACGAATTGATATCTGGAAAATGCTTAAACTTAGGCATGTCCATTTCACTGGTGGAAGGATGCAACTCCGAGTTCCCCCGAGCGCTGACGATGATATTATTGTCATGAGGCATATGGAGGTGCTTAGAGGAGTGAAGAATCTCAATTTGAGTGAAGATGTTGTTCAAAGAATTCCCAATATCAAGAAATTAGTCATAACTTATGATATGGAAGTAATTGAGGGAATGAACTATCTCAGTTGTCTTCAGTGTCTTACTAAACTTGAATTCTTGTGGTTGTTCGTAGACTCCACCAATAACGGAAGGTATGTTCAGAAGATGAGCTTCCCAAACTCCCTTAAGAATTTGAAACTCTCTTTCCCAATCGGTTTTGAGTGGGAAGACATACTGCCAATGATAGGGGCCTTACCACTTCTTCAGGAGCTCACATTACTTGGAGGTCGCTTCAAAAAAGGCGAGTGGGAAACAGTTGAAGGCCAATTCCCCAGCCTCAGGTCACTAAGGTTGGACTCTTGTCAAGATCTAGAAAACTGGACAGTGTCGGAGAGCTCCCATTTTCCATTTCTTCAGGAGCTTCGTCTTTGTGAAATGAAAAAATTGAAGGAGATTCCTTCAGAAATTGGAGAAATACCCACACTGAGATTAATTCTGGTGGATCATTGCAATGGATTATTGGTGTTATCAGCTAAAGAGATATTAAAGGAGCAAGAGGATTTACAAGGAGACCAACTAGACCTTCATGTCTTTGCTTTCGTCGACAATAAAGATAAAGCGTTGCAGAGGCTGGTAAGTTCCAATTTTGTAGTTCGAGTGTCCAGGGCTATTGTGCATTGATCGCTCTTCCTTTCTTTGTAAACTTAATATGGTCGATTTTCATTTCTCATCTTGTACATTTGGAATTGCTTTGACACTATTGTTCTTTGCTTTCCTTTCTCCCATAGATTTCTCTTCTACTAAATCTCATCGTCATTGCCAATTCTAAAGTCTAAAGGTAACATACATAGATTTTGTATCTGAAAAGAAAAAAATGTGCATCTTGTTGTTTTAAGTCATAAAAATCTATTACTAGTTTTTTGAAGGCCAACATTAACGGAGGGCTTTGTTGCTTTTGAAATTTTAATATCTAAATGTTCCTTTTGGATATGTATATGTCTAGCAACAATGGTCTTACTCGCAATACCGATTAATGACAAATTCTCTTAATGGGCCGAAATCAATTTTTTTGGTCCTCTAAATTAAATGGGCTATGGGATTTTCGAACAACTAATTCCTAGGTTTTACTAGCAATTGTGTTTGGCTTAAGCCCGTAAGAACTCATTTTTTAAAGTAACTAGTATCACGCCTGTGCCACAGATTAACATATTTTTAAAATATTACTCCCCCCGTCCCACATAATTTTATTCACTTTGACCCGGCACGAGTTTTAAGAAATTTAATGGAAAGTGAGTTGAAAAAGTTGGTGGGATGTGGGTCCTACTTTTAAAAGTATTAGTTTTATAATAAAATGTGAGTAGGAATGAGTTAATGGAATACGAGGTACACTACCAAAAATGGTAAAAGTGAAGTGTGTAAAATTATATGGGACGACCTGAAATGGAATATTTGGTAAAATTATGTGGGACGGAGGGAGTAACTTTTAATTTTAAATTAATTAAATAAAATTAGAATCAATATTAACAATGAACAATATGAGTAAGAATATTAGTTATATGAGATAAAAAATCTATACAAATCAACTTTGAAGCATAATAAATAAATCACATAATATAATATTTAAACATTAAATCATATATAATTATTAAAATGAAAAGGAACAAAAACATAATTAAAAAGAACAAAATTAGTCAACCAAAGAAATTGAGGAAGCCTTGAAATCATTGAGCATAGAGTTGAATGGTTAAATGACATTAAGCTTTCCTCCTATAGTAAGACCAAAAATGATATGCTTGAATTCTATAAGGTAAGTAGGTATGTGTGGATATCCAACCTTTAAATGACATATTTATAGGCTAAATATTATGCACATAATTCTTAATGTAACTGCAAAATTTAGAATCACATATCCACAAAAATAAGATCAACAAAAAAGGAATGCAAACCCTCTAAATCTACACAAATTCAACCGAAATTCAAGGCGAACACTTACTTGCAATTGTAGTTCATCCTTTCCCCGTTCTCCCACTCAATCGCTTGCCTCTGCAAATCAATAACTTAATTTTGATTCATGTCAATATTAGCCGTTCACTATACATTATGAAACCTCCCACTCATTATAAAACCTCCCACTATCTTTCCATTTAATATTATATTTTCAATTTAATACTTATAATTTTTTAATTTAAATGGCATTCTTGTAAATATCACTAAAACTCCCCTTTTATATATTTGTAGATTTCTTTAACAAATTTTTAAAATTCATCTAAATTTTGTGTAAATTGTTATACAAAGCTTTTATTAATAATATAAATTACTTAAAAATATACTTTCAATTAATATTCGGAAAGCATAGCCCCGCTTTCTTTTTTGCGTCCGACATCAGGTTGTTACTACCTATTGTGTCCGGACCTAACAGAAATCTAATTGTAGGTCATTTATAGTTCATGAATTGCTAAATGAACTAACTTTTTAAATCCATTCTATTCTATAGGTGCCAGATCAAATTATTAGGAATGGAAAAAGTGTAATTTTTAGTAATAATTGGTCAAGTGGTAGTAATATTTTATCAAAGAATAACCAGCCTGTCACGGCCAGTTGTTTATGCTTTTCATATATAAACAAAATAATTAGTCAAGCTAAAGGCAATAATTAAATGAATAAATAAAGTAGTTAGGCCAAACGATGATGCTAATGTTTATCAAAAAGTTTCTAAGTCTCAATTACAGTGCCCAAATACCAAATTCATCTTTGATAATTTCCTATCAAATCAATTTACACTATGTTTGTGCATTAAGTTTCAAAGAATTAAGATGGCTGCTTATGCAGCTCTGGTTTCTCTTATGCATATCATAAATGATATTGAAACTCACCCTTCCCCTCCTATTTCTCTCGACAAGAAACAAATGGAATCTCTTGTAGAAATAGTTACCTTCTTGCAGGAATTTCTCGAGTGCTACAAATCACCCTATGATTACAACGACGAAGCAGATCCATTGGAGATTCGCATTATGGGTGAGTAGATCTTTTCAAAATGCTTAAGCAGTTGTTATATCTTCCAAAACATGCTGATTATTTAATTTTCCATGTATATTATTGGGAAAAAAAATTGGAATAGTAGAAATAACTATTTGATCATTCATGAATTTTAGTTTGATTATAGAATTAAATTTGGGTAGTTTGGTTATATTTTAGATAATTAAGTTCAATTACTTTTTAAGTCAAATCAATCAAATAACACAGATGAAATGGAATGTGGAAAATGGGTCCAAATCCTATTTTTAGGATCGATTTTTTATTATTTTTATTCTTATTTAAAATTAATAACCATGACATTGGATGGTTCAGTATTTTCAAATCATTATTGACTTATTTAAGATTATAATGTAATTGTAGATGTATATTACTAGTCCTATTATTATTGTAAGCTTATGTAAATGTTTGGTTTATTATGAACTAATGTATATATCTGGACATCTCCATTGTTTGTGTTTAAGTTGATTTGCTTGACATGTTTAGATTTCATAGAAATTAAAGTGTTTAGGTGTAGGCCTCTTTGGAAGATTATTTTTTTTTCTTTGAGTTTTATTCTACTTGTTCTTTGGTGTTCTTTACTCCATGACAATTTAATTTTCACTGCAGATGCAATTCATGCGGCTGAAGATGTGATCGAATCCTATATTATCGACACTATTCAGCTGTCTGCAACAACTGATGAGGGTGGTGATGAACAAATCAGCTGCATCCATTTCTATCAAGATCTGCAAAATGTGATAGAAGAAATTGATTTGATCAAGAAAGAGGTGACTATGATAATGAGGGAGATGAAAGGGCAGCTGCGAAACTTGGCTGGTGTAAGATCCAGTGAGAAGGAAGTGGAGAGAAATGAGGGTTCTAATGATGTTAGTATAAGATCTAGTTCCACTGAAAAGAGCCATCTCATGGTAGGGTTTGATGATGTGCTTCTTCAACTCCTGGATAGGCTTATTTGTGGAAATTCCAATCTCGAAATCATTCCTATCGTAGGGATGGGTGGCATCGGCAAAACTACTCTTGCAAAAGGTGCGTTTGAGCACATGCTTATTAAGGATCATTTCGATATTTTTGTGTGGACTACCATTTCCCAAGAATATAATATAATTGAAACTCTTAGGGAAGTTCTGTTCAAAGCAAAAGGGGACTACTCTAGTAGTATGGATGAGAAAGAATTGGAAGTAAAATTACACCAGTATTTATGGGGTAGGAGATATCTCATTGTATTGGATGATATGTGGAGTATAGATGTGTGGGATAAGTTGAAATTTTCCTTTCCTGATTGCAATGAGGGTAGTCGAATAGTGGTAACAACTAGGATGTCGAACTTGGCTTCCCACTGGACTAGTTCCTATAGCATCTTTAAGATGGGATTTCTAAACGAGTTCAGTAGTTGGACTTTGTTCACCAAAATTGTATGTAGGGAACAAAGTTTTCCTACTCAACTTGAGACAATTGGAAAGAAAATTGTGGAAAAGTGTAATGGACTTCCTTTGGCGATTGTTGTGCTAGGAGGTCTAATGGCAAAATCCGAACCTACACTAGAATATTGGGAGCACAAAGCTCAATAGTGAATTCGGAAAATAATGATTATTGCTTGAGGATATTGAAACTGAGCTATAACCATTTGCCCGTCTATCTTAAGCCTTGTTTTCTTTACATGGGAGTTTTTAAGGAAGACCATGAGATTAGAGCTTCAACAATAGTCAAGCTATGGGTTTCTATAGGATTTCTTAAACCGATGGATAACAAAAGTTTGACAACGATTGCAAAGAAGTACTTGAAGGAACTAACTGAGAGAAATCTCATTCTAGTTGATAAGTTGGGAGTATTGGGGAATGTAAAATTCTTCAAAATTCATGATTTACTAAGAGATCTATCTATGAAAGAAGCTCGAAAACAAAGGTTTTTTTATGTCTTGAGGGAACAAAGTTCTGAAGGAGTAATTAGCCAACACCGCATTGTTATTTCGGAATGCAGTTTAAAGGAAAACTTGGACTCTATGTCACATGTTCGGTCTTATGTATGTCATGAAGACGGAGATCATGAATTGCCAAATTCTAGATTTCTGAGGACACTATATGCATATGATAGCCCATTCACACGCTGCAGATATTCCCCTGAAAAAGTGTTTCGTTTGGTGAATTCACGATACCTTTATTTTAAAGCTAATGGGGAGTGCGCGATTCCTTCAATCAATCTGCTTTGGAATCTACACACACTAATTATTTCTTGTAGGAATGATTTTATTGCACCAGTTGAAATTTGGAAAATGCACAAACTTAGGTATGTTGACTTCCTAAATCGGAATTTGCATCTCCCAAATCCTCCGATCATCGATAGTGATATTGTTATCATGGAGAATCTAGAGGCGCTCAAAGGAGTGCGCGATTTCTATTTAAGTGAAGATGTTGTTAAAAGAATTCCCAACATCAAGAAATTGGATATGAACTACATTGTGAAACTAGTTGAGGGAGTGGACTATTTCAGCTATCTTCATTGTCTTAGTAAACTGGAAAGCTTGGCTCTGCGGCTCTACCCCTCCTCCTATAATAGAGAGTGTGTGCTGAAGATGAGCTTCCCGCCATCCCTAATGAAGTTGTTTCTCGAGCTACCAACTGGTTTTGAGTTGGAAGACATACTGCCAACGATAGGCTCCTTACCACTTCTTCACGAGCTCACATTATTTGAAGGTTGCTTCAGAACACGCGAGTGGGAAACAATTGAAGGCCAATTCCCCAGCCTCAAGTCACTAACATTGTTCGGATGTAGTGATCTAGAAAACTGGATAGTGTCGGCGAGTTCCCACTTTCCACTTCTCCAGGAGCTTCGTCTTCGGTATTTAGATGGACTGAAGGGGATCCCTTCAGAAATTGGAGAAATACCAACACTCGAAACGATTCAAGTGGATTTTGCTGTAAATCAGTGGTGTTGTCAGCTAAGCGTATATTAGAGGAGCAAGAGGATTTGAATGGAGACGAACTAGACCTTCGTGTTCGCGTTTTGATTCGAGCAGAAGATGGAGATCTGCAGAAGTTGGCAACTTCCAATTTTGAAGTTGAAGTGATTGGTAAGTACTGAATAGTCTGATTTCATTGCTCTTCATTTCTATCTCATTTTCATCTCTTCAGTGTCTTATCAAAGTCACAGATGATATTGAAACTCATCCATTCCATATTTCCCACCATGTGCAGATGAACAAGAAGTTGAATCTCTTACGAAAAAAACTTGACTTTTTGCAAGGAATTTCCCGAAAGCTATATGTGACGGACTTACCAAGGGAAGAAGTGAAGACAGCGGAGGGAGAAGAACAGACGTCGGTCAAGAAACAGCGCCCGCGACTGCAGACACGTCAACCAGAGAGGTTTGGGGAATAGGCTCACTGATGACTGATGGAAACACCAATCGCCAAATCATCCTTATCGTAATAGGAATGAGTGGAATCGGCAAAAACCACTCAGGCAAAAGGGAGTAAGGATCACCTGTGACAAATTCCTGGAATTGTCATAGGTGATCCTTAGGGGCATAAGGTGCTTTTTAAACACAAATTTATAAAGATCATTTTGATTTTTGTGTGGACCACTATTTCCACAAATATAATATATCATTCGGTCTCCTTCAATATGTGTCTCACTTTGATTTGACATGGATTTTAATAAATTTAAGGAAAAGTAAATTGAAATAATTAGTGGTATGCGAGTCATACTTTTATATATTAATTTAATAATATAATTGAGAGAAAAATAGGTTAGCAGAATGTGAATTAATAAGGAACTAACCTAAATGAAAAATTGGGACATAATAAAGGACGGAGGCTTGAATCAACTTTTAAAATAGAATTCCATTTAAATTGTTTATTTGATAAAGGTAGGTTTTTTAATTTTCAAACGGGTTCATGCTTTAGAATATTATCAAAAAAATCCATTTCTTTATTTTAGCTTCCGAAATTTTAAGATCAGAGTGTTCCTTAATGTAGTAAGTACTTCTCTGCAAATTTGTTAATTTCATTTAAGAATATGAAAGCTTTTAAAATTCCTGCACAGTTATAAATTTGTAATAAAAAAAAGGTCGAGAATATTATGTAATGTGATAAATTCATGTATGCACCATATAAATAGGTCTATATCGAACTCATGTAGGAAAAATAGTTAACATTCGAATTGATCGTCATACACATTACGTGTTCGACAGAACGACGACATGAATTCTGCACTCATTTTAAACCTTACATTCAACGTGCATGATGTGTGTTAAGTGAAAAAAAGGGCAAAGAATCGACGCTTTTTCATGTTGAATGGGCTGAAATTTAATGGGCCGAAAAAAAATTATTTGGTCCGCCTTGTTTGGGCCAAGAAATTGATGGGCCTTAGGATTTTTAAATGGCTCTACATTATGGAATTTTACATGACCTTGGATTTATGGACTATTGATTTGGGTGTCTAATTTTTATTCTTTGGGCCTAAAGCCCAATTTCATGACTTTGAACTTATGATGCTTCAACAAAGTAGATTTCTTTTGTGGCATTGTCTTTGTCTCTCTTGAATAATAAGAGATTATTTAATTTAGAATATGATCCAAAGTATTTATTGAAGTATTCCCTCTACTATTCGCACTTTTCTCTTTGGATCGTAAATTAAGAATTGAATAATTAATATATTAAACGTAATATTAAGAGAAAATTTAATTAATTCTAATATCTTAAATAAATACCTTAATTTTAATTAAAAGAGAAAAATATAAATAGTTTAAAACAAAACAAAAAATTAGTACAAATAGCATGGGAGAGTGGTTCTAAATTTGCAGTTCAGTTTTACCCAAAAACAAATGACTTTGGGTGAAGATTGATGAAATAATATTTTATTATAACACTTTAATTATTATGTCTCCTCAATAATTGTGACAAACGTTGCGCGCGTGACTGGTTTTTTCACCTTTGCAAATTATTGCCGACAGCTAAGATGATAAAACATTTTTTTAGTCACAAATAAAATATTAGATGATACTATTTTGGAATCGAAATGTATTTTATTTAGTGACTTTATTTTTATACAAAAATCAATATACTCTTGGTAGGTGTACTTTTTTTTCTCTATTTACCCTTTTCTATTGTTCTTACTTAATCTTTCTTTTAACTTTTATTCTCTTTCTTACCTCTCGTGATCAAAAGAAACGTACCCTTCTATCCCCTATTAATTATCCACTTTTGTTATTTTCGTCGGTTCCCATTAAGTGTCCATTTTCAGTTTCACTATAAATGGTAAGTAGGTTATACATTATGTTGAAACTACTCACGACTTGATGAATGAAGAAATGAGCTCGAGCGAAAAATATGGATGTAATGCAGCTCGTGTGGAAATTGATCGTGAAGATAAGGAAACCAAAGCAGTTCCACCTCAGCTCATGAATTGGAAAGCTGCTCTGTTGGGCCACTAACAACGTGGTTAGAAGAAAGGATGATGGACCATGATCTAGTTAGTTTCGGATTGCACGTTTTGTCAGTTGCATTAGATGACTATATATATATAGCTTATAACTTGTTGATCATTCGAAAAATCATATCAGAAATGCAATTCAAAACTTGCACAATGAAGTTCTGCTGCCTACATTCTTCTATTGCCATTTTCATTTACATTCCACTAACTCATTTCACTCACATTTTATTATAAACTCATATTCCAGTACCTTTTGCAACTCACTTTTTTCTACACTTCTTAAAACTAGTGTCGTAATCAAATTGGACAATTATTGGGGGACGGTTAATACGGAAGGGCATCAGATTTACCTTCCAAATAGGAGTCCATTTCACATGGATTTATTGGCTAATAATTTTACTAATATTTGTGAGAACAAACAACTCAATATTCTATTTTTGAAGGGCTAAAATTCAACAAAAAGGACGTTGAAGTGGCATTTGATATTTCAAATATTAAATACAGTATCTGATTGTTACTCAAAAGCACAAAAGCAAGTTGCTTTATGTTTATTTGTTCTTTAGCAAAAGGGAAATTGTGGGTGGAGAGCGCTGTTAGTTGTGTCGTTTAGACAATGGAAAGCAGCTGAAAAGAATCATGCATAATCCACTTTGGACTTGAAACTTATTGGTGATCTATGCAAAAAAAAAATTCTAAATAGAAAAAATAATAAGCAAGTATTTTCTCATCGTTTACGCAACAAAGAAGCGCCTATCTTTTCATTGAATTTTTCTTCTAGTTCATGAATTGATAAATAGGAGATTGAATTTCTCTTCTAGTACATGAAATTGGACTCAATACGCCAATACATAACCTTTTTAATTGGGCTTATGTGTAAATTGTGGCGTGTGAGATAATGTATGTGGGTGGGTAGGTGGGTTGTTAGGCACAAGCACAAAAGTAATGAGCTTTATATTTGTTAATGTTTGTTTTTGTTAAAAAAAATTGTGAGTGGAGAACTAAAGCGTTAATTATTACTCAGGCTTTTAATTAGACAATGCTCCTACTATATTATATTCTCCGATCCCACTTTGATTAAAAAGTTTTTGTTTCTCTCAAATCCTCACTTTTCCCAAATTATGTAGGGCCATTCTAGAATTGAACACTCGATTACGATAGTAGTATTTGTTATTTTCATTAAATTGATTTCAGGATAGGTACATATTACTTCTTTCAATATGTCACATCTTAATTTTAATCCAGTCCAAATTTCTGCTACTTTAATCCTTTTCATTTGTTTTACTACTAATAATCCTACTATATAACCATATCTACATAAATACACGTTTTATTTATATATTTTTTTAAAGTAATATTTCATCAACCAAATCGTAATTGATGCATTTCATTCGGAAAAACTATGTAAAAAAGTAATGTTTAACCAGATAAATGGAATGAAAATGAAGTAAAAAATGAATAAAGTATGATAAATAATAATGTTGTTGTTTGCTATATTGAGACGACTAAACTCAATTACAATGGGAATGGGATGAAGGAAATATACAATTAATAAATTTTTTACAAAGAAAAATGTATGCAAAATAAAAACAATTCAGAGAATAAAAAAGGGACGAGATAACGAGAAAAGGAAAAGAAAAAACAAAATTAGGACACAAAGAGAAAGGCTGCATATGCTAGTGGCAATATATTATATCAAAGCTAAGACAAAACATGAGTAGATTAAAGTGACAAACAATTATTTTAGATTATAAATTATCTTGCAAAGATATCATTGTACCCCACTAAGACAATACATGACAAATTTTATTTAAGAAAATATTCTCACCCTTATCACAACAATCATATATTCTCTATCTTCTCTTCAAATTTATCCCATTTTCATTCATACTATTCATCTAATCAGTCTTTTAGCATTCATGGCGGCTTATGCAGCTCTGATTTCTCTTATGAGAGTCATAGATGATATTGAAACTCATCCATCCCCTCCAATTTTTCTCGATAAACAACAAGTTGAATCTCACACTGAAAAACTTGTCTTTTTGCAGGAATTTCTCGAAAGCTATAACTCTCCTTATGCATACAGCGACGAAGCAGATCCGTTGGAGATGCGCATTGTTGATGCAGCTCACGAAGCCGAAGATGTGATCGAGTCCTATATAATCGACACTATTCACCTTTCTGCGGCAGCAACTGAGGATGGTGCTAGTGATGATGATGGTGGTGGTGGTGGTGGTGGTGGTGATGGTGATGGTGATGGTGGTGGTGAGGGTGAACAAATCAGTTGCATCCACTTCTATCAGGATCTGCAAAATGTGATTGAAGAAGTGGATATGATCAAAAAAGAGGTGACTGGAATAACAAGGGAAAAGACGGTGCACCAGAGGAACGTGGCGAATTTAAGATCCAGCAGTTCCACTGAGAAGAGCTCTAACATGCTAGGGTTTGATGATGTGCTTCATCAACTCCTGCATAAGCTTACCGATGGAAACACCAATCTCCAAATCATCCCTATCGTAGGGATGGGTGGCATCGGCAAAACTACTCTTGCAAAAGGTGCGTTTGAACACAAGTTTATCAAGGATCATTTTGATATATGTGTGTGGGCCACCATTTCTCAAGATTATAATATAGTAGAAACTCTTAGGCAAGTTCTCACTCGAGCAGGAGGGTCTGTTAAGGGTTTTCTTCCCCCTAACGGAATCGGTCAGCAGTGTGCGTGACCGAAACGATTGCCGGCGCCCTTGGATGGGTCGGCGGCGAGGAACAGATGCTGTGCGCGGGGTATTCCCCGTCGGGCAGCGTTGTACCGAGAATTTGAGAATTGACTTGTCTCACAAGGTTTAGGGCACAAAACGTGTGTTTATTAAAATTATGAATGAATGATCAATTAACACACTCCCTATTTATAGACTAAGGACCCTAGGGTTGGTTCGACACCTAATCCTAATACATCTCGGGAAAGAACCAACAAAGAAAACCCGAAACGGAGCTTATAGATATGCTCGACTCAAAAGGTAAAAAGAAATAATTACTCAAAAGGAAAAATACTTAAAAGTAAAAAGATTCCTAATCTAATTAGGACGTGAAGTCTCCAAACTTGTTGGGCGGTCGCACGGCTCGCTTGGGCTTCGACATCGCGATCGACGATGGCACCACCGGCGGCTCGCGATCCTTCCTCTGCTGCTCCGCCTCACGTCGCTGGGGTTGAATCGTATCAACTCCCTCCCCCATAGCGACCTCCTTGTCCTCAAGGAGCACATTTGGAAACCGACGTTGCACCATTTCCAGCGGTTCCCAGGTTGGCGACTCAGTACCATCGGACCAACGAATCAGTACGTGCTCCTTTGGCTCTCGATCATGCCATAACATTCGTCGTTCTTCCCCCTAACGGAAAGCACCAGTTGTTAAGGGTTTTCTTCCCCCTAACGGAATCGGTCAGCAGTGTGCGTGACCGAAACGATTGCCGGCGCCCTTGGATGGGTCGGCGGCGAGGAACAGATGCTGTGCGCGGGGTATTCCCCGTCGGGCAGCGTTGTACCGAGAATTTGAGAATTGACTTGTCTCACAAGGTTTAGGGCACAAAACATGTGTTTATTAAAATTATGAATGAATGATCAATTAACACACTCCCTATTTATAGACTAAGGACCCTAGGGTTGGTTCGACACCTAATCCTAATACATCTCGGGAAAGAACCAACAAAGAAAACCCGAAACGGAACTTATAGATATGCTCGACTCAAAAGGTAAAAAGAAATAATTACTCAAAAGGAAAAATACTTAAAAGTAAAAAGATTCCTAATCTAATTAGGACGTGAAGTCTCCAAACTTGTTGGGCGGTCGCACGGCTCGCTTGGGCTTCGACATCGCGATCGACGGTGGCACCACCGGCGGCTCGCGATCCTTCCTCTGCTGCTCCGCCTCACGTCGCTGGGGTTGAATCGTATCAGGGTCCTCGAGTAGTATGGATGAGAAAGTACTGGAGGTAGAATTACACAAATGCTTATGGGGTCGGAGGTATCTCGTTATATTGGATGTTATGTGGAGCATAGATGTGTGGAATAGGTTGAAATTTTCGTTTCCTTGTTGCAGTTAGGGTAGTCGAATAGTGGTAACAACTAGGATGTCCAACTTGGCTGCCTACTTAACTGATTCCTATGGAGATTTTAAGATGGGATTTCTAGACGAGGCTAGTAGTTGGACTTTGTTCTCCAAAACTGTGTTTGGGGAACAAGGTTTTCCTTCTCAACTCGAGAGCATTGGAAAGAAAATTGTGGAAAAGTGTAAGGGACTTCCTTTGGCGATTGTTGTGATAGGGGGTTTAATGGCTAAATCCGAACCTACAGTAGAATATTGGGAGCAAATAAAGGAGAACTTAAGCTCAATAGTGAATTCGGAGAATGATGATCATTGCTTGAGAATATTAAAACTAAGTTATAATCATTTGCCTACCTATCTAAAGCCTTGTTTTCTATACATGGGAGTGTTTGAGGAAGACCGTGTGCTTAGTGCTTCAGCAATTGTCAAGCTATGGGATTCTGAAGGGTTTCTTAAACCATTAGACAACAAAAGCTTGAAAACAATTGCCAAGGAGTACTTGCAAGAGCTAGTTGATAGGAATCTCATTTTAGTTCATGAGTTGGGGTTACTTGGGAATGTAAAATACTGCAAAATTCATGATTTACTAAGAGATTTATCAATGAAAGAAGCTCAAAAACAGAGGTTTTTTTATGTTTTAAGAGAAGATAATCCTCAAGGAGTAATTAGGCAACACCGGATTGTTATTCCAAGAAGTACTTCTAAGGAAAAAATCCTCAATGCCTTTGAATCCATGTCACATGTTCGTTCTTGTTTACTATGGTGTGAGTTTATTAGTGTTCTAGAATTGCCAAAATCTAGATTTCTGAGGACACTACATGCATATGGACTTTATATAAAGAGAAATACCCCAACACCTGTGAACTCACGATACCTTGCTTTTCGAAACGTTCCTTTTCATGTGCAAACTTCAAACAAATTGCTCTGGAATCTACGTACACTAATCATTTTTTGTGGGGGTGATTCTATGGGACGAATTGATATCTGGAAAATGCTTAAACTTAGGCATGTCGAGTTCATTAATTGGGAGATGCATCTCCGAGCTCCCCCGAGCGCTGACGATGATATTATTGTCATGAAGCATCTAGAGGTGCTCAGAGGAGTGAAGAATCTCAATTTGAGTGAGGATGTTGTTCAAAGAATTCCCAATATCAAGAGATTATCTATAGCTTGTGATATGGAAGTAATTGAGGGAGTGAATTATCTCAGCTGTCTTCAGTGTCTTACTAAACTTGAATCCTTGAGTTTGTACGTTAACTCCACCAATAACGGAAGGTATGTTCAGAAGATGAGCTTCCCAGTCTCCCTTAAGGAGTTACATCTCTCTTTCCCAATCGGTTTTGAGTGGGAAGACATACTGCCAATGATAGGGACCTTACCACTTCTTCACGAGCTCACATTAATGTCCGGTCGCTTCAAAAAAGGCGAGTGGGAAACAGTTGAAGGCCAATTCCCCAGTCTCAGGTCACTAAGCTTGTTCAGTTGTGAAGATCTAGAAAAGTGGACAGTGTCAGAGAGCTCCCATTTTCCATCTCTTCAGAAGCTTCGTCTTTCTTATATGAAAAAATTGAAGGAGTTTCCTTCAGAAATTGGAGAAATACCAACACTCAGATCAATTGAATTGGAACATTGCCATGGATTATTGGTGTTGTCAGCTAAAGAGATATTGAAGGAGCAAGAGGATTCACAAGGAGACCAACTTGACCTTCATGTCCGTGCTTACGTCGAGGAGAAAGATGAAGCGTTGCTGAGGCTGGCAAGTTCCAATTTTAAAGTTTCTGTGCTTCACTCGAGTTGAAGTGATTTGATCGCTCTTCTTTACCTTGTATGCTTCCCTCCATAATATTAGTGAAGTCTTCTCTTTCTTTGTAAACTTAATCTGGTCAATTTTCATTTATAATCTTGCAAATTTGGAATTGCTTGACACTACATATTGAGTTTCTATTGTTCTTTAACGACTCGAGAGTTAACTCTTGAGGAGCTTGTCTTTGGTTTTTAGATGATTTGAAGGGGATCCCTTTAGAAATTGGAGAAAGATCTACACTCATATCAATTGAATTTTAGGCACAATGCAAAAAAAAAGTAGCATCAGTTACAATTCAAACAAAGAAAGAAAATGGTTTATTGCTTGAAATGAGTAATTCACACATGAGTTTGGTTGTTGTTTTTTACAGACCCAAAAAAAAACTTAAGTGAGCGTATTGTAATTCTAAATCTTTTGTTTAATAGGTTAAAATGTTAACCAAGACTTTTAGTTGAATATTTTTAATATGCATATTCTATTTTTTTTTTTTTTCATTCATATGGCTTTAGTGAAAGGGTAACAACTTCTAAATTTAGGTTCATAAAATGACATGAAATTCTGCATTTATTTCAAATCATATATTTGATTCGATGTCCATGATATGTTAAGTGAAAAAAAACAGAGAATTAAATGTTTTTTCTTGTTGATTGGGCTGGAAAAGGCTGCTGCTTCATTTTAATATACCGAAACCAAATTAATTCAGTCCGCTTTATTTGGGCCTAGATACTTAATGGGCCTCAGAATAGTATCTCTAAATAATTTTTTCATTTTTTCCAACAAAATTTATCACATTTTACTTTTTACCATTTTTTTAGTGAACCTTATATTCCACTAACTCATTACAACTCACATTTTTATTACAAAACTAATTCATAAAAGTAGGACCCACTTCATATTATTTTTTTCAACTCACTTTTCATTATATTTCTTAAAACTCGTACCTGGTCAAAATGTGATCAAATTTAAGGGAACGGGGGAGTAGTATTTGATACTCCTATTTCAAATAGTACGTGAATGTTATTCACAAGTACAATAGCAAGTAGCTTTAATGTTTATTTGATACTCCTGTTTCAAATAGCATTGTGGATGTAGCTCATGCCACTGGAGATGCGATTGAGTCCTAATTGATGCACCATCATAAAATAAATAGGTTTAATTTATATCAAAATTGGACAATGTTAGAGAGCTACCACTTTCCACTAATGTTGTGCATGTACTTAATAAACTTATTACTCCTTATGCAATGTGACAAATCCATGTATGCACCATCATAAATAAATAGGTTTTTATCAAAATCATGTAGGACAAATTGTTTATATTCGAATTGATCAACATGCACATTTACATGTTTGACAGAACGATAGACATGAATTCTCCATTTATTTCAAATCATATATTCAATGTTTTAATGGGCCGAAAAATATTAATTTGGGTCGACTTATTTGGGCCTAGAAAATTGATGGTCCTTAGGATTGTAAAATGGCTCTACATTCTTGAATTTTACATGACCTTGGATTTATGGACTGTTGATTTGGTGACCAATTTTTATTCTTTGGGCCTAAAGCCCAATTTTATGACTTCGAATTTACGATGCTTTAACAAAATGGACTTCTTTTATGGCAATGTCTCTCTTGAATGATAAGAGATGATTTAATTTGGAATATGATCCAAAATGTTTTCTCTTGAAATACTCTATTTGTTTCATCGTACTCGCATTTTTCTTTTTGGATCATAAATTAAGGATTGAGTAATTAGTGTAATATTAAATTGGTATATTAAATATAATAAATAAACACTTATTTAACTCTAATATCTTACTCCCTCCTTCCCCGATTAAGAGTCACACTTTGACCGGATACGAGTTTTAAGAAATGTAAAGAAAAGTTGGTTGAAAAAGTTCCCCAATGTGAGACCCATTTTTTATATTGGTTTTATAAGAAAATGTGAGTGAATTGAGCTAGTGGAATGTGAGACCTACTTACTATTTATGCTAAAAATGAATTGTGACTCTTAATTTAGGACGGACCGAAATGGAAAAGTATGGCTCTTTATCGGAGACGGAGGGAATAATTATAGTATTTTAATTTTTTTACTCAAAATAAATATAGTGCAGCAAGTTTAGGACGGGTTGAACAAGAAAAATGTACATAGTATAGAATAGGACAGAGATAGTACTCCATTTGATTTGGAATTGTTGTATGAATATGCCATGGTTTATGGAGTACTAGTAGATATGGTTTGAATGTTTAAGTTTTAAAAAAAAAACAAAATCCATAAACTATTCACTCTTTGGTTCGTGTGATGATAGATGAAATAAAGTGAATATTATTTCACGAAAAGGAGGTACTCCTTCCGTCCCTGAAAATTTATCCTCTATTTCCTTTTTCGTCCGTCCCATAAAATTTGTCCCCTTTAGAATTTACCAAAAATAGACTATCAAAATACCCTTCATTTTCCCCTCAAATTTCAATGTGGGACCCATACTCCACCACATCTCTATTTAATACAAAGTCAAACACATTTTCTTAAAACTCGTGCCCAGTCAAAAGAGGACAAAATATGGAGAACAGAGGGAATACTATATATAATTATTACTAATTTATATTAAAATGAAAATGAAGATAGGTAAATTATTATTGTTGATTTGACAATACTAGGGTAAGCCACGTGAATGCTATCAAACAAGGGAAGAAAGCTGTGTAAACAATAATACTTTGTCATTTTGCTCACATGGGGCAAGCCCACGTAGACAAGTACTCACTTCACTTCGTTCCATAATAATGGAGATATTCTTTTCGACACGGAGATTAAGAAAAATTATATTAGGCGAGTTAAGCAAAAGGAGATTACAGTGGAAAATGAAAAAGGTAGTGAGATGAAGAGAGGATAAAGTAAAAGAGAGTAAAGTAGGTGTGGAAAAATGTATTGACTTTTACTTAAAAAAGGAAATGACTTTATTATTATAGAACGTACCAAAATAGCAAAATAACTCTATTATTATAGAACGGAGGGAGAAGTTGATTCTGCACTGTGAGATTTATAAGAATATATAATTAAGGATTGATTCTTACCATTGCAGTGCAATTGCAATATTTTTCGGCACAAGTGTGAAGACTTGGGAAATGATTTTCTGGAAGGACGGTGGATTACGATCCTCTCCCTTAGCGGATTACTGCGCACTCTTATGGATATGAACACCCCTCATAATACGATCGAATCCTTTGGGTTAGGGATTTCAACCTTTTGCAATAATAATACTTGTCCTTTGCCTTCATTTATGATCGTAGTAGAACTACTTCATCATCTCATACGCATTCATACTGCTCATATTTTGAGTTTATTTTCCAATATTTATTTGTATTGATATTTATTACTGATGACCTACACGTTCTTTTTTTTACCTTTCATTTATTGTACTTTTACCTATGACCTACACGTTCTTTTTTTTTACCTTTCATTTATTGTACTTTTACCTATGACCTACACGTTCTTTTTTTTTTACCTTTCATTTATTGTACTTTTACCTAATTCGTTTTATCTTCCATCTTCTATTAATACTTCATTTAATTTGTTTATTTGCTCGTACTATCATTATTTTAAAATTTTATTCTAAATTCAGTTTATTCTTTAGTATTTAATTTATTTATTCGTACTTTTATTATTTTTAAATTTGATTTTCTATGTTAGCAACATTTTAAATTTATAATGTTTTTTTAATTAATTTACTCATGGAGTAATAAAATAATTTTAACAAAATTAAATATAATATTCTCTTTTCATGTATAAAAATGAGTGTACTTTTATTTTTTATTGATATTTATTTCTAACAAATTGAGTTCATTCTCTACAAACAATTAAATTCATTAAGATATACTCCATACTCAATAAATTAGTAGTACTCCGTATGTATAAATTACTCTCTTTGTCCTATTAAAAATGAAATGCTTTTCTTTTTTGTAGTCTTATTAAAAATGAAACGTTTTCAAAATGAAAACACTATTATTTCTACCTTTTACATCTTTCTTACTGTATTCTCTTTTTATTAACTTATAAAATAGCAATAAATAAAATCTCATGCTAAAAAATAAACGTTTCATATTTAATGAGTACTGCTCCATCTGTTTCATAGTATTGGAATCATTTTTATTTATAATAAAAGTCAACATATTTTTTTCACTTACTTTAGTCTTTCTTATTTTATTTTCTCTATGCCGAAAAGAAACGTCTCCACTGCTATAGAACGGTCCGAGTATTATTTACGGTGTGACAAAACAATTGCAGCCACGTGACAGCGGTAAGAAAAAGAATGGCAGCTTTAAACATGAATGGACAAGTACTTGGTAGGTATGATAATTCATAGTCCAACAACTTCAATTCATTTTCGCATTTGATTTCAAAAAGCAGCACATATTCCATTTCTCTACCACAATATCACATTTCTCTTCTTCTTTCATCTCCTCAATTTGAACTAATTTTCTGATCTTTGATGGCGGCTTATGCAGCTGTGGTTTCTCTTATGAAAGTCATAGATGATATTGAAACTCATCCATCCCCTCCAATTTCTCTTGATAAACAGCAAGTTGAATCTCTCACTAAAACACTTGTCTTTTTGCAGAAATTTCTCGAAAGCTATGACTCCCCTTTTGCATACAGCGATGAGGCAGATCCGCTGGAGATGCGCATCGTAGATGCAGCTCAAGCGGCCGAAGATGTGATCGAGTCATATATCATTGACACTATTCACCTTTCTGCGGCAGCAACTGACGATGGTGGTGGTGATGATGATGGCGGTGGTGTTGGTGGTGGTGATGATAATGATGATGGTGATGCTAGTGGTGATGATGATGATGATGATGGTGGTGATGGTGATGGTGATGATGATGGTGATGGTGAACAAATCAGTTGCATCCACTTCTATCATTATCTACAAAATGTGATTGAAGAAGTGGATATGATCAAAAAGGAGGTGACTGGAATAACAAGGGAAAAGGTAGTGCACCAGAGGAACGTGGCGGATTTACGATCCAGTAGTTCCACTGAGAAGAACCTTATCATGGTAGGGTTTGATGATGTGCTTCTTCAACTCTTGGATAGGCTTACTGATGGAAACACCAATCGCCAAATCATCCCTATCGTGGGGATGGGTGGAATCGGCAAAACTACTCTCGCAAAAGGTGCGTTCGAACACAAGCTTATTAAAGAGCGTTTTGGTATTTGTGTGTGGACTACCATTTCCCAAGATTATAATATAGTAGAAACTCTTAGGGAAGTTCTCTCTCGAGCAGGAGGGTCCTCGAGCAGTATGGATGAGAAAGAATTGGTAGTAAAATTATACAAGTATTTATGGGGTAGAAGATATCTCATTATATTGGATGGTATGTGGAGTATAGATGTGTGGGATAAGTTGAAATTTTCCTTTCCTGATTGTTGTAATAGTAGTCGAATACTAGTCACAACTAGGATGTCGAACTTGGCTGCCCACTTGACTGATTCCTATAACGTCTTCAAGATGGGATTTCTAGATGAGGCTAGTAGTTGGACTTTGTTCTCCAAAACTGTATTTGGGGAACAAAGTTTTCCTACTCAACTCGAGAGCATTGGAAAGAAAATTGTGGAAAAGTGTAATGGACTTCCTTTGGCGATTGCTGTGATAGGGGGTTTAATGGCTAAATCCGAACCTACAGTAGAATATTGGGAGCACATAAAGGAAAACTTAAGCTCAATAGTGAATTCGGGGAATGATGATTATTGCCTGAGAATATTAAAACTAAGTTATAATCATTTGCCTACCTATCTAAAGCCTTGTTTTCTTTACATGGGAGTGTTTGAGGAAGACTGGGTGCTTAGTGCTTCAGAAATTGTCGAGCTATGGGAGTCTGAAGGGTTTCTTAAACCATTAGACAACAAAAGCTCGACAACAATTGCAAAAGAGTACTTGCAGGAGCTAGTTGATAGGAATCTCATTTTAGTTCATGAATTGGGGCTATTTGGGAATGTAAAATCCTGCAAAATTCATGATTTACTAAGAGATTTATCAATGAAAGAAGCTCAAAAACAGAGGTTTTTTTATTGTTTCAGAGAAGAAAGTCCTGTAGGCGTAATTAGGCAACACCGGATTGTTATTCCAAGAAGTACTTCTAAGGAAAAAATCCTCAATGTCTTTGAATCCATGTCACATGTTCGTTCTTGTTTACTATGGTGTCACAATATTAGTGTTCTAGAATTGCCAAAATCTAGATTTATGAGGACACTACATGCATATGGACTTTATACAACGAGAAATACCCCAAAACCTGTGAACTCACGATACCTTGCTTTTCGAAACGTTCCTTTTCATGTGCAAACTTCAATCAAATTGCTCTGGAATCTACATACACTAATCATTTTTTGGGAGGGTGATTCTATTGGACGAATTGATATCTGGAAAATGCTTAAACTTAGGCATGTCGATTTAACTAATTGGAAGATGTATCTCCGAGCTCCCCCGAGCACAGACGATGATATTATTGTCATGAAGCATCTAGAGGTGCTTGGAGGAGTGAAGAATCTCAATTTGAGTGAGGATGTTGTTCAAAGAATTCCCAATATCAAGAACTTAGCCATAACTTATGATAAGGAAGTAATTGAGGGAGTGAACTATCTCAGCTGTCTTCAGTGTCTTACTAAACTTGAATCCTTGTGGTTGTTCGTAGACTCCACCAAAAACAGAAGGTATGTTCAGAAGATGAGCTTCCCAGACTCCCTTAAGAGGTTGATACTCCGTTTCCCAATCGGTTTTGAGTGGGAAGACATACTGCCAATGATAGGGGCCTTACCACTTCTTCACAAGCTCACATTAATTTCCGGTCGCTTCAAAAAAGGCGAGTGGGCAACAGTTGAAGGCCAATTCCCCAGCCTCAGGTCACTAAGCTTGTTCTCTTGTCAAGATCTAGAAACTGGACAGTGTCAGAGGGCTCCCATTTTCCATTTCTTCAGAAGCTTCTTCTTTTTGAAATGAAAAAATTGAAGGAGATTCCTTCAGAAATTGGAGAAATAGCAACACTGAGATCAATTGAAGTGGATCGTTGCAATGAATTGTTGGTGTTGTCAGCTAAAGAGATATTGAAGGAGCAAGAGGATTTACAAGGAGACCAACTAGACCTTCATGTCCTTGCTTTCGTCGAGGAGAAAGATGAGGCGTTGCAGAGGCTGGCAAGTTCCAATTTTGAAGTTTTTGTGTATATCAAGAGTTGAAGTGATTTGATCGCTCTTCTTTACCTTGTATGCTTCCCTCCATAATATTAGTGAAGTCTTCTCTTTCTTTGTAAATGGTCAATTTTCATTTATAATCTTGCAAATTTGGAATTGCTTGACACTTACATATTGAGTTTCTATTGTTCCTTTACGACTCGAGAGTTAAACCTCGAGGAGCTGTCTTTGGTTTTTGATGATTTGAAGGAGATTCCTTCATAAATTGGAGAAAGATCTAAACTCAAATCAATTAAATTGTATTATTGCAATAAACAGATACTCCCTCTGTCCCATTAAAAATGCAACGTTTTCCTTTTTTAATTGTCCCATTAAAAATGAAACGTTTCCTAAAATGGAAACAACTCTATCTCTACCTTTTCATCTCTCTTACTTTACTCTCTCTTCATCCACTCACAAAACAACACTACATAAAATCCCGTGCCGATTTCCAAATGTTGCATTTTAAGTGGGACGGAGGGAGTATTAGAAGTCTTCTCTCTCTTCCGTTTCTGTGACTACAAGTCAATTCAATATCATATCTCATTTACAAATATGGAATTTCTGTGTTTTTAAGAAGCATAAATAGTCATCACAGAATAAAGTTTTAGGCACAAAACAAAGAAATAAAATGGTTTATTGCTTGAAATGAGTCATTTGCACAAGAGTTTCCTTCAGAAATTGGAGAAATACCAACCCTGAGATCAATACTAAAGTCTAAAGGTAACATAAATAGTTTTTGTATCGGAAAAGAAAAAAATGTGCATCTTGTTGTTTAAGTCATAAAAATCTATTACTAGTTTTTTTAAGGCCAACATTAACGGAGGGCTTTGTTGCTTTTGAAATTTTAATATCTAAATGTTCCTCTTGGATATGTATATGTCTAGCAACAATGGTCTTACTCGCAATACCGATTAACGACTACATATTGAGTTTCTATTGTTCTTTAACGACTCGAGAGTTAACTCTTGAGGAGCTGTCTTTGGTTTTTAGATGATTTGAAGGAGATCCCTTTCAGAAATTGGAGAAATATCTAAACTCAAATCAATTAAATTGTATTATTGCAATAAACAATTATTAGAAGTCTTCTCTCTCTTCCGTTTCTGTGACTACAAGTCAATTCAATTTCATATCTCATTTACAATTTTGGAATTTCTTTGTTTTTAAGAAGCATAAATAGTCATCACAGAGTTATAAGCGTTTGGGTAAACCAAATTAAGTTTTAGGCACAATGCAAAAAGTAACTTTATTTACAACTCAAATAAAGAAAGAATGATTTATTGCTTGAAATGAGTCATTCACACAAGAGTTTGGTTGTTGTTTATTACAGTATCCAAAAAAAAAACTTAGGTGAGCGTATTGTAATTCTAAATCTTTTGTTTAATAGGTCAAAATATTAACCAAGACTGTAGAATATTTTTAATATGCATATTCTTTTTTTTTCATTCATATAGCTTTAGTGAAAGGGTAACGACTTCTACATTTAGGTTCATAAAATGACATGAAATTATGCATTTATGTCGAACCATATATTCGATGTCCATGATACGTTAAGTGAAAAAAAACCAGAGAATTCGATGTTTTTTCTTGTTTATTGGGCCGGAAAAGGCTGCGGCTTCATTTTAATATACCGAAACCAAATTAATTTGGTCCGCTTTATTTGGGCCTAGACACTTGATGGGCCTTAGAATTATGAATCTCTCAATAATAGTGACAATTTCACCTTTGCACAGCTTACAAGATACGTCTGTGAAACGTTGTTTGGGGGTTAATTTCTAATGGATTTCTCGGTTAAGTATTTTACAAAAAAATATAATTTTCTTGTCTTGAAGGGCTTAATCAATTTCAAAAAGGACGTCGAAGTGGCTTTTGAGTTTTGGTATTTCAAATTTGTGATTGTCAGATTTATGTTTATTTTGTACTTTAGCTAAAAGGAAACTGTGAGTGGAGAACTGTGACTTGTTTTGTTCAGCTGCAAAAGATTCATGCATAATTGTATGTAGGGTCAATCTTTAATTGAAAAGTCCACATCCTTACAATCGCAATTGTATACTATTTCAAGAAAGCTGCTAAATACTTCTATCTTATCACATCATTCTTCTATCTTACAATTCTTTTTTTATCTTTTTCTATTAAAAAGAAATGTCTCACTGAAACTTAGAAATACAGTAATGAAGTTAAAGTAATTTTCTTAGCTAGTACTACCTTCGTTCCATAGTAATGGAGGCGTTTCTTTTCGGTAAGGAGATTAAGAAAATGGTGTTAGGTGAGTTAAATAAAGGGAGAATAAAGTGGAAAATGAAAAAGGTAAAGATATGAAGAGAGAATAAAGTAAGAGAGAGTAAATTAGGTGCGGAGAAATGTGTTGATCAAAATAAGGAAATAACTCTATTACTATGGAACATACAAAAATAACAAAATGTACTAATAATATCGGAAAAAGCAAAGGAAAAAAGCAAAAGTTAAATTAGACGTTAGAAAAATATACTAATAATATCGGAAAAGCAAAGACAAAAGAGAAAGAGAAAGAAAAAGAAAAAGATAAAGATAAAGATAAAGAAAAAGAAAAAGAAAAAGGAAAAAAGAAGAGTTGTTACATTAGAAGTTATGCGTAATAAAGATAGTACTCCAATAAACAGTCTATATAAGTTTTGATATACAAACACAAGAAGTAAAAAAGAAAATACACACACACATAAGAATGAGTGAGCAGAGAATGAGATAGAAGAGGAGAGAAAGATGCTTCATCATTGGAGCCACGAGCATCCACTTTCTCTGGTGAGGATTGTTGATTTATATTGTAATGGTTGTAGTGGGGGATTTAGAAGAGGAGACATAGGTTATAGATGTAGCCAGAAATGTGGGTATGGTGTCCAACTACATGAAGACTGTGCAGAGGCGCCGAGGAAGATCAGACACGCAATGCACCCTCAACACACACTCACTCAAAAATTCGCTTTCCCTTGGAAAATACGCTGCTCTATCTGCAGGTCACGAGTTTACCAACGCATCGTGTACAGATGCACGGGCGCAGAATGCACGTTCGTGGCACATGTCAGATGCGCACAGGGCAGCGACATGATGTATGCAGCTGAAGAAGATGTGGAGCAGCAGAGGAGCAGCAGCATCATCCATCATCCGAGTCACCCTGAGCATCAACTCTTGTTTCTGAAGAGAAGTTGTTCATTCCAGTGCGATGCTTGTGGCACCACAGGCGCCAAAGGAAGTTCCTACACATGCACCACACCTGCATGTGAGTATTGGATCCATGAGAGATGTGCTTCTTTGCCTCAGAATATCCAAAGGGAAGATCACAACCACTCCCTCTCTCTCTCTTATCATGTCCCTCCTCAATATCTCAGATATGACTACCGCTGTGAAGTGTGCAGAAAAAGATTAATATCCAAACTTTGGATATATCATTGCGAGCTTTGCAGCTATGTTGTCCATCTCGCCTGCACCTTCAACAAAACACTTGCCATCACTAGGTATAATCGATACTCATGTAAATCTAATTATGTTACCTCAAAAAAATGTTGGTTTATTTATGTTGAAATGTGTGCTTTGTTGCATTGAATGTAGAGAGAAAGGGATTATGGAGTTTCCAATAAATGATATGGCTGTGGGAGAGGACCTAATTGGAGCTTTTCTGAGGAGACTAGGAGTTGATGCACATACACTCATTCCTCATCAAGATGATGTTGATTATGAGTTCCACCATCACAAACTCACATTTGTCTCCTCCTCATCATCATTTCAAGAACAAGAAGAAAAAAATAGTGATGATGATGATGACGAGGAAGACAACTCTTGTAGAAAATCGGAGTTAATATGCAATGGGTGCATTACTCCAATATTTCTTAAACAAACATCATTTTCATCTTCCACTTCTTCTTGTTTAAGTACTAGTAGTAGTAGTAGTAAAGATTACTACTACATGAGATGTAGCATGAGATTGTGCAAATACTATCTCCACTTGGCATGCTTCCACATGCCACGTCAGCTCTCCTCTCTTCCTCTCCTCCACAAACATGAGAACGAGAATGATCACAGCCTTGTCCTTCAATCCGGTGATAAACTTAAACCATGGAATGCGTCATTTTGCAGAGTCTGCCGTAAATATACGAATGGTCTGTTTTATAGTTGCACAAAATGTGAAGACTTCAAAGTAGATATAAAGTGCGCTTCAATGCCGGACACCATATATCACGGAGCTCACCCTCCACACCCCCTCAACCTTCTCTCCACAGAAGATACTTGGAGGCGAGATGGCGATACATGTGATGCCTGTAATGGTATATTATGGTTCCCTAGTGAACAAAGGTATGCATGTGGCAGCTGTGATTTCATCGTGCACTTTGGATGCACGATTTTGCCAGCTTCAACCACCAGCCGTAGATGGGACAAGCACCACCCACTGCTTCTGACGCACGATGCCACTCTTAACCATCCCGGTGAATTCTACTGCAATGAATGCGAGGAAGAAATGAATCCCAAGCGTTGGATGTATCATTGCCGCAGTTGTGATATATCCTTCCATCCGAGCTGCTTTAAAAATACATCCGGCGAGTATAGAAACATCAAGTTTGGTCAAAAATATGTGATCGCCAGAGCCCACTGCCACCTTCTCACCTATCAAATTCTCACTACAAAACACTGCTGCGACGTTTGTGGTAAGGATATGCATGAAAAGACTGGTTTTTACTGTGCATTCTGCAACTTCTTCATTTGTTTCGACGGCTGCGGTAAAGATATGATCAAAGATGGCAACATTGAGGCCGTGGATTGAAAAAAACAAGGCTCAATGTTTCTTCTTCTTCTTCTTCTTCTTCTTCTTCTTCTTCTTCTTCTTCTTCTTTACTTGAGTTTTTTTTACCATATTTGTTTGAGTGTACTATTTTTAATTTAATGAAGATTGTAGCTTGCTTTTAAAAATACAGTTGCACAAGTTTTCACTTCTTCACCTGCTTAAAGATTAAGGACATCTTTTGTAGTTATATTAACCCGTTATTGTGTGTTTCTTGGTAGTGATTGAACATCAATTCAAATAAATATTTAACTCTTTTTGAAAAGAGGACGCATTAATGTTCTAGAGACCAACTGAGCTAACCATGCGATAACTAATTAAGTCTAAATAGGATTACTCAGCCCAAAAGACTAGCCTGTTAGGAGAGAGAGCTCATTTAGTCTATATATTCCATACCAGTTGTTCTCACAACCGAGGTGGGAATTGAATCCGTAACAATATAGTGTACTACAAGAAATGCTAGAAATCTTTGAACTGGATTCAAAGAGGAAAGTAAAAGATATAAAGACAAAATGTGAGGACAGCAAAAGACAAACAATGAGACAAAGAGAAAGACAAAAGACAAAAAAGGCACATACGCATAAATAAAAAAAATAGGAGAATCTTGGATTGGAATTAAATTAAGTGAAGATTGTCATAATACTACATTCTTTTCTCATATTGGAGGTTTTGTATGATTCGTTCTATTCCAATTTATGTGAGCTGGCCACCCGTGAAATCCTAACTAATTAAGGGATTTGTTTGGAATGTTGTTGATAGATCCATTTGGAGATTCGACAGAAGTCCATGATCTGTTAAGTGAAAAAAGGGCAGAGAAACGGTGCTTTTTCATGTTGGGTCGAAAAAAATTAATTTGGTCCGCCTTGCTTGGGCTCAGAAAATTGATGGGCTTTTGGATTGTTTAATGCATTGTAGAATATTGCATGACTTTGGAGATGGGGACCGTTGACTTGAGTGGCGAATTTTATTTTTTGGGCCTAAAGCCCAATTTGATGAATCCGAATTTATTATTGTGAACTCTTTGATAGCAATGTCTCTCTTGAATTATATGATATGTTAGTCTCATAGTAATTTGTCAATGCTTATTGAATATATGATTTGGAATTATCGTATGAATATGTTGTGTTTTATAAATTGTTTGAATGATTACACGCAGTGGGAGTTCTAAGACAATGATACAGAGAACTCAGTTCAAAAAACTAGTCTATTACAAGAGAGAGTCCATTTCAAGAATGAGACACTAAGATTGCACCCTCCGTTGCCACTCCTAGTTCCAAGAATGAGTGCCCAAAGATGTGAAATAAATGGATATGAAATCCCAGCTTGAACAAGAGTAGTAGTGCAGGGATGGGTTCTGGTGGGAAGAGACCCTGAGTATTGGAACCGTGAGATATATGGACCAATTGTGAATTGGGCTGGAGGAATTAATTGTGGGCTTAATTAATTCGGAGCCCAAATTCTATTATTTGTGGCCCAATGTGTTGTGGCCCAAAACTTACCTGGGATTAACCGATGGCTGCCACGTGGCATAGTCACCCGGATCTTGAATGCAGGTCGTTGGATCTAAGGTGTTTTTGTTGTGAGTGGTTAAACTCACATCTCTCTCTTCCGCCTCATTCATTCTGAATCTTAGACTCTCTCTCTAGTGATTGCTTTATCTCTCTCTCTCTTCTTCGGTCATCTTCTCCGACCATTCCCTCTCTTGTTGTGTGAGGAAGAGTGTGATCCTTTCAACGTTGTGTTGATGTGGTGGATCTGTTGGTGATCGAACGGTTGAGTTATGATCTTTTTGCATTTGGTGAAGATTTGAGAAGATCTCGATGTGTGAGGAACAATTGGTGATGTTCTGGCAGTGTTCTTGGTGATTGAGACGAGTCCTTGTGATTTCTGTGGTGAATCGCTTCTGTGAAGGAGTAATCGGTTAATCCCTAGGGTTTGGGGGTTTTTCAGTCTCACGGTGCTCCCTTGTGACTCGCGGTGCAGACGGTGGAGGTCTCTGGCCCTTGTGAAGTTGCGTGTGCAACCTGAGCCATTGTCCCTCGGTTTCTTACTTGTGTTCTTCATATTACTTTCTTGTTTCAGATCCTTTAGGATCTGAGTTCTTACTATACTATTCGTTCTACTTAGTGTGCAAGTCAAGAACTAAGGATATAGCCATGGAGTGAGATTCTGATTAGTACTAGGGTTCTGTATCTTGCAGCATCTGTAGATTGTATAGTTCGATTGTACGCTCTGTAACTTGGCTTGTAACTCTGAGATTAGTCATCTTAGGTCAATTGCAATAAAGAGGTCTCGGTAATTAGTGAATCCCGAATGATCTGATCACTACAGGAACGATGCTGAGAAGTTTATACCTGAGAGATTTGAGGAAAGCTTGCATGATTTCCATGCGAGCAATCTCGAATACATGCCCTTTGGCGCGGGAAGGAGAATATGTCCCGGCATGTTGTTCGGTCAGGCAAATGTGGAGATTCCACTTGCTATGCTTCTTTTTCATTTCGATTGGAAAATGCCATATGGGATGAAGCATGATGAATTGGATATGACGGAGGCGTTTGGCGCGACTGTCAATAGGAAACACCCGTTGCGCTTGATTCCTATTGTTAAGCGACCTTTACGTGCACATGTTTGACTTATTTACATAGCGTTTACTTTGAGTGGTAGAGTGTACATTAAGTTGATAATGATTTGTATTAATTATGTTATGGATTCCAATGCAGGTAAATATATCCTACATCAAGTGTGTAAAACAACATAATAAACTTATAACACATCACTTGCGTAAGACAGTGTGAGGTTTATATACTAGCTAGTTGTGAATTTTTTCTCCTAATAAATTAGTCTTTTAGGACTAATAGATTTTTTTTGAATAAAAGACTAGTTTTTTAGGATGAGTTTTCATATTTGTTCAATAGATTGTTAGCCTGTTGCATTAAGTGAAACTTTTTTTTTCACATATACGTGCACTATTTCCTTAGTTAATTAGGACTCACTAATGGCAAATAATTAAGTATTGTCCAAAATTTGGTTAGCATAATTTAATTATTTATACAAAAGATTAATATTTACTATACCATTAAATAGACGATTAACTCTAATTATTAATTGTAATGAATCTTGGATAAATAAATTATCTGATAATACAATTGCAAGTGTTTGTATCTGCCACATAACTATGTAGTGTGTCTAATTATATATGCATATAACATCTATAGTTGAGTTGAATCATTATTTTCTGTTCAAACCATTTGTCACTTAAATCGAGATAAAAGAACTTTTTTTCCAGGATTATAACATTCAATTTTCACCTACTTCTCACTTGACGCAGACAAGTTGCAGAGATAGAAACATTTAATAGTGCTTGTATTATTACCTTTTTCATTATATTTTAGAATGGACAACAGAATTTTAATGCAAAAATTAGTAAACTAAAAAAAAATACTCCATTAGACTTAGTAAAATATTTTTTCGGAATTAAATTAAAATAGCTGTGTGATATTATTGTTAAATACTAAACATAAATTTAAAGATTGCACAACAAAAGATTTAAAGCCCGACGCCTTTTGACTTAGCCAATCACTCTGCCACTTAGTCAACTCATATAAGTTTGTTGCGACGGGAAACTAACTCGACCGATCAAGATTAATTTGTAAACTATGGCGAGAAAATGATATTAGAGTGTTTTGGGATTTAAGAATTACTACCTCCGTCCACCAAAATTTGTCCCATTTCACTTTTATCATTTTTAGTAGTGGACTTCATATTTCATTAACTCATTCCTACTCACATTTTATTATAAAACTAATATATAAAAGTAGGACCCAAAATCCACTAACTTTTTCAACTCATTTTTCATTACATTTCTTAAAACCCGTGTCGAGTCAAAGTGGGACAAATTTTGGTGGACGGAGGTAGTAATATTTATTCGATCAATAATACTACCTCCGTCCTTGAAAATTTGTCCCATTTTTACATTTCCGTCTATCCCCCAAAGTTTGTTCCATTTCTTTTTTTTACCATTTTTGGTAGTGGACCTCATATTCCACCAACTCATACATACTCACATTTTATTATAAAACTAATATATAAAAGTAGGACCCACAATTTACTAACTTTTTCAACTCACTTTCTATTACATTTCTTAAAATTCATGTCGGGTCAAAGTGAAAGAATATTTGGGGAACGGAGGTAGTGCGAGAGTAAAAGTGAAGTTTGTTTTGGCCAAATTATGTACTATAATAAATTATTGGATTTTTTATTTTATGATTCTCTATTTGGATTTGTGGAATTGGGAGTGGGCTGATAATTTTCAGGCCCAGGTTTTTTCTAAATTTTAAATAGGATTAGAGATTTTTTTAAACACACCGGATTTAAGACTTTTGACCTCAACCTTCACAACTGGATCAGTAATTTATAATGGGTGGATGATTTCGATAATTTTGTGATAACGTCACGAGGACCAAGTTTTAGTATGGAATAGTAATGATTTTGGTGGCTTTGTTGTGATAATATAGAATATTTACATTAAATATTTTACTGAAGCTGAGGCAAACGTTCTAATTAGTTATACATTTCAGCAATAATTGGTCAAGTCATAGCAATATTTTATCAACATAAACCAGCTGTCACGCCTAATTTTTATGAAATTCATATATGGCCTCTGTCCCAAGTTTTGTTCTATGAGAGTTGAGTCAATTTACAAACTTTATTCTTTCTCATATTTTACTATCTTTTTATATCTTACTTTACTCTTTTCACTTTAAACTTTAACACAATACTTTAACAAGGTTAAAACAAAACGTCAACATAATGAAAGTTGACTTACCATTTTCTAAAACTATCATATTCCCAGAAATATAGTCTGGCCTCATTTCCAGCCTGTCACACTAATTATCTTTTAAGCATTTCTGACAACAAATAGAATAAATAAAATTATACTCCCTCCGTCCCGCTTAAGATGACACGTTTTCCTTTTTAGTTTGTCCCAACTAAGATGACACATTTTCTTTTTTGGTAACTTTCTCTCTCCAATTAATACACTCAACCACTTTTTCTCACTCCTATTAAAATATCCATCTTTCTTTATCTCTCTACTTTAATACTTACACCCACCTTCTCTCTCTTCAATTAAACACTTTAACCAATAACTCCTAAAACCCCGTGCCGGCTAAGCAATGTGTCAGCTTAGCCGGGACGGAGGGAGTATCACAGTATGATGCTCTATATATAATGCTATTAAACTTGTCTTTCAATTATCACATTCTTTTCATCCTTATAGTTTTGTCTCATTTCATACTCTTCCATGTAGCATTCGTTGCACATTCTTTTCTTTATTTTTGAGTATATCATAAAAATCATCAAAATACCAGTTCATATTAGATACATTTGTCTCATCATTTCTATTCACACTGTGTTTGTGCATTAATTTTCAAAGAATTAAGATGGCGGCTTATTCAGCTCTGATTTCTCTTATGCATATCATAGAAGACGTTGAAACTCATCCTTCCCCTCCGATTTCTCTCGACAAGCAACAAGTTGAATCTCTCACAGAAATAGTTACCTTCTTGCAGGAATTTCTTGATGGTTACGAATCACCCTATGCATACAGCGACAAAGCAGATCCATTGGAGATTCGCATTATTGGTGAGTAATTTTTTTTTCAAAATGTTTAAGCGAGCTCTATTATTTGTTGAAATTCAAGAAAAGCTGACTATTTGTTCTATTAATTTTTTTTTGTTGGTCTTGATGATAAATGGTATAGGTATTTGACAAGGATTTTATTAAATTATTGATTGCGATGAAAACAAATTTGAATAAAATCGGATTTCTTTTGGTAAAATTTGGAAAAACCCTAAAAAACCATTAGATTAGTCAGGTTATTTTAGTTTGATTACGGAAGTAAATTCGGTTCGTTTTGTTGTATTTTAAAAAATTTAGGTTATTTACTTTTTAAGTCAAATCCACCTGATAATTAAGATAAGATAGAATATGGATGGACCTGGAAGAGGAATCCAAATCCATATTTTAGGATCTGGGTGCTCCAAAGAAAGTATCCAATGGATCTGGATCGGATCTGATCTGAATTTAGGTCATGAATATTAAGATCCAGCTGCTTTGATCTGCTCGAAATCCGACTTGTGATCTATTTAATTTATAATTCCTATTTGTTCCTAGATGGTTTGATATTTTCAAAATATAATGACTTACTATGATTATTAGGGTTGTAAATGTAACTCACCCCTAATTTGCATTGCAGATTTAACTCATGCGGCTGAAGATGTGATCGAGTCCTATATTATTGACACTATTCAGCAGTCTGCAGCAGCAGCAACTGATGAAGGTGGTGATGAACACATCAGCTGCATCCATTTTTATCAAGATCTGCAAAATGTGATAGAAGAAATGGATATGATCAAGAAAGAGGTGGCTGGGATAATAACAAGGGAGAATGAACAGAAAGATAGAGTGGCTTTTGATGATGCCAGTTTGAGAAACAATGAAAAGGAAGACAAACAGAGAAAGTTTGCTTCCGATGATGCAGGTGTAAGGTCCAGTCCCACCGAGAAGAAGAACCATCTCATGGTAGGGTTTGACGATATGTTGCTTGAGCTCTTGGATACACTTACTGATGGAAACACGAATCGCCAAATCATCCCTATCGTAGGGATGGGTGGAATCGGCAAAACCACCCTTGCAAAAGGTGCGTTTGAACACCCGCTTATAAAATACCATTTTGATATTTGTGTGTGGGCTACCATTTCTCAAGATTATAATATAGTAGAAATTCTTAGGGAAGTTCTCTCTCAAGTAGGAGGATACTCGAGCAGTATGGATGAGAAAGATTTGGTAGTTGAATCACACAAGTATTTATGGAATAGGAGGTACCTAATCATAATGGATGATATGTGGAGTATTGATGCGTGGGATGAGTTGATATTTTCCTTTCCTGATTGCGGTAATTGTAGTCGAATAATCGTAACAACTAGGATGTCAAACTTAGCTTCCCACTTGACCGATTCCAATAGATTCTTTAAGATGGAATTTCTGGACGCGGTTAGTAGTTGGACTTTGTTCTCTAAAATTGTATTTGGAGAACAAAGTTTTCCTACTCAACTCGAGAGTATTGGAAAGAAAATTGTTGAAAAGTGTAATGGACTTCCTTTGTCGATTGTTGTGATAGGGGGTCTGATGGGAAAATCCGAACATACACTAGAAAATTGGCAGCATGTATCAAAAAACATAAGCTCAATAGTGAATTCTGAGAATGATGATTATTGTTTGAAAATATTGAAATTGAGCTATAACCACTTGCCTGCCTATCTCAAGCCTTGTTTTCTGTATATGGGAGTGTTTAAGGAGGATTGTGCAATCAGTACTTCAACAATCGTCAAGCTATGGGTTTGTGAAGGATTTCTTAAGCCAATAGGTAACAAAAGCTTGAAAACAATTGCCAATGAGTACTTGAAAGAACTAGTCGACAGAAATCTCATTCTAGTTCATAAGTTAGGGATACTTGGGAATATAAAATCATGTAAGATTCATGATTTACTAAGAGATTTATCATTGAAAGAAGCTCAGAAACATAGGTTTTTTTATGTCTTCAAGGAACATAGTCCAAATGGAGAGATGGGTTGTCTGTATTCCCTAGAAAATCATTGCCAACATCGCATTGTTATTCCGAGAAGCACTTCAGAGTCAGGAATCCACAATGCCAATTTCATAATGAAGGAATCTATGTCACGTGCTCGTTCTTATGTATGTTATTACAGTGGAGTTCTCGAATTGCCAAATTCTCGATTTCTAAGGACACTATATACATATGATAGCACAAATGGAGAGATGGGATGCGTGTATTCACTAGAAAATGTGTTTCATTTAGTGAACTCAAGGTACCTTGCTTTTAGTGTTTACGATGTGTGCATGATTCCTTCAATCAATCTGCTTTGGAATCTACATACACTAATTATTGCTTGTGTGAAAGATTTTATTGCACCAATAGAAATCTGGAAAATGCATAAACTTAGGCATGTCGAGTTCACGTATAGGAAATTGCATCTTCCAGATCCCCCAATTGCCGAAGAGGATATTATTATCATGGACAATTTAGAGGCACTGAAAGGACTGAAGAATTTCAATTTAAGTGAACATGCTGTTAATAGAATTCCCAATATCAAGAAATTGTATATGGAATACGATGGGAAACAAATTGAGAGAGTGAACCGTCTCAATAATCTTCAATGTCTTAGTAAACTGCAATCCTTGTGGTTGAAGATCTATTCCATCGATATTGAAAATTTTGTGGAAAAGATGAGCTTCCCATGCTCCCTTAAGAAGTTGATACTCTTTGTACCATATGATTTTGAGTTGGAAGACACACTGCTAACAATAGGTTCCTTACCACTTCTTGAGAAGCTCTCATTATATTATGGTTGCTTCAGAACAAGCAAGTGGGAAACAATTGAAGGTCAATTCTCCAATCTCAGGTCACTAACATTGTCCACGTGTCGTGATCTAGAAAACTGGACAATGTTAGAGAGATCGCACTTTCCACTTCTTCAGGAGCTTTGTCTTTTTGGGTTGGAAGAGTTGAAAGAGATCCCTTCGGAAATTGGAGAAATACCTACACTTAGATCAATTGAATTGCAACATTGCAATAAATCAGTGGTGTTGTCAGCGAAACAAATATTAGAGGTGCAGGAGGATTTACAGGGAGACCAACTAGACCTTCATGTTCATGTTTTAGTTTCGAAGAAAGATGAAATGCTAGAGAAGTTGGCAAGTTCCAACTTTGAAGTTATCTGATTCAGACAGCCCATTTTGAATAAAAATACATACTCATTTTACAATGTATACAACTTCATTTTGAACAGAAATACCAATTCGTATTGCAATATGTATAGCTTCATTGTAATATTCACAGAATCTTTTGTGCATTATACAGTGATTTGTTTTAAACAATATATTGATCAATTTTCATAAAGTAATTTCATATTAAAAAACTCACAATTATTTTCAGACTTCTAATAAGATTGATGCTGAAAAAACTCTCTTTTCTAATGAGATTTCTCCCTTATCTCTATGTTGGCCCCACAGTTCTACAGCGGCAAATTAAGTTTTACCAAACAGATCATTTCCTTTAATAAAGATATCTATTAGAAATGGGCCACTCACCCCTTAAAAGGGCTCATAAGGGGAGAGTTATTCACACTTATATAGATTAGATTGGATCATCACCAAGTCGATGTGGGACAGAATTTAGAGAATTTAACAATATCTATTCAAATACACCCATTGATCTTAATAGCAGCACAAAAAAAGCAATAAAAAGGGAAATTCCATTAATGAAGATATCTATACAAGCGAGAATGAAGAGTAGGAGTTTGATGATATGCCAGAAACGACAAATAAAACTCAAATTAACTCCTCAATAATTGTAGCAAACGTTGTGGGGCTAAGCTTTGTTATCCTTTTGATATTATCTCAATGGATTCCAGAAAAGCAGCTCCATACTTATTTCCTATATCACAATATCACAGTGGTAGTGGTAGTGCAGGGATAGGTACTTGGAAGATACCATGAGTATTGGAATGATGCTGAGAAGTTTATACCTGAGAGATTTGAGGAAAGCTCGCATGATTTCCATGCGAGCAATCTCGAATACATGCCCTTTGGTGCGGGAAGGAGAATATGTCCCGGCATGTTGTTCGGTCTGGCAAATGTGGAGATTCCACTTGCTATGCTTCTTTTTCATTTCGATTGGAAAATGCTATATGGGATGAAGCATGATGAATTGGATATGACGGAGGCCTTTGGCGCAACTGTTAATAGGAAACACCCTTTGCGCTTGATCCCTATTGTTAAGAGACCTTTACATGCGCGTGTTTGACTTATCCAGGGAGCGTTTACTTTTAATGTAGAGTGCGTTAAGTTAATATTGTATGTATTGTGTTATAGATTCCAATGCAAGTAAATACTCTCTCTATCCTAATAAATATGAAAATTTGGTTTTTGACACGAAATTTTAGAGAATGTTATTTTGTGAGTTAATGAAGATATAATAAAGTAAGAGAAGGAAAAATAGATAGTGATGTTTCTAAACTTATAGATCTATCTTAAATCGGGCCACATATTCAGGCTCAGTTCTGGGCTTTGTAAAAAACTGATACGTGTAGAAGCCCACTTTTTGAACAATAGATTTGGAATGTAAGATTATTTTTGGTATGAGCCCAATGAGGTTATGGAGCGAGAGATCTATGTAAATAATTTCAAAAAACTAAAAATTAATTTTCAATGTCATAAACAATCGTGACTATTTAAAAGCTAGCTAATACTCCCTCCGTCCCATTAAATATGCAACATTTATTTTTCGGTACAAGATTTTAGGTAGTGCTGTTTTGTGAGTTAATGAAGAGAGAGTAAAGTAAGAGAGAAGAAAAAGTACAGAGGGTATTGTTTCTATCTTTAGAAACGTTTTATTTTTAATGGGACAAACTGAAAACTTTCATTTCTAATGGGACAGATGGAGTATTATTTAATTTTCTTGAAATTCAACTCCTTTTTCCCATTTTCAAAGAAAACACCACAGCTGAATTCAGCAAGATTCTTGAGCTAATAATTCTTAGTTGGCCAAAGGTAGCATCTTTTCTCTTTTCTTTTCCTTTTCCAGTTCTTAATTGGGAATAATCGTAATTCAAAAAAATTCTTTTTTATTGATTAAAATTAGTCAGAAAAATTTAGGGGAGTTTTAATTTATTTTTCCATTGATGTCTGGCTTTCTTGAAATGCCCTAATTTTGTGACAAATTGCAGTTACTGTTAAATTGTGATTGAAATTCGTCAGAAGAGAATCTTTGGTTTAGAAGAGGTCTCAATAATTTCTCATGTTTCTAAAGATTAACTTAATTAGTTGCCTTAATCTTCCAATTATTAACTTAAAAATCAACAAAAAAATGTAACAAAAAAAGGGAAACTCCACTAATAAAACTTTTGAATGCACACTAGGTGTTTCCTCAACAAAAATCATGGATTATACATTTGATTTACCTTCAAAACAGATGGTTTTCTCGGCTAAGAATTTTACTATTGATAGGCTAAAATTTTTCATGTTTGATGGTTATTTACGAATGGATTTCTCAGCTAACATTACCAAAAAAATCCATTTCCTTAGTTTGAAAGGCTAAAATTCAATTTCTAAAAGGTCTTATATGTGGATTTTGATATTTTCGGTGTGTGGTTGATATTTTGCTAAAAGGAAATTGTGAGTGCAGAATAAAGAGCAAATCACACTTGTGCCTAGACAATGGATGTGTTAAGAGATGATTTCTCTTAACAAGATTCCGGCGTCGCAGAGGCGATCGTCGGAGGGATAAAAGGTAGACGAGGTAGTCGCGGGAGCTTTGCCCGTCGATCAAACCAAGATCAATACCGAAATGAAGTAGAAGCGTAAAAATAAAATAGAAGGATTAATGATATTTCTTGATTAATGGAAAGGAATAACAAAGACCCTATTTATAATAGGATACTAACTTAATGAGCAAGACAAAAGATCCTAAGAGATATATGAGAAAATATTGGCAAGATATGCTAAATCAATAACTAACTAAATAATAGGGTTGAGGGAATATTCTTAGAGATATCACGTATCAGGATGCCAGCTGCAAAGATTATGTATATTTCATGGATAATTGCAATGTAGGGCCATTCTTGAATTGAAATGTCTATATCCTTACAATTGCAATATATTCAAGAGATGCTTTCCTATACAACAATATCACATTGGTCTTCTTTCTTTCATGTTTGCATTGTATCTCATTTTCATTCACACTGCTCATATATTCTGTTTCTGAGCTTTCATGGCGACTTATGCAGCTCTTCTATCCCCTATTAATTATCCACTTTTGTCATTTCACTCACATTTTATTATAAAACTAATATATAAAAATGAGACTCATATTCCAATAACTTTTGCAACTCACTTTTCTTTACACTTCTTAAAACTCGTGTCGGAATCAAATTGGATAATTATTGGGGGACGGGAGAGTATTTAAAACGGAAGGGCATCAGATTTACCTTCCAAATAGGAGTCCATTTCACATGGATTTATTGGCTAATAATTTTACTACTATTTGTGAGAACAAAAAACTCAATATTCTATTTTTGAAGGGCTAAAATTCAATTTCAAAAAAGACATTGAAGTGTCATTTGATATTTCAAATACTCCTATGTGATTGTTATTTCAAAAAAGACATTGAAGGTCACTAAGGTTGGACTCTTGTCAAGATCTAGAAAACTGGACAGTGTCGGAGAGCTCCCATTTTCCATTTCTTCAGGAGCTTCGTCTTTGTGAAATGAAAAAAATTGAAGGAGATTCCTTCAGAAATTGGAGAAATACCCACACTGAGATTAATTCTGGTGGATCATTGCAATGGATTATTGGTGTTATCAGCTAAAGAGATATTAAAGGAGCAAGAGGATTTACAAGGAGACCAACTAGACCTTCATGTTTGTGCTTTCGTCGACAATAAAGATAAAGCGTTGCAGAGGCTGGCAAGTTCCAATTTTGAAGTTGTAGTGTCTGGTCTAGTTGAGTCTTCTCTTTCTTTGTAAACTTAATATGGTCAATTTTCATTTCTCATCTTGCAAATTTGGAATTGCTCTGGAAGTGGAAAAAGAACATTGCATCTTTGTTTAAGTCAGGCATATATACCTTCAAGATTATCACATGTTACAGTGGTCAAATTATAGTAATTTATATTTTCCTTTGAAATTGTAAATTTTAATTGCTGATGAAAATTTGATGAAATATTTATTCATCGTCCAATTCTTAAACGCTAAACGCCCATGTATGAATTGATGAAATGCTAGAGTCGACATTCAAATAGAATACTTTATAAATGGTAAAATAATTTATATTTATTGCTTATGTGGTGTTTATTTTCATATGGGTTTCATGGTTAAGAATATTATTCATAAATCCCTATGTTATTTTGTAATGGAAAATTTTAACAAAGAGCTTAATTGTTGCTTAACATCATAATGGTCCTAATTAAAATATTCCTTTTTTTTATTATTATTATTTTGTAATTCCACAACTGGGCTGGATGGGAGTGGGCTTAGGATATTTCATAGCCCAAGCTTGTTTTAGGCCCAATTATGAATTAAAATATTGGCTTGTTTAAATTGTGATTCCTTACTTGAAAATTTTGGAAATGGGAGTGGGCTGAGGTTTTGTTATATAAGCCGAATTATTAATTAAAATATTGGCTTGTTTAAAATGTTATTCCTCATTTTGGAAATTATTGTTACAACATTTGAATGACATCATGGGATTGCTTTTTAGCATACTTTCACTAACATAGGAACTTTATATTAATATTTTTTAAGACACAAGGTTAGAGATTTGGATATATAACCACCCCTCATCCGTTCACTTTTCCAGGTATTGGACTAGATATTTGATCGAACACCTTCTGTCCAACCTCTTTCATGCCAAGTGAAGATGTTGTTAAAAGAATTCCTAATGTCAAGAAACTGAAAATGATGTATCGCTCGGAACTAGTTGAGAGAGTAAACTATCTCGGCTATCATCAACGTCTTAGTAAACTGGAATCCTTGGAGCTGAACTTCTTCAGAAGCTCGCGTTATATGAAGGCCGCTTCAGAACACGCAAGTGGGAAACGATTGAAGACCAATTCCTTAGCCTCGCGAGGAAATTTGCTAGCACAATCCGTGGAAAATAATTATATTTCCTTTTTAAATGTAAAAACGTTTGCTAGCACATACGAGTGCTCGCAAACTGAAGGAAATTTGACTAGTTGGTTAATTTGCTAGCATTTTGTGCTCACAATTTTACTAGCACTTGTACGTGTACTCGCAAATTTGCTAGCACATTTACTGTCACTCGCAAAGTTACTAGCAATTTTACTCCCACTCGCAAAATAGTCGGCGGAAAATGATTATATTTCCTTTTTACATAAAAAAGCATTTGCTAGCACATACGAGTGCTCGCAAACTGAAGGAAATTTGACTAGTTGGTAAATTTGCTAGCATTAGGTGCTCACAATGTTTCTAGCACATACCAGTGCTAGAAATACACTCAATATTTCGAAACATGGTTGTTTTTTTATATATGCTCGCAAATGTGCTAGAAAATATTTCGAATTTTGCGAGCACACCCTGGTGCTATCAAATATTTGGTAGCAACCGGCGCCTTTTTTTGTAGTGTCGGGTCACTGAAGTTGTCCGGCTGTATTGATCTGGAATACTGGACTGTGTTAGAGAGCTCCCACTTTCCGCTTCTTCAGAATCTTCATCTTTTGTTTTTGAAAGAATTGAAGGAGATCCCTTTGGAAATCGGAGAAATACCAAACACTCAAATCAATTACATTGTGCGATTGCAGTGAATCGGTGGTGTTGTCAGCGAAACAGATATTAGTGGAGCAAGAGGATTTATACGGAGACCAACTAGACCTTCATATAGTTCTCATTTCGAAAAAATGCATCTTGTTTATGTTACATTATTGAGCACATGTTACGGTCGTCAATTTCGAGTATGTAGTACTCCCTCCGTCCCAATAAATATGCAACATTTGGTTTCCGTCATGAGATTTTATGCAGTGTTGTTTTGTGAGTTAATGAAGAGAGAGTAAAGTAAGAGAGAGAAAGAGTAGAAATAGTGTTGTTTCTATTTTAAGAAATGTTTCATTTTTATTGAGACAACCAAAAGAGGAAAACGTTTCATTTCTAATGACACAGAGGGAGTATACTTTACCTTTGAATTTGTTGAGTGTTGATAAAAAAAATTGATGAATTATTCAATGTCCAAGCGAGGACGATCAGTGTTCGAAATGCTAGATCGACCTATAAAATACAGTAGGAGAGAGGAATAAAGAGAAGAATAAAAATTGAATTTCATTACTTATTTTCTAAATAAGTAAGGAATAAAGAGAGGAAAAAAAAATTGAATTTCATTACTTATTTTCTAAATAAGTAATTGGGCCTAGAAAATTGATGGGCCTTAGGATTGTTAAATGGCTCTACATTCTTGAATTTTACATTACCTTGGATTTATGGACTGCTGATTTGGTGACCAATTTTTATTCTTTGGGCCAAAAGCCCAATTTTATGGACTTTGAATTTATGATGCTTCAACAAAATGGACTTCTTTTATGGCAATGTCTCTTTTGAATGATAAGAGATGATTTAATTTAGAATATGATCCAAAATGTTCTCTCTTGAAATATTCTATTTGGATCATAAATTAAGGATTGAGTAATTAGTGTAATATTAAATATAATAAAAGAACATTTATTTAACTTTAATATTTTACTCCCTCCGTCCCGATTAAGAGTCACACTTTGACCGGGTACGAATTTTAAGAAATGTGAAGAAAAGTTGGTTGAAAAAGTTAGTGGAATGTGGGACCCATTTTTTATATTGGTTTTATAATAAAATGTGAGTGAATTGAGCTAGTGGAATGTGAGACCTACTTACTATTTATGGTAAAAATGAAATGTGACTCATAATTGAGGATGGTCCGAAATGGAAAAAGTGTAACTCTTAATCGGAGACGGACGAAGTAATTAACTACAGAGTAGTATTTTATTTTTTTACTTAAAATAAATATAGTGCAGCAAGTTTAGGATGGGTTGAACAAGAAAAATGTGCATAGCATAGGATAGGACAGAGATAGTACTCCATATGATTTGGAATTGTCGTATGAATATGCCATGTTTTATGGAGTACTAGTAGATATAATTTGAATGTTTAAGTTTTAAAAAAAAACAAAATCCATAAACTATTCTCTCTATGGTTCGTGTGATAGATGAAATACTATTTATTATTTCCTCCGTCTCCGAATAAGAGTTACCAATTTCCATTTTAGTATGTCCCAAATTAAGAGGATCACTTCATTTTTACCATAAGTGATAGTAGGTCTCACATTCCACTAACTCATTTCACTAACATTTTATTATAAAATCAATATAAAAAAGTGGGTCTCACATTCCATTAACTTTTTCAACCAATTTTTTTTTACATTTCTTAAAACCCGTGCCCGGTCAAAGTGTTACTCCTAATGGCTTTTTCATGTTGGGTGGAAAATTTATTGGGCCGAAAAAAATTATTTGGTCCACCCTTGCTTGGGCTCTGAAAATTGATGGGCTTTGGATTGTTTAATGCATTTGGAGATGGGGACCGTTGATTTGAGTGACGAATTTTATCTTTGGGCCTAAAGCCCAATTTGATGAATTCGAATTTATTATTGTGAACTCTTTGATAGCAACGTCTCTCTTGAATTATATATATGATATGTTAGTCTCATAGTAATTGTTCAATGCTTGTTGAATAATACTATATGATTTGGAATTATCGTATGAATATGCTGTGTTTTATAAATTGTTTGAATGTTTACACACAGTAGGAGTTCTATGATATGACAGTGATACACACTAAACATGAGAACTCAATTTAAAAGTCTAGTTTGTTAGAAGAGATAGTCCATTTAAATTAATCATCAAAGAGACTCTAAATATCTTAAATTAATCATCAAGGAGACTCTAAGATTGCACCCTCCGTTGCCACTCCTAGTTCCAAGAATGAGTGCCCACGATGTGAAATAAATGGATACGAAATCCCAGCCGGAACAAGAGTGGTAGTGCAGGGATGGGTACTTGGAAGAGACCCTGAGTATTGGAATGATGCTGAGAAGTTTATACCCGAGAGATTTAGGGTAATATTTTTTTGAGTTAATAAAGAGAGTAAATTATGAATAGAAAAAAATAAAGATATTATTCTTTCTAAAACTTATAGATTTATATTAGATCTGGGCCACATAGTCAGGCTCACTTCTGGGCTTTGTAAAAAAGTGATGTTTGTAGAAGCCCACATTTTGAACAATAGATTTGGAAATATGTCTATTTTTGAGCTGAGCCCAATGAGGTTATGGAGCGATCTATGTAAATAAATTATCTAAAAAAAAACTAAATTATTGGTTTTCTCATCGATTTGGCCATAAATTCGTCCATTATTTTATTCAATTTTATTACAGTACATAAATAGATAATGAATTATTTCGCATTAGAACCAGTAAATTTCTAAAATATATTGCAATACAAATTTTGAAACTGGAGTCAGGAAAAATGTTTGAATTTTGAACTTTTAGAAGTATTTGAGTTGTGTCAATACTATTAATTTGTCTGGATATTTTAGTATAAGATTAAACTAATCGGTGATTATTTAAAATTAATTTTGTGCATTTTAATGTCATAACCAATTTTTCTTCTCAATAATTGCCTTCTCCACATAATTGCCGACAGAGATGAGAATGGATGCCAGCTGCAAAGATTATGTATATTTCATGGATAATTATAATGTAGGGTCATTCTTGAATTGAAACGTCCATAGCCACACAATTGCAATATTTTCAACAATATCACTTTGGTCTTCTTCTTTCATGTTTGCATTTTATCTCATTTTCATTCACACTGCTCAAATATTCAGTTTCTGAGCTTTCATGGCGGCTTATGCAGCTCTGATTTCTCTTATGAAAGTCATAGATGATATTGAAACTCATCCATTCCCTCCAATTTTTCTCGATAAACAACAAGTTGAATCGCTCACTGAAAAACTTGTGTTTTTGCAGGAATTTCTCGAAAGCTATAACTCTCCTTATGCATACAGCGACGAAGCAGATCCGTTGGAGATGCGCATTGTAGATGCAGCTCAAGCGGCCGAAGATGTGATCGAGTCATATATAATTGACACTATTCACATTTCTGCAGCAGCAACTGGTGCTAGTGGTGGTGGTGATGATGAACAAATTAGTTGCATCCACTTCTATCAGGATCTGCAAAATGTGATTGAAGAAGTGGATATGATCAAAAAAGAGGTGACTGGAATAACAAGGGAAAAGGTAGTGCACCAGAGGAACGTGGCAGATTTAAGATCCAGTAGTTCCACTGAAAAGAAGCATCTCATGGTAGGGTTTGATGATGTGCTTCTTCAACTCTTGGATAGGCTTACTGATGGAAACACCAATCGCCAAATCATCCCTATCGTGGGGATGGGTGGAATCGGCAAAACTACTCTCGCAAAAGGTGCGTTCGAACACAAGCTTATTAAAGAGCGTTTTGGTATTTGTGTGTGGACTACCATTTCCCAAGGTTATAATATAGTAGAAACTCTTAGAGAAGTTCTCTCTCGAGCAGGAGGGTCCTCGAGCAGTATGGATGAGAAAGAATTGGTAGTAAAATTATACCAGTATTTATGGGGTAGAAGATATCTCATTATATTGGATGATATGTGGAGTATAGATGTGTGGGATAAGTTGAAATTTTCCTTTCCTGATTGTTGTAATAGTAGTCGAATACTAGTCACAACTAGGATGTCGAACTTGGCTGCCCACTTGACTGATTCCTATAACGTCTTCAAGATGGGATTTCTAGATGAGGCTGGTAGTTGGACTTTGTTCTCCAAAACTGTATTTGGCGAACAAAGTTTCCCTACTCAACTCAAGAGTATTGGAAAGAAAATTGTGAAAAAGTGTAATGGACTTCCTTTGGCAATTGCTGTGATAGGGGGTCTAATGGCTAAGTCCGAACATACAGTAGAATATTGGGAGCACATAAAGGAAAACTTAAGCTCAATAGTGAATTCGGAGAATGATGATTATTGCTTGAGAATATTAAAACTAAGTTATAATCATTTGCCTACCTATCTAAAGCCTTGTTTTCTTTACATGGGAGTGTTTGAGGAAGACCGTGTGCTTAGTGCTTCAGAAATTGTCAAGTTATGGGATTCTGAAGGGTTTCTTAAACCATTAGACAATAAAAGCTTGACAACAATTGCAAAAGAGTACTTGCAGGAGCTAATTGATAGGAATCTCATTTTAGTTCATGAGTTGGGGTTACTTGGGAATGTAAAATCCTGCAAAATTCATGATTTACTAAGAGATTTATCAATGAAAGAAGCTCAAAAACAGAGGTTTTTTTATGTTTTGAGAGAAGAAAGTCCTGTAGGCGTAATTAGCCAACACCGGATTGTTATTCCAAGAAGTACTTCTGAGAAAAAAATCCTCAATGCCTTTGAATCCATGTCACATGTTCGTTCTTGTTTACTATGGGGTGACTATATTAGTGTTCAAGAATTGCCAAAACTTAGATTTTTGAGGACACTACATGCATATAGACTTTATCCAAAGAGAAGTACCCCAAAACCTGTGAACTCACGATACCTTGCTTTTCGAAGCGTTGCTTTTCATTTGCAAACTTCGATCAAATTTCTCTGGAATCTACATACACTAATCATTGTTTGTGAGGGTGATTCTATGGGACGAATTGGTATCTGGAAAATGCTTAAACTTAGGCATGTCGAGTTCTATGATCGAATGATGCATCTCCGAGCTCCCCCGAGCGCTGACGATGATATTATTGTCATGAAGCATCTAGAGGTGCTCGGAGGAGTGAAGAATCTCAATTTGAGTGAAGATGCTGTTCAAAGAATTCCCAATATCAAGAAATTATCCATAATTGTGCGAGTGAACTATCTCAGCTGTCTTCAGTGTCTTACCAAGCTTGAATCCTTGAGTTTGTCCGTCTACTCCACCAATAAAGGAAGGTATGTTCAGAAGGGTTTTGAGTGGGAAGACATACTGCCAATGATAGGGGCATTACCACTTCTTCATAAGCTCACATTACGTGGAGGTCGCTTCAAAGAAGGCGAGTGGGAAACAACTGAAGGCCAGTTCCCCAGCCTCAGGTCACTAAACTTGGTCTATTGTCAAGATCTAGAAAACTGGACAGTGTCAGAGAGCTCCCATTTTCCATCTCTTCAGAAGCTTTGTCTTAGTGGAATGAAAAACTTGAAGGAGATTCCTTCAGAAATTGGAGAAATACCAACACTGAGATCAATTGAATTGCAATATTGCAGTGAGTTATTGGTGTTGTCAGCTAAAGAGATATTGAAGGAGCAAGAGGATTCACAAGGAGACCAACTAGACCTTCATGTTCGTGCTCTAGTCGAGAAGAAAGATAAAGCCTTGGAGAGGCTGGCAAGTTCCAATTTTGAAGTTGTTGTGTCTACTTTCTAGTGTTAATGTGTATTGATCGCTCTTCTTTTTTCTTAATTATTTCCTTGTAAACTTAATCAGATCAATTTTTCATTTCTCATCTTGCAACTTTGGAATTGCTTTGATACTACACATTGAGTTTTTGAAGTGATAATGCATCTTGTTTAAGTCAGACCATATACCTTCTACATTAATGAGCACATGTTACAGTCGTCAATTTCCAGTATGTATATCAAAATTGTTGAGTGTTGATGAAAAATTTGATGAAATATTCATTCCCCGATTCTGAAACGCTAAATGCCCAGATTTTGATTTACGCGAGGATAATTCGATGAAATGCTAGAGTAGTCTATAAAATAGAATTCCATTTCAAATTGGCTTCTTTGAGAGCGGTAGATTTTTTTTAGTGCTCAACTTAGTTGGTACGTAGGAATTACATGTTTCATGGTTATTTTCAAATGGATTGGTTAAGAGTTACTCCCTCCGTTCGCCTTTAGAAGTCTCATTCATGGGCGACACGGATTTTAAGAAATGTTAAGAAAAGTGGACGAAAAAAAGTTAGTAAATTAGGGATCCCATTTGTATATATTAGTTTCAAAGGAAATGTGAGTGGAATGAATTAGTGGAAGGTGGGACCTATCAACCTATTACTCCCTCCGTCTCATGCTACTCGCACTTTTCATTTTAGGCCGTAAATTTGAGATTGATTTTTTTATGTAATTAAGTTAGAATTTTAAGTGTAATGAGACATCACTTAATAAATGACCTCTTAACTTAAACTAACATATTAATTATATGCATTAATTCTAACTTAAACTATAAATAATTTAAGGAGTTTGTGACGTGCCGAAAAGTAATAATGCAAGTAACATGGGACGGAGGGAGTACCATTTATGGTAAAAGTGAACCGAGACTCTTCTTCACTAGACAAAATAAATCATTAATCTCTAGTCTCTCCGCCTAATTTAAGTGATGCATTTTATTTTTTTATAAAAATTTTAAAAAACAATATTTAATTAATTAAATGAATAGATAATAAAATATAGATGAGATAACAAGAATAAATTATCTTGGCATAAGATAATTGGGATAAAAGCCATATATTTTGGGCATTCGATTGCATAGAAAGCCAAAAGGATACTGTACAAAAGAAGAGAACATCCATCCCATGCCCAACTGAATATGAATTGATGCATCACAAAATCAATATTTGAGCTCAGGTCACATGTTCTCCACCTCACCATAAGTGCTTCTTCAGCAGCACCCTTCTGTAAGCATGCAAACCCAACCAAATAACATTCTTCCTTTCCACGTCGTACCTGGGACGAAAACCAGCACATTTGAAAGAATACACCCTCCTTCCGTTTAGCTTGTTCGTGTACACCTAAAGAAGTGGAAACACATCATGCCTAGTGTAAAGCCAAATATCAAACCGTGTGACATTCGATACATACCTCATGGAAGTCTCTTAACCACCCTTTGCCTCCTAGCCTCGTGTCCTGATCAAAGAATCATCAAAATCTTGAAGCATTGCTAAAGTTAAGTGAGAAGTCACGACTCAATAAACGTTACTTGGTGGATGATGCGGAGCTCTAGACTTAGGCATGCCTCTTGGGAAGTTGGAGAACAATTTGGCAACGGAACGGCCACAAATCTGATGGTGCTTCTTCCGAGGAAGAGGAAGAAATATTGAAGTACACTTCAACAGATACATCAATAGATTATCACCAACCTAATACTCCCTCCGTTCCATAGTAGTAGAGGCATTTCTTTTCGGCACGGAGATTAAGAAAAAGTTTTGTTAGGTGAGTTAAGTAAATGAAGAATAAAGTAGGAAATGAAAAAGGTAGAGAGATGTAGAGAGAATAAAGTAAGAGAGAGTAAAGTAGGTGTGGAAAAATGTGTTGACTTTTACTAAAAAAGGAAATGACTCTACTACTATGGAACGTACCAAAATGGCAAAATGACTCTACTACTATGGAACGGAGGGAGTATTTGTCATTACAACACCAATCAATCAAGCCCAATGTGCAAATATTCCCAGAAAATAGTAGTATCATATTAGAGTAAAGGCCAAATATGGTCCTTAACATATGACTGTTTTATCAATTTGGTCCTTAACATTATCATTTTGATTTTTTGGTACCTCACAAATAAACTCGGACGCGAATCGGTCCTCACTTAACAAAACCGTCAAAAAATAGACGGTGATTGCAGTTTGACTATATTAAATTACTAATGGTAATTAATTATACCTAATTATAATTCTTAATTCCTATTAAATTACAAATTATTCATTTCATTTTACAACTTATACTATCTTTTTTCCAATTTTGCTAATAGGAAAAGAATTATAATTAGGTATAATTAATTACCATTAGTAATTTAATACAGTCAAATTGCGGTCATCGTCTATTTTTTGACGGTTCTGTTAAGTGAGGACCGATTCGGATTCGAGTTTATTTGTGAGGGACCAAATAATAAAAAAGATAATGTTAAGGACCAAATTGATAAAATAGTCATATGTTAGGGACCACATTTGGCCTTTACTCATCATATTATCTCATTCACTTACCCTACTAAAGAGGACAGCCCACTTTGCGGATGTCAGTTCATCAACCGTCGGACTACACTGGCTCTCCTGCCACGGAAATTAGAACCCCATAACGAACAATTCAATAACTATCAAGTTTTCTAGTAAACAAGAATTTGCACCAAATTCTTGAGAAGGGTAAGCAATTGAGTCGTACGATTTGACAAGTGAAACCACATAACATTAAGTAGCTTTAAATCACAAAACTGGTGGTGTGCTTTCAAATCCATATTCACCATTTAATTTCAAAAAAAGAGTGAGCTACACTAAAAACCATCAATTTTTGCCCAAAACCGAGATAAGCCTAGGGAAACCATGGTAAAAAAAACCATTGAAAAAACCCGAAACAAGGCCTTCTTTGCCTTCCACCTAAGAAGCTCAGAAAAAGGCTCAGAACAATCTTTAAGAACAATCAAGCTTCATATGGTCTTTCAGCAGAAGGAAAAAACAGTAAAAACCATTGAAGATTGCCAAGAAATCTCTGGTTTTAAATCGAAATCGGTAAACCGGCAGCATCCCCACCTAAAATTGTCACAAATTTGGGCTAACTTACATTATTCAACATTTATTTCGATCCATTTTACTTACAAAATAACGAGATGTAAATATAATTATTTTTGAGGTAGCAATGTTTGAGAAAATATAGACAGTAATCAAAATTAATGTGCTAAATTGATGTCCATAATGTGTTCAGTGATAAAAATTGATGGAATTTAACATGACTTTGGATTTATGGACTATTGATTTGGGTGACTAATTTTTATTCTTTGGGCCTAAAGCCCAATTTTATGACTTTGAACTTATGATGGTTCAACAAATCTCTTGAATAATAAGAGATGATTTAATTTAGAATATGATCCAAAATGTTTATTGAAGTATTCTCTCGTGCTATTTGCACTTTTCTCTTTGGTCGCAATTTAAGAATTCTAATATCTTAAATGGGCACCTTAATTCCTATTTAAAAGAGATATAATATGAATAGTTTAAAGCATACACCAAAAAGAATAATACGAATAGCATGGGAGAGTGGTTCCAAAAACAAATTCCATAAACTATTCACTCCTTGTCTCTTGTGAGACTGTTTGGGTGATTTTTTCACCTTTGCAAATTATTTCCGACTGCTAAGATGATAAACATTTTTTAGTCACAAATAAATTATTAGACGGCGTTCGGTTGGAGAGATTAGCATGATATAATTTGGCTGACAACTTTAACGTGTTCAATTGCTAATATTGGAAATTATGTTGGCCCAATACAAATAAAGGCCAGTGGTCGGCCCATCTACATGATATATTTTCTGCATTGAAATACTGAAATACCGACTATTAATCGGAGCTTCAACCCTCCGACTATTTTATCTCTCCACATCTCTCTTTTGTTCCCCATTATCTTTCTCCAATATTTATTTAGTCTTATAGAAAGCCAATTTCAACCAATCAACTAAACCAACCGAACACGGTTAGATGATATTTTGAAATCGAATTGTATTTATTTATTGACTTTATTGTTTATACAAAAGTCAATATATTTAATTTCTTAGCAATTTATTTTTCGATTTACCGTCGTGATCAAAAGAAACGTTAATACGGAAGGGCATCTGATTTACCTTCCAAATAGGAGTCCATTTCACATGGATTTATTGGCTAATAATTTTACTACTATTTGTGAGAACAAAAAACTCAATATTCTACTATTTTTGAAGGACTAAAATTCTGGCATTTGATATTTCAAATATGTGATTGTTACTCAAAAGCAAAAATGCAAGTTGCTTTAATTTTATGTTTATTTGTCCTTAGCGAAAGGGAAATTGTGGGTGGGGAGCTGTCAGTTGTGTCGTTTAGACAATGGAAAGCAGCTGAAAAGAATCATGCATAATTGCTATGTAGGGTCATTCTTTAATTAAAAAGTTATTAGTAGTATTTTAAGACATCTTCAAAACAATTCTATCATATTAGTCTTCTTCATCTCTGCAATTTAATCTTATTTTCATTCACACTATTCATCTAATCAGTCTCTTAGCATTCATGGCGGCTTATGCATCTCTGATTTCTCTTATGAGAGTCATAAATGATATTGAAACTCATCCATTCCCTCCAATTTATCTCGATAAACAACAAGTTGAATCTCTCACTGAAAAACTTGTCTTTTTGCAGGAATTTCTCGAAAGCTATGACTCTCCTTTTGCATACAGCGACGAAGCAGATCCGTTGGAGATGCGAATTTTAGATGCAGCTCAAGCGGCTGAAGATGTGATCGAGTCATATATCATTGACACTATTCACCTTTCTGCTGCAGCAACTGACGATGGTGCTAGTGATGATGATGGTGATGGTGGTGCTAGTGGTGATGATGATGATGATGATGATGATGTTGATGGTGGTGGTGGTGGTGATGGTGGTGGTATTGGTGATGGTGAACAAATTAGTTGCATCCACTTCTATCAGGATCTGCAAAATGTGATTGAAGAGGTGGATATGATCAAAAAAGAGGTGACTGGAATAACAAGGGAAAAGGTAGTGCACCAGAGGAACGTGGCGGATTTAAGATCCAGCAGTTCCACTGAGAAGAGCTCTAACATGGTAGGGTTTGATGATGTGCTTCATCAACTCTTGCATAAGCTTACCGATGGAAACACCAATCTTCAAATCATCCCTATCGTAGGGATGGGTGGCATCGGCAAAACTACTCTTGCAAAAGGTGCGTTTGAACACAAGTTTATCAAGGATCATTTTGATATATGTGTGTGGGCTACAATTTCTCAAGATTATGATATAGTAGAAACTCTTAGGCAAGTTCTCTCTCGAGTGGGAGGGTCCTCGAGTAGTATGGATGATAAAGAATTGGAAGTAAAATTAGACAAGTGTTTATGGGGTAGGAGGTATCTCATTATATTGGATGATATGTGGACCATAGATGTGTGGGATTGGTTGAAATTTTCTTTTCCTGATTGTGGTAAGGGTAGTCGAATAGTGGTTACAACTAGGATGTCCAACTTAGCTGCCTACTTAACTGATTCCTATGGAGTTTTTAAGATGGGGTTTCTAGATGAGGCTAGTAGTTGGACTTTGTTCTCCAAAACTGTATTTGGGGAACAAGGTTTCCCTACTCAACTCAAGAGTATTGGAAAGAAAATTGTGGAAAAGTGTAAGGGACTTCCTCTGGAAATTGCTGTGATCGGGGGTTTAATGGCTAAATCCGAACCTACAGTAGAATATTGGGAGCACATAAAGGAAAACTTAAGCTCAATAGTGAATTCGGAGAATGATGATTATTGCTTGAGAATATTAAAACTAAGTTATAATCATTTGCCTACCTATCTAAAGCCTTGTTTTCTTTACATGGGAGTGTTTGAGGAAGACCGTGTGCTTAGTGCTTCAACAATTGTCAAGCTATGGGATTCTGAAGGGTTTCTTAAACCATTAGACAACAAAAGCTTGACAACAATTGCCAAGGAGTACCTGCAGGAGCTAGTTGATAGGAATCTCATTTTAGTTCATAAGTTGGGGTTACTTGGTAATGTAAAATCCTGCAAAATTCATGATTTACTAAGAGATTTATCAATGAAAGAAGCTCAAAAACATAGGTTTTTTTATGTTTTGAGAGAAGAAAGTCCCGTAGGCATAATTAGCCAACACCGGGTTGTTATTCCAAGAAGTACTTCTAAGGAAAAAATCCTCAATGCCTTTGAATCCATGTCACATGTTCGTTCTTGTTTACTATGGTATGACAATAATAGTGTTCTAGAATTGCCAAAATCTAGATTTCTGAGGACAGTAGATGCACATGGACTTTATACAAAGAGAAATTCCCCAAAACCTGTGAACTCACGATACCTTGCTCTGCATGTGCAAACTTCAATCAAATTGCTCTGGAATCTACAAACACTAATTATTTTTGGGGAGGGTGATTATTTTAAGGGACGAATTGATATCTGGAAAATGCTTAAACTTAGGCATGTCGAGTTCATTAATTTGAAGATGCATCTCCGAGTTCCCCCGAGCGCTGACGATGATATTATTGTCATGAGGCATATGGAGGTGCTTAGAGGAGTGAAGAATCTCAATTTGAGTGAGGATGTTGTTCAAAGAATTCCCAATATCAAGAAATTAGTCATAACTTATGATATGGAAGTAATTGAGGGAATGAACTATCTCAGTTGTCTTCAGTGTCTTACTAAACTTGAATTCTTGTGGTTGTTCGTAGACTCCACCAATAACGGAAGGTATGTTCAGAAGATGAGCTTCCCAAACTCCCTTAAGAATTTGAAACTCTCTTTCCCAATCGGTTTTGAGTGGGAAGACATACTGCCAATGATAGGGGCCTTACCACTTCTTCAGGAGCTCACATTACTTGGAGGTCGCTTCAAAAAAGGCGAGTGGGAAACAGTTGAAGGCCAATTCCCCAGCCTCAGGTCACTAAGGTTGGACTCTTGTCTAGATCTAGAAAACTGGACAGTGTCGGAGAGCTCCCATTTTCCATTTCTTCAGGAGCTTCGTCTTTGTGAAATGAAAAAATTGAAGGAGATTCCTTTAGAAATTGGAGAAATACCAACACTGAGATCAATTGAAGTGGATCGTTGCAATGAATTGTTGGTGTTGTCAGCTAAAGAGATATTGAAGGAGCAAGAGGATTTACAAGGAGACCAACTTGACCTTCATGTCCGTGCTTTCGTCGAGGAGAAAGATGAAGCGTTGCTGAGCTTGACAAGTTCCAATTTTGTAGTTCGAGTGTCCAGGGCTATTGTGCATTGATCGCTCTTCCTTTCTTTGTAAACTTAATATGGTCGATTTTCATTTCTCATCTTGTACATTTGGAATTGCTTTGACACTATTGTTCTTTGCTTTCCTTTCTCCCATAGATTTCTCTTCTACTAAATCTCATCGTCATTGCCAATTCTAAAGTCTAAAGGTAACATACATAGATTTTGTATCTGAAAAGAAAAAAATGTGCATCTTGTTGTTTTAAGTCATAAAAATATATTACTAGTTTTTTTAAGGCCAACATTAACGGAGGGCTTTGTTGCTTTTGAAATTTTAATATCTAAATGTTCCTTTTGGATATGTATATGTCTAGCAACAATGGTCTTACTCGCAATACCGATTAATGACAAATTCTCTTAATGGGCCGAAATCAATTTTTTTGGTCCTCTAAATTAAATGGGCTATGGGATTTTCGAACAACTAATTCCTAGGTTTTACTAGCAATTGTGTTTGGCTTAAGCCCGTAAGAACTCATTTTTTAAGGTAACTAGTATCACGCCTGTGCCACATATTAACATATTTTTAAAATATTACTCCCTCCGTCCCACATAATTTTATTCACTTTGACCCGGCACGGGTTTTAAGAAATTTAAAGGAAAGTGAGTTGAAAAAGTTGGTGGGATGTGGGTCCTACTTTTAAAAGTATTAGTTTTATAATAAAATGTGAGTAGGAATGAGTTAATGGAATACGAGGTCCACTACCAAAAATGGTAAAAGTGAAGTGTGTAAAATTACGTGGGACGACCTGAAATGGAATATTTGGTAAAATTATGTGGGACGGAGGGAGTAACTTTTAATTTTAAATTAATTAAATAAAATTAGAATCAATATTAACAATGAACAATATGAGTAAGAATATTAGTTATATGAGATAAAAAATCTATACAAATCAACTTTGAAGCATAATAAATAAATCACATAATATAATATTTAAACATTAAATCATATATAATTATTAAAATGAAAAGGAACAAAAACATAATTAAAAAGAACAAAATTAGTCAACCAAAGAAATTGAGGAAGCCTTGAAATCACTGAGCATAGAGTTGAATGGTTAAATGACATTAAGCTTTCCTCCTATAGTAAGACTAAAAATGATATGCTTGAATTCTATAAGGTAAGTAGGTATGTGTGGATATCCAACCTTTAAATGACATATTTATAGGCTAAATATTATGCACATAATTCTTAATGTAACTGCAAAATTTAGAATCACATATCCACAAAAATAAGATCAACAAAAAAGGAATGCAAACCCTCTAAATCTACACAAATTCAACCGAAATTCAAGGCGAACACTTACTTGCAATTGTAGTTCATCCTTTCCCCGTTCTCCCACTCAATCGCTTGCCTCTGCAATTCAATAACTTAATTTTGATTCATGTCAATATTAGCCGTTCACTATACATTATGAAACCTCCCACTCATTATAAAACCTCCCACTATCTTTCCATTTAATATTATATTTTCAATTTAATACTTATAATTTTTTAATTTAAATGGCATTCTTGTAAATATCACCAAAACTCCCCTTTTATATATTTGTAGATTTCTTTAACAAATTTTTAAAATTCATCTAAATTTTGTGTAAATTGTTATACAAAGCTTTTATTAATAATATAAATTACTTAAAAATATACTTTCAATTAATATTCGGAAAGCATAGCCCCGCTTTCTTTTTTTGCGTCCGACATCAGGTTGTTACTACCTATTGTGTCTGGACCTAACAGAAATCTAATTGTAGGTCATTTATAGTTCATGAATTGCTAAATGAACTAACTTTTTAAATCCATTCTATTCTATTTCTTAAAACAGGTGCCAGATCAAATTATTAGGAATGGAAAAAGTGTAATTTTTAGTAATAATTGGTCAAGTGGTAGTAATATTTTATCAAAGAATAACCAGCCTGTCACGGCCAGTTGTTTATGCTTTTCATATATAAACAAAATAATTAGTCAAGCTAAAGGCAATAATTAAATGAATAAATAAAGTAGTTAGGCCAAACGATGATGCTAATGTTTATCGAAAAGTTTCTAAGTCTCAATTACAGTGCCCAAATACCAAATTCATCTTTGATAATTTCCTATCAAATCAATTTACACTATGTTTGTGCATTAAGTTTCAAAGAATTAAGATGGATGCTTATGCAGCTCTGGTTTCTCTTATGCAAATCATAAATGATATTGAAACTCACCCTTCCCCTCCGATTTCTCTCGACAAGAAACAAGTGGAATCTCTCGTAGAAATAGTTACCTTCTTGCAGGAATTTCTCGAGTGCTACAAATCACCCTATGACTACAGCGACGAAGCAGATCCATTGGAGATTCGCATTATGGGTGAGTAGATCTTTTCAAAATGCTTAAGCAGTTGTTATATCTTCCAAAACATGCTGATTATTTAATTTTCCATGTATATTATTGGGAAAAAAAATTGGAATAGTAAAAATAACTATTTGATCATTTATGAATTTTAGCTTGATTATAGAATTAAATTTGGGTAGTTTGGTACTATTTTAGATAATTAAGTTCAATTACTTTTAAGTCAAATCAGTCGAATAACTCAGATGAAATGGAATGTGGAAAATGGGTCCAAATTCTTTTTTTAGGATCGATTTTTTATTATTTTTGTTCTTATTTAAAATTAATAACCATGACATTGGATGGTTCAGTATTTTCAAATCATTATTGACTTATTTAAGATTATGATGTAATTGTTGATGTAGATTACTAGTCCTATTATTATTGTAAGCTTATGTAAATGTTTGGTTTATTATAAACTAATATATATATATATATGGACATCTCCATTGTTTGTGTTTAAGTTGATTTGCTTGACATGTTTAGATTTCATAGAAATTAAAGTGTTTAGGTGTAGGCCTCTTTGGAAGATTATTTTTTTTTCTTTGAGTTTTATTCTACTTGTTCTTTTGTGTTCTTTACTCCATGACAATTTAATTTTCACTGCAGATGCAATTCATGCGGCTGAAGATGTGATCGAATCCTATATTATCGACACTATTCAGCTGTCTGCAACAACTGATGAGGGTGGTGATGAACAAATCAGCTGCATCCATTTCTATCAAGATCTGCAAAATGTGATAGAAGAAATTGATTTGATCAAGAAAGAGGTGACTATGATAATGAGGGAGATGAAAGGGCAGCTGCGAAACTTGGCTGGTGTAAGATCCAGTGCTTATTTGTGGAAATTCCAATCTCGAAATCATTCCTATCGTAGGGATGGGTGGCATCGGCAAAACTACTCTTGCAAAAGGTGCGTTTGAGCACATGCTTATTAAGGATCATTTCGATATTTTTGTGTGGACTACCATTTCCCAAGATTATAATATAATTGAAACTCTTAAGGAAGTTCTGTTCAAAGCAAAAGGGGACTACTCTAGTAGTATGGATGAGAAAGAATTGGAAGTAAAATTACACCAGTATTTATGGGGTAGGAGATATCTCATTGTATTGGATGATATGTGGAGTATAGATGTGTGGGATAAGTTGAAATTTTCCTTTCCTGATTGCAATGAGGGTAGTCGAATAGTGGTAACAACTAGGATGTCGAACTTGGCTTCCCACTGGACTAGTTCCTATAGAATCTTTAAGATGGGATTTCTAAACGAGTTCAGTAGTTGGACTTTGTTCACCAAAATTGTATGTAGGGAACAAAGTTTTCCTACTCAACTTGAGACAATTGGAAAGAAAATTGTGGAAAAGTGTAATGGACTTCCTTTGGCGATTGTTGTGCTAGGAGGTCTAATGGCAAAATCCGAACCTACATTAGAATATTGGTAGCACATAGAGGAAAACTTAAGCTCAATAGTGAATTCGGAGAATGATGATTATTGCTTGAGGATATTGAAACTGAGCTATAACCATTTGCCTATCTATCTAAAGCCTTGTTTTCTTTACATGGGAGTTTTTAAGGAAGACCGTGAGATTAGTGCTTCAACAATAGTCAAGCTATGGGATTCTGTAGGATTTCTTAAACCGATAGATAACAAAAGTTTGACAACAATTCCGAAGAAGTACTTGAAGGAACTAATTGAGTGAAATCTCATTCTAGTTGAAAAGTTGGGAGTATTGGGGAATGTAAAATTCTTCAAAATTCATGATTTACTAAGAGATCTATCTATGAAAGAAGCTCGAAAACAAAGGTTTTTTTATGTCTTGAGGGAACAAAGTTCTGAAGGAGTAATTAGCCAACACCGCATTGTTATTTCGGAATGCAGTTTAAAGGAAAACTTGGACTCTATGTCACATGTTCGGTCTTATGTATGTCATGAAGACGGAGATCAAGAATTGCCAAATTCTAGATTTCTGAGGACACTATATGCATATGATAGCCCATTCACATGCTGCAGATATTCCCCTGAAAAAGTGTTTCGTTTGGTGAATTCACGATACCTTTATTTTAAAGCTAATGGGGAGTGCGCGATTCCTTCAATCAATCTGCTTTGGAATCTACACACACTAATTATTTCTTGTAGGAATGATTTTATTGCACCAGTTGAAATTTGGAAAATGCACAGACTTAGGTATGTTGACTTCCTAACTCGGAATTTGCATCTCCTAAATCATTCGATCATCGATAGTGATATTGTCATCATGGAGAATCTAGAGGCGCTCAAAGGAGTGCGCGATTTCTATTTAAGTGAAGATGTTGTTAAAAGAATTCCCAACATCAAGAAATTGGATATGAACTACTTAGTGAAACTAGTTGAGGGAGTAAACTATTTCAGCTATCTTCATTGTCTTAGTAAACTGGAAAGCTTGGCTCTGCGGCTCTACCCCTCCTCCTATAATAGAGAGTGTGTGCTGAAGATGAGCTTCCCGCCATCCCTTAAGAAGTTGTTTCTCGAGCTACCAACTGGTTTTGAGTTGGAAGACATACTGCCAACGATAGGCTCCTTACCACTTCTTCACGAGCTCACATTATTTGAAGGTTGCTTCAGAACACGCGAGTGGGAAACAATTGAAGGCCAATTCCCCAGCCTCAAGTCACTAACATTGTTCGGATGTAGTGATCTTGAAAACTGGATAGTGTCGGAGAGTTCCCACTTTCCACTTCTCCAGGAGCTTCGTCTTCGGTATTTAGATGGACTGGAGGGGATCCCTTCGGAAATTGGAGAAATACCAACACTCGAAACGATTCAAGTGGATTTTTGCTGTAAATCAGTGGTGTTGTCAGCTAAGCGTATATTAGAGGAGCAAGAGGATTTAAATGGAGACGAACTAGACCTTCATGTTCGCGTTTTGATTCGAGCAGAATATGGAGCGCTGCAGAAGTTGGCAACTTCCAATTTTGAAGTTGAAGTGATTGGTAAGTACTGAATAGTCTGATTTCATTGCTCTTACTGCAAAAATACTTCAATCTTACTACTTTCACCTCTGCAATTTTATCTCATTTTCATCTCTTCAGTCTCTTAATTTCTCTTATCAAAGTCACAGATGATATTTAAACTCATCCATTCCCTATTTCCTACCAATATGTGCCGATGAACAAGAAGTTGAATCTCTCACGAAAAAAAACTTGACTTTTTGCAGGAATTTCTCGAAAGCTATATGTCCAAGACACCGAGGGCCTGATGGATAAGGATGTGGTAGCTCTGAGCTCTGAACAAAGGGAAGAAGTGAATTTCGAGACAGCGGCGGGAGAAGAACCGACGTAGGTCAAGAAACAGCACCCGCGACCACAGACACGTCAACCAGAGAGGTTTGGGGAATAGGCTTACTGATGACTGATGGAAACACCAATCGCCAAATCATCCTTATCGTAGTAGGAATGAGTGGAATCGGCAAAAACCACTCAGGCAAAAGGGAGTAAGGATCACCTGTGACAAATTCCTGTGGATTGTCATAGGTGATCCTTAGGGGCATAAGGTGCTTTTTAAACACAAATTTATAAAGATCATTTTGATTTTTGTGTGGACCACTATTTCCACAAATGTAATATTTCATCTGCTCCTTCAATATATGTCTCACTTTGATTTGACATAGATTTTAATAAATTTAAGGAAAAGTAAAATGAAATAGTTAGTGGTACGCAAGTCATACTTTTATATATTAATTTAATAATATAATGTGAGAGAAAAATAGGTTAGTAGAATGTGAATTAATAAGGAACTAACCTAAATGAAAAATTGGGACATAATAGAGGACGGAGGCTTGAATCAACTTTTAAAATAGAATTCCATTTAAATTGTTTACTCCCTCCGACCCCCACAAAGATTGTCCCACTTTGACCGGGCACGGGTTTTAAGAAATGTAATGGAAAGTGAGTGTTAGTGGAATGTGGGTCCTACTTTTATATATTAGTTTTATAATAAAATGTGAATAGGAATGAGTTAGTGATTCATGAGATCCACTACCAAAAAAGGTAAAAAGTGAAATAGGACAAACTTTGTGGGACGGACCGAAATAGAAAAATGGGACAATCTTTATGGGACGAAGGGAGTATTTGATAAAGGTAGGTTTTTTTTTATTTTCAAACGGGTTCATGCTTTAGAATATTATCGAAAAAATCCATTTCTTTATTTTAGCTGCCGAAATTTTAAGATCAGAGTGTTCCTTTATGCAGTAAGTACTTGTCCGCAAATTTGTTAATTTCATTTAAGAATATGAAAGCTTTTAAAATTCCTGCACAGTTATAAATTTTTAATAAAAAAAAAGGTCGAGAATATTATGTAATGTGATAAATTCATGTAATGCAACTTCATAAATACGTTTATATCGAAATCATGTGGGAAAAATTTGTTGGCGAGAACGTCCGGAATCGATTGAGCAACAAGTGTAAAAGAAGAACAAGAATTGAATTGGAACGGAAGAGGAATCTTGAATATATTCTGTGAATCAAATCTTGTGTACCAGTACAAATTGAATTACAGAATTAGGGATTAAAACCCTTACTCTTCGACTAAGTAAGAAAAGGCAAACCAAAAAGAAGGAAAAATAAATGGTCCAGATTCAATCTCTGAAACTGATCTGACGGCTGAGATTAAAAAATCACAGCTGAACTAAAAACGTGCTTCAGCTTGAGCAACTTTCCCTCTCATGACTGAGCTCAAGTCAGCAGCCAACCATCTTCACAAATCTTCACCTTGGTTGCCTGACTTTGAGTTCACTAACTCCTCTTCTTCATGCCGACCAACTCTGTTAGGATCTAGCTACCGATTGAAAACCACACACACAAACAAGAAGCTAAAGCACACCGAGGCAATTACGTGGTTCGGCAATTTTGCCTACATCCACGGAGAAGATGACTGGAATTTTATTGATGGATGAACTCTCAAGAACAAGAATCATACACTCACAATACAACCACTCAAGACTAATCGCAAGCTCAAGTAGTAATCTCCTAATCGTGTGTGTAATTGTGTGTTATTCACTCTGCTCTTTTACAACTGAATCACCGAGCTATATATGAGACGAAGAAGAAGAAAACTAACCAAACACTTCACAAAGAATCAGTTATAACCGTCAAAACCAACGGCTACTTTTAGCTCAACAAACTGAGCTCTCTTTCTTGATCTTCCCTTTGAGCTCCAACGGCTCTATTCTCTTGGCTAAGCCATTGTATTGCAAGGACACAAACTCACAAATCTCCACCTTGTGCTTGTAATACAACCACCAATATCTAAATTCCCTTCTCAACTTTGTTACTCACTTCAGCAATACACCACCTTCACCAAATCCAAACAGTGCTTGAACTTGGATACTGGCAAAGCTTTTGTCAACATGTCAGATGCATTTTCTTCAGTTGGAACCTTCACAACATCTATACTTCCCTGCTGAATCTCATCACGAATGAAATGCCTCCTTACATCAATATGTTTCGACCTTTCATGGAACATTTGATGCTTGGCCAGACATATGGCAGAGTTACTATCACACTTTATTCTCACCCCAGCCTGCTCCAAACCAAAATCATGGAGGATGCCCTGCAGCCATTTTCCTTCCTTTGCAGCCTCAGTTAATGAAATATATTCAGCCTTTGTTGTAGATAATGCTACCACAGGTTGCAAATTTGATTTCCAGCTCACTGCAGTGCCAAATAACGTGAAGATATAACCACTCTGAGATTTTCTGTTGTCCAAATTCGCAGCATAATCTGAATCACAGAATCCCTCCAAAGCATCATCACCTTCAGACCAGGCTCCACCTCCAAAAAACAACCCAACACTCACAGATCCCTTCAGGTATTTTATAATCCACTTCAAGGCTAGCCAATGTTCCTTACCTGGGTCTGACATATACCTGCTAACCACACTAATAGCATGGGCCACATCAGGCCTTGTGCAGATAATTAGATACATGATACTGCCCACAATATTTGCATATGGGATCTGATTCATTTCTCTTCTATCCCTTTCCTCCTTTGGCATCTGTTCTTTGCTAAGTTTAAAATGGCTAGCCAAAGGAATGGATACAGACTTAGTATCTTCCATCTGATATTTCTTGATCACTTTACTGATGTAATCTGCCTGCACCAGCCTTAACTCCTTTTTCCTTCTATCTCTGAGTATATCTATACCAAGAATTCTTTTAGCATCTCCCAGATCCTTCATATCAAACTTCATCTTCAGATCATCTTTAATTTTCTGAATTTCCATCTTACAAGGGCCAACTCCCTGCACAACTCAAACTTTTCTCTGTTCAGTGGCTTAGTTAGCATGTCGGCCGGATTATTCTTTGTGTCCACTTTGAACACACGTATGTTCCCCTTCTCAATCTCTTCCCTCACAAAATGATAACGCACGTCTATGTGCTTGCTGCGTTCGTGAAAAACCTGGTGCTTCGCCAAACTTATAGCACCACTGTTGTCGCAGCCTATAGGAATCGTCCTATGCACCACTCCAAACTCTCCAGCAATGCCCCTCAGCCAAAAACTTTCCTTCACCGCAGTTGTGATAGCCATATACTCGGCCTCAGTGGTGGACAAGGCCACCACACTCTGCAATGTCGATTTCCAGCTGATAGCCCCACCAAACAAAGTGAAAATATAACCTGTCTGTGATTTCATGTTATCAATGTTGCCAGTAAGATCACTATCACAATACCCCACCAAAGCTTCCCCCTTCAGCTCCTCATTGCCCCTGTACAAGATACCATACTTCTTTGCACCTTTCAGATACCTAAGGGTCCATTTGAGAGCCAACCAGTGATGTTTGCCATGATCTGCCATAAATCTGCTCAAGACACTAATAGCTTGAGCCACATCAGGCCTAGTACCAATCATAGCATACATAATGCTACCCACAACGTTAGCATAAGGTGTTAGTTGCATTTCCTGTTTTACTTCTTCACTCTTTGGTATTTGCTGTTTTGACAGCTTAAAGTGTAATGCCAGTGGAGTTCCAACCTCCTTAGCCTCTTCCATCTTAAACCTTTCAATCACTCTCCTGACATAATCAGCCTGACTGAGCCATATCTCTTTCTTGCCTCTGTCTCTTACAATATCCATGCCAAGAATTATGCTAGCACAACCAAGGTTCTTCATATCAAAGGCCTTGCTGAGATCATCCTTCACTCTTTGGATTTCTCTCTTGCATTCACCTGCCACTAGCATATCATCTACATATAGTAGCAAGTACGCAACCACAGCTCCACCTCTCTTCTTGATATAGACACATTCATCATATCTTGACCTTTTGAAACCATTACTCAACACATGCTCATCAAATTTCTTATGCCACTGTCTGCTAGCATGTTTGAGCCCATAAATGCTTCTTTTAAGCAAGCAAACTTTGCTCTCTTCTCTTGGCTTTACAAAGCCTTGAGGCTGCTGCATATAAATGGTTTCTTCCAAGTCACCATGTAGAAAGGCAGTCTTGACATCCAATTGCTCAAGTTCCCAATCTTTCTTTGCCACAACCGCAAGTAGGATTCTGATTGATGTGTGCTTCACCACAGGAGAGAAGACTTCATTATAATCAACCCCTTCCTCCTGTGTGAATCCCCTTGCTACTAATCTTGCTTTGAACCTTACCTTGTCATTCTCTGCAGATTCTAGTTTTTTCTTGAAATCCACTTGTAGCTTATAACCTTTCTGCCCTCAACCTTGTCTACAAGAACCCAAATCTTATTCTTTATCAAGGAATCAATTTCCTCAATCATTGCCAATAGCCACTTATCTCTTTCTTCACAGTTCATAGCTTCCTGATATGAGTCAGGTTCTGAGAACACCACCTGCTCAGCCACACACAATGCAAAATACAACATCTCTGAATCTACATATTTGGCTGGAGGTCTGATATTGATCCTCCTGACTCTATCTCTTGCCAATTGATAATTTCTCAAATCTGGTGGCATCTGTGTGAACACCTGGAACATCATCATCTCCTTCATCACTACTAATCTCAGACCCAATCTTAGCACTAGATTCTGGCTAATTCTCCACCTCAACTCCTGAATCCAGCTCCTCTTCCATACTGACTCCAGTCGGTTTGAAATGCATTTCTGATTTAGAGAATACCACATCTCTACTAATGATTACCTTGTGATTTCCAGGCTCTACACACCACAGCCTATAGCCCTTCACACCTGACTGATACCCCAACATAACACACCTTAGTGCCCTTGCATCAAGCTTAGATTGCTTCAAATGTGCATAGGCCTTACAACCAAAAAATCTGAGATGGGAATAATCACCAAATTCCCCATACCATCTGAAATTTGGAGTATCACCTCCTATGCTGGAGGATGGGCACATATTCATTAACTTTACTGCTGTAGCAGCAGCTTCAGCCCAAAATTTCTTCTCCATTCAGATGCCTGCAACATAGACCTCACCCTCTCAAGGATTGTCCTATTAGCTCTCTGTGCAACTCCATTCTGTTGAGGATTTAGAGGCACAGTCCTATGCCTTTTAATTCCCTTCTCAAGACAGAAATTTTCAAATTCCTTTGATAGAAATTCCAGGCCATTGTCTGTTGTTAAGCATTTCAAACAACCCCTCTTTTCAGTTTCCATCATTTTGAACCAATCTCTGAATTTCCCAAAGGCCTCACTCTTCTCCTTCAACACATACAACCAAATTTTCCTAGAATAGTCATCTATTATGCTCATGTAATATCTCCCTCCCCCAACAAAATTTACAGGAGCAGGACCCCAAAGGTCACTGTGAGCATAATCTAAAGGAGGTGATGAAGTATGCTTACCTTTAGGATAAGATAGTTTCTTAGATTTTGCCAAAATACACTCCTCACAGTTTGATCATTCTTCTTACCATCACTGCTGATCACCTTCTTTTTTCACCAGTTGATCAATACTCCCGAAGGCAGGATGGCCTAGCCTCTGATGCCAGCACTTTACTGATTCAGCTTTTACAGAGTTTAGTTCACCATGTTTGACCACAGTGGCATTCAAGTAATACAGACTACCCTTCCTCTCAGCCTGCAATATCATTTCTCCACCTAGCCCTACAACCATCACACCCTTTGAGGAGCAGAAGGAATACCCTTTTCTTTCAAGTGCACCAAGTGAAATCAAGTTTCTTTTGACTTCAGGGATATATCTCACTTCAGTAAGAATTTTGATTGATCTATCAGTAAGCCTCAGCCTAATATTTCCAATCCCATCAACTTTACACACCTGATTATTTCCAAGAACCACTGAGCCCTCTGCCTTAGTAATAGAATCAAACCAACAGATCTTTGAACATATATGGAAGCTGCATCACGTGTCAAGAATCCAGGAGCTCTCTTCTACCTCCTCCATTATGTTAAGAGCATAAGCATTCTCCACTTCTTGCACACAATCAAAGGTCTGCTTATTTCCAGCAGCTTCTTCGGCCTCCACGCGAAGCAGTCTCGTTTCAAATCCCCTGGCTTCTTGCACCAGTGGCAGGATCTTGTCTCCTTTTGATCCTTAGAATTAGGCTTAGTAGAGTCCTTCTAGCCTCCTTTCTTGGACTTGAATTTCTCGATATTCAGGCTCTCTGGGATTTGGGATTCTTGCCCTTTCATATCTTGATGTCTGCCCATACCCTTTTGCAGTTCTTTTGCCATCAAAGCTGAGTGAACTTCAGCCAGAGTTATTGGCTTATCTCTCCCATATAGTATAGCATCTCGCATCTGGTCATATGACTTCGGCAAGGCATTCAACACAAGAATCGTCTTGTCTTCATCGCTCATCTTAACATCCACATCCTCTAGGTCATCTACTGATTTTGTGAAATCGTCGTATTGTTCAATAATCGACTTATCCTCCACAAAACAGCAGGAATACAGCCTTCTCTTAAGGTAAAGTCGATTAGCTAAAGACTTACCCAAATATAATTCATCCAGTTTCTTGAGAATTCCTCAGCACTTCCCGCAGCACTTTATCCCCAAGACAGAGGATCACCGCACTATGCGCCTTCATCGACACCTCTTCCTGTCGTTGCTTCGCTTTCTCGTCGAGCGGTTCTTTCCCCTTCTCCTCTGGATCTTTGGCTGTAACGCACTCGCTAATCTTTGCTGGATCAATAGAGCTTTCATCTTCATCTTCAGAGCCCATAGTCATTCTTGCCATTGAATTTTTCTGCTTCAAATCGCGAAGCCATTCTCGACCAATCTCCGAACTTCTCTGAACAAAACACTTCCCACAGACGGCGCCACTTGTTGGCGAGAACGTCCGGAATCGATTGAGCAACAAGTGTAAAACAAGAACAAGAATTGAATTGGAACGGAAGAGGAATCTTGAATATATTCTGTGAATCAAATCTTGTGTACCAGTACAAATTGAATTACAGAATTGGGGATTAAAACCCTTACTCTTCGACTAAGTAAGAAAAGGCAAAACAAAAAGAAGGAAAAATAAATGGTCCAGATTCAAGCTATCTATCTGAAACTGATCTGACGGCTGAGATTAAAAAATCACAGCTGAACTAAAAACGTGCTTCAGCTTGAGCAACTTTCCCTCTCATGACTGAGCTCAAGTCAGCGGCCAACCATCTTCACAAAATTGTTAACATTCGAATTGATCGTCTGCACATTACGTGTTCGACAGAACGACGACATGAATTCTGCACTCATTTTTAACCTTACATTCGATGTCGGTGATGTGTTCAGTTAAAAAAAGGGCAAAGAATCGACGCTTTTTCATGTTGAATGGGCTGGAAATTTAATGGGCCGATAAAAAGTTATTTTGGTCCGCCTTGTTTGGGCCAAGAAATTGATGGGCCTTAGGATTTTTAAATGGCTCTACATTATGGAATTTTACATGACCTTGGATTTATGGACTATTGATTTGGGTGTCTAATTTTTATTCTTTGGGCCTAAAGCCCAATTTCATGACTTTGAACTTATGATGCTTCAACAAAGTAGACTTCTTTTGTGGCATTGTCTTTGTCTCTCTTTAATAATAAGAGATGATTTAATTTAGAATATGATCCAAAGTATTTATTGAAGTATTCCCTCTACTATTCACACTTTTCTCTTTGGATCGTAAATTAAGAATTGAGTAATTAGTACATTAAAATGTAATATTAAGAGAAAATTTAATTAATTATAATATCTTAAATAAATACCTTAATTTTAATTAAAAGAGAAAAATATAAATAGTTTAAAACAAAAAAAAATTAGTACAAATAGCATGGGAGAGTGGTTCTAAATTTGCAGTTCAGTTTTACCCAAAAACAAATGACTGTTTGGGTGAAGATTGATGAAATAATATTTTATTATAACACTCTAATTATTATGTCTCCTCAATAATTATGACAAACGTTGCGCGCGTGACTGGTTTTTTCACCTTTGCAAATTATTGCCGACAGCTAATATTAGATGATACTATTTGGAACCGAAATATATTTAATTTCTTGGTCGGAGTACTTTTTTTTTCTCTATTTACCCTCTTTAATTTTTCTATTTTTCTCACTTAATCTTTCTTTAACTTTTATTCTCTTTCTTACATCTTGCGATCAAAAGATACGTACTCTTCTATTCCCTATTAATTATCCACTTTTGTCATTTTCATCAGTCCCCCATTAAGTGTCCAACTTTCAGTTTTACTATAAATGGTAAGTAGGTTGTAGATTCCACAAACTCATTTCAATCACATTTTATTATAAAACTAATATATAAAAGTGAAACTCATATTCTAGTAACTTTTGCAACTTACTTTTCTTTACACTTCTTAAAAATCGTGTCGGAATCAAATTGGACAATTATTAGGAGACGGGAGAGTATTTAATACGGAAGGGCATCAGATTTACCTTCCAAATAGGAGTCCATTTCACATGGATTTATTGGCTAATAATGTTACTACTATTTGTGAGAACAAGAAACTCAATATTCTTATTTTGAAGGGCTAAAATTCAATTTCAAAAAAGACATTGAAGTGTCATTTGATATTTCAAATACTCCGATGTGATTGTTATTAAAAATCACAAAAGCAAGTTGCTTTATGTTTATTTGTTCTTTAGCAAAAGGGAAAAATTGTGGGTGTGAGAGCTGTCACTTGTGTCGTTTAGACAATGGAAAGCAGCTGAAAAGAATCATGCATAATTGCTATGTAGGGTCATTCTTTAATTAAAAAGTTATTAGTAGTATTTTAAGACATCTTCAAAACAATTCTATCATATTAGTCTTCTTCATCTCTGTAATTTAATCTTATTTTCATTCTCAATTCAGTCTCTTAGAATTTATGGCGGCTTATGCAGCTCTGACTTCTCTTATGAAAGTCATAGATGATATTGAAACTCATCCATCCCCTCCAATTTTTCTCGATAAACAACAAGTTGAATCTCTCACCGAAAAACTTGTCTTTTTGCAGGAATTTCTCGAAAGCTATAAGTCTCCTTATGCATACAGCGACGAAGCAGATCCATTGGAGATGCGCATTGTAGATGCAGCTCAAGCGGCCGAAGATGTGATCGAGTCATATATAATTGACACTATTCACCTTTCTGTGGCAGCAACTAACGATGGTGCTAGTGGTGGTGGTGATGGTGATGGTGATGGTGATGGTGATGGTGATGATGATGATGATGGTGCTAGTAGTGATGATGACGATGATGATGATGATGGTGCTAGTAGTGATGATGATGATGGTGATGCTAGTAGTGGTGCTGGTTGTGCTGGTGGTGGTGCTGGTGATGATGATGATGGCGGTGGTGTTGGTGGTGATGGTGAACCAATCAGTTGCATCCACTTGTATCAGGATCTGCAAAATGTGATTGAAGAAGTAGATATGATCAAAAAAGAGGTGACTGGAATAACAAGGGAAAAGGTAGTGCACCAGAGGAACGTAGCGTATTTAAGATCCAGCAGTTCCACTGAGAAGAGCTCTAACATGGTAGGGTTTGATGATGTGCTTCATCTACTCCTGCATAAGCTTACCGATGGAAACACCAATCTCCAAATCATCCCTATCGCAGGGATGGGTGGCATCGGCAAAACTACTCTTGCAAAAGGTGCGTTTGAACACAAGTTTATCAAGGATCATTTTGATATATGTGTGTGGGCTACAATTTCTCAAGATTATAATATAGTAGAAACTCTTAGGCAAGTTCTCTATCGAGCAGGAGGGTCCTCGAATAGTATGGATGATAAAGAATTGGAAGTAAAATTACACAAGTGTTTATGGGGTAGGAGGTATCTCATTATATTGGATGATATGTGGACCATAGATGTGTGGGATAGGTTGAAATTTTCCTTTCCGGGTTGCAGTGAGGGCAGTCGAATAGTGGTAACAACTAGGATGTCCAACTTGGCTGCCTACTTAACTGATTCCTATGGAGTTTTTAAGATGGGGTTCCTAGATGAGGCTAGTAGTTGGACTTTGTTCTCCAAAACTGTATTTGGGGAACAAAGTTTCCCTACTCAACTCAAGAGTATTGGAAAGAAAATTTTGGAAAAGTGTAAGGGACTTCCTTTGGCGATTGATGTGATAGGGGGTTTAATGGCTAAATTCGAACCTACAGTCGAATATTGGGAGCACATAAAGGAAAACATAAGCTCAATAGTGAATTCGGAGAATGATGATTATTGCTTGAGAATATTAAAACTAAGTTATAATCATTTGCCTACCTATCTAAATCCTTGTTTTCTTTACATGGGAGTGTTTGAGGAAGACAATGTTCTTAGTGCTTTAGAAATTACCGAGCTATGGGAGTCTGAAGGGTTTCTTAAACCATTAGACAACGAAAGCTGGACAACAATTGCAAAAGAGTACTTGCAAGAGCTAGTTGATAGGAATCTCATTTTAGTTCATGAGTTGGGGTTAGTTGGGAATGCAAAATCCTGCAAAATTCATGATTTACTAAGAGATTTATCAATGAAAGAAGCTCAAAAACAACAGAGGTTTTTTTATGTTTTGAGAGAAGAAAGTCCTGTAGGCGTAATTAGCCAACACCGGATTGTTATTCCAAGAAGTACTTCTAAGGAAAAAATCCTCAATGCCTTTGAATCCATGTCACATGTTCGTTCTTGTTTACTATGGTGTGACAAGATTAGTGATCTAGAATTGCCAAAATCTAGATTTCTGAGGACACTACATGCACGTGGACTTTATACAAAGAGAAATACCCCAAAACCTGTGAACTCACGATACCTTGCTTTTCGAAACGATGCTTTTCATGTGCAAACTTCGATCAAATTGCTATGGAATCTACATACACTAATCATTTTTTGTGGGGGTGATTCTACGGGACAAATTGATATCTGGAAAATGCTTAAACTTAGGCATGTCGAGTTCATTAATTTGAAGATGCATCTCCGAGCTCCCCCGAGCGCTGACGATGATATTATTGTCATGAAGCATCTAGAGGCGCTCGGAGCAGTGAAGAATCTCAATTTGAGTGAGGATGTTGTTCAAAGAATTCCGAATATCAAGAAATTATGTATAACTTATGATATGGAAGTAATTGAGGGAGTGAACTATTTCAGCTGTCTTCAGTGTCTTACTAAGCTTGAATCCTTGAGTTTGATCGTCCACTCCACCAATAACGGAAGGTATGTTCAGAAGATGAGCTTCCCATGTTGGAAAGAGAAATTGGGGTGTCCCAAGTATATTGGGAAGAGAGAGTGTGGAGTCCCAATCTATTGGAAAGAGGAGATTTGTTACAGACGTGCTCCGTAACTAGGCCGGTTAACTAACTTCTCGGATTGATAAGGTGATCGGACCTTCGACAAACTCGAAAGAGAGATCACGACTTGCTGTTTTCTCGGACGTATTCCGATCAGCGGCAAGAGAGAACGAATATATTATTGTGGAAGACTTTACGTTTAGGGAAAATAATCTTATTCATTGAATTCCTATCATGTGCAAATACTCCACATATTTATAATATGTGGGGATACAATGATATCCTACAGAAATAGAGTAAATCAAATCTAATAATATCTAAACTAACATGGGAAAGATACGGTGAATCACAATTAACTAAATAGAATAATATCCTATAGATACTCCCTAATAATAGGTAGAGGATGATCGTATCAACTCCCCCACGGTTGAAAACCACCTTGTCCTCAAGGTGGGAACCACGAAGCAATAAAGAGAGTTGAAAGCCGACTTTGGCAAGGCATCTCCTCCTGGATCAAACACACACCAAACAGCTGAGCGTCTCCCTTCATCACCTCCGTAAAAAATCAATAAAGGCGGACAGATGTGGTCGTCCAAATTCAATGCTAACATGGAAAGCTCTGCCACACATCCCTGAATGTGCAAACACGACTTGTTATTTCGCGGAGGAATCAACCTTGCATCGGCGCTGGGCGATGGTAATCGAGGATTCATAATTGGAACATCACTGACATTTAAATCCACATAGACACAAGCAAGCCCCTGTGAACCGGTGTGAGCATCTCCTGTCTTACCCAAATCTTCCGCTTGTAACTTAAGCACATCCTCGAACAACCTTCGCTTCTCTTCCAGTTCCACTCGACTGTCCTGCTTTTTCATATCAAATCCAGCCTTATTGTCATCATCAAGGTTTTGAATCTCCATGCTCTCTCTCTTGCTCACCTTCTTAGTCAACACAATGAAATTGTTTTCTTCCGTCGCTAAACTAGATCGAAGGGCTTCAACTGTATTCTCTTTCTCGAGTAGCTGCAAAAAAGTGTTATTGACCTCTTCTTCTCTTTTGGCCATATAGTCATTCCACAAACTAGTAAATACGATCAACTTCTCCTCCCTCTTCTCTTCACAATTATGCGAATCAATTTCCCACTCATTTTTCCTTGAGCTTGAGACACCCGCTTGCAGTTGATGAGGAGAGGCGCATAATGGAGCTTTCACGGACAACGATAGCAAGGGCTGGCAAGGACTCAATGCGGCGTAGGGCGGAAGCTCAATAGTCGATGTTGTACTTGGCTGTTTTAGCGGATGATCTGACTGCAGCGGTGGCTTCTGGTCGAGCACGAGCTGCGGTCGTGTGAGGGTACGGGAGCTTGGGAACGTGGGTAGCTGGTTCTGGTTTTGGGGCTGCTGGCACAGCAGGTCTGGTGGAGTCGGCTGTGGCGGAGGTTCTGGCAGCGGGGAAGTGCGAATATCTTCAATACGGCGACCGGACGTTTGGGAGGGTGGACACCAGCAAGTCTGCCTTTTCGCATCCAGAAATTGCTGCTGATGCGATTCTGGAGAAAACCAACCCGAGTTCGGGCTTTGGCGTGCGCAATGCGGCTGTCGGAGTGGCCGTTCCTGCTCCACAAACTGATCCCTAGAGGGGAAGGCATTGCGCGGCGGCTGATAGGCATTCTGTCGGGTGGAATACCGGCGAGCAGGTAGCGGCTCATATGCGGCCCGACCGAACTGTTGCCGATAGCCCAGAGGGTCCCAGCAAGGCAGCGAATAGTACCGCAGATCTTGAGCCGGCTGTGGCTGTGGCTCCGGAAGCGGACGAGGGCAAAGCTTTCTGCGGGAATCGGAGCACGCATAGGGCTGCTGTGTATATGTTGCTTTTGACGTATGCAAGTTTGTAAAACGCCGTTCGATTTTGTCACAACGTGATTCCAACTTGGAGATAGCGGCATCCAATTGATCGAACAATTGTTCATAATGCCCCAATCCGGTGTAGTTGCGTGACATGATGACGTTGAACGGCGGCGGTGAAGCTCGGGGCTGACTTTTTTTCTTCGGTATTTGGGGAATATGGATGAATAAGATGGACGATTTGGTGTGGCTGTGGGGTAGTGCAGAGGCTGATTTTTTTTTTTTTTTTGATATTGGTGAATAATTTGGGGATATAGATGGAACTAAGATATAGGAAGAGTTCGGGATGAAAGCACCAGTTGTTACAGACGTGCTCCGTAACTAGGCCGGTTAACTAACTTCTCGGATTGATAAGGTGATCGGACCTTCGACAAACTCGAAAGAGAGATCACGACTTGCTGTTTTCTCGGACGTATTCCGATCAGCGGCAAGAGAGAACGAATATATTATTGTGGAAGACTTTACGTTTAGGGAAAATAATCTTATTCATTGAATTCCTATCATGTGCAAATACTCCACATATTTATAATATGTGGGGATACAATGATATCCTACAGAAATAGAGTAAATCAAATCTAATAATATCTAAACTAACATGGGAAAGATACGGTGAATCACAATTAACTAAATAGAATAATATCCTATAGATACTCCCTAATAATAGGTAGAGGATGATCGTATCAAGATTGTATTTATAATATAGTGTTCCAATTGTATTGTTCTTAGGTGCATTTACATCTCTAGTCCTATAAATAAAGATGTCATTGTATCACAAATAACAATTCAAATCCAATACAATGTAGTCGATAAAAATTTTAGTGTCTTTTATTTTCTGCATTTTACTTTTCAACATGGTATCAGAGCAGGTTCGATCACATGGGTCGATCTCTGTCTCTATATCAAAAAAAAAAAACAAAAAAAAAAAATCAAGGAAGAGGAGGCTCTGCAGTTAGCAAGGGGCTGAAACTTTGCCCAACAGCCAAGTTCTTCACCAACAAAGTGACCGTATAGCAAGACCCGACGGAAACGGCATCATGACGGCAGCGGCAGCGACCGAGTCTGAGGTTGGCGGTGGCATCGCTGTAAACGACGGTGGCGCTTGGCTGGACCGAGACAACAACAGTGAGCTCTCGTTGGCTGAATTTCAAACGGGAATCGACGGCGAAACCCGACCATGGTGATGCAACAGCAAGATCGAGCAACCACAGCCCCGCGGAAGGAACGGAGACGGCGAGAGAGTGTCGCAGCGGTGGCGGTGAGGAGGCTAGGCGAAGGCAGGGACGTGGAACCAGGTGCAAGGGCTCACGAGGTTCGAATCCCAGTTCTCAAGTACCTTATCCGGGACCCTGAAAGCAGCGGCGGCCCCGAAAGCATCAATCGCGATGATGACCTCTCTTGAGCCACCGTATCTCAAAAGCTCTAGTTTATTATGAGACATCAACAGTAGCTGGGCTCGTCTGGTTGCTGAGAAGGTGAGACGTCAACAAGACAGCCCGACAAGCTAGCCCTATATCCGGAGATAAAATCCGTTTTCAAGAAACGTCCGGCCTAGGGGGAGATTAAGGCATGCGACCGGACGATTCCCCTATCTTAACAATGGAGAGAGACGCTCCACAACCAGCATCCAATCCCTCGGCTTGAAACTATCGCCGCAACAGCCTCAAAATCAGGAGAGGAGAGAACTAATTCCGGTTCAGCTGATGATGCAGAGAAGATGGAGTTGTCGGTTTGTCCGGCCTAGGGGGAGAGAATTATGCGATCGAACAATTCCTCTCCAAACCTATGTTGGACGTGTAGGCCAAAGACGACCGCGCCGGTGAGAGAAGAAAAGGCTGCAGAAGCTCAGCCTACACGCCGATGGAGCGTCAAGCATGTGACGCGAAAGGATAGATGACAGAATGAGGCGAGGGAGGCGGCGGTGGCAAGGGCTGAGGAGATGAGCAGACTGACCATGGAGGCAGCCACCAGAACAAAGAAATAGCCGACGAGTTATCCGCCTGAGAGGGCGAGATAATAACCAACCAGACAACTCGTCTTCAGAGTTGCTACGCCGCTGCCGTGTAGCTGAAAAAGGTGACCAAGTCGAATTTCAAGCCCCGCGCTGGCAGAGCTGTGGCACCACGTCAGGGAAGCAGACTTTGTCTCCATCGGTTTGGAGATGACGAGGATCACCAGCGAGCTGTGGCGTGAGATCTTTGAATTTGACTGCCCCCTTATTTCCAGAAGTCAAGAGGAGGAAGCACTGAAATGTTTAGATTCAGTACACATAGGATGGGTTGAGACAGAGAGAGACGAGGAGGAGCCTGCACACGGTCGGCGGAGGCACGGCGATCGCCAGAAGGAGGCGCTTGAGCAGCTGCAGTGGAGCAGCCCTGCCTGCCTCGCACACTCGAAATACTGCATTATCGGCATCTCACTCGTATTCTCCCAGTCGCCAAACGCCGGAATCTACCCACTCTTCCTGTAATTTTCTGTGCTCATCAGAAAGAGAAATAATGATGGTGGCTGATTGAGAGTTGGAGGCATTATCATTAAAGTGGGTCCGTGGCATTAGTTAATGGGACGGTGGCTCCTTGAAAAGAAGAAAAGTTTGAGCTAGTCGGGCTCAAGAAAGAAAAAAAAAATGAAAAGATGATGGCTCATGGTTTGAATTGTGGAAAGGACCGAGAATATTGGTCTTCCAAAAATGAATGAAACTGGCTCATGGTTTGAGATGTGAATGAAACTGGCTCATGGTTTGAGCTGGAATGGATCGAGAATGGTCTGGAATTAACTCCTCGACATGAGTCAAAACTGTCAGAATGGCTCCTAATGGCATGAGCTAAAACTGCCGAAGATGGCTCATAATGGCACGAGCTAAAACTGCCAAAGATGGCTCCTATGGCATGAGCTAAAACTGCCGAAAATGGCTATAGACCGAGCTAAATTGTTATCAGAAAAAGTGAAGGACTCCTGAATATGAGTATAAACTATTTATCAAAGTGAAGATCGTGCAAGTTAAGTTTCTAAAAACTCGATACTTAATTTGAGGGGGAGTGTTGGAAAGAGAAATTGGGGTGTCCCAAGTATATTGGGAAGAGAGAGTGTGGAGTCCCAATCTATTGGGAAGAGAGAGTGTGGAGTCCCAATCTATTGGAAAGAGGAGATTGTATTTATAATATAGTGTTCCAATTGTATTGTTCTTAGGTGCATTTACATCTCTAGTCCTATAAATAAAGATGTCATTGTATCACAAATAACAATTCAAATCCAATACAATGTAGTCGATAAAAATTTTAGTGTCTTTTATTTTCTTCATTTTACTTTTCAACATCCCAGACTCCCTTAAGGAGTTGGAACTCTCTTTCCCAAACGGTTTTGAGTGGGAAGACATACTGCCAATGATAGGGGCCTTACCACTTCTTCACGAGCTCACATTAATGTCCGGTCGCTTCAAAAAAGGCGAGTGGGAAACAGTTGAAGGCCAATTCCCCAGCCTCAGGTCACTAAGCTTGGTCTATTGTCAAGATCTAGAAAAGTGGACAGTGTCAGAGAGCTCCCATTTTCCATTTCTTCAGAAGCTTGGTCTTTGTAATATGAAAAACTTGAAGGAGATTCCATCGGAAATTGGAGAAATACCAACACTCAGATCAATTGAATTGGATTATTGCAATGAATTATTGGTGTTGTCAGCTAATGAGATATTGAAGGAGCAAGAGGATTCACAAGGAGACCAACTAGACCTTCATGTCCGTGCTGTAGTCTGGGAGAAAGATGAAGCGTTGCAGAGGCTGAGAAGTTCCAATTTTCAAGTATTTGTGTTAAAACTCTAGTTGAAGTGATTTGATCGCTCTTCATTACCTTGTATGCTTCCCTGCATAATATTAGTGAAGTCTTCTCTTTCTTTGTAAATGGTCAATTTTCATTTATAATCTTACAAATTTGGAATTGCTTGACACTTACATATTGAGTTTCTGTTGTTCTTTTACGACTCGAGAGTTAACTCTTGAGGAGCTTTGTGTTTGGTTTTTAGATTATTTGAAGGGGATCCCTTTAGAAATTGGAGAAAGATCTACACTCAAATCAATTGAATTTTAGGCACAATTCAAAAAAAAGGTAGCATCAGTTACAACTCAAACAAAGAAAGAAAATGGTTTATTGCTTGAAATGAGTAATTCACACATGAGTTTGGTTGTTGTCAAAATTTTACAGTACAAAAAAAGAACCTTAAGTGAGCGTATTGTAATTCTAAATCTTTTGTTTAATAGGTTAAAATGTTAACCAAGACTTTTAGTTGAATATTTTTAATATGCATATTCTATTTTTTTTTCATTCATATGGCTTTAGTGAAAGGGTAACGACTTCTAAATTTAGGTTCATAAAATGACACGAAATTCTGCATTTATTTCACACCATATATTCGATTCGATGTCCACGATATGTTAAGTGAAAACAAACAGAGAATTCGATGTTTTTTCTTGTTGACTTGGCTGGAAAAGGCTGCTGCTTCATTTTAATATACCGAAACCAAATTAATTCGGTCCGCTTTATTTGGGCCTAGACACTTGATGGGTCTTAGAATTGTTATTTCAATTGCATTAATCATCCAATAAATAGTGCACTCGCTTTTAAGTTTTAAGTATCTCTCAATAATTGTGAAAATTTCAGAGAATAAGATATTGAAATTGAGCTATAATCAGTTTCCTATCTATCTAAAGCCTTGTTTTTTGTATATGGGTGTGTTTAAAGAAGACTGCGAGATAAAATCCTCGACAATAGTCGAGCTATGGGTTTCTGAAGGATTTCTTAAACCTATAGATAACAAAAGTTTGACAACGATTGCGAAAGAGTACCTAAAGGAGCTAGTTGATAGAAATCTGATTATAGTTCAAAAGCTGGGGTTATATGGGAATGTAAAATTATGCAAAATTCATGATTTATTAAGAGATGTATCTGTAAAAGAAGCTCAAAAACAGAGATTTTTTTATGTCATGAGAGAAGAGAGTCGTCGAGGAGTAATTAGCCACCACCGGATTGTCAATTCGGGAAGCACTTCAAAGGAAAATAGCCGTGATGCCTTGGACTCTATGTCGCATGCTCGGTTTTATGTATGCCATGCACATGGAGATCAAGAATTGCCAAATTCAAGATTTCTGAGGACACTGTATGCACATGATGGCCCATATACAAACTGCAAGTATTCCTCTGAAAATGTGTTTCACTTGTTGAATTCACGATACCTTGCTTTTAAAGCTAGGGAGCTTGTGATTCTTTCAATCAATCTGCTTTGGAATCTACACACACTAATCATTGATTGTGAAGATTATTTTGTTGCACCAATTGAAATTTGGAAAATGCATAAACTTAGGCCTGCCGTGTTCCCATACAAGGGAATGATGTTAAGGGCTAAAGAGCGACGACGTTCGCAATAGACCCAAACGGATGATAAACAGCTCGACCTGAGAGTGATAAGCCACCGATAGGCGGCCCAAGCCAAAGAGAATGATCAAAGGTCTTGTCGCCAAACCAAATCCCTGGGACGTTATCAAGATTGTCACGTTAGAATAGTTCGTTCTTAATTTATTATTACATGTAATAAATATACAGTTGAGCATAATTATAAGTTTCTTTCCGTGTTTTTTGTTGATTTTTTCTTGTAATGCAAAAGTGAGTAGTAGTAATATTTAAAGTAATTTTTTTTAATAGTAATTTGTTGGTTTTTTGTCATTCCTTTTGAAACGACATAAGTATTAATGCAAAATTGTTAAAGTAAGATAGATATTGAAAAAAAAGTGTGTTAGTAAAAAATGAGTCACACCTTGTTAAAGAAAGTTACTATTTTTAGGAACAGACTTACAAGAAAAGAATTTCTATATTTAGGGATGGAGGGACTAACTATATCAACAGTTGACTGTTTTGTGGTTATTTTGAAACGAGTTTTATGGTAAAGAATTAGATAATATTTTTTTTTGAAAAAATATTGTTTCATGTCTACTTATTTTTTTAAGGACCACATTAACGAAGGGCTTATTTGTTGCATTTGGAATTTTAATTCCTTAAAAATGGATGTGCACAAATGGACTTAATGGGCCAAAAACAATATTTTGGGCCGCAAAACAATTACTTTTAGCACCGATTATATTTTTTGGGCCTAACTGAATTCCAACTATGGGTCATTTTCAAAGTTCCATTTCACATGCATTAATCGGCTAAAGAGGTGTTGGGTTTCCAAGATATAATAATATCAATATACTATCTAGGATTGAGTTGTGGGATTATTTTAGTCATTGAGAATTAGCTATGACTAATTATAAATTCATCTAGGATTGAGTTGTCGAATTGAATTTCATGAACCAAACACACTACAAATTTGATCCCGGATACAATCTTGCAAGCCGAACATCCCTTAAAAGTTTTGCTACTACTATTAGTATGTGAAACGTTGTTTGGGGGTTAATTTCTAATGGATTTCTCAGTTAAGAATTTTACAAAAAAATATAATTTTCTTGTCTTGAAGTGGCTTTTGAGTTTTGGTATTTCAAATTTGTGATTGTTAGATTTATGTTTATTTTGTACTTTAGCTAAAAGGAAACTGTGAGTGGAGAACTGTGACTTGTGTCGTTCAGCTGCAAAAGATTCATGCATAATTGTATGTAGGGTTAATCTTTAATTGAAAAGTCCACATCCTTACAATCGCAATCGTATACTATTTCAAGAAAGCTGCAAAATACTTCTATCTTATCACATTATTCTTCTATCTTACAATTCTTTTTTTTTATCTTTTTCTGTTAAAAAGAAATGTCTCACTGAAACTTAAAAAATACAGTAATGAAGTTAAAAGTAATTTTCTTAGCTAGTACTACCTTCGTTCCATAGTAATGGAGACGTTTCTTTTCGGCAATGAAATTAAGAAAATTGTGTTAGGTGAGTTAAGTAAAGGGAGAATAAAGTGGAAAATGAAAAAGGTAAAGATGAAGAGAGAATAGAGTAAGAGAGAGTAAATTAGGTGTGGAGAGATGTGTTGACTTTTACTAAAAAAGAAAATGACGTAATGGAACGTACCAAAATAACAAAATGACTCTATTACTATGGAATGGAGGGAGTACATCATACGAAGTTAAATTAGACGTTAGAAAAATATACTAATAATATCGGAAAAGCAAAAGACAAAAGAGAAAGAGAAAGAAAAAGAAAAAGAAAAATGGAAAAAAGAAGAGTAGGTACTTTGCTGAGATTAGAAGTTATGCGTAATAAAGATAGTACTCCAATAAACAGTCTATATAAGTTTTGATATACAAACACAAGAAGTAAAAAAGAAAATAGACACACACACACATAAGAATGAGTGAGAGAAAGATGCTTAATCATTGGAGCCACGAGCATCCACTTCCTCTGGTGAGGGTTAGTATTACATATGGTTGTAATGGTTGTACTGGGAGTTTTAGAAGAGGAGAGAGAGGTTATAGCTGCCTGGAATGTACGTCTTTTTTCCAACTACATGAAGACTGTGCAGAGGCGCCGAGGAAGATCAGACACGCAATGCACCCTCCACACACACTCACTCAACAATTCTCTTTCCCTTGGTATTGGCATACGCGCTGCTCTATCTGCACGTTGGAAGTTGGAAAAAGCTTTAAAAGCATCGTGTACAGATGCACGGGCGCAAAATGCACGTTCATCGCACACGTAAGATGCGCGCAGGGCAGCGACATGATGTATGCAGCTGAAGAAGATGTGGAGCAGCAGAGGAGCAGCAGCATCATCCATCATCCGAGTCACCCCAAGCATCAACTCTTGTTTCTGAAGAGAAGTTGTTCATTCCAGTGCGATGCTTGTGGCACCACAGGCGCCAAAGGGAGTTCCTACACATGCACCACACCTGCATGTGAGTATTGGATCCATGAGAGATGTGCTTCTTTGCCTCAGAATATCCAAAGGGAAGATCACAACCACTCTCTTTCTCTCTCTTATCATGTCCCTCCTCAATATCTCAGATATGACTACCGTTGTGAAGTGTGCAGAAAAAGATTAATATCCAAACTTTGGATATATCATTGCGAGCTTTGCAGCTATGTTGTCCATCTCGCCTGCACTTTCAACAAAACACTTGCCATCACTAGGTATAATCGATACTCATGTAAATCTAATTATGTTACATCAAAAAAATGTTGGTTTATATATGTTGAAATGTGTGTTTTGTTGCATTGAATGTAGAGAGAAAGGGATTATGGAGTTTCCTATAAATGATGTGGCTGTGAGAGAGGACCTAATTGGAGCTTTTCTAAGGAGACAAGGAGTTGATGCACATACACTCATTCCTCATCAAGATGATGTTGATTATGAGTTCCACCATCACAAACTCACAATAGTCTCCTCCTCGTCATCATCATTTCAAGAACAAGAAGAAGAAAATAGTGATGATGATGATGACGAGGAAGACAACTCTTGTAGAAAATCGGAGTTAATATGCAATGGGTGCATTACTCCAATATTTCTTAAACAAACATCATTTTCATCTTCTTCTTCGTCTTGTTTAAGTACTACTAGTAGTAGTAGTAGTAAAGATTACTACTACATGAGATGTAGCATGAGATCATGCAAATACAATCTCCACTTGGCGTGCTTCCACATGCCATGTCAGCTCTCCTCTCTTCCTCTCCTCCACAAACATGAGAATGAGAATAATCACAGCCTTGTCCTTCAATCCGGTGACAATCGTAAACCATGGAATAGGCAACAATGCAGCGTCTGCTATAAAGAGACGAATGGTCTGTTTTATAGTTGCACAAAATGTAAAGACTTCAAAGTAGATATAAAGTGCGCTTCAATGCCGGACACCATATATCACGCAGCTCACCCTCCACACCGCCTCAACCTGCTCTCCAGAGAAGATACTTGGAGGCGAGATGGCGATACATGTGATGCCTGTAATGATATCTTATGGTTTCCTGGTGTACAAAGGTATGCATGCGGCAGCTGTGATTTCGTCGGGCACTTTAGATGCGCGATTTTGCCAGCATCAACCACCAGCCTTAGATGGGACAAGCACCACCCGCTGCTTCTCACGCACGACGCCACTCTAAACCATCCCGGTGAATTCTACTGCAATGAATGCGAGGAAGAAATGAATCCCAAGCATTGGATGTATCACTGCCGCAGTTGTGATATATCCTTCCATCCGAGCTGCTTTAAAACTACATCCGGCGAGTATAGAAACATCAAGTTTGGGCAGGAATATAATGTGAATGCAGAAACCCATCCACACCCTCTCACCTATCAAATTCTCACTACGAAACGCCGCTGCGACGTTTGTGGTAAGGATATGCATGAAAAGACAGGTTTTTACTGTGCATTCTGCAATTTCTTCATTTGTTTCGACGTATTCTGCAACTTCTTCATTTGTTTCGACGGCTGCGGTAAAGATATGATCAAAGATGGCAACATTGAGGCTGTGGATTGAAAAGAAAAAGGCTCAATATTTACATACTGTATTTGTTTGAGTGTACTATTTTTAATTTAATGAAGATTGTAGCTTGCTTTTTAAAAATACAGTTGATCAAATTTTCACTTCTTCACATGCTTAAAGATTAAGGACATCTTCTGTAGTTATATTAATTAACCCGTTATTGTGTGTTTCTTGGTAGTGTGATTGAACATCAATTCAAATAAACATTTAACTCTTTTCAAAATCAGGACGCATCAATTGTCTCTTGAAGACCAACTGAGCTATCCGGGCGGGTGACTAATTAAGCACCTATTTCTTTGTTGTCCTAACTTGTGATTCAGCATCACTTCAAATTATATATTTTAGATTTTTAGTATTCATTAGATTCAAAGAGAAAAGTAAAAGATATAATGACAAAATGTGAGGACAGCAAAAGACAAACAATGAGACAAAGATAAAGACAAAAGACAAAGGTACATAGGCATAAATAAAAAAAGGAGATTCTTGGATTGGAATTGAATGAAGTGATGAATGTTTGAATTTTGAACTTTTAGAAGTATTTGAGATGTGTCAATACTATTAATTTGTCTGGATATTTTAGTATAAGATTAAACTAATCGGTGATTTTTTAAAATTAATTTTGTGCATTTTAATGTCATAACCAATTTATCTTCTCAATAATTGCCTTCTCCACATATTTTGTGTCACAACTTTTCCTCAATAATAATCATGGATTATACATTTGATTTACCTTCAAAACAGATGGATTTCTCGGCTAAGAATTTTACTATTGATAGACTAAAATTTTACATGTTTGATGGTTATTTACGAATGAATTTCTCGGCTAATAGATTTACCAAAAATATACATTTCCTTTTTTTTGAAAGGCTAAAAGTAACAAAAGTAACTTACCTTTAAGTTTATTTGTTGTTTTGCTAAAAGGAAATTGTGAGAATGGATGCCAGCTGCAAAGATTATGTATATTTCATGGATAATTATAATGTAGGGTCATTCTTGAATTGAAACGTCCATAGCCACACAATTGCAATATTTTCAACAATATCACTTTGGTCTTCTTCTTTCATGTTTGCATTTTATCTCATTTTCATTCACACTGCTCAAATATTCAGTTTCTGAGCTTTCATGGCGGCTTATGCAGCTCTGATTTCTCTTATGAGAGTCATAGATGATATTGAAACTCATCCATCCCCTCCGATTTTTCTCGATAAACAACAAGTTGAATCTCTCACTGAAAAACTTGTGTTTTTGCAGGAATTTCTCGAAAGCTATAACTCTCCTTATGCATACAGCGACGAAGCAGATCCGTTGGAGATGCGCATTGTAGATGCAGCTCAAGCGGCTCAAGATGTGATCGAGTCATATATAATTGACACTATTCACATTTCTGCAGCAGCAACTGACGATGGTGATAGTGGAGACGATGATGATGATGATGATGATGATGGTGGTGGTGCTAGTGGTGATGATGATGATGGCGGTAATGGTGATGGTGATGGTGATGGTGAACAAATAAGTTGCATCCACTTCTACCAGGATATGCAAAATGTGATTGAAGAAGTGGATATGATAAAAAAGGAGGTGACTGGAATAACAAGGGAAAAGGTAGTGCACCAGAGGAATGTGGCGGATTTACGATCCAGTAGTTCCACTGAGAAGAACCTTATCATGGTAGGGTTTGATGATGTGCTTCTTCAACTCTTGGATAGGCTTACTGATGGAAACACCAATCGCCAAATCATCCCTATCGTGGGGATGGGTGGAATCGGCAAAACTACTCTCGCAAAAGGTGCGTTCGAACACAAGCTTATTAAAGAGCGTTTTGGTATTTGTGTGTGGACTACCATTTCCCAAGATTATAATATAGTAGAAACTCTTAGAGAAGTTCTCTCTCGAGCAGGAGGGTCCTCGAGCAGTATGGATGAGAAAGAATTGGTAGTAAAATTATACCAGTATTTATGGGGTAGAAGATATCTCATTATATTGGATGATATGTGGAGTATAGATGTGTGGGATAAGTTGAAATTTTCCTTTCCTGATTGTTGTAATAGTAGTCGAATACTAGTCACAACTAGGATGTCGAACTTGGCTGCCCACTTGACTGATTCCTATAACGTCTTCAAGATGGGATTTCTAGATGAGGCTGGTAGTTGGACTTTGTTCTCCAAAACTGTCTTTGGGGAACAAGGTTTCCCTACTCAACTCAAGAGTATTGGAAAGAAAATTGTGGAAAAGTGTAAGGGACTTCCTTTGGCGATTGCTGTGATAGGGGGTCTAATGGCTAAATCCGAACCTACAGTATAATATTGGGAGTACATAAAGGAAAACATAAGCTCAATAGTGAATTCGGAGAATGATGATTATTGCTTGACAATATTGAAACTAAGTTATAATTATTTGCCTACCTATTTAAAGCCTTGTTTTCTTTACATGGGAGTGTTTGAGGAAGACCGTGTGCTTAGTGCTTCAGAAATTGTCAAGCTATGGGAGTCTGAAGGGTTTCTTAAACCATTAGACAACAAAAGCTTGACAACAATTGCCGAGGAGTACTTGCAAGAGCTAGTTGATAGGAATCTCATTTTAGTTCATGAGTTGGGGTTACTTGGGAATGTAAAATCCTGCAAAATTCATGATTTACTAAGAGATTTATCAATGAAAGAAGCTCAAAAACATAGGTTTTTTTATGTTTTGAGAGAAGAAAGTCCTGTAGGCGTAATTAGGCAACACCGGATAGTTATTCCAAGAAGTACTTCTAAGGATAAAATCCTCAATGCCTTTGAATCCATGTCACATGTTCGTTCTTGTTTACTATGGTGTGACAATATTAGTGTTCTAGAATTGCCAAAATCTAGATTTCTGAGGACACTACATGCATATGGACTTTCTACAAAGAGAAATACCCCAACTCCTGTGAACTCACGATACCTTGCTTTTCGAAACGTTCTTCAGCCTGTGCAAACTTCATTCAAATTGTTCTGGAATCTGCATACACTAAGCATTTTTTGGGAGGGTGATTCTATTGGACGAATTGATATCTGGAAAATGCTTAAACTTAGGCATGTCGAGTTCTATAATCGAACGATGCATCTCCGAGCTCCCCCGAGCGCTGACGATGATATTATTGTCATGAGGCATCTAGAGGTGCTTACAGGAGTGAAGAATCTCAATTTGAGTGAAGATGTTGTTCAAAGAATTCCCAATATCAAGAAATTATATATAACTTATGATGATAAGGAAGTAATTGAGGGAGTGAACTATCTCAGCTGTCTTCAGTGTCTTACTAAACTTGAATCCTTGTGGTTGATCGTAGACTCCACCAATAACGGAAGGTATGTTCAGAAGATGAGCTTCCCAGACTCCCTTAAGGAGTTACTACTCGATTTCCCATTCGGTTTTGAGTGGGAAGACATACTGCCAATGATAGGGGCCTTACCACTTCTTCACAAGCTCACATTATGTGAAGGTCGCTTCAAAAACGGCGAGTGGGAAACAGTTAAAGGCCAGTTCCCCAGCCTCAGGTCACTAAGCTTGGCCTCTTGTCGAGATCTAGAAAACTGGACAGTGTCAGAGAGCTCCCATTTTCCATTTCTTCAGTTTGTGAAATGAAAAATTGAAGGAGTTGCCTTCAGAAATTGGAGAAATAGCAACACTCAGATCAATTGAAGTGGTTCTTTGCAATGAATTATTGGTGTTGTCAGCTAAAGAGATATTGAAGGAGCAAGAGGATTTACAAGGAGACCAACTAGACCTTCATGTCCGTGCTTTCGTCGAGGAGAAAGATGAGGCGTTGCAGAGGCTGGCAAGTTCCAATTTTCAAGTTTCTGTGCTTCACTCGAGTTGAAGTGATTTGATCGCTCTTCTTTACCTTGTATGCTTCCCTCCATAATATTAGTGAAGTCTTCTCTTTCTTTGTAAATGATCAATTTTCATTTATAATCTTGCAAATTTGGAATTGCTTGACACTTACATATTGAGTTTCTATTGTTCTTTTACTACTCGAGAGTTAACCCTCGAGGAGCTGTCTTTGGTTTTTATATGATTCGAAGGAGATCCCTTCAGAAATTGGAGAAATATCTACACTCAAATCAATTAAATTGCATTATTGCAATGAATCAGCGGAGTTGTAAGCTAAACAGATGTTAGAAGTCTTCTCTCTCTTCCGTTTCTGTGACTACAAGTCAATTCAATGTCATTTCTCATTTACAAATTTGGCATTTCTTTGCTTATTGGTAAACTAGATAAAGTGTTAGGCACAATGCAAAAAGTAGCTTTATTTACACTCAATTAAAGAAAGAAGATTTATTGCTTGAAAGGAGGTATTCACACATGAGTTTGGTTGTTGTCTTTTACAGTAATAAAAAAAAATAAAAATAAAAAACTTAAGTGAGCGTATTGTAATTCTAAATCTTTTGTTTGAGTTGAATATTTTTTATATGCATATTCTAATTCATATGGCTTTAGTGAAAGGGTCACGATTTCTAAATTTAGGTTTATAAAATGACATTAAATTCTGCATTTATGTTAAACCATATATTCGATGTCCATGATATGTTAAGTGAAAAAAAACAGAGAATTCAATGTTTTTCTTGTTGATTGGGCCGGAATTAATTCGGTCCGCTTTATTTGGGCCTAGATACTTGATGGGCCTCAGAATAGTACTCCCTTCGTCCTGTTTAAAATGCAACATTTGTGAATCGGCATGGAAATTTATGTACTGTTGTTGTGTGAGTTGATGAAGATAGAGTAAATTAAGAGAGAAGAAAAAGTAGAGATAAAATTGTTTCCATTTTTGGAAACGTTTCATTTTTAATGGGACAACCAAAAAAGGAAAACGTTTCATTTTTAATGGGACAGATGGAGTATCTCTCAATAATAGTGCACTCGATTTTAAGTTTTAAGTATCTCTCAATAATTGTGACAAACGTCGAGTGGCTCTTTTTTTCACCTTTGAAAACTATTGCCGAGAGCTTATAAGATTCCTAACTATTTTTATTATAACTCACATTTTTATTATAAAACTAATTCATAAAAGTAGGACCCAGTCCCCACTATTTTTTTCAACTCACTTTTCACTTTTCGTATATTTCTTAAAATTCGTACCTGATCAAAATGTGACAATTTAAGGGACGGAGAGAGTACTATTTGATACTCCTATTTGAAATAGTACGTGAATGTTATTCACAAGTACAATAGCAAGTAGCTTTACAAATAGCATTGTGGATGTAGCTCAGAGATGCGATCGAGTCCTAATTGGATGCACCATCCTAAATAAATAGGTTTATATCAAAATTGGACAATGTTAGAGAGCTCCCACTTTCCACTAATGTTGTGCATGTACTTTATAAACTTATTACCCCTTATGCAATGTGACAAATTCATGTATGCACCATCATAAATAAATAGGTTTTTATCAAAATCATGTAGGACAAGTTGTTTATATTCGAATTGATCAGCATGCACATTTACATGTTTGACAGAACGATGACATGAATTCTCCATTTATTTCAAATCATATATTCGATGTCCATGATCTGTTCAATGAAAAAGGACAGAGAATCGATGCTGTGGGCTGGAAATTTTAGTGGGCCGAAAAATATTAATTTAGGCCTAGAAAATTAATGGGCCTTAGGATGGTTAAATGGCTCTACATTGTTAAAGTTTACAAGACTTTTGGATTTATGAACTGTTGATTTGGTGACCAATTTTTATTCTTTGGGCCTAAAGCCCAATTTTATGACTTCGAATTTATGATGCTTCAACAAAAAATGGATTTCTTTTTTGGCAATGTCTATCTTGAATGATGAGAGTCAAAAGATTATTTAATTTAGAATATGATCCAAAATGTTTTCTTTCGAAATACTCTATTTGTTTCATCCTACTCGCATTTTTCTTTTTGGATCATAAATTAAGGATTGAGTAATTAGTGTAATATTAAATTGGTATATTAAATATAATAAAAGAACATTTATTTAACTCTAATATCTTACTCCCTCCGTCCCCGATTAAGAGTCACACTTTGACCGGGTACGAGTTTTAAGAAATGTGAAGAAAAGTTGGTTGAAAAAGTTAGTGGAATGTGTGATCCATTTTTTTATATTAGTTTTATAATAAAATGTTAGTGAATTGAGCTAGTGGAATGTGAGACCTACTTACTATTTATGGTAAAAATGAAATGTGACTCATAATTGAGGACGGACCGAAATGGAAAAATGTAACTTTTAATCGGAGAGGAGGAAGTAATTAACTATGGAGTAGTATTTTATTTTTTACTTAAAATAAATATAGTGCACCAAGTTTTTGACGGGTTTGAACAAGAAAAATGTGCATAGCATAGGATAGGACAGAGATAGTACTCCATATGATTTGGAATTGTCGTATGAATATGCCATGTTTTATGGAGTACTACTCCCTCCGTCCCAGCTAAGATGACACTTGCTTGGCCGGCACGGGGTTTTAGGAGTTATTGGTTAAAGTGTTTAATTGGAGAGAGCAAGGTGGATGTAAATATTAAAATAGAGAGATAAAAAAAGATGAATATTTTAATATGATTGAGAAAAATTGGTTGGGTGTATTAATTGAGTAGAGAAAGTTTCCAAAAAAAGAAAATGTGCCATCTTAAGAGGGACGGAGGGAGCAGTAGATATGATTTGAATGTTTAAGTTTTACCAAAAAAACAAAATCCATAAACTATTCACTCTATGGTTCGTGTGATGATAGATGAAATACTACTTATTACTCCCTCCCTTCCCGAATAAGAGTTACCAATTTCTATTTTGATCTGTCCCAAATTAAGAGTATCACTTCATTTTTACCATAAATGATAAGTAGGTCTCACATTCCACCAACTCATTTCACTCACATTTTATTATAAAATCAATAGTATAAAAAAGTGGGTCTCACGTTCCACTAACTTTTGCAACCAACTTTTTTTTACATTTCTCAAAACCCATGCCCGGTCAAAGTGTTACTCCTAATGGCTTTTTCATGTTGGGTGGAAAATTTATTGGGCCGAAGAAAATTAATTTGGTCCGCCTTGCTTGGGCTCTGAAAATTGATGGGCTTTGGATTGTTTAATGCATTTGGAGATGGGGACCGTTGATTTGAGTGACGAATTTTATCTTTGGGCCTAAAGCCCAATTTGATGAATTCGAATTTATTATTGTGAACTCTTTGATAGCAATGTCTCTCTTGAATTATATATATGATATGTTAGTCTCATAGTAATTGTTCAATGCTTGTTGAATAATACTATATGATTTGGAATTATCTTATGAATATGCTGTGTTTTATAAATTGTTTGAATGTTTACACACAGTAGGAGTTCTATGACAGTGATACACACTAAACATGAGAACTCAGTTTAAAAGACTAGTCCGTTAGAAGAGAGAGTCTATTTAAATTAATCATCAAAGAGACTCTAAATATCTTAAATTAATCATCAAGGAGACTCTAAGATTGCACCCTCCGTTGCCACTCCTAGTTCCAAGAATGATTGCCCAAAGATGTGAAATAAATGGATACGAAATCCCAGCCGGAACAAGAGTGGTAGTTCAGGGATAGGTACTTGGAATAGACCCTGAGTATTGGAATGATGCTGAGAAGTTTATACCTGAGAGATTTGAGGATAGCTCGCATGATTTCCATGGGAGAAATCTCAAATACATCCCCTTTTGCGCGGAAAGGAGAATCTGTCCCGACATGTTGTTCGGTTTGGCAAATGTGGAGATTCCACTCGCTATGCTTCTCTATCATTTCGAATGGAAAAATGCCATATGGGATGAAGCATGATGAATTGGATATGACGAAGGAGCGGTAGAGTGTACGTTAAGTTGATATTGTATGTATTGTGTTATAGTGACATACTTTGATTTTACATGGTTTTAGAGGGTGGTTTTGTATGAATTTGATCATATTTATCTATTATAGGACGTGTTTATATATACTACTCTATTATGTTGGTATGTTGACCATTTTGTTAAGAATGTGTAGAAAAAGGTACAAACTATGTGGATGTGCAGCATCCTTGGTTTGAGATAATTTTTACTGAAGATTTTGAAGTCCAATCAGCCTCATATGCATATCAATCTCTTCGTCTTCGAAAGAGCTTCGCGTGGGTATCTTGCACACCTCAATCGGAATTCGGTAGAAGAAGTTATGGCCGTTACAAGAACACTGTGCAGTCCAGAAATTACACCCGGCCGGGTGAATTAACTACCCGGCCGGGTACTGTGTTTATGCGCTGCAGAGGTCAGAATGGGGTCGAAAATGACCACCCGGCCGGGTGAATTTTGCTCTTTATAATTCTACCCGGCCGGGTACGTTATTTTGGCGTATTTTCTTGCCAAAAACGCGATTTTTGATGGGAGATTAAAGGGAAAACGCCTAGGGTTCATATCATTCTACACTTACCGCCTCCATCACTCACACACACCCCCAAGAACACTTGGAGAGAGAGAATTGAAGATTGAAGGCTCCAGATCGGAAGATTGAAGACTTCATTCCATAGATTCATTCCACAGGAGTTCTTAGTATCTATCTCTTATGTCTTTCATTGAACTCTTTGTTTCAAACATGGTTTTTGTGACGAACATGAGTAGCTAAACACCTTTTTGTAGAATTCTTGGTGAAGATGCATTAATTTCATAGTTTTTATCCAATTGATTTTGTTCTTACCTTGCTCTTGTAGTTATTTGATTATTCTTGGATTTATTCCTTTCAATTGCTTGATCACCACTTGATTGTGTAGGATTAATTAGATTAATCGGGAGATGAAATAATTAATCTGGAAATAAGAATAATTCACACCTTAATGCAATAAAACTCGGGAGAGTTGAGGTTTTGAGTGAGGTCTTTGACCTAATCGAGCTTTTGGGAGTTAGGAGTTTTAGGATTAGAAGGGGACTTCAATCCTAGCACCTAATCTGCAGGTTTCTCACCTCGGGAGGGGGTTTAATCTATAATTGTGGTCGACTTAGTAACTCTAGAGACACCAAAAGGTAAGACAAATTGATTGGATAAGAGCTTGGAATTGTGCATCGGATCCTTGAGTTCTACATTTTTCTCCATATATCTTTTCACTCCGTGTTTACTTGCTTTTTATTTATTTATTTGTTCATTATATGCTTTTCGTAGTGTTAGAACAAAACCAAACTTTTTCTGATTCTCTAGATAGTAGTCAACATTTGTTCGTGGTAGTTAAGTTGATACGAATTAGTCTCTGTGGGATACGATACTCTTGCTTACTAATTGCTACACTAGCCCCGTACACTTGCGGGTATTACTTGTGTTAAAATAAGTCGAGTCATATAGATTCCAATGCAAGTGAATGCTCACTCTATTTGAATAAACATGAAATATTTGGTTCCCGACACGAGATTTAGGGTAATATTATTTTATGAGTTAATAAAGAGAGAGTAAAGTATGAATAGAAAAAAATAAAGATATTATTATTTCTAAAACTTATAGATTTATATTAAATCTGGGCCACATAGTCAGGCTCAGTTCTGGGCTTTGTAAAAAAGTGATGTGTGTAGAAGCCCACATTTTGAACAATAGATTTGGAAATATGTTTATTTTTTAGCTGAGCCCAATGAGGTTATGGAGCGATCTATGTAAATATATTATCTAAAAAAAACTAAAATTTGATTTTCTTATCGATTCGGCCATAAATTCGTTCACTATTTTATTCAATTTTATTACAGTACATAAATAGATAATGAATTATTTTTCGCATTAGAACCAGTAAATTTCTAAAATATATTGCAATACAAATTTTGAAACTGGAGTCGGGAAAAATGTTTGAATTTTGAAATTTTGCAAGTATTTGAGTTGTGTCAATACTATTAATTTGTTTGGATATTTTAGTATAATTTCCTTCTCCACATAATTGCCGACAGAGATGTGTCACAACTTTTCCTCAATAATAATCATGGATTATACATTTGATTTAGTCGTTGTGAGAATGGATGCCAGCTGCAAAGTTTATGTATATTTCATGGATAATTATAATGTAGGGTCATTCTTGAATTGAAACGTCCATAGCCACACAATTGCAATATTTTCAACAATATCACATTGGTCTTCTTTCTTTCATGTTTGCATTTTATCTCATTTTCATTAACACTGCTCAAATATTCAGTTTCAGAGCTTTCATGGCGGCTTATGCAGCTCTGATTTCTCTTATGAAAGTCATAGATGATATTGAAACTCATCCATTCCCTCCGATTTTTCTCGATAAACAACAAGTTGAATCGCTCACTGAAAAACTTGTCTTTTTGCAGGAATTTTTCGAAAGCTATAACTCTCCTTATGCATACAGCGAAGAAGCAGATCCGTTGGAGATGCGTATTGTAGATACTGCTCAAGCAGCCGAAGATGTGATCGAGTCATATATCATCGACACTATTCACCTTTCTGCGGCAGCAACCGACGATGGTGCTAGTGGTGGTGGTGGTGAACAAATTAGTTGCATCCACTTCTATCAGGATCTGCAAAATGTGATTGAAGAAGTGGATATGATCAAAAAAGGGGTGACTGGAATAACAAGGGAAAAGGTAGTGCACCAGAGGAACATGGCGGATTTAAGATCCAGCTCATCCAATGAGAAGAGCTCTATCATGGTAGGGTTTGATGATGTGCTTCAAGAACTCCTGCATAGGCTTACTGATGGAAACACCAATCTCCAAATCATCCCTATCGTGGGGATGGGTGGCATCGGCAAAACTACTCTTGCAAAAGGTGCGTTTGAACACAAGTTTATCAAAGATCATTTTGATATATGTGTGTGGGCCACCATTTCTCAAGATTATAATATAGTAGAAACTCTTAGGCAAGTTCTCTCTCGAGCAGGAGGGTCCTCGAGTAGTGTAGATGAGAAAGAATTGGAGGTAAAATTACACAAGTGTTTATGGGGTAGGAGGTATCTCATTATATTGGATGATATGTGGAGCATAGATGTGTGGGATAGGTTGAAATTTTCGTTTCCTTGTTGCAGTGAGGGTAGTCGAATAGTGGTAACAACTAGGATGTCCAACTTGGCTGCCTACTTAACTGATTCCTATGGAGTTTTTAATATGGGATTTCTGGATGAGGCTGGTAGTTGGACTTTGTTCTCCAAAACTGTATTTGGAGAACAGAGTTTTCCTACTCAACTCGAGAGCATTGGAAAGGAAATTGTGGAAAAGTGTATTGGACTTCCTTTGGCGATTGTTGTCATAGGGGGTCTAATGGCTAAATCCGAACCTACACTAGAATATTGGGAGCACATAAAGGAAAACTTAAGCTCAATAGTTAATTCGGAGAATGATGATTATTGCTTGAGAATATTGAAAATGAGTTATAATCATTTGCCTGCCTATCTAAAGCCATGTTTTCTTTACATGGGAGTGTTTGAGGAAGACTGTGTGCTTAGTGCTTCAGAAATTGTCAAGCTATGGGAGTCTGAAGGGTTTCTTAAACCATTAGACAACAAAAGCTTGATAACAATTGCCAAGGAGTACTTGCAAGAGCTAGTTGATAGGAATCTCATTTTAGTTCATGAATTGGGGTTACTTGGGAATATAAAATCCTGCAAAATTCATGATTTACTAAGAGATTTATCAATGAAAGAAGTTCAAAAACAGAGGTTTTTTTATGTTTTGAGAGAAGAAAGTCCTGTAGGCGTAATTAGCCAACACCGGATTGTTATTCCAAGAAGTACTTCTGAGGAAAAAATCCTCAATGCCTTTGAATCCATGTCACATGTTCGTTCTTATGTACTATGGTGTGACAAGATTATTGTTCTAGAATTGCCAAAATCTAGATTTCTGAGGACACTACATACACATGGACTTTTTACAAAGAGAAATACCCCAAAACCTGTGAACTCACGATACCTTGCTTTTCGATACATTTCTTTTTTACGATTTGGATTTCTTCCTGTGCAAACTTCAATCAAATTGCTCTGGAATCTACATACACTAATCATTTATTATGAGGGTTCTTCTATGGGACGAATTGATATCTGGAAAATGCTTAAACTTAGGCACGCCCAGTTCACACGGAATAGGATGCATCTCCGAGCTCCCCCGAGCGCTGACGATGATATTATTGTCATGAAGCATCTAGAGGTGCTCAGAGGAGTGAAGAATCTCAATTTGAGTGAAGATGTTGTTCAAAGAATTCCCAATATCAAGGGATTATCCATAACTTATGATACGGAAGTAATTGAAGGAGTGAACTATCTCAGCTTTCTTCAGTGTCTTTCTAAACTTGAATCCTTGAGTTTGTTCGTCTACTCCACCAATAACGGAAGGTATGTTCAGATGAGCTTCCCAGACTCCCTTAAGAAGTTGAAACTCTCTTTCCCAATCGGTTTTGAGTGGGAAGACATACTGCCAATGATAGGGGCCTTACCACTTCTTCACAAGCTCATATTATTTGGAGGTCGCGTTAGAACAGGCGAGTGGGAAACAATTGGAGGCCAATTCCCCAGCCTCAGGTCACTAAGCTTGGTCTCTTGTCAAAATCTAGAAAACTGGACAGTGTCAGAGAGCTCCCATTTTCCATCTCTTCAGGAGCTTTGTCTTTATCGTATGAAAAAATTGAAGGAGATTCCTTCAGAAATTGGAGAAATACCAACACTGAAATCAATTCAATTGGAATATTGCAATGAATTATTGGTGTTGTCAGCTAAAGAGATATTGAAGGAGCAAGAGGATTTACACGGGGACCAACTAGACCTTCATGTTCGTGTTGTAGTCAAGAAGGAAGATAAAGCGTTGCAGAGGCTGGCAAGTTCCAATTTTGAAGTTATAGTGTCTACTTTCTAGTGTTAATGTTTATTGATCGCTCTTCTTTTTTCTTAATTATTTCCTTGTAAACTTAATCGGATCAATTTTTCATTTCTCATTTTGCATATTTGGAATTGCTTTGATACCACACATCTTGTTTAAGTCAGACAATATATACCTTCTACATTAATGAGCACATGTTAAAGTTGTCAATTTCCAGTATGTATATAGAAATTGTTGAGTGTTGATGAAAAATTTGATGAAATATTCATTCCCCGATTCTGAAACGCTAAATGCCCAGATTTTGATATACGCGAGGATGATCAGCAGGTGTTCGAGATATGCTAGAGTAGTCTATAAAATAGAATTCCATTTCAAATTGGCTTCTTTGAGAACGGTAGATTTTTTTTTAGTGCTCAACTTAGTTGGGACGTAGGAATTACAATTAATTGTCTGTTTCATGGTTATTTTCAAATGGACTGGTTAAGAGTTACTCCCTCCGTCCGCCATTAGGAGTTCCATTCATGGGCAGCACGAGTTTTAAGAAATGTTAAGAAAAGTGGGTGGAAAAAAGTTAGTGGAATAGGGGTCTCACTTGTATATATCAAATGAAATGTGAGTGCAATGAGTTAGTGGAATGTATGACCTATTACCATTTATGGTCAAAGTGAACCGAGACTCTTATTCGCGGACGGACTAAAATGGAAAAACGGGACTCTTATTCGCGGACGGAGAGGGTAAGACTTATGAGTATTATCATAAAATCAAATCTATTTTTGTTAAAGTGCAAAACTAACAAAGGGCTTATTTGTTGGTTTCGAAATTTTAATATCAAAATGTTGCTTAATAAAACAACAACATAATTGGAGCATCATATTAAATATCATAATTTGAAAAGAAAAATATTAAATTAACACATTTTACGTGAGAATTAATAGTAGTATTGATAACACGAAAATGAACAATAATTATGCTCAAATTTGGGCTGCAAATTTGGGCTTTGTAAAGAATTGATGTCAGGAGAAGCCCACTTTGGACTAGAAAGTTATTGGTGATCTATGGGAATAAATTACTCCTATCCTATGTACTTTCAAAGAATCGCTCATCATTTCATTGAATTTTTCTTCTAGTTAATGAATTGATAAATGTAGGGATGAGTTCTTCTAGTAGCGGTGATATGGCTAGATAAAATAAATCATTAATCTCAAGTCTCTCCACCTAATTTAAGTGATGCATTTTATTTATTTTTTTAAATGTTAAAAATAATATTTAATTAATTAAATGGAGAGATAATAAAATATAGGATAGATGAGAGAATAAGAATAAATTACAAAATATCAAACCGTGTGACATTTGATTCGATACAACCTCATTGAAGTCTCTTCTTAACCACCCTTTGCCTCTTAACTTTGTGTCTTGATCAAAGATAGAGAGGAAAAGAATCATCAAATCAATGACAAATGGATATTGACAAAAAAGTATTTTGGACCTCAAATCAATTTCTCTTAGTGCCGATTTTAGTGTTTGGGCCTAAAAGAATTCCAACTATGGGTCATTTTCAAAGTTCCATTTCACATGGATTTATCGGCTAAGAGTTTTACAAAAAGAGTGAACTACACAAATGGTACCTGATCTTTCACTTTCGCACATAAATAGTACCTGATCTTTATTTTATATCATTTTTGGTACCTATTAATCACATTTTTGGTACCTGATAAAATTTTCATCCCAAAATGCCCTCTATACAAATACATTTCCCATTTGTGTCATCAAGGATATTTTAGGTATACACAAAATTAGTACCAAAAGTGATATTATAATATCTTCTTTCATTCTTCTCACTCTTTATACTATTATTATTAATCAATATTAATACTATTATTTTGATGTTATACATTATTTTTTAATTTATTTTTAATATCATTCAAATACTTAATTATAATTATAGTTATAACTATATTTAATTATTGTAATAATATTGTTGTTATAATACTGAAAAATAGTTGAAATTAATAAATAATTATAGTATAATTATTTAAATTATGAATCACACAATATTATATAATAATAATAATAATAATAATAATAATTATTATTATTATTATTATTATTATTATTTTATATTAAATTAATAACTAATCAATATAGTTTTAACTTTTACTAAAAAAATTAAAATTGTGAATTGTATTCATAATGATATTAAGAGTTGAATAATTTTAGTTAGGTGTTTCAACCATAAAATGAGTATAAAATAATTAAATAAAAATATTTAATTGATTTAATTATTTTAAACAATTCATTTAATTAGGTGTTTTGTTCTTGATTTATATTATGAATGCAATTAGATGTATGTATAAAACTCTTAAAAGAAAAAGAAGAGAAAAGAAAAAAGAGAAAACATAAACTAAGGAGAAAAAGAAAGAAGAAAGGAAGATAAAATACTAAAAAGAAAGAAGAAAGGAAGAAAAAATACTAAAAAGAAAGAAGAAAATAGAGAAAAAAGAAAGAAAAGAAGAAAAAATAATCACATGTTTGGTGCTATTTAATGAAAATTTCCAAAAATATCCTCCATAACACAAAAATCACATATTTGGTACCTAGGGGTATTTTTGTCATTGGGTACCAAAAACGATATAAAATAAAGATCAGGTATCATTTGCGTGCGAAAGTGAAAGATCAGGTACCATTTATGTAGTTCATCTTACAAAAAAAATATAATATTCTTGTCTTGAAGGGCTAAATCAATTTTCAAAAAGGACGTTGAAGTGGCTTTTTATATTTCAAATTTGTGATTGTTATTCACAAGCACAAAGCAAGTAGATTTATGCTTATTTGTACTATAGCTAAAAGGAAACTGTGAGTACTGTGACTTGTGTCGTTTAGCTGCAAAGATTCATGCATAATTGTATGGTAGGGTCAATCTTTAATTGAAAAGTCCACATCCTTACAATCGCAATAGTATACTATTTCAAGAAAGCTGCAAAATACTTGTATCTTATCACATTAGTCTTCTACTTTCATCTCTGCAATTTCATCTCATTTTCATTCACACTATCCATCTATTCAGTCTCTTAGCATTCATGGCTGCTTATGCAGCTCTGATTTCTCTTATGAAAGTCATAGATGATATTGAAACACATCCATCCCCTCCCATTTTTCTCGATAAACAACAAGTTGAATCTCTCAATGAAAAGCTCGTCTTTTTGCAGGAATTTCTCGAAAGCTATAATTCTCCTTATGCATACAGAGACGAAGCAGATCCGTTGGAGATGCGCATTGTAGATGCAGCTCAAGCGGCCGAAGATGTGATCGAGTCATATATCATTGACACTATTCACCTTTCTGTAGCAGCAACTGACGATGGTGGTGGCGGTGATGAACAAATCAGTTGCACCCACTTCTATCAAGATCTGCAAAATGTGATAGAAGGAATTGATTTGATCACAAAAGAGGTGACTTTGATAACGAGGGAGAAGGTAGTTCACCAGCAAAAAGTGGCTTTTGATGATGCTGGTTTAAGATCCAATTCCACGCATCGGAGAATGAACAAGACTTGGATAGGCTTACTGATGGAAAACACCAATCGCCAAATCATCCCTATCGTTGGTGTGAGGGCAAAACAATTCCCACATCGGAGAATGAACAAGACTTGCAAGTGTATAAATGGGCTACCCCTACTCCATTAGTATGAGGCCTTTTGGGGAGATCCCCAAGAGCAAAACCGTGAGGGCTTTGCCCAAAGCGGACAATATCATACTAATGTGGAGTTCGGGTGTGCACCACCGAGACCCAACAGTGGTATCAGAGCCCTGGTTCAGGGCTGGGCCTGTGTGGCTCGGGGTTCGGTGGTTGCGCTTGCAAGTTCTCCGATGTGACGGTCTCGACCAAGACCTGTGGTGACCGGTGGACCTGTAACATGAGGCACACATGTGGTCTTGGTCTGGTGGTCTTGGTTTGAGGGGAGGATTGTGAGGGCAAAACAATTCCCACATCGGAGAATGAACAAGACTTGCAAGTGTATAAATGGGCTACCCCTACTCCATTAGTATGAGGCCTTTTGGGGAGATCCCCAAGAGCAAAACCGTGAGGGCTTTGCCCAAAGCGGACAATATCATACTAATGTGGAGTTCGGGTGTGCACCACCGAGACCCAACAGTTGGGATGGGTGGAATCGGCAAAACTACTCTTGCAAAAGGTGCGTTTGAACACAAGCATATTAAAGAGCGTTTTGGTATTTGTGTGTGGATGATAGGGACTCCAACATCGTGTATGCTCCAGTCCAGCAACGAGCCCAACTCAGCTTGGCATTACTCACGAGCCATGGACCAAGTTGCATTATCACAATAGAGATTTTCATATCTTTACATATCTTATTTCCTACTTTTATTTATTCTCATATCTTTTGTATTTTTATTTAATTATCTTGCTTAATGAGCAAGATATGTTTTAGGGATTAGAATTCTATAAATAATAGAATTCTACAGCATTTTGATTCATTGAGAAATAAACTAAACTAAACGTTTTTTCTCATTCTCGTTTTCGGCGTGAACGCCACCCACCCCTAGCACCTCCACTAGGGTTTATCTTTTCCTTTGTTCGTTTAAATCGTGGTGCTCAAGCTCGATAGGTCAAGGACCTATCAACTGGTGCTTCCATTGATTTACTCTTCTCCCACCATAATCAATTCTCTCAAATTTTCACGATTTTTCCAGAAATCCAAGTTTTTGTAGAAACCTTTATTCACATACATACACCTATCCTTCTACAGAACCATGTCTTTTCTCAAGGAATCTCAAAACCACCACCCAACCATCGATGATATGCTCTTGGAATTAAAACGACTGATCAAGACTCAAAATCAAGCCTTTGCGGAAAATTTCGAGCAGCAATCGCTGATCGAGGAGGCTCCAGGCAGCCTTGCCGAGCGCTCACCTCCGCATCAGAGACCGAAGGAGCCGCCGGACGAACAGCCGGTCATGACATCGCAGCGGGGCTGGTCTCTTCCGCCGTCGGTCACAAACCCACCGCTGGGTATCAAACCCTGGGCCATACCACGCCTCCGCCATGAGCCACCACGTTTTGACGGAGAGAATGCCCAAGATTGGATCAGTAAGATCCAGAAGTACTATAATCACCACTACACACCGCTAGATGATCGGCTTTATCTTACTCAATATTTGTTCGATCATCCAGCATCAGATTGGAGGGAATATTGGGTGGAAACTAACAAAGGTAAGAGTTGGGATGATTTCTTGTTGGCCGTAGTGCAGCGGTTCGATCCCGAATTTTACAAACCATGCGCGGCGACCACCTCACCTGAGTTGTTTATGTGGAGGGGATGGACTGGCCGGGACCGGCAGAAGCCCAACCGCCCAACGGTGTGCCTAGTTGCGAATCAGGAGCCCAATCATAAACCACCGCAGCGTAAAGAGGAGGTCACACAAGCTTTGAATATTAATAATGGAGTCATCACTGCCGAGGATATTGAGGAGCAAGCTCTTGCCGAGACTGATTTCTGCACCGAATTTCTTGATTCATTCAACCCCCAATCTGAGGTTCCAGCTGATTCACAATCCCTGTTGTCACGAGGTGGTCCAAAGGATCCACTAGAAGAAGCAGCGACCAAGGGAGTCTCAACAAATTTAACTGGTCGAAGCAATGTGCCCGCTCTGATATTGGATTCCTATATTACAAATCATTCATGTGAAAAAGATGAGGAGGAATCGCCGGCTACATGGGACCCTGGCGAGTCTATTTGCACTCCGAGGTTGATAGCTGATGTTTCTGATGAAGAGGAACCTGAACACTTGCGCAGTTGGAGATGTGTTAACAACAAGTTGTATATCGAGGGGACCACGAGACAGATGGTAGATTATGGGCAGCACTTCTCTGATGATGTTTGCTGTGATGTAGCCGCCCCTAATAATGGTAAGGTTGCACCCGGTACTGAGTTTCCTAGCCATGCTATCACTTGTATTGGTGTTTTTCTTTCCCTTGAATCTACACGACCTCAAAAAGTTTTGGTGGCTATGGGGTCTTTTTACGAACTTGGGACTCTTGTTATGGATGTGAACGATGATAATTGTGAAAGCGATATTGATAAGTTGATTGATTTAGAGAGGATGGATATTCAGGTTTCGGCGTTTTCCAATAAAGAAATATTTGTTGTTGTGGGAGGCGAGAGGCTTGACTATAGTTGGGTGATAATTGCACCGGCAGGGTTCGGAGCGTCATGCCACATTGGCCCAAACTCAAACTCTGCTCGAACTGCAATAGCGAGAGGCTCTAAAAACTCGAGGCTATTTGCACCTGATGTGATGCAGCATATGATGCATATGAGCTCAGATGGTGTAGTGGTTGTTTGGCCATTTTCCATAATCAAATGGTTTATGCATTTCTATAGTGCTACCGAAAATTGGGAGAAGACAGGGGTAGTCGTATTGGTGCCTAATGATTGGTGGCATTTAGTTACTCACCTGGAGGGTTATGTGACCATTACCAAATATTTTGCTAGCACGACAAATTGGTTACATGTTTTTTATTTGCTAATTAGGCTTAATCCTAGCAGATTGATAAATGGAACAAGAGATGGAATTCTTTGGCATGTGCACTTGACAAACGATATCAACTTAGCTCTACTCAGAACCATAGATGAGCTGAAACTGGATGCAAATGAGAAAGAGTCAGACAACCCTTTGTTCTTGGACACTCTCACTAACTACCCGGTTGCTCCAGGGGTTCATAAGCTAATGGAGTTAGCGATGAGTTGTGACTATATGCAGGTGAAGGAGGACACAGAAGATGGTTCGTCGAGGGGTTTTGTTGAATTGGGTGCTGTTTATGGGATGCTTGAGCTTAACGGGTCAGTGGCTCCACATGTTGTCGTCGTTCTTCGAAGCTATTTCGAATTCCACCTTGAGGGCAAGGTGTTTTTCAACGGTGGGGGAGTTGATAGGGACTCCAACATCGTGTATGCTCCAGTCCAGCAACGAGCCCAACTCAGCTTGGCATTACTCACGAGCCATGGACCAAGTTGCATTATCACAATAGAGATTTTCATATCTTTACATATCTTATTTCCTACTTTTATTTATTCTCATATCTTTTGTATTTTTATTTAATTATCTTGCTTAATGAGCAAGATATGTTTTAGGGATTAGAATTCTATAAATAATAGAATTCTACAGCATTTTGATTCATTGAGAAATAAACTAAACTAAACGTTTTTTCTCATTCTCGTTTTCGGCGTGAACGCCACCCACCCCTAGCACCTCCACTAGGGTTTATCTTTTCCTTTGTTCGTTTAAATCGTGGTGCTCAAGCTCGATAGGTCAAGGACCTATCAGTGGACTACCATTTCCCAAGATTATAATATAGTAGAAACTATTAGAGAAGTTCTCTCTCGAGCAGGAGGGTCGACCTCGAGCAGTATAGATGAGAAAGAATTAGTTGTAGAATTACACAAACGCTTATGGGGTAGAAGGTATCTCGTTATATTGGATGATATGTGGAGTATAGATGTGTGGAATAAGTTGAAATTTTCCTTTCCTGATTGTTGTAATGGTAGTCGAATAATAGTCACAACTAGGATCTCGAACTTGGCTGCCCACTTGACTGATTCCTATAACGTCTTCAAGATGGGATTCCTAGACGAGGCTAGTAGTTGGACTTTGTTCTCCGTCACTATCTTTGGAGAACAAAGTTTTCCTACTCAACTTGAAAAAATTGGAAAGAAAATTGTGAAAAAGTGTAATGGACTTCCTTTGGCGATTGCTGTGATAGGGGATCTAATGGCAAAATCAGATGCTACACCAGAATATTGGGTGCATATAGAGGAAAATATGAGCTCAATAGTGAATTCGGAGAATGATGATTATTGCTCTAGGATATTGAAACTTAGTTATAATCATTTGGCTGCCTATCTGAAGCCTTGTTTTATGTATATGGGTGTGTTTGAGGAAGACAAGAAAATTAGAGCTTCAACAATTGTCGAGCTATGGGTTTCTGAAGGATTTCTTAAACCAGTAAACAACAAAAGCATGACAACAATTGCGGAAGAGTGCTTAAAGGAGCTAGTCGATAGAAATCTCATTCTAGTTCATGAGTTGGGGTTAATTGGGAATGTAAAATCATACAAGATTCATGATTTATTAAGAGATCTGTCTACGAAAGAAGCTGAAAAATATAGGTTTTTGTATGTCTTAAGGGAACAGAGTCCTCAAGTTGCAATTAGCCAGCACCGCATTGTTATTCCGACAAGCACTTCAAACGAAAAAATCTACAATGTCTTGGACTCTACGTCACATTCTCGGTCTTATGTGCATCATAAAGGTGAATTTTCAAAATTGCCAAATTCTGGATTTCTGAGGATACTACATGCATATGATAGCTGGTACTCCTATTCCCTTGGAAATGTGTTTCATTTGGTGAATTCACGATATCTTGCTTTTAGCCCTGATTGGGAGTTTGTGATTCCTTCAATTAATCTGCTTTGGAATCTACATACACTAATTATTAAATGTTGGAAAGGTTCTATTGCACCAATTGAAATTTGGAGAATGCATAAACTTAGGCATGTCCACTTCTTAAGTAGAAATATACGTCTCCCAGATCCTCCAAGCATCGACAATGATATTATTATGATGGAGAATCTAGAGGTGCTCAAAGGAGCGATGGATTTGAGTTTAAGTGAAGATGTTGTTAAAAGAATTCCCAATATCAAGAAGTTGAACATTAAAATAAGGTGTAGTAGTGCAGAACTAGTTGAGAGAGTGAGCTGTCTCGGCTATCTTCAATGTCTTACTAAACTGGAATCATTTAATCTGAATGTCGTCTCCTACGATGATACGATGTGTGTGATGAAGATGAGCTTCCCACCATCCCTTAAGAAGTTGAATCTTACTCTACAAAGTGATATTGAGTGGGAAGACATACTGCCAATGATAGGTTCGTTACCACTTCTTCAGAAGCTCATTTTATATGGAGGTCGCTTCAGAACAGGCGAGTGGGAAACAAACGAAGACCAATTCCCGAGCCTCAAGTCACTGACACTGAACAGTTGTGATGATCTGGAGAACTGGACAGTGTTAGAGAGCTCTCACTTTCCACTTCTTCAGGATCTTCGTCTTCGAGATATATATGGATTGAAGAAGATCCCTTCAGAAATTGGAGAGATACCAACACTCAGATCAATTGAATTGATCGGTTGCAGTGAAACAGTTTTGCTGTCAGCTAAAGAGATAATAGAGGAACAAGAGGATTTATATGGAGACCAACTAGACCTCAAGGTAACCGCTCTAGTTTTGAAGCAAGATAAAGAACGGGCGAGGTTGGCAACTTCCAACTTTGCAGTTCTAGTGATCAATTAGTAGCCTAATTTTAGGGAAGCCTTCTATCTTTCGTTTCTGCGACTGCAAGTTGATATTTCTGTTTTCATTTCTCATTTGCGAAATTGGAAAAATGCATCTTGTTTATGTCACATTTTTATTCTACATATTGAGCACATGTTACTGTCGTCAATTTCTAGTATGCATATTTTACATTTGAAATTGTTGAGAGTTGATCAAAAATTAATTATGGAATTCTGAAACGCTAAAGGATGGTCAGGGGGTGTTCGATGAAATGCTAGAGTCACCTATAAAATAGAATTCCATCTCAAATACTACTAGGTTGATAAAATGAAACATGGTTTACATGGTAGGATTTCGTAGCTACATCAAGCAATACTAATATTATAATTAATATTTCCCAATTGAAGAATAAAGAATCGAAAATCGAACCTCATTGCATACTCTTTTATGAATATAAGAGGGTTAACACACATTGATTAAGCTCACATTCTGGGCCACAGATTCAGACTCAATTTTGGGTTTTGTAAAGAGTTGATGTGTACTAGCCCACCTTGATAAATGAATTATTTTTTGGCTATAGATCCTATAAATTCCTAAACCAAATGTTTGAATTTTGAACATTTAGCCATTTAGGCCCTCTTTAGTAGGGGTGATATGACCGGATAAAATAAATCTTTTTTCTCCTCATCTCAATTGAAGTGATGCATTTAATTAAATCAAGAGAATAAGGGAGAAAAAAAAAGTAGGCGTATTCGATTGCATAGATAGCAAAAATACATACCGTACAAAAGAAGAGGCCATCCATCCCATGCCCAACTCCACATCAATTGATGCACACCATTGAAAGAATACACCTTCCTTCTGATTAGCCTGTTCGTGTACCTAAAGAAGTGGAAAAACATCATGCCTACTGTAAAGCCAAATATCAAACCGCGTAACATTTGATTTGATACATACCTCATTGAAGTCTCTTGACCACCCTTTGCCTCTTAACCTTGTGTCCTGATCAAAGATAAAGAGGAAAAGAATCATCAACAATCTTGAAGCATTGCTAAAATTAGGTGAGAAGAAGTCACGACTCAATAAACGAGTAAAGAGAGTGCAATAAACGTTACTTGGTTGATGATGCGGAGCCTCTTGGGAAGTTGAAGAACAATTTGGCAGCGGAACGGCCACAAATCTGATGGTGCTTCTTCAGAGGAAGAGGAAGAAATATTGAAGCATACCTCAACAGATACATCAAGACATTATCACCAACCTAAGGTTTTTGAAAGGATCGATCGACGATTGACGCAGCAAGAAAAGTAAGAACACAAAGATTTAACGTGGTTCGACAAAAGTCTACGTCCACGGGAAGAGATCGGTTATGGATGTATTGATCAAGCTCAAGGAAAGATGTACAGATTATGGAACAAGAAAGAAAATCACTCGGAGCTCTCTACAATCTGCTCACAAGATTGAATCGCAAGATCTCACTCTCTCTTTCTCCTATCTCCTACTTCTGTTACAAATGAGTGTTGAATAATGTGTGATATGAGCTAGAGTTCAGCCTCTTATATGCTGGCTCACCTCTGCAACGAGAATCAGTTACAACTAACTAACTTCTTATGCAACGTCACCCTCGACCCATGCACTCTGACCCGCGTCCGGTATCACACGCGCACTTAGACGAATATGTGAAGCAGCTCTCGCGATCATACACTATCAATCTCCACCTTGAGCACGAGAGCCCAAACATCCCTCCTCCGTCCTTCCAAACCTTCACCTCAGACTAATGGGCCAGCACACTTACCAGCTCCAAACAATGTTTGAGCTTAGAGACTGGTAATGGCTTAGTCAATGCATCTGCTGCATTCTCCTCCGTTCCTACTTTAAGAACCTCTACTTCCCCTTTTTCAATCTGGTCCCTTATGAAATGAAGCCTCACATCCATATGTTTACTTCTTTCATGAAAGACTTGATGCTTTGCCAAACATATGGCACTATTGCTGTCACAGAACACTCTAACAACCTTTTGCTCAATCCCAAAATCTCCCAGAATTCCTTTCAACCAAACTCCCTCCTTTATAGCCTCTGTCATTGCAATATACTCTGCCTCTGTAGTGGATAAGGCAACCACAGACTGGAGTGTTGACTTCCAAGAGATTGCAGAACCATAGAGCTTATATATGTATCCTGTTTGTGACTTCCTGCTATCAAGATTTGAGGCAAAATCCGAGTCACAGTAGCCAATTAATGGCTCGCCATCTGAGACTTCATTTTTCTTAAACAAAATCCCAATATTCCTGCTGCCCTTTATGTATCTCATGATCCACTTCAAAGCTATCCAATGATCCCTGCCATACTCCTTCATATATCTACTTGTTACGCTAATAGCATGAGCAAGGTCTGGCCGCGTGCAAATCATAGAATACATGACACTACTCACAATATTTGAGTATGGGATATTTTCCATTTCTGCCTTATCCTTCTCTGACTTAGGAATTTGCTGCAGAGATAATTTGAAATGTTGAGCCAAATGAACAGATACTTGTTTTGAGTTTTCCATCTGAAATCTCTTCACCAGCCTTCCCAGATAATCATTCTGTAGCAACCATATCTTTCCCTCTGTTCTGACCCTATGTATGTCCATACCAAGAATCCTTTTAGCTTCACCTAGATCCTTCATTTCAAACTCTCTTTGCAACTCTTGCTTGATGCTATTGATCTCACTGATGTTGGCTGCAGCTACAAGCATATCATCTACATATAACACCAAATAGGCCACTGCATGATTACCATCTGATCTAATGTAGACACAATTATCATATGCAGACTTCACAAATCCAATCTTGCCAAGATGTGAGTCAAATTTGATGTACCACTGTCTGTTACTTTGCCTTAGACCATACAAACTTTTCTTTAGGAGACAAACTTTATCTTCATCTCCAGGTGAAATGAATCCCATAGGCTGCTCCATATAAATGGTCTCAACCAGATCACCATTAAGAAAGGCCGTCTTGACATCTAATTGATGTAATTCCCAATTCTTCTGAGCAACAACAGATAGGAGTATCCTGATGGAAGCATGCTTCACCACAGGAGAGAAGATTTCATTGTAATCTATTCCTTCCTGTTGTGAATAGCCTTTAGCTACTAGCCTCGCTTTATATCTTATCTTGTTCCCATCAGATACCTCCACCTTCTTTTTGAAAATCCACTTACATCCCACAACCTTCTGAGTGCTTGGCCTATCAACCAACACCCATGTTTTATTCTTTATCGGAGACTCTATTTCTTCCTTTAGCCAATTTTCCCACTCATTTCCCTTCATTGCTTCATCATAGGTAGCAAGCTCCTCAAACTCAATATCCTCTGCTACACACAAAGCAAAGAAAGCCATCTCATAATCTGAGAATTTAGCAGGCATTTTCCTGACTCTTTTGGACTTTTCCCCTCTGTACAACTTCATTCCGAGTATCAATTCTCTCTTGAGGACTTGAGTCATGGAAATCTCTGATATCAGGGACACTATCATCAGCTCGTTGAGGCTCCACCTCCACTGAAGCACTGCCACTTCGATTCTCAGTCAAGCAAGGCATGGTATCTTCATCAAAGGTAACATCTCTACTGACTATAAGCTTCCCATTGCTTGGCTCTATACACCATAGCCTAAAAGCTTTGGAGCCACTTTGATATCCTAAAAAAATACACCTCAAAGCTCTGGAATCAAGCTTTCCCTGTCTTATGTGAGCATAAGACTTACATCCAAAGGGCTTCAACTTAGCAAAATCTGGTGGTCTGCCATACCATATATGGTCTGGTATGCCATAGTCTATTGCTGAAGAAGGACTCATATTGATGAGGGTTGATGCAGTAGACACTGCCTCCCCCCAGAATCTCTTATCCACTCCAGAGCTGAGAAGCATACACCTAACTCTCTCCATAATTGTTCTATTCATGCGCTCTGCAATGCCATTTTGTTGTGGATTTCTAGGAGCTGTCCTGTGCCGCTTAATTCCCTTACTCTTGCAATACTAAGTACTCCAAACCATTGTTGGTTCTCAGACATTTCAAGGTTATCCCCTTCTCTCTTTCAACCATCAAATGCCACTCCTTGAAGTAACCAAAGGCATCAGACTTTTCTTTGAGGATCTTGACCCACAATTTTCTGGAGAAATCATCTATTATTGTCATGAAATACCTTCCTCCATTCATCGTGGGAGGTTGAGAAGGCCCCCAGATATCACTGTGGGCATAGTCAAGTACTGACTGAGAAGTGTGCCTTCCCTTTGGAAATGGAAGCTTCTTACTCTTTCCCATCATACACTGCTCACACCTACTCAGATCCACCTCTTGATCAGACATTATCAAACCGTTCTTGATCAACCTCTTCATTCCCTTTGTGCCCAGGTGGCCCATCCTCACATGCCAGAGCCTTAGATCAGCAGACAATCCTTGAACAGAATTAGAGGCTCCAGATATCACCTCAGCTGGCAGATAGTAGAGGGTCTTTCTTCTAAAAGTTGTCATTATGACTTTCTCATCCTTGCATATTTCCATGAGCCCTTTATCTGACCTGAAACTAAGCCCTCTCGCTTCAAGAACTCCTAGAGACAAAAGATTTCTTTTAATCTCTGGAATAAATCTAACTTCAGAGAGCTTTACCAGAGATCCATCTGCTAATTTGAGCATAATATTCCCAATTCCCTTGATCAAACATGTTTGATTGTTGCCAAGAAGAAATGAGCCTTGTCTTACTTCAAAATCTTGGAACCATTCCTTGTGTGAACTGATGTGAAAACTGCAACCCGAATCTACGATCCATTTATTCCCAACAGATCCATCAAGAATGTTCAAGACCTGATGAGGCTCCTCAACCTGCACAATGTCAGTTGATCCTTGATCATTCTTCTCTGCCTCTTGTTTTCTCTTCCAAGCAAAACAATTCTTCTTAATGTGGCCAGGCTTTTTACAATAATGGTAGCTCCTTGTCTCTTTCTTTTCTTTATCTGAGGTGCCTTTACTTTGGCTGAACTGCCCAGACTTTTGCTTAGATTTGCCTTTGAATTTCTTGACATTCAAGACCTCCCCTGAGGTCTCTGCCTAAGGAAGAGTCATCTTCTGGAATTCCTTGGTCTTCAAGGCGGTTTGCACTTCAAGAAAAGTGATGGTCTTATCTCGACCATAGAGCAACGCATCCTTTAGCTGCTCATATGACGAAGGCAAGGCGTTGAGGAGTACTATAGCCTTGTCTTCATCAGCCAATTTTACATCTACATTCTCAAGATCATCCACAAATTTTGAGAACAGATCTAGTTGCTCACTCAGAGTCTTTCCCTCGGTAAATCTATATGAATACAGTTGTTGTTTGAGATATAACCTGTTAGCGAGAGACTTCACCATGTAGAGTTCCTCCAATTTCTTCCAGATCGCACTGGCAGACGACTCATGAGCAACTTCCCTCAACACTTTATCGTCGAGGCTCAAGATTATAGCACTTTGTGCCTTTTGCAAGATCTCCTTCCGCTTAGGATCGGGCTTATCATCTCCCTCCAGCGGATCCAGAGCGTCGGCAAGGCCTTGATGAATCAGCAAGGCCTTCATCTTAATTCTCCATAAACCGAAATCCGATTTGCCGTTGAACTTTTCAGCCTCGAAACGCGCCATCGCCATTTATTCCCACAGACGGCGCCACTTGAAAGGATCGATCGACAATTGACGCAGCAAGAAAAGTAAGAACACAAAGATTTAACGTGGTTCGACAAAAGTCTACGTCCACGGGAAGAGATCGGTTATGGATGTATTGATCAAGCTCAAGGAAAGATGTACAGATTATGGAACAAGAAAGAAAATCACTCGGAGCTCTCTACAATCTACTCACAAGATTGAATCGCAAGATCTCACTCTCTCTTTCTCCTATCTCCTACTTCTGTTACAAATGAGTGTTGAATAATGTGTGATATGAGCTGGAGTTCAGCCTCTTATATGCTGGCTCACCTCTGCAACGAGAATCAGTTACAACTAACTAACTTCTTATACAACGTCACCCTCGACCCATGCACTCTGACCCGCATCCGGTATCACACGCGCACTTAGACGAATATGTGAAGCAGCTCTCGCGATCATACAATATCAGTTTTTTTAAGATTCATGATTTACTAAGAGATCTATTGATGAAAGAAGCAAAAAAACAAGGGTTTTTTTATGTATTGAGGGAACAGAGTCCTCAAGGAGTAATTGGACAACACCGCATTGTTATCCCGAGAACCACTTCAAAGGAAAAAAGTTAGCAATGCCTTGGAGTTTATGTCACTTGCTCGGTCTTATGTACGTCATAAATATGAAGTTCAAGAATTGCCAAATTCTAGATTCCTTCGGACACTATTTTCATATGATAGAAAGTATATAGGGTTTGAAAACTTGTATTCCCTTGAAAAAGTGTTTCATTTGGTGAATTCACGATGCCTTGCTCTTAAAGCTAATTGGGAGTTCGTGATTCCTTCGATCAATCTGCTTTGGAATCCAAGTACACTAATTATTTGTTGTGAGAAAGATTTTATTGCACCAATTGAATTTTGGAGAATGCATAAGCTTAGGCATGTCGAATTCCCGAACCGGAATTTGTATCTCCCAAATCCTCCGAGCATCGACAAGGATATTACTATCATGGAGAATCTAGAGACACTGAAGGGAATGGATGATTTCAGTTTAAGTGAAGATGTCGTTAAAAGAATTCCCAATATCGAGAAATTGGATGTGAATTACAGTGTGGAACTACTTGAGAGAGTGAACTATCTGAGCTATCTTCATTGCCTTAGTAAACTGGAATCCTTGAGGCTCTGGATCTACTCCCTCAAGGATAGAAACTATGTGCTGAAGATGAGTTTCCCGCTCTCTCTTAAGAAGTTGACTCTCTCTCTACTGAGTAGCTTTGAGTTGGAAGACGTAATGCCAACGATAGGTTCGTTACCACTTCTTCAGAAGCTCAGATTATATGATGGTCGCTTCGGAACACGCGAGTGGGAAACAGTTGAACGCCAGCTCCTCAGTCTCAAGTCACTAACATTGTGGGAATGTCTTGATTTTGAGAAATGGACAGTGTTAGAGAGCTCCCACTTTCCGCTTCTTGAGGAGCTTCATCTCTTGTATTTAGATGGATTGGAGGAGATCCCTTTAGAAATTGGAGAAATCCCCAAACTCAGGTCGATTAAATTGCACAGTTGCAGTGAATCGGCAGTGTTGTCGGCTAAGCGGATATTGGAGGAGCAAGAGGGTTTATACGGAGACCAACCCGACCTTCGAGTAAGCGTTACAGTTATGAAGAAAGATAGAGCCTTGAAGATGTTAGCAAGCTCCAACTTTAAAGTTAGTGTGTTTGGTGAATAGTGTGATCGCTCTTCTCTCTTTCGCTTCTTGCTACTTGCAAGGTGATATGTCATTGTAAACTTAATGGATCAATTTTTATTTCTCATTTTACTTAATGTAGTAAGTACTTCTTCCTTTCCCGATTAATTGTCACTCTTTGACTGGGCAAGGGTTTTAAGATACATAAAGAAAAGTTGGTTGAAAAAATTAGTGGAATGTGGGACTGATATTTTTATATTGGTTTTATAATAAAAATGTGAGTGAAGTGAGTTAGTGGTATAGGACCTACTCACGTAAAAATGAAGTGTGGTAATTATTGAGGGATAGATCGAAATGGAAAAGAGTGATAATTAATCGGGGACGGAAGGAGTAGTTGTCTGCAAATTTGTTAATTTCATTAAGAATATGAAAGATTTTTAAATTCCGGCACAGGGTAAACACTCCCTCCGTCCCTGATTAAGAGTCACACTTTGACCGGGCACGAGTTTTAAGAAATGTAAAGAAAAGTTGGTTGAAAAAGTTAGTGGAATGTGAGACCCATTTTTTATATTGGTTTTATAATAAAATGTGAGTGAATTGAGTTAGTGGAATATGGGACCTACTTACTATTTATGGTAAAAATGAAGTGTGACTCTTAATTGGAGACGGACCGAAATGGAAAAGTGTGACTCTTAATCAAGGATCATTTTGATATATGTGTGTGGACTACCATTTCCCAAGATTATAATATAGTAGAAACTCTTAGAGAAGTTCTCTCTCGAGCAGGAGGGTCCTCGAGCAGTATGGATGAGAAAGAATTGGTAGTAAAATTATACCAGTATTTATGGGGTAAAAGATATCTCATTATATTGGATGATATGTGGAGTATAGATGTGTGGGATAAGTTGAAATTTTCCTTTCCTGATTGTTGTAATAGTAGTCGAATACTAGTCACAACTAGGATGTCGAACTTGGCTGCCCACTTGACTGATTCCTATAACGTCTTCAAGATGGGATTTCTAGATGAGGCTGGTAGTTGGACTTTGTTCTCCAAAACTGTATTTGGGGAACAAGGTTTCCCTACTCAACTCAAGAGTATTGGAAAGAAAATTGTTGAAAAGTGTAAGGGACTTCCTTTGGCGATTGCTGTGATAGGGGGTCTAATGGCTAAATCCGAACCTACAGTAGAATATTGGGAGCACATAAAGGAAAACATAAGCTCAATAGTGAATTCGGAGAATGATGATTATTGCTTGACAATATTGAAACTAAGTTATAATTATTTGCCTACCTATCTAAAGCCTTGTTTTCTTTACATGGGAGTGTTTGAGGAAGACCGTGTGCTTAGTGCTTCAGAAATTGTCAAGCTATGGGAGTCTGAAGGGTTTCTTAAACCATTAGACAACATAAGCATGGTAACAATTGCAAAAGAGTACTTGCAGGAGCTAGTTGATAGGAATCTCATTTTAGTTCATGGGTTGGGGTTACTTGGGAATGTAAAATACTGCAAAATTCATGATTTACTAAGAGATTTATCAATGAAAGAAGCTCAAAAACAGAGGTTTTTTTATGTTTTGAGAGAAGAAAGTCCTGTAGGCGTAATTAGCCAACGCCGAATTATTATTCCAAGTACTTCTAAGGAAAAAATCCGCAATGCCTTTGAATCCATGTCACATGTTCGTTCTTGTTTACTATGGTGTGTCAATATTAGTGTTCTAGAATTGCCAAAATCTATATTTATGAGGACACTACATGCATATGGACTTTATACAAAGAGAAATACCCCAAAACCTGTGAACTCACGATACCTTGCTTTTGGAAACGTTCCTCTGCATGTGCAAACTTCAATCAAATTGCTCTGGAATCTACATACACTAATCATTTTTTGTGAGGGTGTTTCTATTGGACGAATTGATATCTGGAAAATGCTTAAACTTAGGCATGTCGAGTTAATTGATCAAACGATGCATCTCCGAGCTCCCCCGAGCGCTGACGATGATATTATTGTCATGAAGCATCTAGAGGTGCTCGGAGCAGTGAAGAATCTCAATTTGAGTGGGGATGTTGTTCAAAGAATTCCCAATATCAAGAAATTATCCATAAATTATGATATGGAAGTAATTGAGGGAGTGAACTATCTCAGCTGTCTTCAGTGTCTTACTAAGCTTGAATCCTTGAGTTTGTCCGTCTACTCCACCAATAACGGAAGGTATGTTCAGCTGTCTTCAGTGTCTTTACCTTGTATGCTTCCCTCCATAATATTAGTGAAGTCTTCTCTTTCTTTGTAAATGGTCAATTTTCATTTATAATCTTACAAATTTGGAATTGCTTGACACTTACATATTGAGTTTCTGTTGTTCTTTTACGACTCGAGAGTTAACTCTTGAGGAGCTTTGTGTTTGGTTTTTAGATGATTTGAAGGGGATCCCTTTAGAAATTGGAGAAAGATCTACACTCAAATCAATTGAATTTTAGGCACAATTCAAAAAAAAGGTAGCATCAGTTACAACTCAAACAAAGAAAGAAAATGGTTTATTGCTTGAAATGAGTAATTCACACATGAGTTTGGTTGTTGTTTTTTACAGTACCCAAAAAAAAAACTTAAGTGAGCGTATTGTAATTCTAAATCTTTTGTTTAATAGGTTAAAATGTTAACCAAGACTTTTAGTTGAATATTTTTAATATGCATATTCTATTTTTCTTTTCATTCATATGGCTTTAGTGAAAGGGTAACGACTTCTAAATTTAGGTTCATAAAATGACACGAAATTCTGCATTTATTTCACACCATATATTCGATTCGATGTCCATGATATGTTAAGTGAAAACAAACAGAGAATTCGATATTTTTTCTTGTTTATTGGGCCAGAAAAGGCTGCTGCTTCATTTTAATATACCGAAACCAAATTAATTCGGTCCGCTTTATTTGGGCCTAGATACTTGATGGGCCACAAAATAGTATCTCTCAATAATAGTGCACTCGCTTTTAAGTTTTAAGTATCTCTCAATAATTGTGACAAACGTTGAGTGGCTGTTTTTTTCACCTTTGAAAACTATTGCCGACAGCTTATAAGATACTCCCTCCGTCCCATAAATTTTATCACATTTTTTCATTTTTTCGAACGAAATTTATCACATTTTATTTTTTTACCATTTTTTGTAGTGAACTTTATATTCCACTAACTCATTACAACTCACATTTTTATTATAAAACTAATTCATAAAAGTAGGACCCACTCCAAACTGTTTTTTCAATCCACTTTTCATTGTATTTCTTAAAATCCGTACGTAGTCAAAATGTGACAAAATTTAAGGGACGGAGGGAGTACTATTTGATACTCCTATTTCAAATAGTACGTGAATGTTATTGACAAGTACAATAGCAAGTAGCTTTAATGTTTATTTGATAGTTTGATTCAAATAGCATTGTGGATGTAGCTCATGCCACTGGAGATGCGATCGAGTCCTAATTGGTTGCACCATCATTAAAATAAATAGGTTTATATGAAAATTGGACAAAATCTGAGAGCTCCCACTTTCCACTAATCTTGTGCATGTACTTTATAAACTTATTACTCCTTATGCAATGTGACAAATTCATGTATGCACCATCATAAATAAATGCTCCCTCCGTTTAGCTTTAGGAATCCCGGTTGAGTCGGGCACATGTTTTAAGAAAAAAGTATTTAGAGTGTAATAAATAAATATTGTAGTGGATGTTGGGACCCACTTTTAATTGAGTGTTCAATAAGTAAATATTGTAGTGGATGTTGGGACCCACTTTTAATACTTTGTAGGCATTTTTTTATTAATTTATCTCAACCGGGACTCCTAAAGCGGGACGCCCAAAATTGATCAACCGGAACTCCTAGAGAGAATAAAGTATAAATTGAATAAAGTAAAAAGAGTAAAGTAAGAGAGTAAAATAAGAAAGAGAAAAAAATTACCATATATAGAAATGACTCAACTATGAAGAAACTTTTCGAAATGGAAAAATGACTCAACTATGAAGAAACGGAGGGAGTAGGTTTTTATCAAAATCATGTAGGACAAATTGTTTATATTCGAATTGATCAGCATGCACATTTACATGTTTGACGGAATGATGACATGAATTCTCCATTTATTTCAAATCATATATTCGATGTCAATGATCTGTTCAATGAAAAAAGGACCGAGAATCGATGCTGCGGGCTGGAAATTTTAATGCGCCGAAAAATATTAATTTGGGGAGACTTATTTGGGCCTAGAAAATTGATGGTCCTTAGGACTGTTAAATGGCTCTACATTCTTGAATTTTACATGACCGTTGATTTGGTGACCAATTTTTATTCTTTGGGCCTAAAGCCCAATTTTATGACTTCGAATTTATGATGCTTCAACAAAATGGACTTCTTTTATGGCAATGTCTCTCTTGAATGATAAGAGATGATTTAATTTAGAATATGAAAAATGTTTTCTCTTGAAATATTCTATTTGGCTCATAAATTAAGGATTAAGTAATTAGTGTAATATTAAATATAATAAAAGAACACTTATTTAACTCTAATATCTTACTCCCGTCCCCGTTTAAGAGTCACATTTTGACCCGGTACGAGTTTTAAGAAATGTGAAGAAAAGTTGGTTGAAAAAGTTAGTGGAATGTGGGACCCATTTTTTATATTGATTTTATAATAAAATGTGAGTGAATTGAGCTAGTGGAATGTGGGACCTACTTACTATTTATGGTAAAAATGATATGTGACTCATAATTGAAGACGGACCGAAATGGAAAAAGTGTAACTCTTAATCGGAGACGGAGAAAGTAATTAACTACGGAGTAGCATTTTATATTTTACTTAAAATAAATATAGTGCAGCAAGTTTAGGGCGGGTTGAACAAGAAAAATGTGCATAGCATAGGATAGGACAGTTAGTACTCCATATGATTTGGAATTTTCGTATGAATATGCCATGTTTTATTGAGTACTTCTCCGTCCCGTTTAAGATGACACGTTTTTCTTTTTAGTTTGTCCTAATTAAGATGATACATTTCTTTTTTTGGTAACTTTCTCTCTACAATTAATACACTCAACCACTTTTTCTCACTCCTATTAAAATATTCATCTTTCTTTATCACTTTACTTTAATACTTACACTCATCTTCTCTCTCTCCAATTAAATACTTTAACCAATAACTCCTAAAATTCTGTGTCGGGGTAAGCAATGCGTCATCTTAGCTGGGACGGAGGGAGTAGTAGATATGATTTGAATGTTTAAGTTTTACCAAAAAAACAAAATCCATAAACTATTCACTCTTTGGTTCGTGTGATGATAGATGAAATACTCCCTCCGTCCCGGAGTATTAGACTCACTTCTTTTGGGCACATGATTTAAGGAATTGATATTTAAATAGTTAAAGTGGAAAGAGTAAAGTATGAGAGAGGGAAAAAGTAGGGGAGAGAAGAGAGAAAAAAGTAGGTGGAGAATAAAATAAGATAGATGCTTTTTGCTAAAAATGGAAATAGGTCACTTATAGTGGGACACTCCAAAAAGGAAAGTTGGTCTAATACCTTGGGACGGAGGGAGTACTACTTATTACTCCCTCCGTCCCCAAATAAGAATTACTAATTTTCATTTTGGTCTGTCCTAAATTAAGAGTATCCCTTCATTTTTATCATAAATGATAAATAGGTCCCACATTCCACTAACTCATTTCACTCACATTTTATTATAAAATCAATATAAAAAAGTGGGTCTCACGTTACACTAACTTTTTCAACCAACTTTTTTTTACATTTCTTAAAACCCGTGCCCGGTCAAAGTGTTACTCCTAATGGCTTTTTCATGTTGGGTGGAAAATTTATTGGGCCGAAAAAAATTAATTTTGTCCGCCTTGCTTGGGCTCTGAAAATTGATGGGCTTTGGATTGTTTAATGCATTTGGAGATGGGGACCGTTGATTTGAGTGACGAATTTTATCTTTGGGCCTAAAGCCCAATTTGATGAATTCGAATTTATTATTGTGAACTCTTTGATAGCAATGTCGCTCTTGAATTATATATATGATATGTTAGTCTCGTAGTAATTGTTCAATGCTTATTGAATAATACTACTTCCTCTGTCCCATTAGAAATGCAACGTTTTCATTTTTGGGTTGTCCCATTAAAAATTAAATGTTTTCTAAAATGGAAACATCGCTCTCGCTACTTTTCCCTCTCTCTTACTTTACTCTCTATTCATTAACTCACAAAACAACATTGCATAAAATCCCGTGCCAGAAACTAAATGTTTCATATTTATTGGGATGGAGGGAGTATATGATTTGGAATTATCGTATGAATATGCTATGTTTTATAAATTGTTTGAATGTTTACACACGGAGGGAGTTCTAAGAGAGTGATACACATTAAACATGAGAACTCAGTTTAAAAGACTAGTTTTTTAGAAGAGATAGTCAATTTAAATTAATCATCAAAGAGACTCTAAATATCTTAAATATTATCAATGAGACTCTAAGATTGCACCCTCCGTTGCCTCTCCTAGTTCCAAGAATGAGTGCCCAGAGATGTGAAATAAGTGGATACGAAATCCCAGCAGGAACAAGAGTGGTAGTGGAGGGATGGGTACTTGGAAGAGACCCTGAGTATTGGAATAATGGTTAGAAGTTTATACTTGAGAGATTTAGGGTAATATTATTTTATGAGTTAATAGAGAGAGTAAAATATGAATAGAAAAAAATAAAGATATTATTATTTCTAAAACTTAAAGATTTATATTCAATCTGGGCCACATAGTCAGGCTCACTTCTGGGCTTTGTAAAAAAGTGATGTTTGTAGAAGCCCACATTTTGAACAATAGATTTGGAAATATGTCTATTTTTGAGCTGAGCCCAATGAGGTTATGGAGCGATCTATGTAAATAAATTATCTAAAAAAAACTAAATTATAGGTTTTCTCATCGATTTGGCCATAAATTCGTCCATTATTTTATTCAATTTTATTACAGTACATAAATAGATAATGAATTATTTCGCATTAGAACCAGTAAATTTCTAAAATATATTGCAATACAAATTTTGAAACTGGAGTCAGGAAAAATGTTTGAATTTTGAACTTTTAGAAGTATTTGAGTTGTGTCAATACTATTAATTTGTTTGGATATTTTAGTATAATTTCCTTCTCCACATAATAGCCGACAGAGATGTGTCACAACTTTTCCTCAATAATAATCATGGATTATACATTTGATTTAGTCGTTGTGAGAATGGATGCCAGCTGCAAAGATTATGTATATTTCATGGATAATTATAATGTAGGGTCATTCTTGAATTGAAACGTCCATAGCCACACAATTGCAATATTTTCAACAATATCACTTTGGTCTTCTTCTTTCATGTTTGCATTTTATCTCATTTTCATTCACACTGCTCAAATATTCAGTTTCTGAGCTTTCATGGCGGCTTATGCAGCTCTGATTTCTCTTATGAGAGTCATAGATGATATTGAAACTCATCCATTCCCTCCGATTTTTCTCGATAAACAACAAGTTGAATCGCTCACTGAAAAACTTGTGTTTTTGCAGGAATTTCTCGAAAGCTATAACTCTCCTTATGCATACAGCGACGAAGCAGATCCGTTGGAGATGCGCATTGTAGATGCAGCTCAAGCGGCCGAAGATGTGATCGAGTCATATATAATTGACACTATTCACATTTCTGCAGCAGCAACTGACGATGGTGATAGTGGAGACGATGATGATGATGATGATGATGATGATGATGATGATGGCGGTAATGGTGATGGTGATGGTGATGGTGAACAAATAAGTTGCATCCACTTCTACCAGGATATGCAAAATGTGATTGAAGAAGTGGATATGATCAAAAAGGAGGTGACTGGAATAACAAGGGAAAAGGTAGTGCACCAGAGGAACGTGGCGGATTTACGATCCAGTAGTTCCACTGAGAAGAACCTTATCATGGTAGGGTTTGATGATGTGCTTCTTCAACTCTTGGATAGGCTTACTGATGGAAACACCAATCGCCAAATCATCCCTATCGTGGGGATGGGTGGAATCGGCAAAACTACTCTCGCAAAAGGTGCGTTCGAACACAAGCTTATTAAAGAGCGTTTTGGTATTTGTGTGTGGACTACCATTTCCCAAGATTATAATATAGTAGAAACTCTTAGAGAAGTTCTCTCTCGAGCAGGAGGGTCCTCGAGCAGTATGGATGAGAAAGAATTGGTAGTACAATTACACAAACGCTTATGGGGTAGGAGATATCTCATTATATTGGATGATATGTGGAGTATAGATGTGTGGGATAAGTTGAAATTTTCCTTTCCTGATTGTTGTAATAGTAGTCGAATACTAGTCACAACTAGGATGTCGAACTTGGCTGCCCACTTGACTGATTCCTATAACGTCTTCAAGATGGGATTTCTAGATGAGGCTGGTAGTTGGACTTTGTTCTCCAAAACTGTATTTGGCGAACAAAGTTTCCCTACTCAACTCGAGAGCATTGGAAAGAAAATTGTGAAAAAGTGTAATGGACTTCCTTTGGCAATTGCTGTGATAGGGGGTCTAATGGCTAAATCCGAACCTACAGTAGAATATTGGGAGCACATAAAGGAAAACTTAAGCTCAATAGTGAATTCGGAGTATGATGATTATTGCTTGAGAATATTAAAACTAAGTTATAATCATTTGCCTACCTATCTAAAGCCTTGTTTTCTTTACATGGGAGTGTTTGAGGAAGACCATCTGCTTATTGCTTCAAAAATTGTCGAGCTATGGGAGTCTGAAGGGTTTCTTAAACCATTAGACAACAAAAGCTTTAAAACAATTGCAAAAGAGTACTTGCAGGAGCTAGTTGATAGGAATCTCATTTTAGTTGAGGGGTTGGGGTTACTTGGGAATGTAAAATACTGCAAAATTCATGATTTACTAAGAGATTTATCAAGGAAAGAAGCTCAAAAACAGAGGTTTTTTTACGTTTTGAGAGAAGAAAGTCCTGTTGGCGTAGTTAGGCAACACCGGATTGTTGTTCCAAGAAGTATTTCTAATGAAAAAATCCTCAATGCCTTTGAATCCATGTCACATGTTCGTTCTTATGTACTATGGTGTGGCAATATTAGTGTTCTAGAATTGCCAAAATCTAGATATTTGAGGACACTACATGCATATGGACTTTCTACAAAGAGAAATACCCCAAAACCTGTGAACTCACGATACCTTACTTTTCAAAACGTTCTTCTGCATGTGCAAACTTCAATCAAATTGCTCTGGAATCTACATACACTAATAAATTTTTGTGATGGTGTTTCTATTGAACGAATCGATATCTGGAAAATGCTTAAACTTAGGCATGTCGAGTTCATTAATCGAAGGATGGATCTCCGAGCTCCCCCGAGCGCTGACGATGATATGATTGTCATGAAGCATCTAGAGGTGCTCAAAGGAGTGAAGAATCTCAATTTGGGTGAGGATGTTGTTCAAAGAATTCCAAATATCAAGAAATTAGCCATAACTTATGATAAGGAAGGAACTGAGGGAGTGAACTATCTCAGCTGTCTTCAGTGTCTTACTAAACTTGAATCCTTGTGGTTGATCGTAGACTCCACCAATAACGGAAGGTATGTTCAGAAGATGAGCTTCCCAGACTCCCTTAAGGAGTTACATCTCTCTTTCCCAATCGGTTTTGAGTGGGAAGACATACTACCAGTGATAGGGGCCTTACCACTTCTTCACAAGCTCACATTAATTTCGGTCGCTTCAAAAAAGGCGAGTGGGAAACAGTTGAAGGCCAATTCCCCAGCCTCAGGTCACTAAGCTTGGTCTCTTGTCGAGATCTGGAAAACTGGACAGTGTCAGAGAGCTCCCATTTTCCGTCTCTTCAGAAGCTTCGCCTTTGTAAAATGAAAAACTTGAAGGAGATTCCTTCAGAAATTGGAGAAATACCAACACTGAGATCAATTGAATTGGAATATTGCAATGAATTATTGGCGTTGTCAGCTAAAGAGATATTGAAGGAGCAAGAGGATTCACAAGGAGACCAACTAGACCTTCATGTCCGTGCTTACGTCGAGGAGAAAGATGAAGCGTTGCTGAGGCTGACAAGTTCCAATTTTAAAGTTGAAGTGATTTGATCGCTCTTCATTACTTTGTATGCTTCCCTCCATAATACTATTAGTGAAGTCTTCTCTTTCTTTGTAAATGGTCAATTTTCATTTCTCATCTTGTACATTTGGAATTGCTTTGACACAACATATTGAGTTTCAATTGTTCTTTTACGACTCGAGAGTTAACCCTCGAGGAGCTGTCTTTGGTTTTTAGATGATTTGACAGAGATCCCTTTCGGAAATTGGAGAAAGATCTAAACTCAAATCAATTAAATTGTATTATTGCAATAAACAGATATTAGAAATCTTCTCTCTCTTCCGTTTCTGTGACTACAAGTCAATTCAATTTCATATCTCATTTACAAATTTGGCATTTCTTTGTTTTTAAGAAGCATAAATAATCATCACAGCGTTTGGGTAAACTAGATAAAGTTTTAGGCACAGTACAAAAAGTAGCTTTATTTACACTCAAATAAAGAAAGAAGATTTATTGCTTGAAAGTAGGGATGTCAATCGGGCTGCGGGTCAATCGGGTGCGAGCTTGTCGGGTTGTGATTTCTTTCGGATTGTAAAAGTTCGGCTCTAACCCTAATAGCTCGGGTTTCGGGCTAGCCCGACGGGTTAATCGGGTTGCTACCGATAAGGTTAAGGCTCGAACAATCCAATAAATCATGACGAAATTTAGTTATATTTATAAAATAAAAAATAATTATGATAAATTTGATATATATGCTTAAACTCAATCATAAAATACTAATAATTGTGATATTTCATGAAATTTTAATGCATATTAAAAATTTTAATATTGAGATTAATTTATTTAACAATTACTATATTAATAAAAATTCAATATATAATTTATATATTTACCATAAAATTGAAAGTTATCTTTTTTTAAGTTATCTATGTCATAAAATTAGTTAACGAAGTGTCGAATTAGGAGTAAAAAATTGAAAAATACAAATTTTATCGGGTTATCGTGCCAGCCCATCGGATTTTCGGGTCTGGCCCTAACGAGTTGCGGGTTAATCGGGTGCGGGCTTATCGGGTTTTATTTTTATCGGGCTAGATATTTCTGACTCTAACCTTATAAATTTAGCGGGCTATTCGGGCCAGTCCACGGGTTGCGGGCTACACTGACATCCCTACTTGAAAGTAGGTATTCACATATGAGTTTGGTTGTTGTCTTTTACAGTAATAAAAAAAATAAAAAACTAAAGTGAGCGTATTGTAAATCTAAATCTTTTGTTTAATAGGTTAAAATATTAACCAAGACTTCTAGTTGAATATTTTTTATATGCATATTCTAATTCATATGGCTTTAGCGAAAGGGTCACGATTCTAAATTTAGGTTTATAAAATGACATTAAATTCTGCATTTATGTCAAACCATATATTCGATGTCCATGCTATGTTTAAGTGAAAAAACACAGAGAATTCGATGTTTTTCTTGTTGATTGGGCCGGAATTAATTCGGTCCGCTTTATTTGGACCTAGATACTTGATGGGCCTTAGAATAGTATCTCTCAATAATAGTGCACTCGCTTTTAAGTTCTAAGTATCTCTCAATAATTGTGACAAACGTCGAGTGGCTCTTTTTTTCACCTTTGAAAACTATTGCCGACAGCTTATAAGATATTCCCTGCGTCCCAAAAATTTTGTCACATTATTTTCATTTTTTCCAACGAAATTTATCACATTTTATTTTTTTACCATTTTATGTAATGAACCTTATATTCCACTAACTCATTATAACTCACATTTTATTATAAAACTAATTCATAAAAGTAGGATCCACTCTCTGCTATTTTTTTCAACTCACTTTTCATTATATTTCTTAAAACTTGTACCTGGTCAAAATGTGACAAAATTTAAGGGACGGAGGGAGTAATATTTGATACTCCTATTTCAAATGGTACATGAATGTTATTCACAAGTATAATAGCAATTAGCTTTAATGTTTATTTGATAGTCTTGTTTCAAATAGCATTGTGGATGTAGCTCATGCCACTGGAGATGCGATCGAGTCCTAATTGGATGCACCACCATAAAATAAATAGGTTTATATCAAAATTGGACAATATTAGAAGCTCCCACTTTCCACTAATGTTGTGCATGTACTTTCTAAACTTATTACTCTTTATGCAATGTGACAAATTCATGTATGCACCATCATAAATAAATACTCCCTCAGTTTTGCTTTAGGAGTCCCGGTTGAGTCGGGCACATGTTTTAAGAAAAAAGTGTTTAGAGTGTAATAAATAAATATTGTAGTGGATGTTGGGACCACTTTTAATTGAGTGTCCAATAAGTAAATGTTGTAGTGGATGTTGGGACTCACTTTTAACACTTTTTTATTAGTTGTAGTGGATGTTGGGACCCACTTTTAACATTTTCTAGGTATTTTTTTATTAATTTATCTCAACCAAGACTCCTAAAGCGGGACGCCCAAAATTGATCAACCGGGACTCCTAAAGCGGGACGGAGAGAGTAGGTTTATATCAAAATCATGTAGGACAAATTGTTTATATTCGAATTGATCAGCATGCACATTTACATGTTCGACAGAACGATGACATGAATTCTCCATTTATTTCAAATTATATATTCAATGTCCATGATCTGTTCAATTAAAAAATGACAGAGGATCGATGCTGTGGGCTGGAAATTTTAATGGGCCGAAAAATTATTAATTTGGGCCTAGAAAATTGATGGTCCTTAGGATTGTTAAATGGCTCTACATTCTTGAATTTTACATTACCTAGGATTTATGGACTGTTGATTTGGTGACCAATTTTTATTCTTTGGGCCAAAAGCCCAATTTTATGACTTCGAATTTATGATGCTTCAACAAAATGGACTTCTTTTATGGCAATGTCTCTCTTGAATGATAAGAGATGATTTAATTTAGAATATGATCCAAAATGTTTCTCTTGAAATACTCTATTTGGATCATAAGTTTAGGATGGAGTAATTAGTGTAATATTAAATATAATAAAAGAACACTTATTTAACTCTAATATCTTACTCCCTCCGTCCCTGATTAAGAGTCATACTTTGACCGGATACGAATTTTAAGAAATGTGAATAAAAGTTGGTTGAAAAAGTTAGTGGAATGTGAGACTCATTTTTTATATTGATTTTATAATAAAATGTGAGTGAATTGAGTTAGTGGAATGTGAGACCTAATTATTATTTATGGTAAAAATGAAATGTGACTCATAATTGAGAACGGACCGAAATGAAAAAAGTGTAACTCTTAATCGGAGACGGAGGAAGTAATTAACTACGGAATAGTATTTTATATTTTACTTAAAATAAATATAGTGCAGCAAATTTAGGGTGGGTTGAAAAAGAAAAATGTGCATAGCATAGGATAGGACAGAGATAGTACTCCATACGATTTGGAATTGTCGTATGAATATGTCATGTTTTATGGAGTACTAGTAGATATGATTTGAATGTTTAAGTTTTACCAAAAAAACAAAATTCATAAACTATTCACTCTATGGTTCGTGTGATGATTGATGAAATACTACTTATTACTCCCTCCGTCCCCGAATAAGAGTTACCAATTTCCAAATGGTCTGTCCCAAATTAAGAGTATCACTTCATTTTTACCATAAATGATAAGTAGGTCTCACATTCCACTAACTCATTTCACTCATATTTTATTATAAAATCAATATAAAAAAGTGGGTCTCACATTCCACTAACTTTTTTAACCAATTTTTTTTTACATTTCTTAAAACCCGTACCCGGTCAAAGTGTTACTCCTAATGGCTTTTTCATGTTGGGTGGAAAATTTATTGGGCCGAAAAAGATTAATTTGGTCCGTAATTTTATATACATGTTTGAAATTCTAGAATGAATTTATGGATTATTGGTAGTTGCTACACTATGATTTCAGATTTGTATTTTTTTTACTTTGTTGTATTTTCATAATTTCCAGCTATTAAATATGCACAAATATGGTGATTTCTCATCTCTTAAATATAATATGACTACGTATGAAATATAATCCAAATCCAAATTTCAAATAAACAAATATGATAGAAACATCAAGCATGTCTAAAACTAAATCACCATTCAAAAGTTTAATATAACACCAAAAATAATTCACTTTCATCAAAAGTCTAAATATAAATAACTTCAACTAAAAGTCTAAATATTTTAAATCTTTAATATAAAGAGTTAAAACGCTAAACTAATAAAATTTTCACTTTCACAAATCTTGCAATCCTTCATTTGGCAGCGGATAAATAATTGAAAATAAAGTGTATCGTCAGGGAGTATATACAGACTTGAAACTAATTAACTAGAATAAAATATTTGAAAACCCTTACCCTAAAAATAACGGGTATTATCGGGTTTAACGGGTATACCCGCGCGGGTAGCGGGTATACCCATACCCGCAAAAATTGAAAACAAACTATCCGATCCTGCCCCGTTTCCCATTATTGTTGGGTAGCGGGTCGGGTTGAGGATTTCCCGATACCCGCTACCCGTTTCGACACCCCTAACATTAACGAAGGGCTTATTTGTTGCTTTTGAAATTTTAATTCCTTAAAAATGGATGTGCACAAATGTCCAGCGACTTAATGGGCCAAAAACAATATTTTTGGCCGCAAAACAATTACTCTTAGAACCGATTATATTTTTTGGGCCTAACAGAATTCCAACTAAAGGTCATTTTCAAAGTTCCATTTCACATGGATTTATCGGCTAAGGTGGTGTTCGATTTTCAAGATAAAATAATACCAACATAATATCTAGGATTGAGTTATATGATTATTTTAGTAATAGAGAGTTAGCTATTACTAATTATCCTATGATTATCCATCTAGGATTGAGTTGTGGAGTTGAATTTCATGAATCAAACACACTGCAAATTTGATCCCGGATAGAATCTTGCATGCCGAACATCCCCTAAGAGCCCCTAAGAGTTTTGCTACTACTATTAGTCTGTGAAACGTTGTTTGGGGGTTAATTTCTAATGGATTTCTCGGTTAAGAATTTTACAAAAAAAATTAATTGTCTTGTCTTGAAGGGCTAAATCAATTTCAAAAAGGACGTTGAAGTGGCTTTTGAGTTTTGGTATGATCAAATTTGTGATTGTTATATTTAGGTTTATTTTGTACTTTAGCTAAAAGGAAACTGTGAGTGGAGAACTTTGACTTGTGTCGTTCAGCTGCAAAGATTCATGCATAATTGTATGTAGGGTCAATCTTTAATTGAAAAGTCCTTGTCCTTACTTACAATCGCAAATGTATAGTATATGAAGAAAGCTGCAAAAGACTTCTATCTTATCATATTATTCTTCTATCTTACAATTCTTTTGTTATCTTTTTCTATTAAAAAGAAATGTCTCACTGTTAGGAACCACCTGCTCCTAACGAATGAATTGTTGTCCGATAGATACGAGACACAAGAATCCGGCGCCTTCGAGGTGAAGGTCGGCGGCCAACGTTGGAAACTGGCGCGGAGGAGTTCTCCGTCGGCAGTCCTATTTATATTATCTAGGACCCTAGGGTTGGTTCGACCTAACTTTGGGACCCACTTTTTTATTGGTTTTATAATAAATGTAAGTGAAGTGAGTTAGTGGAATGTAGGAACTATTTAACATTTATGGTAAAAATAAAGTGTGCCAATTATTGAGGGACTGAAACGAAATGGAAAAGAGTGACAATTAATTGGGGACAGAAGGAGTAGTATAAAATATGAGCAATTATATATGGCTTATCCAACTCTCATGACTTTCCAAATTAAAGACGTCTTAATGTACATCGATCATATATATAGTGTACTACAAGAAATACTATAAATCTTTGAGCTGGATTCAAAGAGAAAAGTAAAAGATATAAAGACAAAATGTTAGGACAGCAAAAGACAAACAATGAGATAAAGAGAAAGACAAAGACAAAGGCACATACAGATAAATAAAAAAAAGGAGATTCTTGGATTGGAAAATTGAATTAAGTGATGATTGTCATATACATTCTTTTCTCATATTGGAGGTTTTGTATGATTCGTTCTATTCCAATTTACCTGTGAAAGCCTAATTAATTAAGGGATTTGTTTGGAATGTTGTTGTTGGATCCATTTGGAGATTCGACAGAAAAAAATTGATTTGGTCCGCCTTGCTTGGGCTCAAAAAATTGATAGGCTTTGGATTGTTTAATGCATTGTAGAATATTGCATGACTTTGGAGATGGGGACCGTTGATTTGAGTGACGAATTTTATCTTTGGGCCTAAAGCCCAATTTGATGAATTCGAATTTATTATTGTGAACTCTTTGATAGCTACGTCTCTCTTGAATTATATGATATGTTAAGTCTCATGGTAATTGTTCAATGCTTATTGAATAATACTATATGATTTGGAATTATCGTATGAATATGCTGTGTTTTATAAATTGTTTGAATGTTTACACACAGTGGGAGTTCTAAGACAGTGATACGTACTAAATATGAGAACTCAGTTGATATGTCACGCGGCCCTGCATTTTTAGTCGTTGAAAGGGATAAACAACTTTGCCTCAGATAAAAATCATGAATACATTTGATTTACCTTAGAAATCCATTTCAGATGGATTTATCGGCTAAGAATTTTATTGTTGATAGACTATAGTTGATTAACTTGATTTACCTTCAAAAAATTTCATTCTTGATGATTATTTACGAATGGATTTCTCGGCTAACAGATTTACCAAAAATTCCATTTCCCTTTTTCCAAAGGCTAAAATTCAATTTGTAAAAGGTCTTATAAGTGGATTTAATATTTTCAGTGTGTGGTTGTTATTCACAAGCACAAAAGTAACTTATCTTTATGTTTATTTGTTGTTTTGCTAAAAGGAAATTGTGAGAATGGATGCCAGCTGCAAAGATTATGTATATTTCATGATAATTATAATGTAGGGTCATTCTTGAATTGAAAGGTCCATAGCCACACAATTGCAATATTTTCAACAATATCACTTTGGTCTTCTTCTTTCATGTTTCATTTTATCTCATTTTCATTCACACTGCTCAAATATTCAGTTTCTGAGCTTTCATGGCGGCTTATGCAGCTCTGATTTCTCTTATGAAAGTCATAGATGATATTGAAACTCATCCATCCCCTCCAATTTTTCTCGATAAACAACAAGTTGAATCTCTCACCGAAAAACTTGTTTTTTTGCAGGAATTTCTCGAAAGCTATAATTCTCCTTATGCATACAGCGACAACGAAGCAGATTCGTTGGAGATGCACATTGTAGATGCAGCTCAAGCGGCCGAAGATGTGATCGAGTCATATATCATCGACACTATTCACCTTTCTGCGGCAGCAACTGACGATGGTGCTAGTGATGATGATGATGGTGGTGGTGGTGCTAGTGGTGATGGTGAACAAATCAGTTGCATCCACGGCTTATCAGGATCTGCAAAATGTGATTGAAGAAGTGGATATGATAAAAAAAGAGGTGACTGGAATAACAAGGGAAAAGGTAGTGCACCAGAGGAACGTGGCGAATTTAAGATCCAACAGTTCCACTGAGAAGAGCTCTAACATGGTAGGGTTTGATGATGTGTTTCTTAAACTCTTGGATAGGCTTACTGATGGAAACACCAATCGCCAAATCATCCCTATCGTGGGGATGGGTGGAATCGGCAAAACTACTCTGGCAAAAGGTGCGTTTGAACACAAGCTTATTAAAGAGCGTTTTGGTATTTGTGTGTGGACTACCATTTCCCAAGATTATAATATAGTAGAAACTCTAAGAGAAGTTCTCTCTTGAGCAGGAGGGTCCTCGAGCAGTATGGATAAGAAAGAATTGGTAGTAAAATTATACCAGTATTTATGGGGTAGAAGATATCTCATTATATTGGATGATATGTGGAGTATAGATGTGTGGGATAAGTTGAAATTTTCCTTTCCTGATTGTTGTAATAGTAGTCGAATACTAGTCACAACTAGGATGTCGAACTTGGCTGCCCACTTGACTGATTCCTATAACGTCTTCAAGATGGGATTTCTAGATGAGGCTGGTAGTTGGAATTTGTTCTCCAAAACTGTATTTGGGGAACAAGGTTTCCCTACTCAACTCAAGAGTATTGGAAAGAAAATTGTGGAAAAGTGTAAGGGACTTCCTTTGGCGATTGCTGTGTTAGGGGGTCTAATGGCTAAATCCGAACCTACAGTAGAATATTGGGACCACATAAAGGAAAACTTAAGCTCAATAGTGAATTCGGAGAATGATGATTATTGCTTGAGAATATTGAAACTAAGTTATAATTATTTGCCTGCCTATCTAAAGCCATGTTTTTTATACATGGGAGTGTTTGAGGAAGACCGTGTGCTTAGTTCTTCAGTAATTGTCAAGCTATGGGATTCTGAAGGGTTTCTTAAACCATTAGACAACAAAAGCTTGACAACAACTGCAAAAGAGTACTTGCAGGAGCTAGTTGATAGAAATCTCATTTTAGTTCATGAGTTGGGGTTACTTGGGAATGTAAAATCCTGCAAAATTCATGATTTACTAAGAGATTTATCAATGAAAGAAGCTCAAAAACATAGGTTTTTTTATGTTTTGAGAGAAGAAAGTCCTGAAGGCGTAATTAGGCAACACCGAATTGTTATTCCACGAAGTACTTCTGAGGAAAAAATCCTCAATGCCTTTGAATCCATGTCACATGTTCGTTCTTGTTTACTATGGTGTGACGATATTAGTGTTCTAGAATTGCCAAAATCTAGATTTCTGAGGACACTACATGCACGTGGACTTTATACAAAGAGAAATACCCCAAAACCTGTGAACTCGCGATACCTTGCTTTTCGAAATTTCTCTGGAATCTACATACACTAATCATTTTTTGGGAGGGTGATTCTATGGGACGAATTGATATCTGGAAAATGCATAAACTTGGGCATGTCGAGTTCATTAATTGGATGACACATCTCCGAGCTCCCCCGAGCACTGATGATGATATTATTGTCATGAAGCATCTAGAGGCACTCATAGGAGTGAAGAATCTCAATTTGAGTGAGGATGTTGTTCAAAGAATTCCCAATATCAAGAACTTAGCCATAACTTACGATATGGAAGTAATTGAGGGAGTGAACTATCTCAGCTGTCTTCAGTGTCTTACTAAACTTGAATCCTTGAGGCTGTTCGTCCGCTCCACCAATAACGGAAGGTATGTTCAGAAGATGAGCTTCCCAGACTCCCTTAAGGAGTTGATACTCAATTTCCCAATCGGTTTTGAGTGGGAAGACATACTGCCAATGATAGGTGCCTTACCACTTCTTCACAAGCTCAAATTACTTAGAGGTCGCTTCAAAAAAGGCGAGTGGGCAACAGTTGAAGGCCAATTCACCAGCCTCAAGTCACTAAGCTTGTCCTCTTGTCAAGATCTAGAAAACTGGGCCGTGTCAGAGAGCTCCCATTTTCCATTTCTTCAGGAGCTTCATCTTTGTAAAATGAAAAAATTGAAGGAGATTCCTTCAGAAATTGGAGAAATAGCAACACTCAGATCAATTGAAGTGGATCGTTGCTATGAATTGTTGGTGTTGTCAGCTAAAGAGATATTGAAGGAGCAAGAGGATTTACACGGGGACCAACTAGACCTTCATGTTCGTGCTGTAGTCGAGAAGAAAGATAAAGCGTTGCAGAGGCTGGCAAGTTCCAATTTTAAAGTTTTTGTGCCTGTCAAGAGTTGAAGTGATTTGATCGCTCTTCTTTACCTTGTATGCTTCCCTTCATAATATAAGTGAAGTCTTCTCTTTCTTTGTAAATGGTCAATTTTCATTTATAATCTTGCAAATTTTGGAATTGCTTGACACTTACATATTGAGTTTCTGTTGTTCTTTTACTACTCGAGAGTTAACTCTTGAGGAGCTTTGTCTTTGGTTTTTAGATGATTTGAAGGGGATCCCTTTAGAAATTGGAGAAAGATCTACACTCAAATCAATTGAATTTTAGGCACAATTCAAAAAAAAATTAGCATCAGTTACAACTCAAACAAAGAAAGAAAATGGTTTATTGCTTGAAATGAGTAATTTACACATGAGTTTGGTTGTTGTCAAAATTTTACAGTACAAAAAAAGAACCTTAAGTGAGCGTATTGTAGTTCTAAATCTTTTGTTTAATAGGTTAAAATGTTAACCAAGACTTTTAGTTGAATATTTTTAATATGCATATTCTATTTTTTTTTTTCATTCATATGGCTTTAGTGAAAGGGTAACGACTTCTAAATTTAGGTTCATAAAATGACATGAAATTCTGCATTTATTTCACACCATATATTCGATTCGATGTCCATGATATGTTAAGTGAAAACAAACAGAGAATTCAATGTTTTTTTTGGTTGATTGGGCTGGAAAAGGCTGCTGCTTCATTTTAATATACCGAAACCAAATTAATTCGGTCCGCTTTATTTGGGCCTAGATACTTGATGGGCCTCAAAATAGTATCTCTCAATAATAGTGCACTCTTAAGTTTTAAGTATCTCTCAATAATTGTGACAAACGTCGAGTGGCTCTTTTTTTCACCTTTGAAAACTATTGCCAACGGCTTATAAGATACTCCCTTCGTCCCATAAATTTTGTCACATTTTTCATTTTTTCCAACAAAATTTATCACATTTTATTTTTTTTTACCATTTTTTGCAGTGAACTTTATATTCCACTAACTCATTATCATTCACATTTTTATTATAAAACTAATTCATAAAAGTAGGACTCACTCCAAACTATTTTTTCAACTCAATTTTCATTATATTTCTTAAAATCCGTACCTGGTCAAAATGTGATAAAATTTAAGAGACGGAGGGCGTAATATTTGATACTCCTATTTCAAATAGTACGTGAATGTTATTCACAAGTATAATAGCAATTAGCTTTAATGTTTATTTGATAATCCTGTTTCAAATAGCATTGTGGATGTAGCTCATGCCACTGGAGATGCGATCGAGTCCTAATTGGATGCACCATCATAAAATAAATAGGTTTATATCAAAATTGGACAATGTTAAAGAACTCCCACTTTCCACTAATGTTGTGTATGTACTTTATAAACTTATTATTCCTTATGCAATGTGATAAATTCATGTATGCACCATCATAAATAAATACTCCCTCTGTTCTACTTTAGGAGTCCTTGTTGAGTCGGGTATATGTTTTAAGAAAAAAGTGTTTAGAGTGTAATAAATAAATATTGTAGTGGATGTTGGGACCCACTTTTAATTGAGTGTCCAATAAGTAAATGTTGTAGTGGATGTTGGGACTCACTTTTTTATTAGTCGTAGTGGATGTTGGGACCCACTTTTAACAATTTGTAGGCATTTTTTATTAATTTATCTCAACCGGGACTCCTAAAGCGGGATGCCCAAAATTGATCAACCGGGACTCCTAAAGCGGGACGGAGGGAGTAGGTTTTTATCAAAATCATGTAGGACAAATTGTTTATATTCGAATTGATCAGCATGCACATTTACATGTTTGACAGAACGATGACATAAATTCTCCATTTATTTCAAATCATATATTCGATGTCCATGATCTGTTCAATGAAAAAAGGACTGAGAATCGATGCTGCGGGCTGGAAATTTTAATGCGCCGAAAAATATTAATTTGGGGAGACTTATTTGGGCCTAGAAAATTGATGGTCCTTAGGACTGTTAAATGGCTCTACATTCTTGAATTTTACATGACCGTTGATTTGGTGACCAATTTTTATTCTTTGGGCCTAAAGCCCAATTTTATGACTTCGAATTTATGATGCTTCAACAAAATGGACTTCTTTTATGGCAATGTCTCTCTTGAATGATAAGAGATGATTTAATTTAGAATATGAAAAATGTTTTCTCTTGAAATATTCTATTTGGCTCATAAATTAAGGATTAAGTAATTAGTGTAATATTAAATATAATAAAAGAACACTTATTTAACTCTAATATCTTACTCCCGTCCCCGTTTAAGAGTCACATTTTGACCCGGTACGAGTTTTAAGAAATGTGAAGAAAAGTTGGTTGAAAAAGTTAGTGGAATGTGGGACCCATTTTTTATATTGATTTTATAATAAAATGTGAGTGAATTGAGCTAGTGGAATGTGGGACCTACTTACTATTTATGGTAAAAATGAAATGTGACTCATAATTGAAGACGGACCGAAATGGAAAAAGTGTAACTCTTAATCGGAGACGGAGAAAGTAATTAACTACGGAGTAGCATTTTATATTTTACTTAAAATAAATATAGTGCAGCAAGTTTAGGGCGGGTTGAACAAGAAAAATGTGCATAGCATAGGATAGGACAGTTAGTACTCCATATGATTTGGAATTTTCGTATGAATATGCCATGTTTTATTGAGTACTTCTCCGTCCCGTTTAAGCTGACACATTTTTCTTTTTAGTTTGTCCTAATTAAGATGACACATTTCTTTTTTTGGTAACTTTCTCTCTCCAATTAATACACTCAACCACTTTTTCTCACTCCTATTAAAATATTCTTTCTTTATCACTTTACTTTAATACTTACACTCATCTTCTCTCTCTCCAATTAAATACTTTAACCAATAACTCCTAAAATTCCGTGTCGGGGTAAGCAATGCGTCATCTTAGCTGGGACGGAGGGAGTAGTAGATATGATTTTAATGTTTAAGTTTTACCAAAAAAACAAAATCCATAAACTATTCACTCTTTGGTTCGTGTGATGATAGATGAAATACTACTTATTACTCCCTCCGTCCCCAAATAAGAATTACTAATTTTCATTTTGGTCTGTCCTAAATTAAGAGTATCCCTTCATTTTTATCATAAATGATAAATAGGTCCCACATTCCACTAACTCATTTCACTCACATTTTATTATAAAATCAATATAAAAAAGTGGGTCTCACGTTACACTAACTTTTTCAACCAACTTTTTTTTACATTTCTTAAAACCCGTGCCCGGTCAAAGTGTTACTCCTAATGGCTTTTTCATGTTGGGTGGAAAATTTATTGGGCCGAAAAAAATTAATTTTGTCCGCCTTGCTTGGGCTCTGAAAATTGATGGGCTTTGGATTGTTTAATGCATTTGGAGATGGGGACCGTTGATTTGAGTGACGAATTTTATCTTTGGGCCTAAAGCCCAATTTGATGAATTCGAATTTATTATTGTGAACTCTTTGATAGCAATGTCGCTCTTGAATTATATATATGATATGTTAGTCTCGTAGTAATTGTTCAATGCTTATTGAATAATACTACTTCCTCTGTCCCATTAGAAATGCAACGTTTTCATTTTTGGGTTGTCCCATTAAAAATTAAATGTTTTCTAAAATGGAAACATTGCTCTCGCTACTTTTCCCTCTCTCTTACTTTACTCTCTATTCATTAACTCACAAAACAACATTGCATAAAATCCCGTGCCGGAAACTAAATGTTTCATATTTATTGGGACGGAGGGAGTATATGATTTGGAATTATCGTATGAATATGCTGTGTTTTATAAATTGTTTGAATGTTTACACACGGAGGGAGTTCTAAGAGAGTGATACACATTAAACATGAGAACTCAGTTTAAAAGACTAGTTTTTCAGAAGAGATAGTCAATTTAAATTAATCATCAAAGAGACTCTAAATATCTTAAATATTATCAATGAGACTCTAAGATTGCACCCTCCGTTGCCTCTCCTAGTTCCAAGAATGAGTGCCCAGAGATGTGAAATAAATGGATACGAAATCCCAACAGGAACAAGAGTGGTAGTGGAGGGATGGGTACTTGGAAGAGACCCTGAGTATTGGAATAATGGTTAGAAGTTTATACTTGAGAGATTTAGGGTAATATTATTTTATGAGTTAATAGAGAGAGTAAAATATGAATAGAAAAAAATAAAGATATTATTGTTTCTAAAACTTAAAGATTTATATTAAATCTGGGCCACATAGTCAGGCTCACTTCTGGGCTTTGTAAAAAAGTGATGTTTGTAGAAGCCCACATTTTGAACAATAGATTTGGAAATATGTCTATTTTTGAGCTGAGCCCAATGAGGTTATGGAGCGATCTATGTAAATAAATTATCTAAAAAAAACTAAATTATAGGTTTTCTCATCGATTTGGCCATAAATTCGTCCATTATTTTATTCAATTTTATTACAGTACATAAATAGATAATGAATTATTTCGCATTAGAACCAGTAAATTTCTAAAATATATTGCAATACAAATTTTGAAACTGGAGTCAGGAAAAATGTTTGAATTTTGAACTTTTAGAAGTATTTGAGTTGTGTCAATACTATTAATTTGTTTGGATATTTTAGTATAATTTCCTTCTCCACATAATAGCCGACAGAGATGTGTCACAACTTTTCCTCAATAATAATCATGGATTATACATTTGATTTAGTCGTTGTGAGAATGGATGCCAGCTGCAAAGATTATGTATATTTCATGGATAATTATAATGTAGGGTCATTCTTGAATTGAAACGTCCATAGCCACACAATTGCAATATTTTCAACAATATCACTTTGGTCTTCTTCTTTCATGTTTGCATTTTATCTCATTTTCATTCACACTGCTCAAATATTCAGTTTCTGAGCTTTCATGGCGGCTTATGCAGCTCTGATTTCTCTTATGAGAGTCATAGATGATATTGAAACTCATCCATTCCCTCCGATTTTTCTCGATAAACAACAAGTTGAATCGCTCACTGAAAAACTTGTGTTTTTGCAGGAATTTCTCGAAAGCTATAACTCTCCTTATGCATACAGCGACGAAGCAGATCCGTTGGAGATGCGCATTGTAGATGCAACTCAAGCGGCCGAAGATGTGATCGAGTCATATATAATTGACACTATTCACATTTCTGCAGCAGCAACTGACGACGGTGATAGTGGAGACGATGATGATGATGATGATGATGGTGGTGCTAGTGGTGATGATGATGATGGCGGTAATGGTGATGGTGATGGTGATGGTGAACAAATAAGTTGCATCCACTTCTATCAGGATCTGCAAAATGTGATTGAAGAAGTGGATATGATCAAAAAGGAGGTGACTGGAATAACAAGGGAAAAGGTAGTGCACCAGAGGAACGTGGCGGATTTACGATCCAGCTCATCCACTGAGAAGAGCTCTATCATGGTAGGGTTTGATGATGTGCTTCTTCAACTCTTGGATAGGCTTACTGATGGAAACACCAATCGCCAAATCATCCCTATCGTGGGGATGGGTGGAATCGGCAAAACTACTCTCGCAAAAGGTGCGTTCGAACACAAGCTTATTAAAGAGCGCTTTGGTATTTGTGTGTGGACTACCATTTCCCAAGATTATAATATAGTAGAAACTCTTAGAGAAGTTCTCTCTCGAGCAGGAGGGTCCTCGAGCAGTATGGATGAGAAAGAATTGGTAGTACAATTACACAAACGCTTATGGGGTAGGAGATATCTCATTATATTGGATGATATGTGGAGTATAGATGTGTGGGATAAGTTGAAATTTTCCTTTCCTGATTGTTGTAATAGTAGTCGAATACTAGTCACAACTAGGATGTCGAACTTGGCTTCCCACTTGACTGATTCCTATAACGTCTTCAAGATGGGATTTCTAGATGAGGCTGGTAGTTGGACTTTGTTCTCCAAAACTGTATTTGGCGAACAAAGTTTCCCTACTCAACTCGAGAGCATTGTAAAGATAATTGTGAAAAAGTGTAATGGACTTCCTTTGGCAATTGCTGTGATAGGGGGTCTAATGGCTAAATCCGAACCTACAGTAGAATATTGGGAGCAAGGAAAACTTAAGCGCAACAGTGAATTCGGAGAATGATAATTATTGCTTGAGAATATTAAAACTAAGTTATAATCATTTGCCTACCTATCTAAAGCCTTGTTTTCTTTACATGGGAGTGTTTGAGGAAGACCGTCTGCTTAGTGCTTCAGAAATTGTCGAGCTATGGGAGTCTGAAGGGTTTCTTAAACCATTAGAGAATAAAAGCATGACAACAATTGCAAAAGAGTACTTGCAGTAGCTAGTTGATAGGAATCTCATTTTAGTTCATGAGTTGGGGTTACTTGGGAATGTAAAATCCTGCAAAATTCATGATTTACTAAGAGATTTATCAATGAAAGAAGCTCAAAAACAAAGGTTTTTTTTATGTTTTGAGAGAAGAAAGTCCTGTAGGCGTAATTAGCCAACACCGGATTGTTATTCCAAGAAGTACTTCTAAGGAAAAAATCCTCAATGCCTTTGAATCCATGTCACATGTTCGTTCTTGTTTACTATGGTGTGACAATATTAGTGATCTTGAATTGCCAAAATCTAGATTTCTGAGGACACTACATGCATATGGACTTTCTACAAAGAGAAATACCCCAAAACCTGTGAACTCACGATACCTTGCTTTTCGAAACGTTCCTCTGCATGTGCAAACTTCAATCAAATTGCTCTGGAATCTACATACACTAATCATTTTTTGTGATGGTGTTTCTATTGAACGAATTGATATCTGGAAAATGCTTAAACTTAGGCATGTCGAGTTCATTATTCGAGAGATGCATCTCCGAGCTCCCCCGAGCGCTGACGATGATATTATTGTCATGAAGCATCTAGAGGTGCTCAGAGGAGTGAAGAATCTCAATTTGAGTGAGGATGTTGTTCAAAGAATTCCCAATATCAATATATTATCCATAATTTATGATATGGAAGTAATTGAGGGAGTGAACTATCTCAGCTGTCTTCAGTGTCTTACTAAACTTGAATACTTGTGGTTGTTCGTATACTCCACCAATAACGGAAGGTATGTTCAGAAGATGAGCTTCCCAGTCTCCCTTAAGGAGTTGATACTCTCTTTCCCAATCGGTTTTGAGTGGGAAGACATACTGCCAATGATAGGGGCTTTACCACTTCTTCATAAGCTCACATTACGTGGAGGTCGCTTCAAAGAAGGCGAGTGGGAAACAACTGAAGGCCAGTTCCCCAGCCTCTGGTCACTAAGCTTGGTCTCTTGTCGAGATCTGGAAAACTGGACAGTGTCAGAGAGCTCCCATTTTCCATTTCTTCAGAAGCTTTGTCTTTTTAATATGAAAAAATTGAAGGAGATTCCTTCAGAAATTGGAGAAATACCAACACTCAGATCAATTGAAGTGGATAGTTGCTATGAATTATTGGTGTTGTCAGCTAAAGAGATATTGAAGGAGCAAGAGGATTTATACGGGGACCAACTAGACCTTCGTGTCCGTGCTTACGTCGAGGAGAAAGATGAGGCGTTGCAGAGGCTGGCAAGTTCCAATTTTAAAGTTTCTGTGCTTCCGTCGAGGAGAAAGAATTGAAGTGATTTGATCGCTCTGCTTAGGGTTGTATGCTTCCCTCCATAATATTAGTGAAGTCTTCTCTTTCTTTGTAAATATGGTCAATTTTTATTTGGGCCTAGATACTTGATGGGCCTCAGAATAGTATCTCTCAATAATAGTGCACTCGCTTTTAAGTTTTAAGTATCTCTCAATAATTGTGACAAACGTCGAGTGGCTGTTTTTTTCACCTTTGAAAACTATTGCCGACCGCTTATAAGATACTCCCTCCGTCCCATAAATTTTTATCACATTTTTTCAATTTTTCCAACGAAATTTATCACATTTTATTTTTTACCATTTTTTAAAGTAAATTTTATATTCCACTAACTCATCACAACTCACATTTTTATTATAAAACTAATTCATAAAAGTAGGATCCACTGACAACTATTTTTTTCAACTCACTTTTCATTATACTCCCTCCGTCCCAGATAATTCGGGACACTTTGACCCGACACGGATTTTAAGAAATATAATGAAAAGTGAGTTGAAAAAGTTGGTGGAATGTGGGTCCTACTTTTAAAGTATTAGTTTTATTATAAAAATGTGAGTAGGAATGAGTTAGTAGAATATGAGGTCCACTACCAAAAATGGTAAAAGTGAAATGGGACAAATTATGTGGGACGGCCCGAAATGGAATACTGGATCGAATTATCTGGGATGGAGGGAGTATTTCTTAAAACCTATACCTGGTCAAAATGTAACAAAATTTAATGGACGGAGGGAGTAATATTTGATACTCCTATTTCAAATAGTACGTGAATGTTATTCACAAGTATAATAGCAAGTAGCTTTAATGTTTATTTGATAGTACCTGTTTCAAATAGCATTGTGGATGTAGCTCATGCCACTGGAGATGCGATCGAGTCCTAATTGGATGCACCACCATAAAATAACTAGGTGTAGGGATCAGATTAGGGTCGGATTCACTAATTACGAAGACCTCTTTGTTCTTCATTAAGAGAGTTCAGTCAAACTCCAACCACGTGACTGATATGTTTAACAGAATAGAAGCCCTCACAACTATTACAATGACAGTAACAAGTCCTAGCTAGGGTTCTTGAGTAATCTTGATTTCTTGACACACCTACACACTCAAGAAGATTGTTAGTATAACAACACAAGATCCTTGCGGATCTAAACAACAACTAACAAGAGACAGTAAAGGGAAACGAAATAGATCACATAATATGGCTCAGAGCCCGCCACATAGCCTAGAACCGAATCCAAGGGAGCAACGATGAATCAACTGGAGTCTACCCTCACATCGTCGATACCTTCACCACACCGCTCATTTCCACCGGATTAGATCACTGGAATCGCCTCAGAACAGAAACCCTAGTTCTCACACAACAAGCAACCGAAGCAGTTGCCTTCCTACACCACAACACTTGAATATTCACACAAGAATGGTGAAGATCCTCAAGGAATCAACCGGAGAAGCAATCGGAGATCGAAGAGAGAAGTCAGAGAGGAGTTTCAGAGTGTAGAGAGAGAGTGTAGAGAATGAGAATGCAGAGGATTCGCACGGCTCAGTCCTCACATAACAAACACACACAACAAACCCTTAATCCAACGGCCAGCAGACTCAATCTGGGTGGAGGAGAAACGTGGCAGAAATCCAGCGGCCCTTATTAAGTGATTGGGCTTTTGGGCTAAGTCTAATAAGGATAACAGCCCAGACACAAATAAACCAAGCCCAAAGAATAATAGGCCACATTAATTCAACACTAGGTTTATATCAAAATTGGACAATGTTAGAGAGCTCCCACTTTCCACTAATGCTGTGCATGTACTTTATAAACTTATTACTCCTTATGCAATGTGACAAATTCATGTATGCACCATCATAAATAAATAGGTTTTTATCAAAATCATGTAGGACAAATTGTTTATATTCGAATTGATCAGCATGCACATTTACATGTTTGACAGAACGATGACATGAATTCTCCATTTATTTCAAATCATATATTCGATGTCCATGATCTGTTCAACGAAAAAAGGACAGAGAATCGATGCTGTGGGCTGGAAATTTTAATGGGCCGAAAAATATTAATTTGGGTCGACTTATTTGGGCCTAGAAAACTGATGGGCCTTAGGATTGTTAGGGTTACATTGTAAAAGTTTACATGACTTTGGATTTATGGACTGTTAATTTGGTGACCAATTTTTATTCTTTGGGCCTAAATCCCAATTATATGACTTCGAATTTATAATGCTTCAACAAAATGGACTTGGCAATGTCTCTCTTGAATGATAAGAGATGATTTAATTTGGAATATGATCCAAAATGTTTTCTCTTGAAATACTCTATTTGTTTCATCGTAGTCGCATTTTTTTTGGATCATAAATTAAGGATTGAGTAATTAGTGTAATATTAAATTGGTATATTGAATATATAATAAATAAACACTTATTTAACTTTAATATCTTACTCCCTCTGTCCCCGATTAAGAGTCACACTTTGACCGGATACGAGTTTTAAGAAATGTGAAGAAAAGTTGGTTAAAAAAGTTAGTGGAATGTGAGACCCATTTTTTATATTGGTTTTATAAGAAAATGTGAGTGAATTGAGCTAGTGGAATGTGAGACCTACTTACTATTTATGGTAAAAATGAATTATGACTCTTAATTTAGGACGGACCGAAATGGAAAAATGTGGCTCTTAATCGGAGACGGAGGGAGTAATTATAGTATTTTATTTTTTACTTAAAATAAATATAGTGCAACAAGTTTAGGACGGGTTGAACAAGAAAAATGTGCATAGCATAGGATAGGACAGAGATAGTACTCCATATGATTTGGAATTGTCGTATGAATATGCCATGTTTTATGGAGTACTACTTCCTCCGTCCCAGCTAAGATGACACTTGCTTGGCCGGCACAGGGTTTTATGAGTTATTGGTTAAAGTGTTTAATTGGAGAGAGAAAGGTGGATGTAAGTATTAAAATAGAAAGAGAAAGAAAGATATTTTAATACTTACATCCACCTTTCTCTCTCCAATTAAACACTTTAACCAATAACTCATAAAACCCTGTGCCGGCCAAAAAATTAGTTGGGTGTATTAATTGGGGAGAGAAAGTTTCCAAAAAAAGGAAATGTGTCATCTTAAGCGGGATGAAGGGAGTAGTAGATATGATTTGAATGATTAAGTTTTACCAAAAAAACAAAATCCATAAACTATTCACTCTTTGGTTCGTGTGATGATAGATGAAATACTACTTATTACTCTCTCCGTCCACGAATAAGAGTCCCGTTTTTTCATTTTGATTCGTCCATGAATAAGAGTTCCGGTTCATAATTATCATAAATGGGAAAGAGACCCCACCTTCTACTAACTCATTCCACTCACATATCATTTAAAGCTAATATATACAAGTGGGACTCCTATTCCACTAATTTTTTTTCACCCATTTTTTTTAACATTTCTTAAAATCGTATCATTTGGAAATGAGACTCTTAATCGTGGACGGAGAGAGTATAACACTTCAATTAATATATCTCCTCAAACGTTGCGTATTTTTTTTTACCTTTGCAAATTATTGCCGACAGCAATGAAACATATATCATGTGATCATACAGCTTCGGTCGTTGAAAATAAACTTTTTTTAGTCACAAATAAATTATTAAGATGATATTTTCAAATCGAGTCGTATTTTATTTTTAATTGTCTCTTTTATTTTTCTGTTTATTTTACTTACTCTTTCTTTAATTTTTATTCTATTATTTCACGTATTTTAATCTATCTTCAGTTATATATTTTATTATGCTATTACTTTATTCTCTTGTCATTTTAATTCACTAAAAATTGGAGTACTTCTTCTTACATCTTGATTAACAGAAACTTGCTACTTCCTCCGTCTCATGTTATTTGAGTTTTGTGATTTTTTTACTTATTTTGAAAAAATAATAATAAATAGTTTTTATAATTTTTATAATTAATGTGAGAGTGAGCTTTTTCTAAAAATGAAAATGTGACATCTTTTATGGGACAAACTAAAAAGGAAAGTGTGACATCTATTATGAAATGGAGGGAGTACATCGTGAGAAGTTAAATTAGACATTAGAAAAATAAAGTAATAATATTGGAAAAGCAAAAGACAAAAGAGAAAGAGAAAGAAAAAGGGAAAGAGAAAAAAAGAAAAAGGAAAAAAGAAGAGTTGTTACTTTGATATGTAGTGAGTAGGTACTTTGCTGATATTTGAAGTTATGCGTAATAAAGATAGTACTCCAATAAACAGTCTATATAAGTTTTGATATACAAACACAAGAAGTAAAAAAGAAAATAGACACACACACACATAAGAATGAGTGAGAGAAAGATGCTTAATCATTGGAGCCACGAGCATCCACTTCCTCTGGTGAGGGTTAGTATTACATATGGTTGTAATGGTTGTACTGGGAGTTTTAGAAGAGGAGAGAGAGGTTATAGCTGCCTGGAATGTACGTCTTTTTTCCAACTACATGAAGACTGTGCAGAGGCGCCGAGGAAGATCAGACACGCAATGCACCCTCCACACACACTCACTCAACAATTCTCTTTCCCTTGGTATTGGCATACGCGCTGCTCTATCTGCACGTTGGAAGTTGGAAAAAGCTTTAAAAGCATCTTATACAGATGCACGGGCGCAGAATGCACGTTCGTGGCGCATGTCAGATGCGCGCAGGGCAGCGACAGGAAGTATGCAACTGAAGAAGATGAGGAGAAGCAGAGGAGCAGCAGCATCATCCATCATCCGAGTCACCCCAAGCATCAACTCTTGTTTCTGAGGAGAAGTTGTTCATTCGAGTGCGATGCTTGCGGCACCACTGGACCCAAGGGGAGTTCCTACGCATGCACCACACCTTCATGTGAGTATTGGATCCACGAGAGATGTGCTTCCTTGCCTCAGAATATCCAAAGGGAAGAACACAATCACTCCCTCTCTCTCTCTTTCCATGTCCCTCCTCAATATCTCAGACATGAATACCATTGTGAAGTGTGCAGAAAAAGATTAGTAACCAAACATTGGGTGTATCATTGTGAGCTTTGCAGCTATGTTGTCCATCTCAGCTGCGCCTTCACCAAATATATCCCCACCACTAGGTATTGTATATCTTTCTTCATTATGTATATCTAATTACATGCAAAAAAAAAACAAAAATATTGTTCTTATTGTAATGTTGAGATGTGTGTTTTTATTGAATGTAGAGAGAAAGGGATTATGGAGTTTCCAATAAATGATATGGCTGTGGGTGAGGACCTAATTGGAGCTTTTCTAAGGAGACAAGGAGTTGATACAAATTCACTCATCCTTGATCATCATCATGATGTTGATTATGAGTTCCACCATCACAAACTCACATTAGTCTCATCATCATCATCGTCATCATCATTTCAAGAAGAAGAAGAAGAAGAAAATGGTGATGATGATGATGATAATGAGGAAGACTACTCTTGTAGAAAATCGGAGTTAATATGCAATGGGTGCATTACTCCAATACTGGTGAAACAAACATCATCTTCGTCTTCGTCTTCGTCTTCATCAACTAGTAAAGATTGCTACTACATGAGATGTAGCATGAAGTCATGCAAATACTATCTTCACTTGGCGTGCTTCCAATTGCCAACTCAGATCTCTCTTCCTCTCCTCCACGAACATGAGAATGATCACAGCAGCCTTGTCCTTCGATCAGGCGACAAACTTAAACCATTTTGGGATTGGCAACGATGCTGCGTCTGCTGCAAACCTACTAATGGTTTGTATTATAATTGTGCAAAATGCTATGTTGGCTTCATAGTAGATATAAAGTGCGCATCAATGCCAAACACCATATATCACGGAGCTCACCCTCCACACCCCCTCAACCTTCTCTCCCCACAAGATACTACGAGACGATCTTACGATACATGTGATGGTTGTAATGATCTCATCATGTATGGTGGTAAAAATAGCAAACCGTATGGTGGTAAAAATAGCTATGCATGCAGCGGCTGTGATTTCATCGTGCACTTTGAATGCGCGGTGCTGCCGGCATCAACCACCAGCCTTAAATGGGACAAGCACCACCCGCTGCTTTTGACTCATGACGCCACTCTAAACCGTCCCGGTGATTTCTACTGCAATCAATGTGAGGAAGAAATGAATCCCAAGAGTTGGATGTATCACTGCCGCCCCTGCGATATATCCTTCCATCCAAATTGTTTTGGAACTACATCCGGCTACTATGGAAACATCAAGTTTGGTCAAAAATATGTGATCGCCGGAGCTCACTGCCACCCTCTCACCTTTCAACTTCTCACTACAAAACGCCACTGCGACGTTTGTGGTTGGGAATAGACATGAATCACCGGGATTTACCTGTGCATTCTGCAACTTCTTCATTTGTTCCTTCAGCTGCGGATATGGCAACATTGAGGCCGTGGATTGAAAAAAAAAAGCTCAATGTTTGTATTTCATACCGTATTTGTTTGGGTGTACTATTTTTAATTTAGTGAAGATTGTAGCTTGCTTTATAAAAATATAGTTGCTCAAATTTTCACTTCTTCACATGCTTAAAGATTTAAGGACATCTTCTGTAGTTATATTAACCCGTTATTGTGTGTTTCTTGGTAGTGATTGAACATCAATTCAAATAATTAAATATTTAACTCTTTCCAAAATCAGGACACATTAGTGTTCATCAGATATCATACGATTTATTGTCTCTAGAAGACCAACCGAGCTATCCAGGCGGGTGACTAATTAAGCACCTATTTCTATGTTGTCCTAACACAATTTATCACTACGTGCTAGTATAAAATATGAGCAACTATGGCTTATCCAACTCTCACGACTTTCCAAATTAAAGACGTCTTAATGTACATCGATCATATAGTGTACCACAAGAAATGCTAGAAATCTTTGAGATGGATTCAAAGAGAAAAAGTAAAAGATATAAATACAAAATGTGAGGACAGCAAAAGACAAACAATGAGACAAAGAGAAAGACAAAAGACAAAAGGCACATACGCATAGATAAAAAAATAGGAGATTCTTGGATTGGAATTAAATTGTGATGATTGTGATATACATTCTTTTCTCATATCATGGAGGTTTTGTAGGATTCGTTCTATTCCAATTAATGTGAGCTGGTCACCTATGTTGTCCATCTCGCCTGCACCTTCAACAAAACACTTGCCATCACTAGGTATAATCGATACTCATGTAAATCTAATTATGTTACCTCAAAAAAAATGTTGGTTTATATATGTTGAAATGTGTGTTTTGTTGCATTGAATGTAGAGATAAAGGGATTATGGAGTTTCCAATAAATGATGTGGCTGTGGGAGAGGACCTAATTGGAGCTTTTCTAAGGAGACAAGGAGTTGATGCACATACACTCATTCCTCATCAAGATGATGTTGATTATGAGTTCCACCATCACAAACTCACATTAGTCTCCTCCTCCTCATCATCATTTCAAGAACAAGAAGAAGAAAATAGTGATGATGATGATGACGAGGAAGACAACTCTTGTAGAAAATCGGAGTTAATATGCAATGGGTGCATTACTCCAATATTTCTTAAACAAACATCATTTTCATCTTCTTCTTCGTCTTGTTTAAGTACTAGTAGTAGTAGTAGTAAAGATTACTACTACATGAGATGTAGCATGAGATCGTGCAAATACTATCTCCACTTGGCGTGCTTCCACATGCCATGTCAGCTCTCCTCTCTTCCTCTCCTCCACAAACATGAGAATGAGAATAATCACAGCCTTGTCCTTCAATCCGGTGACAATCGTAAACCATGGAATAGGCAACAATGCAGCGTCTGCTGTAAAGAGACGAATGGTCTGTTTTATAGTTGCACAAAATGTAAAGACTTCAAAGTAGATATAAAGTGCGCTTCAATGCCGGACACCATATATCACGCAGCTCACCCTCCACACCGCCTCAACCTGCTCTCCACAGAAGATACTTGGAGGCGAAATGGCGATACATGTGATGCCTGTAATGATATCTTATGGTTTCCTGGTGAACAAAGGTATGCATGCGGCAGCTGTGATTTCGTCGTGCACTTTGGATGCGCAATTTTGCCAGCAACAACCACCAGCCTTAGATGGGACATGCACCACCCGCTGTTTCTCACGCACGACGCCACTCTAAACCATCCCGGTGAATTCTACTGCAATGAATGCGAGGAAGAAATAAATCCCAAGCATTGGATGTATCACTGCCGCAGTTGTGATATATCCTTCCATCCGAGTTGCTTTAAAACTACATCCGGCGAGTATAGAAACATCAAGTTTGGGCAGGAATATAATGTGAATGCAGAAACCCATCCACACCCTCTCACCTATCAAATTCTCACTACAAAACGCCGCTGCGACATTTGTGGTAAGGATATGCATGAAAAGACAGGTTTTTACTGTGCATTCTGCAACTTCTTCATTTGTTTCGACGGCTGCGGTAAAGATATGATCAAAGATGGCAACATTGAGGCTGTGGATTGAAAAAAAAAAGGCTCAATATTTACATACTGTATTTGTTTGAGTGTACTATTTTTAATTTAATGAAGATTGTAGCTTGCTTTTTAAAAATACACTTGATTAAATTTTCACTTCTTCACATGTTTAAAGATTAAGGACATCTTCTGTAGTTATATTAATTAACCCGTTATTGTGTGTTTCTTGGTAGTGATTGAACATCAATTCAAATAAATATTTAACTCTTTTCAAAATCAGGACGCATTAATTGTCTCTTGAAGACCAACTGAGCTATCCGGGCGGGTGACTAATTAAGCACCTATTTCTTTGTTGTCCTAACACAATTTATCACTACGGTCTACGTACTAGTATAAAATATGAGCAATTATGGCTTATCCAACTCTCACGACTTTCCAAATTAAAGACGTCTTAATGTACAATTTCGATCATATAGTGTACTACAAGAAATGCTAGAAATCTTTGAGCTGGATTCAAAGAGAAAAGTAAAAGATATAAAGACAAAATTTGAGGACAGCAAAAGACAAAGAGAAAGACAAAAGACAAAGGCACGTACGCATAGATAAAACAAGGAGATTCTTGGATTGGAATTGAATTAAGTGATGTTTGTCATATACTACATTCTTTTCTCATATTGGAAGTTTTGTATGAGCTGGCCACCTCATGTGAAAGCCTAATTAATTAAGGGAATAGATCCATTTGGAGATTCGACAGAAAAAAAATTAATTTGGTCCACCTTGCTTGGGCTCAGAAAATTGATGGGCTTTGGATTGTTTAATGCATTGTAGAATAATGCACAACTTTGGGCCTAAAGCCCAATTTGATGAATTCGAATTTATTATTGTGAACTCTTTGATAGCAATCTCTCTGTTGAATTATATGATATGTTAGTCTCCTGGTAATTGTTCAATGCTTATTGAATAATACTATGTGATTTGGAATTATCGTATGAATATGTTGTGTTTTATAAATTGTTTGAATGTTTACACACAGTGGGAGTTCTAAGAGAGTGATACACACTAAACATGAGAACTCAGTTTAAAAGACTAGTTTGTTAGAAGATACAGTCCATTTAAATTAATCATCAAAGATACTCTAAATATCTTAAATTAATCATCAAGGAGACTCTAAGATTGCACCCTCCGTTGCCACTCCTAGTTCCAAGAATGAGTACCCACGACAAATAGTCCTCAATTTATCTTCTCAATAATTGCCTTCTCCACATAATTGCCGACAGAGATGTGTCACGATGCCAGCTGCAAAGATTATGAATATTTCATGGATAATTATAATGTAGGGTCATTCTTGAATTGAAACGTCCATAGCCACACAATTGCAATATTTTCAACAATATCACCGTGATCTTCTTCTTTCATGTTTGCATTTTATCTCATTTTCATTCACACTGCTCAAATATTCAGTTTCTGAGCTTTCATGGCGGCTTATGCAGCTCTGATTTCTCTTATGAGAGTCATAGATGATATTGAAACCCATCCATCCCCTCCAATTTTTCTCGATAAACAACAAGTTGAATCGCTCACTGAAAAACTTGTGTTTTTGCAGGAATTTCTCGAAAGCTATAACTCTCCTTATGCATACAGCGACGAAGCAGATCCGTTGGAGATGTGCATTGTAGATGCAGCTCAAGCGGCCGAAGATGTGATCGAGTCATATATCATTGACACAGTTCACCTTTCTGCAGCAGCAACTGGCGATGGTGCTGGTGGAGATGATGATGATGATGGTGCTAGTGGTGATGATGATGGCGGTAATGGTGATGGTGATGGTGAACAAATCAGTTGCATCCACTTCTACCAGGATCTGCAAAATGTGATTGAAGAAGTGGATATGATCAAAAAGGAGGTGACTGGAATAACAAGGGAAAAGGTAGTGCACCAGAGGAACGTGGCGGATTTACGATCCAGTAGTTCCACTGAGAAGAACCTTATCATGGTAGGGTTTGATGATGTGCTTCTTCAACTCTTGGATAGGCTTACTGATGGAAACACCAATCGCCAAATCATCCCTATCGTGGGGATGGGTGGAATCGGCAAAACTACTCTCACAAAAGGTGCGTTTGAACACAAGCTTATTAAAGAGCGTTTTGGTATTTGTGTGTGGGCCACCATTTCCCAAGATTATAATATAGTAAAAACTCTTAGGCAAGTTCTCTCTCGAGCAGGAGGGTCCTCGAGCAGTATGGATGAGAAAGAATTGGTAGTAGAATTACACAAATGCTTATGGGGTAGGAGGTATCTCGTTATATTGGATGATATGTGGACCATAGATGTGTGGGATAGGTTGAAATTTTCTTTTCCTGATTGTAGTAAGGGTAGTCGAATAGTGGTAACAACTAGGATGTCCAACTTGGCTGCCTACTTAACTGTTTCCTACGGAGTTTTTAAGATGAGATTTCTAGATGAGGCTAGTAGTTGGACTTTGTTCTCCAAAACTGTATTTGGAGAACAAAGTTATCCTACTCAACTCGAGAGCATTGGAAAGGAAATTGTGGAAAAGTGTAATGGACTTCCTTTGGCGATTGTTGTCATAGGGGGTCTAATGGCTAAATCCGAACCTACACTAGAATATTGGGAGCACATAAAGGAAAACTTAAGCTCAATAGTTAATTCGGAGAATGATGATTATTGCTTGAGAATATTAAAACTGAGTTATAATCATTTGCCTGCCTATCTAAAGCCATGTTTTCTATACATGGGAGTGTTTGAGGAAGACAGTGTGCTTAGGGCTTCAACAATTGTCAAGCTATGGGATTCTGAAGGGTTTCTTAAACCATTAGACAACAAAAGCTCGACAACAATTGCAAAAGAGTACTTGCAGGAGCTAGTTGATAGGAATCTCATTTTAGTTCGTGGGTTGGATTTACTTGGGAATGTAAAATACTGCCAAATCCATGATTTACTAAGAGATTTATCAATGAAAGAAGCTCAGAAACAGAGGTTTTTTCATGTTTTGACAGAAGAAAGTCCTGAAGGCGTAATTAGACAACACCGGATTGTTCTTCCAAGAAGTACTTCTAAGGAAAAAATCCTCAATGCCTTTGAATCCATGTTACATGTTCGTTCTTGTTTACTATGGTGTGACAATATTAGTGTTCTAGAATTGCCAAAATCTAGATTTCTGAGGACACTACATGCATATGGACTTTCTACAAAGAGAAATACCCCAAAACCTGTGAACTCACGATACCTTGCTTTTCGAAATGTTCTTCCGCCTGTGCAAACTTCAATCAAATTGCTCTGGAATCTACATACACTAATCATTTTTTGTGTGGGTGTTTCTATTGAACGAATTGATATCTGGAAAATGCTTAAACTTAGGCATGTCGAGTTCTATGATCGAACGATGCATCTCCGAGCTCCCCCGAGCGCTGAAGATGATATTATTGTCATGAAGCATCTAGAGGTGCTCAGAGGAGTGAAGAATCTCAATTTGAGTGAAGATGTTGTTCAAAGAATTCCCAATATCAAGAAATTATCCATATATTATGATATGGAAGTAACTGAGGGAGTGAATTATCTCAGCTGTCTTCAGTGTCTTACTAAACTTGAATCCTTGAGTTTGTTCGTCTACTCCACCAATAACGGAAGGTATGTTCAGAAGATGAGCTTCCCAGACTCCCTTAAGGAGTTATATCTCTCTTTCCCAATCGGTTTTGAGTGGGAAGACATACTGCCAATGATAGGGGCCTTACCACTTCTTCACGAGCTCACATTAATTTCTGGTTGCTTCAAAAAAGGCGAGTGGGAAACAGTTGAAGGCCAATTCCCAAGCCTCAGGTCACTAAGCTTGGTCTCTTGTCGAGATCTAGAAAACTGGACAGTGTCAGAGAGCTCCCATTTTCCGTCTCTTCAGAAGCTTCGTCTTTGTAAAATGAAAAACTTGAAGGAGATTCCTTCAGAAATTGGAGAAATACCAACACTGAGATCAATTGAATTGGAATATTGCAATGAATTATTGGTGTTGTCAGCTAAAGAGATATTAAAGGAGCAAGAGGATTTACAAGGAGACCAACTAGACCTTCATGTCCGTGCTTACGTTGAGGAGAAAGATGAAGCGTTGCTGAGCTTGACAAGTTCCAATTTTGTAGTTCGAGTGTTTAGGGTTAATGTGCATTGATCGCTCTTCCTTTCTTAGTAAACTTAATATGATCAATTTTCATTTCTCATCTTGTACATTTGGAATTGCTTTGACACTACTTATTGAGTTTCTATTGTTCTTTTACGACTATTGTTCTTTTCTTTCCTTTCTCCCATAGATTTCTCTTCTACTAAATCTCATCGTCATTGCCAATACTAAACTCTAAAAGGTAACATACATAGTTTTTGTATCGGAAAAGAAAAAAATGTGCATCTTGTTGTTTAAGTCATAAAAATCTATTACTAATTTTTTTTAAGGCCAACATTAACGGAGGGCTTTGTTGCTTTTGAAATTTTAATATCTAAATGTTCCTTTTGGATATGTATATGTCTAACAACAATGGTCTTACTCGCAATACCGATTAATGACAAATTCTCTTAATGGGCCGAAATCAATTTTTTTGGGCCTCGAAATTAAATGGGCTATGGGATTTTCGAACAACTAATTCCTAGGTTTTACTAGCAATTGTGTTTGGCTTAAGCCCGTAAGAACTCATTTTTTAAAGTAACTAGTATCACGCCTGTGCCACAGATTAACATATTTTTAAAATATTACTCCCTCCGTCCCACATAATTTTATTCACTTTGACCCGGCACGGGTTTTAAGAAATTTAATGGAAAGTGAGTTGAAAAAGTTGGTGGGATGTGGGTCCTACTTTTAAAAGTATTAGTTTTATAATAAAATGTGAGTAGGAATGAGTTAATGGAATACGAGGTCCACTACCAAAAATGGTAAAAGTGAAGTGTGTAAAATTATGTGGGACGACCTGAAATGGAATATTTGGTAAAATTATGTGGGACGGAGGGAGTAACTTTTAATTTTAAATTAATTAAATAAAATTAGAATCAATATTAACAATGAACAATATGAGTAAGAATATTAGTTATATGAGATAAAAAATCTATACAAATCAACTTTGAAGCATAATAAATAAATCACATAATATAATATTTAAACATTAAATCATATATAATTATTAAAATGAAAAGGAACAAAAACATAATTAAAAAGAACAAAATTAGTCAACCAAAGAAATTGAGGAAGCCTTGAAATCACTGAGCATAGAGTTGAATGGTTAAATGACATTAAGCTTTCCTCCTATAGTAAGACCAAAAATGATATGCTTGAATTCTATAAGGTAAGTAGGTATGTGTGGATATCCAACCTTTAAATGACATATTTATAGGCTAAATATTATGCACATAATTCTTAATGTAACTGCAAAATTTAGAATCACATATCCACAAAAATAAGATCAACAAAAAAGGAATGCAAACCCTCTAAATCTACACAAATTCAACCGAAATTCAAGGCGAACACTTACTTGCAATTGTAGTTCATCCTTTCCCCGTTCTCCCACTCAATCGCTTGCCTCTGCAATTCAATAACTTAATTTTGATTCATGTCAATATTAGCCGTTCACTATACATTATGAAACCTCCCACTCATTATAAAACCTCCCACTATCTTTCCATTTAATATTATATTTTCAATTTAATACTTATAATTTTTTAATTTAAATGGCATTCTTGTAAATATCACCAAAACTCCCCTTTTATATATTTGTAGATTTCTTTAACAAATTTTTAAAATTCATCTAAATTTTGTGTAAATTGTTATACAAAGCTTTTATTAATAATATAAATTACTTAAAAATATACTTTCAATTAATATTCGGAAAGCATAGCCCCGCTTTCTTTTTTGCGTCCGACATCAGGTTGTTACTACCTATTGTGTTTGGACCTAACAGAAATCTAATTGTAGGTCATTTATATTTCATGAATTGCTAAATGAACTAACTTTTTAAATCCATTCTATTCTATTTCTTAAAACAGGTGCCAGATCAAATTATTAGGAATGGAAAAAGTGTAATTTTTAGTAATAATTGGTCAAGTGGTAGTAATATTTTATCAAAGAATAACCAGCCTGTCATGGCCAGTTGTTTATGCTTTTCATATATAAACAAAATAATTAGTCAAGCTAAAGGCAATAATTAAATGAATAAATAAAGTAGTTAGGCCAAACGATGATGCTAATGTTTATCAAAAAGTTTCTAAGTCTCAATTACAGTGCCCAAATACCAAATTCATCTTTGATAATTTCCTATCAAATTAATTTACACTATGTTTGTGCATTAAGTTTCAAAGAATTAAGATGGCTGCTTATGCAGCTCTGGTTTCTCTTATGCATATCATAAATGATATTGAAACTCACCCTTCCCCTCCGATTTCTCTCGACAAGAAACAAGTGGAATCTCTCGTAGAAATAGTTACCTTCTTGCAGGAATTTCTCGAGTGCTACAAATCACCCTATGACTACAGCTACGAAGCAGATCCATTGGAGATTCGCATTATGGGTGAGTAGATCTTTTCAAAATGCTTAAGCAGTTGTTATATCTTCCAAAGCATGCTGATTATTTAATTTTCCATGTATATTATTGGGAAAAAAATTGGAATAGTAGAAATAACTATTTGATCATTCATGAATTTTAGCTTGATTAAAGATATAAATTTGGTTAGTTTGGTTATATTTTAGATAATTAAGTTCAATTACTTTTTAAGTCAAATCAATCAAATAACACAGATGAAATGGAATGTGGAAAATGGGTCCAAATCCTATTTTTAGGATCGATTTTTTATTATTTTTATTCTTATTTAAAATTAATAACCATGACATTGGATGGTTCAGTATTTTCAAATCATTATTGACTTATTTAAGATTATGATGTAATTGTTGATGTAGATTATTAGTCCTATTATTGTTGTAAGCTTATGTAAATGTTTGGTTTATTATAAACTAATATATATATATATATGGACATCTCCATTGTTTGTGTTTAAGTTGATTTGCTTGACATGTTTAGATTTCATAGAAATTAAAGTGTTTAGGTGTAGGCCTCTTTGGAAGATTATTTTTTTTTCTTTGAGTTTTATTCTACTTGTTCTTTTGTGTTCTTTACTCCATGACAATTTAATTTTCACTGCAGATGCAATTCATGCGGCTGAAGATGTGATCGAATCATATATTATCGACACTATTCAGCTGTCTGCAACAACTGATGAGGGTGGTGATGAACAAATCAGCTGCATCCATTTCTATCAAGATCTGCAAAATGTGATAGAAGAAATTGATTTGATCAAGAAAGAGGTGACTATGATAATGAGGGAGATGAAAGGGCAGCTGCGAAACTTGGCTGGTGTAAGATCCAGTGCTTATTTGTGGAAATTCCAATCTCGAAATCATTCCTATCGTAGGGATGGGTGGCATCGGCAAAACTACTCTTGCAAAAGGTGCGTTTGAGCACATGCTTATTAAGGATCATTTCGATATTTTTGTGTGGACTACCATTTCCCAAGATTATAATATAATTGAAACTCTTAAGGAAGTTCTGTTCAAAGCAAAAGGGGACTACTCTAGTAGTATGGATGAGAAAGAATTGGAAGTAAAATTACACCAGTATTTATGGGGTAGGAGATATCTCATTGTATTGGATGATATGTGGAGTATAGATGTGTGGGATAAGTTGAAATTTTCCTTTCCTGATTGCAATGAGGTAGTCGAATAGTGGTAACAACTAGGATGTCGAACTTGGCTTCCCACTGGACTAGTTCCTATAGCATCTTTAAGATGGGATTTCTAAACGAGTTCAGTAGTTGGACTTTGTTCACCAAAATTGTATGTAGGGAACAAAGTTTTCCTACTCAACTTGAGACAATTGGAAAGAAAATTGTGGAAAAGTGTAATGGACTTCCTTTGGCGATTGTTGTGCTAGGAGGTCTAATGGCAAAATCCGAACCTATATTAGAATATTGGTAGCACATAGAGGAAAACTTAAGCTCAATAGTGAATTCGGAGAATGATGATTATTGCTTGAGGATATTGAAACTGAGCTATAACCATTTGCCTATCTATCTAAAGCCTTGTTTTCTTTACATGGGAGTTTTTAAGGAAGACCGTGAGATTAGTGCTTCAACAATAGTCAAGCTATGGGATTCTGTAGGATTTCTTAAATCGATAGATAACAAAAGTTTGACAACAATTGCGAAGAAGTACTTGAAGGAACTAATTGAGTGAAATCTCATTCTAGTTGAAAAGTTGGGAGTATTGGGGAATGTAAAATTCTTCAAAATTCATGATTTACTAAGAGATCTATCTATGAAAGAAGCTCGAAAACAAAGGTTTGTTTATGTCTTGAGAGAACAAAGTCCTGAAGGAGTAATTAGCCAACACCGCATTGTTATTTCGCAAAGCAATTCAAAGGAAAACTTGGACTCTATGTCACATGTTCGGTCTTATGTATGTCATGAAGACGGAGATCAAGAATTGCCAAATTCTAGATTTCTGAGGACACTATATGCATATGATAGCCCATTCACACGCTGCAGAAATTCCCCTGAAAAAGTGTTTCGTTCGGTGAATTCACGATACCTTTCTTTTAAAGCTAATGGGGAGTGCGCGATTCCTTCAATCAATCTGCTTTGGAATCTACATACACTAATTATTTCTTGTAGGAACGATTTTATTGCACCAGTTGAAATTTGGAAAATGCACAGACTTAGGCATGTTGACTTCCTAAATCGGAATTTGCATCTCCCAAATCCTCCGATCATCGATAGTGATATTGTTATCATGGAGAATCTAGAGGCGCTCAAAGGAGTGCGTGATTTCTATTTAAGTGAAGATGTTGTAAAAAGAATTCCCAACATCAAGAAATTGGATATGAACTACTTTGTGAAACTAGTTGAGGGAGTGGACTATTTCAGCTATCTTCATTGTCTTAGTAAACTGGAAAGCTTGGCTCTGCGGCTCTACCCCTCCTCCTATAATAGAGAGTGTGTGCTGAATATGAGCTTCCCGCCATCCCTAATGAAGTTGTTTCTCGAGCTACCAACTGGTTTTGAGTTGGAAGACATACTGCCAACGATAGGCTCCTTACCACTTCTTCACGAGCTCACATTATTTGAAGGTTGCTTCAGAACACGCGAGTGGGAAACAATTGAAGGCCAATTCCCCAGCCTCAAGTCGCTAACATTGTTCGGATGCAGTGATCTAGAAAACTGGATAGTGTCGGAGAGTTCCCACTTTCCACTTCTCCAGGAGCTTCGTCTTCGGTATTTAGATGGACTGGAGGGGATCCCTTCGGAAATTGGAGAAATACCAACACTCGAAACGATTCAAGTGGATTTTTGCTGTAAATCAGTGGTGTTGTCAGCTAAGCGTGTATTAGAGGAGCAAGAGGATTTAAATGGAGACGAACTAGACCTTCGTGTTCGCGTTTTGATTCGAGCAGAAGATGGAGCGCTGCTGAAGTTGGCAACTTCCAGTTTTGAAGTTGAAGTGATTGGTAAGTACTGAATAGTCTGATTTCATTGCTCTCCATTTCTGTCTCATTTTCATCTCTTCAGTCTCTTATCAAAGTCACAGATGATATTGAAACTCATCCATTCCATATTTCCCACCATGTGCAGATGAACAAGAAGTTGAATCTCTTACGAAAAAAACTTGACTTTTTGCAGGAATTTCCCGAAAGCTATATGTGACGGACTTACCAAGGGAAGAAGTGAAGACAGCGGAGGGAGAAGAACAGACGTCGGTCAAGAAACAGCGCCCGCGACTGCAGACACGTCAACCAGAGAGGTTTGGGGAATAGGCTCACTGATGACTTATGGAAACACCAATCGCCAAACATCCTTATCGGCAAAAACCACTCAGGCAAAAGGGAGTAAGGATCACCTGTGACAAATTCCTGTGGAATTGTCATAGGTGATCCTTAGGGGCATAAGGTGCCTTTTTAAACACAAATTTATAAAGATCATTTTGATTTTTGTGTGGACCACTATTTCCACAAATATTATCTTTCATCCAGTCCTTCAATATGTGTCTCACTTTAATTTGACATGAATTTTAATAAATTTAAGAAAAAGTAAATTGAAATAGTTAGTGGTACGCGAGTCTTATTTTTATATATTAATTTAATAATATAATGCGAGAGAAAATAGGTTAGATAGAATGTGAATTAATAAGGAACTAACCTAAATGAAAAATTGGGACATAATAGAGGACGGAGGCTTGAATCAACTTTTAAAATAGAATTCCATTTAAATTGTTTACTCCCTCCGACCCACAAAGATTGTCCCACTTTGATCGGGCACGGATTTTATGAAATGTAATGGAAAGTGAGTGTTAGTGGAATGTGGGTCCTACTTTTATATATTAGTTTTATAATAAAATGTGAATAGGAATGAGTTAGTGGAATATGGTGTCCACTACCAAAAATGGTAAAAAGTGAAATAGGAAAAACTTTGTGGGACGAACTGAAATAGAAAAATGGGACAATCTTTGTGGGACGGAGGGAGTATTTGATAAAGGTAGGTTTTTTTATTTTCAAATGGGTTCATGCTTTAGAATATTATCGAAAAAATCCATTTCTTTATTTTAGCTTCCGAAATTTTAAGATCAGAGTGTTCCTTAATGTAGTAAGTACTTGTCTGCAAATTTGTTAATTTCATTTAAGAATATGAAAGCTTTTAAAATTCCTGCACAGGTAATTAAATAATAAATTTGTAATAAAAAAAAGGTCGAGAATATTATGTAATGTGATAAATTCATGTAATGCACCATATAAATAGGTCTATATCGAAATCATGTAGGAAAAATTGTTAACATTCGAATTGATCGTCATGCACATTACGTTCGACAGAACGGCGACATGAATTCTGCAGTCATTTTAAACCATACATTCGATGTCCATGATGTGTTCAGTGATAAAAAAAGGGCAAAGAATCGACGCTTTTTCATGTTGAATGGGCTGGATTTTAATGGGCCGAAAAAATTAATATTGGTCCGCCTTGTTTGGGCCAAGAAATTGATGGGCCTTGGATTTATGGACTATTGATTTGGGTGTCTAATTTTTATTCTTTGGGCCTAAAGCCCAATTTGATGACTTTGAACTTATGATGCTTCAACAAAGTAGACTTCTTTTGTGGCATTGTCTCTCTTGAATAATAAGAGATGATTTAATTAAAGTATGATCCAAAATGTTTATGGAAGTATTCCCTCCGTTTTGTATTATTCGCACTATTCTCTTTGAATTGTAAATTAAGAATTAAGTAATTAGTATATTAAATGTAATAAGAGAAAACTTAACAAATTCTAATATCTTAAATAAATATTTTAATTCTTATTTAAAAGAGAATTAAGTAATTAGTACATTAAATGTAATAAGAGAAAACTTAACTAAATCTAATATCTTAAATAAATATTTTAATTCTTTTTAAAAGAGAAATAATACATATAGTTTAAAACATACAAAAAAGAATAATACGAATAGCATGAAAGGTTTTTTCACCTTTGTAGTTCAGTTTTATCCAAAAACAAATTACTGTTTGGGTGAAGATTGATGAAATAATATTTTATTATAACACTTTAATTATTATGTCTCCTCAATAACGCGGGACTGGTTTTTTCACCTTTGCAAATTATTGCCGACAGCTAAGATGATAAACATTTTTTTAGTCACAAATAAAATATTAGATGATACTATTTTGGAATCGAAATGTATTTTATTTAGTGACTTTATTTTTATACAAAAATCAATATACTCTTGGTAGGTGTACTTTTTTTTCTCTATTTACCCTCTTTAATTTTTCTATTTTTCTTACTTAATCTTTCTTTAACTTTTATTCTCTTTCTTACCTCTCGTGGTCAAAAGAAACGTACCCTTCTATCCCCTATTAATTATCCACTTTTGTTATTTTCGTCGGTCCCATTAAGTGTCCACTTTCAGTTTCACTATAAATGGTAAGCTACTCACGACTTGATGAATGAAGAAATGAGCTCGAGCGAAAAATATGGATGTAATGCAGCACGTGTGGATATTGATCGTGATGATAAGGAAACCAAAGTAGTTCCACCTTAGCTCATGAATTGGAATGATGCTCTGTTGGGCCACTAACAATGTGGTTAGAAGAAAGATGATGGACCATGATCTGTCAGATTGCACGTTCTGTCTGTTGCATTAGATGACTATATACATAGCTTATTTTGTAACTTGTTGATCATTCGAAAAAATCATATCAGAAATGCAATTCAAAACTTGCACAATGAAGTTCTTTTGCTTACTTTCCTCTATTGCCATTTTCGTTTACATTCCTTCCTCTATTGCCATTTTCGTTTACATTCCACTAACTAATTTCACTCGCATTTTATTATAAAACTAATATATAAAAGTGGGACTCATATTCCAGTATCTTTTGCAACTCATTTTTTTTTACACTTCTTAAAACTTGTGTCGGAATCAAATTGGACAATTATTGGGGGACGGGAGAGTATTTAATACGGAAGGGCATCAGATTTACCTTCCAAATAGGAGTCCATTTCACATGGATTTATTGGCTAATAATTTTACTACTATTAGTGAGAACAAAAGACTCAATATTCTACTATTTTTGAAGGACTAAAATTCTGGCATTTGATATTTCAAATATGTGATTGTTATTTAAAAGCACAAATGCAAGTTGCTTTAATTTTATGTTTATTTGTCCTTAGCAAAAGGGAAATTGTGGGTGGGGAGCTGTCAGTTGTGTCGTTTAGGCAATGGAATGTAGCTGAAAAGAATCATGCATAATTGCTATGTAGGGTCATTCTTTAATTAAAAAGTTATTAGTAGTATTTTAAGATATATTCAAAATAATTCTATCGTATTAGTCTTCTTCATCACTGCTTTAATCTTATTTTCATTCACACTATTCATCTAATCAGTCTCTTAGCATTCATGGCGGCTTATGCATCTCTGATTTCTCTTATGAAAGTCATAGATGATATTGAAACTCATCCATCCCCTCCAATTTTCCTCGATAAACAACAAGTTGAACCTCTCACTGAAAAACTTGTCTTTTTGCAGGAATTTCTCGAAAGCTATAGTTCCCCTTATGCATACAGCGATGAAGCAGATCCGTTGGAGATGCGCATTTTAGATGCAGGTCAAGCGGCTGAAGACGTGATCGAGTCATATATCATTGACACTATTCACCTTTCTGCTGCAGCAACTGAGGATGGTGCTAGTGATGATGATGATGATGCTGGTGGTGATGATGGTGATGGTGATGGTGATGGTGATGGTGATGGTGAACAAATTAGTTGCATCCACTTCTATCAGGATCTGCAAAATGTGATTGAAGAATTGGATATGATAAAAAAAGAGGTGACTGGAATAACAAGGGAAAGGGTAGTGCACCAAAGGAACGTGGCGGATTTACGATCCAGCAGTTCCACTGAGAAGAGCTCTAACATGGTAGGGTTTGATGATGTGCTTCATCAACTCCTGCATAAGCTTACCGATGGAAACACCAAGCTCCAAATCATCCCTATCGTAGGGATGGGTGGCATCGGCAAAACTACTCTTGCAAAAGGTGCGTTTGAACACAAGTTTATCAAAGATCATTTCGATATATGTGTGTGGGCCACCATTTCTCAAGATTATAATATAGTAGAAACTCTTAGGCAAGTTCTCTCTCGAGCAGGAGGGTCCTCAAGTAGTGTAGATGAGAAAGAATTGGAGGTAAAATTACACAAGTGTTTATGGGGTAGGAGGTATCTCATTATATTGGATGATATGTGGAGCATAGATGTGTGGGATAGGTTAAAATTTTCGTTTCCTGGTTGCAGTGAGGGTAGTCGAATAGTGGTAACAACTAGGATGTCCAACTTGGCTGCCAACTTAACTGATTCCTATGGAGATTTTAAGATGGGATTTCTAGACGAGGCTAGTAGTTGGACTTTGTTCTCCAAAACTGTATTTGGGGAACAAAATTTTCCTATTCAACTCGAGAGCATTGGAAAGAAAATTGTGGAAAAGTGTAATGGACTTCCTTTGGCGTATGTTGTGATAGGGGGTCTAATGGCTAAATCCGAACCTACACTAGAATATTGGGAGCACATAAAGGAAAACATAAGCTCAATAGTGAATTCGGAGAATAATGATTATTGCTTGAGAATATTAAAACTAAGTTATAATCATTTGCCTACCTATCTAAAGCCTTGTTTTCTTTACATGGGAGTGTTTGAGGAAGACCGTCTGCTTAGTGCTTCAGAAATTGTCGAGCTATGGGAGTCTGAAGGGTTTCTTAATCCATTAGACAACAAAAGCTTGACAACAATTGCAAATGAGTACTTGCAGGAGCTAGTTGATAGGAATCTCATTTTAGTTGAGGGGTTGGGGTTACTTGGGAATGTAAAATCCTGCAAAATTCATGATTTAATAAGAGATTTATCAATGAAAGAAGCTCAAAAACAAAGATTTTTTTATGTTTTGAGAGAAGAAAGTCCTGTAGGTGTGATGAGGCAACACCGGATAGTTATTCCAAGAAGTACTTCTACGGAAAAAATCGTCAATGCCTTTGAATCCATGTCACATGTTCGTTCTTGTTTACTATGGCGTGACTATATTAGTGTTCAAGAATTGCCAAAATCTAGATTTCTGAGGACACTACATGCACATAGACTTTATACAAAGAGAAATACCCCAAAACCTGTGAACTCACGTTACCTTGCTTTTCGAAACGTTCCTTTTCATGTGCAAACTTCAATCAAATTGCTCTGGAATCTACATACACTAATCATGTTTTGTGAGGGTGTTTCTATTGAACGAATTGATATCTGGAAAATGCTTAAACTTAGGCATGTCGAGTTCTATAATCGAACGATGCATCTCCGAGCTCCCCCGAGCGCTGACGATGATATTATTGTCATGAGGCATCTAGAGGTGCTTAGAGGAGTGAAAAATCTCAATTTGAGTGAGGATGTTGTTCAAAGAATTCCCAATATCAAGAAATTATCTATAGAATATGATGATATGGAAGTAATTGAGGGAGTGAACTATCTCAGCTGTCTTCAGTGTCTTACTAAACTTGAATCCTTGTGGTTGTTCTTAGACTCCACCAATAACGGAAGGTATGTTCAGAAGATGAGCTTCCCATACTCCCTTAAGAAGTTACATCTCTCTTTCCCAATGGGTTTTGAGTGGGAAGACATACTGCCAATGATAGGGGCCTTACCACTTCTTCACGAGCTCACATTAATTTTCGGTCGCTTCAAAAAAGGCGAGTGGGAAACAGTTGAAGGCCAATTCCCCAGCCTCATGTCACTAACCTTGTTCAATTGTCAAGATCTAGAAAAGTGGACAGTATTAGAGAGCTCCCATTTTCCATTTCTTCAGGAGCTTCGTCTTTCTCATATGAAAAAATTGAAGGAGATTCCTTCAGAAATTGGAGAAATACCAACACTCAGATCAATTGAATTGGAATATTGCAATGAATTATTGGTGTTGTCAGCTAAAGAGATATTGAAGGAGCAAGAGGAATTACATGGGGACCAACTAGACCTTCGTGTTCGTGCTGTAGTCATGAAGAAAGATGAAGCGTTGCAGAGGCTGAGAAGTTCCAATTTTGAAGTTGTTGTGTCTACTTTCTAGTGTTAATGTGTATTGATCGCTCTTCTTTTTTCTTAATTATTTCCTTGTAAACTTAATCAGATCAATTTTTCATTTCTCATCTTGCAAATTTGGAATTGCTTTGATACTACACATTGAGTTTTTGAAGTGATAATGCATCTTGTTTAAGTCAGACCATATACCTTCTACATTAATGAGCACATGTTACAGTCGTCAATTTCCAGTATGTATATCGAAATTGTTGAGTGTTGATGAAAAATTTGATGAAATATTCATTCCCCGATTCTGAAACGCTAAATGCCCAGATTTTGATATACGCGAGGATGATCAGCAGGTGTTCGAGAAATGCTAGAGTAGTCTATAAAATAGAATTCCATTTCAAATTGGCTTCTTTGAGAACGGTAGATTTTTTTTAGTGCTCAACTTAGTTGGGACGTAGGAATTACAATTAATTGTCTGTTTCATGGTTATTTTCAAATGGATTGGTTAAGAGTTACTCCCTCCGTCCGTTATTAGGAGTCTCATTCATGGGCAGCACGGGTTTTAAGAAATATTAAGAAAGGTGGGTGGAAAAAAGTTAGTGGAATAGGAGTTCCACTTGTATATATTAGTTTCAAATGAGATGTGAGTGGAATGAGTTAATGGAAGGTGGGACCTATTAACTTATTATTATTTATGGTAAAAGTGAATCCGGACTCTTATTTGCAGATGGACTAAAATAGAAAAACGACTCTTATTCGCGGACGGAGGGAGTAAGACTTGAGAGTATTATCATAAAATCAGATCTATTTTTGTTAAAGTGCAAAACTAACAAAGGGCTTATTTGTTGGTTTCGAAATTTTAATATCAAAATGTTGCTTAATAAAACAACATAATTCGAGCATCATATTAAATATCATAATTTGAAAAGAAAAATATTAAATTTACACATTTTACGTGAGAAGTGCTAGTATTATTGATAACACGAAAATGAAAAATACGAGTAGTAATTATGCTCAAATTTGGGCTTTGTCGAGAATTGATGTCTGGAGAAGCCCACTTTGGAGTTGAAAGTTTATTGGTGATCAATGGGAATAAATTACTCTATCTAATAAGAAAATATCATGCTACAAATAATCGCCCATCATTTCATTGAATTTTTCTTCTAGTTAATGAATTGATAAATATGGGGATGAGTTCTTCTAGTAGCCGTGATATGGCTAGACAAAATAAATCATTAATCTCTAGTCTCTCCACCTAATTTAAGTGATGCATTTTTTTAAAAATTTTAAAAAACAATATTTAATTAATTAAATGAAGAGATAATAAAATATAGGATAGATGAGAGAATAAGAATAAATTACAAAATATCAAACCGTGTGACATTCGATACATACCTCATAGAAGTCTCTTCTTAACCACCCTTTGCCTCTTAACTTTGTGTCCTGATCAAAGATAGAGAGGAAAAGAATCATCAAACTCTTGAAGCATTGCTGAAATTAAATGAGAAGAAGTCACGACTCGATAAACGAGTAAGAGAGAAAAATAAACGTTACTTGGTGGATGATGCGGAGCTCTAGACTTAGGCATGCCTCTTGGGAAGTTGGAGAACAATTTGGAAACGGAACGGCCACAAATCTGATGGTGCTTCTTCTGAGGAAGAGGAAGAAATATTGAAGTACACTTCAACAGATACAGCAAGACATTATCACCAACCTAATATTTGTCATTACCACACCAATCAATCAAGCCCAATGTGCAAATATACCCAGAAAATAGTACTACATAATATCTCATTCGCTTACCCTACTAAAGAGGACAGCCCACTTTGCGGATGTCAGTTCATCAACCGTCGGACCACACTGGCTCTCTCTTGAATGACAAGAGATGATTTAATTTAGAATATGATCCAAAAGCATAGACCGATAGAAGAGAGAGTCCATTCAAGAATGAGACTCTAAGATTGCACCCTCCGTTGCCACTCCTAGTTCCAAGAATGAGTGCCCAAAGATGTGAAATAAATGGATACGAAATCCCGGTCGGAACAAGAGTGGTAGTGCAGGGATGGGTACTTGGAAGAGACCCTGAGTATTGGAAAGATGCAGAGAAGTTTATACCTGAGAGATTTGAGGAAAGCTCGCATGATTTCCATGCGAGCAATCTCGAATACATGCCCTTTGGTGCGGGAAGGAGAATATGTCCTGGCATGTTGTTCGGTCTGGCAAATGTGGAGATTCCACTTGTTAGGCTTCTTTTTCATTTCGATTGGAAAATGCCATATGGGATGAAGCATGATGAATTGGATATGACGGAGGCCTTTGGCGCGACTGTTAATAGGAAACACCCATTGCGCTTGATTCCTATTGTTAAGCGACCTTTACTGCATGCACGTTTTTGACTTATTCAATGAGCGTTTACTTTGAGTGGTAAGTGTGTTAAGTTGATATTGTATGTAATGTGTTACAGATTCCAACGCAAGTAAATACTCCATCTATCTCAATAAATATGAAATATTTGGTTTTTGGCACGAGATGTTAGGCAATGTTATTTTGTGAATTAACGAAGAAAGGATAAAATAATAGAGATGATAAAAAAAGATAGGGTTGGTTCTAAGCTTATAGATTTATATTAAATCTGGGCTACAAATTCAGGCTCAGTCTGGGCTTTTTAATAAAGTGAATATGTGCAAAAAGCCCACTTTTTTAACAATAGATTTGGAATAGAAGTTTATTTTTGAGCTGAGCCCAATGAGGTTATGGAGCGATCCACATAAATAAATGATCTAAAAAAGTATTAACTTTCAAATCAATTCGGCCATAAATAAATCGTCCATCATTTTATTCAATTTTATTACTGTACATAAATAGATAAATGAATTATTATTCGCATTAGAACCAGTATATTTCTAAAATACTATTGCAGTACAAATTTAGAGGTGAAATCGCATTAGAATCATTTTATTCAATTTTTTTTATTGATATAAATTTCTTGAAATCGCTCCTTGTCGATTACCGCCAAATTTAGAGGTGAAATTAGTACTCCCTCCGTCCCGCTTTAGCAGTCCCATTGACTTTTCTGCCATCATTTTGTAAAAATGATAAAAAATAGTTAAAGTAGAAAATTGGTAAAGTAAGAGCGACAATAATATAGAGAAGACTATTCCCTATATTATTCTCTCTCTTAATTTCTCAGTTATCCTTTTTAACTATTTTTTATTAGGGAGTAATATTTTGCCCCTAATTTTGTGACAGTTTGCAGTTGCTACTGAATTGTGATTGAAATTCGTCGGAAGAGGATCTTTGGTTTAGAAGATGTCACAATAATTTTACATGTTTCTAAAGATTAACTTAGTTGCCTTAATCTTCCAAAGATTAACTTAAAAGCATCCTAATAAAACTTTGAATGCACACTAGGTGTTTGACTATAGTTGATTAACTTGATTTACCTTAAAAAAAATTCATTTTTGATGATTATTTACCAATGGATTTCTCGGCTAACAGATTTACCAAAAAATCCATTTCCTTTTTTTGAAAGGCTAAAATTCAATTTGTAAAAGGTCTTATAAGTGGATTTTAAATTTTTTCAGTGTGTGGTTGTTATTCACAAGCACAAAAGTAACTTATCTTTAAGTTTATTTGTTGTTTTGCTAAAAGGAAATTGTGAGAATGGATGCCAGCTGCAAAGATTATGTATATTTCATGGATAATTATAATGTAGGGTCATTCTTGAATTGAAACGTCCATAGCCACACAATTGCAATATTTTCAACAATATCACTTTGGTCTTCTTCTTTCATGTTTGCATTTTATCTCATTTTCATTCACACTGCTCAAATATTCAGATTCTGAGCTTTCATGGCGGCTTATGCAGCTCTGATTTCTCTTATGAGAGTCATAGATGATATTGAAACTCATCCATTCCCTCCAATTTTTCTCGATAAACAACAAGTTGAATCTCTCACTGAAAAACTTGTGTTTTTGCAGGAATTTCTCGAAAGCTATAACTCTCCTTATGCATACAGCGACGAAGCAGATCCGTTGGAGATGCGCATTGTAGATACAGCTCAAGCGGCCGAAGATGTGATCGAGTCATATATCATCGACACTATTCACCTTTCTGCGGCAGCAACTGACGATGGTGCTAGTGGTGGTGGTGATGATGATGGCGGTGGTGTTGGTGGTGATGGTGAAGGTGATGGTGAACAAATCAGTTGCATCCACTTCTACCAGGATCTGCAAAATGTGATTGAAGAAGTGGATATGATCAAAAAGGAGGTGACTGGAATAACAAGGGAAAAGGTAGTGCACCAGAGGAACGTGGCGGATTTACGATCCAGCTCATCCACTGAGAAGAGCTCTATCATGGTAGGGTTTGATGATGTGCTTCTTCAACTCTTGGATAGGCTTACTGATGGAAACACCAATCGCCAAATCATCCCTATCGTGGGGATGGGTGGAATCGGCAAAACTACTCTCGCAAAAGGTGCGTTCGAACACAAGCTTATTAAAGAGCGTTTTGGTATTTGTGTGTGGACTACCATTTCCCAAGATTATAATATAGTAGAAACTCTTAGAGAAGTTCTCTCTCAAGCAGGAGGGTCCTCGAGCAGTATGGATGAGAAAGAAGTGGTAGTACAATTACACAAACGCTTATGGGGTAGGAAATATCTCATTATATTGGATGATATGTGGAGTATAGATGTGTGGGATAAGTTGAAATTTTCCTTTCCTGATTGTTGTAATAGTAGTCGAATACTAGTCACAACTAGGATGTTGAACTTGGCTGCCCACTTGACTGATTCCTATAACGTCTTCAAGATGAGATTTCTAGATGAGGCTGGTAGTTGGACTTTGTTCTCCAAAACTGTATTTGGAGAACAAAGTTTTCTTACTCAACTCGAGAGCATTGGAAAGAAAATTGTGGAAAAGTGTAAGGGACTTCCTTTGGCGATTGCTGTGATAGGGGGTCTAATGGCTAAATCCGAACCTACAGTAGAATATTGGGAGCACATAAAGGAAAACTTAAGCTCAATAGTGAATTCGGAGAATGATGATTATTGCTTGACAATATTGAAACTAAGTTATAATCATTTGCCTGTCCATCTAAAGCCATGTTTTCTATACATGGGAGTGTTTGAGGAAGACCGTGAGCTTAGTGCTTCAGAAATTGTCAAGCTATGGGAGTCTGAAGGGTTTCTTAAACCATTAGACAACAAAAGCTCGACAAAAATTGCAAAAGAGTACTTGCAGGAGCTTGTTGATAGGAATCTCATTTTAGTTCATGAGTTGGGGTTACTTGGGAATGTAAAATCCTGCAAAATTCATGATTTACTAAGAGATTTATCAATGAAAGAAGCTCAAAAACAGAGGTTTTTTTATGTTTTGAGAGAAGAGAGTCATGTAGGCGTAATTAGGCAACACCGGATTGTTATTCCAAGAAGTACTTCTAAGGAAAAAATCCTCAATGCCTTTGAATCCATGTCACATGTCCGTTCTTGTTTACTATGGTGTAACGATATTAGTGATCTAGAATTGCCAAAATCTAGATTTCTGAGGACACTACATGCATATGGACTTTATACAAAGACAAATACCCCAAAACCTGTGAACTCACGATACCTTGCTTTTCGAAACGTTCCTTTTAGTGTGCAAACTTCAATCAAATTGCTCTGGAATCTACATACACTAATCATTTATTGTCAGGGTGATTCTATTGGACGAATTGATATCTGGGAAATGCTTAAACTTAGGCATGTCAAGTTCTATTATGGAAAGATGCATCTCCGAGCTCCCCCGAGCGCTGACGATGATATTATTGTCATGAAGCATCTAGAGGTGCTCAGAGGAGTGACGAATCTCAATTTGAGTGAAGATGTTGTTCAAAGAATTCCCAATATCAAGAAATTAGCCATAACTTATGATAAGGAAGTAATTGAGGGAGTGAACTATCTCAGCTGTCTTCAGTGTCTTACTAAGCTTGAATCCTTGAGTTTGTACGTCTTCTCCATCAATAACGGAAGGTATGTTCAGAAGATGAGCTTCCCAGAGTCCCTTAGGGAGTTGGAACTTTATTTCCCAATCGGTTTTGAGTGGGAAGACATACTGCCAATCATAGGGGCCTTGCCACTTCTTCACGAGCTCACATTAATGTCCGGTCGCTTCAAAAAAGGCGAGTGGGAAACAGTTGAAGGCCAATTCCCCAGCCTCAGGTCACTAAGCTTGGACTCTTGTCAAGATCTAGAAAACTGGACAGTGTCAGAGAGCTCCCATTTTCCATTTCTTCAGAAGCTTCGTCTTAGAGGAATGAAAAACTTGAAGGAGATTCCTTCAGAAATTGGAGAAATACCAACACTGAGATCAATTGAATTGCAATATTGCAGTGAGTTATTGGTGTTGTCAGCTAAAGAGATATTGAAGGAGCAAGAGGATTTACACGGGGACCAACTAGACCTTCATGTTCTTGCTGTAGTCGAGAAGAAAGATAAAGCCTTGGAGAGGCTGGCAAGTTCCAATTTTGAAGTTGTAGTGTCTCCTTTCTAGTGTTAATGTGTATTGATCGCTCTTCTTTTTTCTTAATTATTTCCTTGTAAACTTAATCAGATCAATTTTTCATTTCTCATCTTGCAAATTTGGAATTGCTTTGATACTACACATTGAGTTTTTGAAGTGATAATGCATCTTGTTTAAGTCAGACCATATACCTTCTACATTAATGAGCACATGTTACAGTCGTCAATTTCCAGTATGTATATCAAAATTGTTGAGTGTTGATGAAAAATTTGATGAAATATTCATTACCCGATTCTGAAACGATAAATGCCTAGATTTTGATTTACGCGAGATAATCAGCAGGTGTTCGATGAAATGCTAGAGTAGTCTATAAAATAGAATTCCATTTCAAATTGGCTTCTTTGAGAATGGTAGATTTTTTTGGTACTCAACTTAGTTGAGACGAAGAGAATAGGGTACTGTCTCTTTCATGGTTATTTTCAAATGGATTGGTTAAGAATATTATCTTAAAATTAAATCCACTTTGGACTAGAAAGTTATTGGTGATCTATATGAATAAATTACTCCATCTAAAAAGAAAAAATAAGTACTCCTATGTACTTTCTCATCGTTCATGCTACAAATAATCGCCCATCATTTCATTGAATTTTTCTTCTAGTTAAATGAATTGATAAATATGGGGATGAGTTCTTCTAGCAGCGGTGATATGGCCAGATAAAATAAATCATCAATCTCTAGTCTCTCCACCTAATTTAAGTGATGCATTTTATTTTTTTATAAAAATTTTAAAAAACAATATTTAATTAATTAAATGAATAGATAATAAAATATAGATAAAAGCCATATATTTTGGGCATTCGATTGCATAGAAAGCCAAAAGGATACTGTACAAAAGAAGAGATCATCCATCCCATGCCCAACTGAATATGGAATTGATGCATCACAAAATCAATATTTGAGCTCAGGTCACATGTTCTCCACCTCACCATAAGTGCTTCTTCAGCAGCACCCTTCTGTAAGCATGAAAACCCAACCAAATAACATTGTTCCTTTCCACGTCGTATCTGGGACGAAAACCAGCACGTTCGAAAGAATACATGCTCCTTCCGTTTAGCTTGTTCGTGTACACCTAAAGAAGTGGAAACACATCATGCCTAGTGTAAAGCCAAATATCAAACCGTGTGACATTCGATACATACCTCATGGAAGTCTCTTAACCACCCTTGGCCTCCTAGCCTCGTGTCCTGATCAAAGAATCATCAAAATCTTGAAGCATTGCTAAAATAGTGAGAAGTCACGACTCAATAAACGTTACTTGGTGGATGATGCGGAGCTCTAGACTTAGGCATGCCTCTTGGGAAGTTGGAGAACAATTTGGCAACGGAACGGCCACAAATCTGATGGTGCTTCTTCCGAGGAAGAGGAAGAAATATTGAAGTACACTTCAACAGATACATCAATAGATTATCACCAACCTAATATTTGTCATTACAACACCAATCAATCAAGCCCAATGTGCAAATATACACAGAAAATAGTATAGTATCATATTATCTCATTCACTTACCCTACTAAAGAGGACAGCCCACTTTGCGGATGTCAGTTCATCAACCGTCGGACTAGACTGGCTCTCCTGCCACAGAAATTAGAATCCCATAAACGAACAATTCAATAACTATCAAGTCTTCTAGTGCACAAGAATTTGCACCAAATTCTTGAGAAGGGTAAGCAATTGAGTCGTACGATTTGACAAGTGAAACCGCATAACATTAAGTAGCTTTAAATCACAAAACTGGTGGTGTGCTTTCAAATCCATATTCACCATTTAATTTCAAAAAAAAGTGAGCTACACTAAAAACCATCAATTTTTGCCCAAAACCGAGATAAACCTAGGGAAACCATAGTAAAAAACCACTGAAAACCCCGGGAACGAGGCCTTCTCTGCCTTCCACCTAAGTTGTGCAGAAAAGGCTCAAAAACAATCTCTAAGAACAATCAAGCTTCATATGGTCTTTCGGCAAAAGGAAAAAACAGTAAAATCAGTGAAGACTGCCAAGAAATATCCGGTTTAAAATCGAAACGAAACCGGAAACATAAATTTACTTGTTGGGACCGGTTATAGTCCCGCTTCCAATAACTACCGGTTCCAAACCGAAACCACCCATTCTTAAACCTACATCATCCCCACCTAAAAGTGTCACAAATTTGGGCTATCTTACATTATTCAACATTTATTTCAATCCATTTTACTTACAAAATAACGAAATCTAAATATAATTATTCATGAGATGCCAATGTTTGAGAAAATATTAGACGGTAATCATAATTAATGTGCTAAATTGATGCATAAAATCCAGAAGAAAAATTCCACCACTAGATTCCAACAGCAAAAATTGAAAAATCCATGTCATCGTCACCATCAGCAACCGCTATCTATTTGAGCACAAATTAGCTTAATAAATCACTCACTTTATCATAACCGCAGCATATGAGATTTGAAGAGGCCTGACGAGATTCACTCATTACTATTTCGATCGCTCTTCTCACAAGCTGAAATCATACACACAAGTCAAGCTCTCAACAATGAAATCCACAGTATTGAATCTACAGAGCAATCCTCCGATCTCCACTGAATTTCTCACAAAATCAAACGCCGAAATCAGTCGAAAATTCAATTTTCCCGCCAAAAAAAGGGATAGGCGTCGGGTACTCCAGTAGCGTCCAGCGGCAGCGACGGTCGAAGGGGGGAGGGGCATCGCCGGGGACGACCACGAAGGTTTCCGATAGGAATTTGCGGTATTCCGAATCGTCTGTGGATCTGAAGAGGAACGAAGTGGCTTCGTCGGTCGCCGGAGGAGGAGGGCTCAGAGCTAGTATAGTGTCGGCGAGAGTCCGGCAACGGTCGCCGAACAATCTCCACAGAACCTCCGGAACTCCTTTTCTCTTCCTCTTCGCCATTGATGGTGATGGCGGAGGTGGATTTGTGAATTCTGCTGTGGGAAGCTTGGGAAATGGGAAGGGGGAAAGCTGAATCGTTTCTGGATCGGTGAAGAGTTTCATGTTTGGAAGAAATAATCGATTTTATTCATTTTTATCTTTCTTTTTTTTAAAAAAAATATTGACCATTAAAATTATAAATTTTGATTAAATTTTAGTAGTACTATTTTGGGGAATTTTTAAAATGATCTATTATAAAGGAAATTATATTTCGGGTGTTATTTTTCACTATCGGATTGAATGGCTTACATGATTTTTTACAATGCTACTTTGTATAGTTAAATCAACGTGATTTTCTAGATGGTTTTTAGAGCATCTCCAACGGTGGACGTCGCGGAAGTTCGGTCGGACGTCCACCGTAGTGAGGAAAATGGTAGGACACGGACGTCTCGTGTACCCGTCGGATGGGCTCGGATATCCGACCGACGGGCGGGCGGGCGGACGTCCGCCACTGTGGCGTGGGGTCGGACGTCGAGGTCGAACCGACAAAAAATAATTTTTTTTAAAAACTCTATGAACAAATTTTTTAAGTATTATATTAATTAATTTTTAAGTATTATGTAATATTTTTTAATGAAGTATTCGAATTTTTCCGCATTCCGTGTCGACATTTTAATTCCGTAAATTTTAATTCAGTAAATTGAATAATTGTGAATTTAATTTTATTGCGTGAAATCCTAATGCAGGGGAAGTAGGGATGTCAATTCAACCCGAAACCCGTGGGTCGGCTCGAATAGCCCGGTAAAATGGGCGGGTTAGGGCTGTAATTTTATAACCCGAATACAAAACGGGCTAAACGGGTTGGCCCGAATGGGTTGGCGGGTTAAACGGGTTGGCCCGAACGGGTTGTGGGTTGGCCCGACGGGTTGCAGCTTTTAATTAAAAAATACTGAGTTTTATGGATTTTTTGTATTTTTTTAATTTTATGTGACACACTCATTAGTCTTTTTCAATCTACATTCTACACGTTTATACTCAATCTCACATTATCAATTTTCAAGTTCCACCTCAACTCATTATTCCATCATCCCATCACTTCCCATTATTGTTTTACTACTACCAACGCCAAAATTAAGAATTAACCTATCAAAATCTTAATATATTTTATCATTTTAATAATTATTCATGTAAGATATGATTTTTAATTTTAAAATAATTAATGATGACCAATGCTAAAATAATGACACAAACACAAGTTTTAGTTGAAATTAATCGATTTAACATTAATTTATCTTTATTTAGATTATAGTTGATTGAGATGAAAGACTTCTCTCCCAACTATTGAGGAAAACTATGAAAAATTTGAAGATTTTATATGATTCTATCACTAAGAAGAAAAAAATAATTAAAAATTAAAATCATTTTATTGAGAAAATTTTGATTACAAGAGATTATGTTTTAAAGTTCTTAGGCCCGAATAGCCCGATGGGTTAGCCCGAAACCCGACGGGTTAGGGTCAGGGTTGAAAATTTTATGACCCGAAAATTTCGTAACCCGAATAGCCCGGACCCAAATAGCCCGACAACCCGAGTGGGTTGGCCCGAACCCGAACGGGTTGGCCCGATTGACATCCCTAAGGGGAAGTCCTACATAGCAGGAAGTTTTTGTGGAAAGTCCTAGTGAGAAGGGCGCCACCCCGGAGATGCTCTTAGCTACTTGTCTTGAATATTTTTCTATAATTACCCACGAAAAATAAATTTTTACCAAAAATTTTTTTAATAGCGATGAAAAATAACACACGGAAACGTTATGTTATTGCCTATTGGGCTTTAGAAAAATAAAGCAAAGTGACCCATGATTAAAAGCCCAACTAAGTTAATCAAGGCCACAGATTTGGGTCGGTTTTGGGCTTTGGGAAAAAATTGTATAAAAGCCCACTTATGAGGTATAGATTTGGACTAGAAGTTTAATACTAGTATTGAGCTAAGTCCAGTATTCAGTGATTTATGAAAAATTTATCCAAATAAAATATGCATCTCATCGTTCATACTACAAAATCCTATTAAAAGTTGGGGTGATCATGAATAGATAAATAAATTACTTTTAGGCATTAGATCCAATAAACTCCTAAAGCAACGTTAATGTGTATATTTTTAAACGAAATACAATAAGGTAATATGTAAATTTAAGAGATGCATTTTATTTTGCCCCACCTTTTATTCGTCAGTCCATTTCAAAACTTAAGGAGAATTCCTAAGTCATTCCAAAACAATTGACATTTTCGATGTTTTTCGACTTGGTCAGCGCGTTTGCTTTAATTTGGTGGAATAGCATCACACATTCTATCACTTAGTGTATTGGAATAGAATACGTGATTGCAAAAGAGAAATTTGTGATCTATAACCTCAGCTCATATCAGTTTGATGCAATGCATTATTAGTTTATTACAGCATATTTGGACCCTAAAATTTCGTTTTATTTTTATTTGGAAAAAAAAATCCAAGTTTGTAACAGATTAATTGCCTAAATGCAACACTCATTGATCTAAGAGCAGCACAAAAATGCAACAGAAAGGGGAAATTCCATTCATAAAGATTTTTATTCATGCGAGAATGAACAGTAGTAGTTTGATGAAATGCTAGAAACGACACTCATTATCTCCTCAAAAAATTTAACATTGTGTGGCTAAGCTTTGTTCTCAGTTCGATATTATCTTATTTATCTCATTTTCTGTTAATGGATTTCAAAAAAGCAGCACCACTCTTCTTTGCTACTCCTACATCATAATATCACATTGACATCCTTCTTTCATCTCTGCAATTTTATCCCATTTCATTCACACTATCCATCTATTCAGTCTCTTAGCATTCATGGCGGCTTATGCATCTGTGATTTCTCTTATGAAAGTCATAGATGATATTGAAACTCATCCATCCCCTCCAATTTTTCTCGATAATGAACAAGTTGAATCTCTCACTGAAAAGCTTGTGTTTTTGCAGGAATTTCTCGAAAGCTACAATTCTCCTTTTGCAGACAAAGACGAAGCAGATCCATTGGAGATGCGCATTGTAGATGCGGCTCGTGCGGCTGAAGATGTGATCGAGTCATATATATTCGACGTTATTCGCCTGTCTGCAGCAGCGACTGACGGTGGTGGTGGTGGTGGTGGTGCTTCTGGCGATGATGGTAGTGATTATGATACTTATGATTATGGTGGTAGTGATGTTTATACCTATGATGATGATGATGATGATGATGATGATGATGATGATGATGATGATGATGATGATGATGATGATGATGATGATGATGGTGATGGTGATGATGATGATGATGATGATGATGATGATGATGGTGATGGTGATGGTGATGATGATGATGGTGATGGTGATGGTGATGATGGTGGTGGTGATGATGAACAAATCAGTTGCATCCACTTCTATCAGGATCTGCACAATGCAATAGAAGAAATGGATTGGCTCAAGAAAGAGGTGGCTGGGATAACAAGGGAGAAGGTAGTGCAGCGGAGAATCGTGGCTGGTTTCAGATCGAGTTCCACTGAGAAGAACCCTATCATGGTAGGGTTTGATGATGTGCTTCGTCAACTCCTGGAGAGGCTTATCGATGGAAACACCGATCTCCAAATCATCCCTATCGTAGGGATGGGTGGAATCGGCAAAACTACACTCGCAAAAGGTGCGTTTGAACACAATCTTATTAAAGAGTGGTTTGATATTTGTGTGTGGACTACCATTTCCCAAGATTATAATATAGTAGAAACTCTTATGGAAGTTCACTCTCAAGTAGGAGGGTCCTCAAGCAGTTTGGATGAGAAAGAATTGTCATTAAAATTATACCAATATTTATGGGGTAGGAGGTATCTCATTATATTGGATGACATGTGGAGCATAAATGTATGGGATAAGTTGAAATTTTCCTTTCCTGATTGCAGTGAGGGTAGTCGAATAGTAGTAACAACTAGGATATCTAACTTGGCTGCCTACTTGACTGATCCTTGTAGAGTCTTTAAGATGGGATTTCTAGACGAGGCTAGTAGTTGGACTTTGTTCTCCGAAACTGTTATTGGGGAACAAAGTTTTCCTATTCATCTCGAGCATATTGGAAAGAAAATTGTGGAAAAGTGTTATGGACTTCCTTTGGCAATTGCTGTGATAGGGGGTCTAATGGCTAAATCAGAACTTACACTAGAATATTGGGAGCACATAAAGGAAAACTTAAGTTCAGTAGTGAATGCGGAGAATGATGATTATTGCTTAAGGATACTGAAATTGAGCTATAATCAGTTACCTGCGTATCTAAAGCCTTGTTTTCTGTATATGGGAATGTTTGAGGAAGACAACATAATTCGCGCTTCGAAAATTGTCGAGCTATGGATTTCTGAAGGATTTCTTAAACCGATAGATAACAAAAGTTTTACAGAGATTGCGGAAGAGTGCTTAAAGGAGCTAGTTGATAGAAATCTCATTCTAGTTCATAAGTTGGGGTTACTTGGTAATATAAAATCCTGCAAAATTCATGATTTACTAAGAGATCTAGCGAGGAAAGAAGCTCAAATGCAGAGGTTTTTTTATATCTTGAGGGAACAGGGTCCTCAAGGAGTAATTAGTCAACACCGTGTTGTTATTCCGGCAAGAACTTCAAGGGAACAAATCCGAGATGCCTTGGACTCTATGTCACACGCTCGATCTTTTTTACTTCATACATATGAAGTTCATGAATTGCCAAATTCTAGATTTGTGAGGATACTATGTTCATATGATGAAAGATATACACTCTGCAAGTATTCCCTTGAAAAAGTGTTTCATTTGGTGAATCCACGATACCTTACTTTTAAAACTCATAATTGGAAGCCCGTGAGTCCTTCAATCAATCTGCTTTGGAATCTACATACACTAGTTATTCGCTGTGAGGATGATTTTATTGCACCAATTGAAATCTGGAAGATGCATAAACTTAGGTATGTCCACTTCTTATCGCTGAATTTGCATCTCCCGGATCCTCTGGACATCAGCGACGATGATATTATCATGGAGAATGTAGAGGCGCTCAAAAGAGTGAATGATGATATTGATATCATGGAGAATCTAGAGACGCTAAAAGGAGTGAGTGATATTGATATGAGTGAAGATATTGTTAAGAGAATTCCCAATATCAAGAGCTTGAACATCTACACAATAGAAAATGCTGGCTATCTTCAAAGTCTTAGTAAGCTGGAATCATTGTCTCTAAACACTCGGTTTCATCATACGTGTCTGAAGATGTGCTTCCCACCCTCTCTAAAGAAGTTGATTCTCCAACTATCATCAGAATTTGAGTTGGACGACATACTGCCAGCGATAGGTTCCTTACCACTTCTTCACAAGCTCAAGTTACAATTTGGTCGCTTCAGGACAGGCAAGTGGGAAACAGTCGAACACCAATTCCCGAGCCTCAAGTCACTATCATTGAGCGGCTGTACAGATCTGAAAAAGTGGACGGTGTTAGAGAGCTCCCACTTTCCACTTCTTCAGGAGCTTACTCTTTGGGTGTTAAAAGATTTGGAGGAGATCCCTTCAGAAATTGGAGAAATACCAACACTCAGATCAATTCATTTGGAGTGTTGCACTGGATCAGTGGTGTTGTCAGCTAAACAAATATTAGACAACCAAGAGGAGTTATATGGAGGCCAACCAGACCTTCATATAAGAGCTAATGTTCTGATGGAAGATATGCCACTGAAGAGGTTGGAATGTTCCAACTTTCAAGTTAGAAGGTCACACATAATGTAATTTTACTTCATTGTAAATGTACTCGGATCAATTTTCAGTTTCATTTTGCCGAAAAGGAAAGATGCATCTTGTGTTGTGTATGTCAGATATTTCCCTTTGAAATTGTTGAGTGTTGATGAAATATTCATAAACCGGTTCTGAAATGCAAAAACGCCCAGGTTTTGATTCAAGTGAGGATGATCGGCAAGTGTTCGATGCTAGATTCCACCTATAACATAGAATTCCATTTCAATGTGACTACTTTGATAATGGTAGTATATTTTTATATTTATACTAGTCTGTTTCTTGGTTATTTGGAGAGAACCACAAACATAGTTCGAAAATCATGTTTAATAAAATATACAGTATATTTTCTCATCGTTCATGCTACAAATAATCGCCCATTTCATTGAATTTTTCTTCTAGTTCATGATTTGATAAAGAATTATTCTTTGGCATGAGATCCTAGTATTCTTTAAAAAAACTCATTCTCCTTCCGATCAGACTGTTCATGTACCTAAAGAAGTTAAAACACATCATGCCTACTGTAAAGCCACATATACCTCATTGAAGTCTCTTAACCATCCTTTGCCTCTTAGCCTCGTGTCCTATTCAAAGAAAACAAGGAAAAGAATCATCAAAATCTTGAAGCATTGCTAAAAATGAGAAGAACACACGACTCAATAAACGAGTAAGAGAGTACAATGAACGTTACCTGGAGGATGATGCGGAGCTCTAGACTAAATTGAAATAATTAGTGGTACACAGAGTCATACTTTTATTAATTTAATAATATAGAGAATAATAGGTTAGTAAAATGTGAATTACTACCTCTGTCCCTGAAAATTTGATACATATTACCATTTTGGTCCGTCCCTGAAAATTTGATACACTTCACTTTTACCATTTTTAGTAGTGGACCCCATATTCCACTAACTCATTCCTACTCACATTTTATTATAAAACTAATACTTTAAAAGTAAGACACACATCCCACCAACTTTTTCAACTCACTTTCTATTACATTTCTTAAAACCCGTGCCGGGTCAAAGTGTAGCAAATTTTGGGGGACGGAGGTAGTAATAAGGAACTAACCTAAATGAAAAATTGGGGCATAATAGAGGACGGAGGCTTGAATCAACTTTTAATTTAAATTGTTTATTTGATAAAGGTAGGTTTATTTATTTTCAAACGCGTTCATGCTTTAGAATATTATCGAAAAAATCCATTTCTTTATTTTAGCTTCCGAAATTTTAAGATCAGAGTGTTCCTTAATGTAGTAAGTACTTGTCTGCAAATTTGTTAATTTCATTTAAGAATATGAAAGCTTTTAAAATTCCTGCACAGGTAATTAAATAATAAATTTGTAATAAAAAAAAGGTCGAGAATATTATGTAATGTGATAAATTCATGTATGCACCATCATAAATACGTTTATATCGAAATCATGTAGGAAAAATTTTCTACATTCGAATTGATCGTCATGCACATTACGTTCGACAGAACGACGACATGAATTATGCACTCATTTTAAACCATACATTCGATGTCGGTGATGTGTTCAGTTAAAAAAAGGGCAAAGAATCGACGCTTTTCCATGTTGAATGGGCTGGAAATTTAATGGGCCATAAAAAATTATCTTGGTCAGCCTTGTTTGGGCCAAGAAATTGATGGGCCTTAGGATTTTTAAATGGCTCTACATTATGGAATTTTACATGACCTTGGATTTATGGACTATTGATTTGGGTGTCTAATTTTTATTCTTTGGGCTTAAAGCCCAATTTCATGACTTTGAACTTATGATGCATTGTCTTTGTAATAAGAGATTATTTAATTTAGAATATGATCCAAAGTATTTATTGAAGTATTCCCTTTCCTATTCGCACTTTTCTCTTTCGATCGTAAATTAAGAATGGAGTAATTAGTATGTTGAATGTAATATTAAGAGAATTTAATTAATTCTAATGTCTTAAATAAATACCTTAATTTTAATTAAAAGAGAAAAATATAAATAGTTTAAAAAAAAAAATTAGTACAAATAGCATAGGAGAGTGGTTCTAAATTTGCAGTTCAGTTTTACCCAAAAACAAATTCCATAAACTACTCACTCTTTGGCTCTTTGTTAGACTGTTTGGGTGAAGATTGATGAAATAATATTTTATTATAACACTTTAATTATTATGTCTCCTCAATAATTGTGACAAACGTTGCGCGCGTGACTGGCTTTTTCACCTTTGCAAATTATTGCCGACAGCTAAGATAAACATTTTTTCAGTCACAAATAATTTATTAGATGATATTTTGAAATCGAATTGTATTTTATTTAGTGACTTTATTTTTTGTACAAAAATCAATATAGTTAATTTCTTAGTACTTATTTTTCTATGTTACCCTCTTTAATATTTTATTTTTCATACTTATGCTTTTAGACTTCAGTAACTTTTATTCTCTTTCCTACCTCTCTCGTGATCAAAAGAAACGTATTTAATACGGAAGGGCATCTGATTTACCTTCCAAATAGGTGTTCATTTCACATGGATTTATTGGTTAATAATTTTACTACTATTTGTGAGAACAAAAAACTCAATATTCTATTTTTGAAGGACTAAAATTCTGGCATTTGACGATTCAAATATGTGATTGTTATTCAAAAGCACAAAAGCAAGTTGCTTTATGTTTATTACTCCCTCCGATTCTTCATAATTGAGTCATTTTACCATATCGGGAAGTTTCTTCATAGTTGAGTCGTTTCCTTATATGGTAACTTTTTCCTTTTTCTTACTTTACTCCCTCTTACTTTATTCTCTCTACTTTATTCACTTTATACTTTATTCTCTAACTTTTCCTCTCTCTTACTTTTTATCTATTTATTTAACACACCCAACATTCATTTCTAAAACTCCGTCCAAAAAGTTCCGCCGCAACTATGAAGAAACGGTGGGAGTACTTCTTTAGCAAAAGGAAAAAGTTGTGGGTGGGAGAGCTGTCACTTGTGTCGTTTAGACAATGGAAAGCAGCTGAAAAGAATCATGCATAATTGCTATGTAGGGTCTTTCTTTAATTCAAAAGTTATTAGTAGAATTTTAAGACATCTTCCAAACAATTCTATCATATTAGTCTTCTTCATCTCTGCAATTTTATCTTATTTTCATTCACAACATTCTCAATTCAGTCTCTTAGAATTTATGGCGGCTTATGCAGCTCTGATTTCTCTTATGAAAGTCATAGATGATATTGAAACTCATCCATTCCCTCCAATTTTTCTCGATAAACAACAAGTTGAATCGCTCACTGAAAAACTTGTGTTTTTGCAGGAATTTCTCGAAAGCTATAACTCTCCTTATGCATACAGCGACGATGAAGCAGATCCGTTGGAGATGCGCATTGTAGATGCAGCTCAAGCGGGTGAAGATGTGATCGAGTCATATATCATTGACACTATTCACCTTTCTGCGGCAGCAACTGACGATGGTGCTGGTGGAGATGATGATGATGATGATGGTGGTGGTGATGGTGACGGTGATGGTGAACAAATTAGTTGCATTCACATTTATCAGGATCTGCAAAATGTGATTGAAGAAGTGGATATGATAAAAAAGGAGGTGACTGGAATAACAAGGGAAAAGGTAGTGCACCAGAGGAACGTGGCGGATTTACGATCCAGTAGTTCCACTGAGAAGAACCTTATCATGGTAGGGTTTGATGATGTGCTTCAACAACTCCTGCATAAGCTTACTGATGGAAACACCAATCTCCAGATCATCCCTATCGAGGGGATGGGTGGCATCGGCAAAACTACTCTTGCAAAAGGTGCGTTTGAACACAAGTTTATCAAGGATCATTTTGATATATGTGTGTGGGCCACCATTTCTCAAGATTATAATATAGTAGAAACTCTTAGGCAAGTTCTCTCGAGAGCAGGAGGGTCCTCGAGTAGTATGGATGAGAAAGAATTGGAAGTTAAATTACACAAGTGTTTATGGGGTAGGAGGTATCTCATTATATTGGATGATATGTGGAGTATAGATGTGTGGGAAAGGTTGAAATTTTCGTTTCCTGATTGCAGTGAGGGTAGTCGAATAGTGGTAACAACTAGGATATCCAACTTGGCTGCCTACTTAACTGATCCCTATAGAGTTTTTAAGATGGAACTTCTAGACGAGGGTAGTAGTTGGACTTTGTTCTCCAAAACTGTATTTGGGGAACAAGGTTTCCCTACTCAACTCAAGAGTATTGGAAAGAAAATTGTGGAAAAGTGTAAGGGGCTTCCTTTGGCGATTGCTGTGATAGGGGGTCTAATGGCTAAATCCGAACCTACAGTAGAATATTGGGAGCACGTAAAGGAAAACTTAAGCTCAATAGTGAATTCGGAAAATGATGATTATTGCTTGAGAATATTGAAACTGAGTTATAATCATTTGCCTGCCTATCTAAAGCCATGCTTTCTATACATGGGAGTGTTTGAGGAAGACAGTGTGCTTATTGCTTCAAGAATTGTCGAGATATGGGAGTCTGAAGGGTTTCTTAAACCATTAGACAACAAAAGCTTGACAACAATTGCAAAAGAGTACTTGCAGGAGCTAGTTGATAGGAATCTTATTTTAGTTCATGAGTTGGGGTTACATGGGAATGTAAAATACTTCAAAATTCATGATTTACTAAGAGATTTATCAATGAAAGAAGCTCAAAAACAGAGGTTTTTTTATGTTTTGAGAGAAGAAAGTCCTGTAGGCTTAATTAGCCAACAGCGGATTGTTATTCCAAGAAGTACTTCTAATGAAAAAATCCGCAATGCCTTTGAATCCATGTCACATGTTCGTTCTTTTGTACTATTTTGTGACAAGATTATTGTTCTAGAATTGCCAAAATGTAGATTTCTGAGGACACTACAAGCACATAGACTTTATACAAAGAGAGATACCCCAAAATCTGTGAACTCACGATACCTTGCTTTTGGAAACGTTCCTCTGCATGTGCAAACTTCAATCAAATTGCTCTGGAATCTACATACACTAATCATTTTTTGGGAGGGTTTTTCTATGGGACAAATTGATATCTGGAAAATGCTTAAACTTAGGCATATCGAATGCATTAATGGAAGGATGCATCTCCGACTTCCCCCGAGCGCTGACGATGATATTATTGTCATGAAGAATCTAGAGGCACTCGTAGGAGTGAAGAATCTCAATTTGAGTGAAGATGTTGTTCAAAGAATTCCCAATATCAAGAAATTAGCCATAACTTATGATATGGAAGTAATTGAGGGAGTGAACTATCTCAGCTGTCTTCAGTGTCTTAATAAACTTGAATCCTTGTGGTTGATCGTAGACTCCACCAATAACAGAAGGTATGTTCAGAAGATGAGCTTCCCAGACTCCCTTAAGAAGTTGAATCTCGATTTACCAATTGGTTTTGAGTGGGAAGACATACTGTCAGTGATAGGTGCCTTACCACTTCTTCATAAGCTCACATTACGTGGAGGTTGCTTCAAAGAAGGCGAGTGGGAAACAATTGATGGCCAATTCCCCAGCCTCAAGTCACTAAGCTTGGACTCTTGTCAAGATCTAGAAAACTGGACAGTGTCAGAGAGCTCCCATTTTTCATCTCTTCAGAAGCTTCGTCTTTGTGAAATGAAAAAATTGAAGGAGATTCCTTCAGAAATTGGAGAAATACCAACACTCAGATCAATTGAAGTGGATGATTGCAATGAATTATTGGTGTTTTCAGCTAAAGAGATATTGAAGGAGCAAGAGGATTTACAAGGAGACCAACTAGACCTTCATGTTCGTGTTGTAATCGAGGAGGAAGATGAAGCGTTGCAGAGGCTGGCAAGTTCCAATTTTGAAGTTGTTGTGTCTCCTTTCTAGTGTTAATGTGTATTGATCGCTCTTCTTTTTTCTTAATTATTTCCTTGTAAACTTAATCAGATCTATTTTTCATTTCTCATCTTGCATATTTGGAATTGCTTTGATGTGATAAAGGAACAATGCATCTTGTTTAAGTCAGACAATATACATTCTACATTAATGAGCAGATGTTACAGTCGTCAATTTCCTGTATGTATATCAAAATTGTTGAGTGTTGATGAAATATTTGATGAAATATTCATTCCCCGATTCTGAAACGATAAATGCCCAGATTTTGATTTACGCGAGGATAATCAGCAGGTGTTCGATGAAATGCTAGAGTAGTCTATAAAATAGAATTCCATCTCAAATTGGCTTCTTTGAGATTGGTAGATTTTCAAATGGATTGGTTAAGAATATTATCTTAAAATTAAATCTATTTTGTTAAAGTGCAAAACTAACAAAGGGCTTATTTGTTGGTTTCGAAAGTTTAATATCAAAATGTTGCTTAATAAAACAACATAATTCGAGCATCATATTAAATATCATAATTTGAAAAGAAAAATATTAAATTTACACATTTTATGTGAGAATTAATAGTAGTATTGATAACACGAAAATGAACAATAATTATGCTCAAATTTGGGCTGCGAATTTGGGCTTTGTAAAGAATTGATGTCTGGAGAAGCCCACTTTGGACTACAAAGTTATTGGTGATCTATGGGAATAAATTACTCCATCTAAAAAGAAAAAAAATAAGTACTCCTATGTACTTTCAAAGAATCGCTCATTTCATTTCATAGATGAGAGAATAAGAACAAATTACAAAATATCAAACCGTGTGACATACGATACATACCTCATACAAGTCTCTTCTTAACCACCCTTTGCCTCTTGACCTTGTGTCCTGATCAAAGATGGAGAGGAAAAGAATCATCAAAAATCTTGAATCATTGCTACAATTAAGAGAGAAGAAGTCACGACTCAATAAACGAGTAAGAGAGTACAATGAACGTTACTTGGTGGATGATGCGGAGCTCTAGACTTAGGCATGCCTCTTGGGAAGTTGGAGAACAATTTGGCAACGGAACACCCACAAATCTGATGGTGCTTCTTCTGAGGAAGAGGAAGAAATATTGAAGCATACCTCAACAGATACATCAAGACATTATCACCAACCTAATATTTGTCATTACCACACCATTCAATCAAGTTCAATGTATTGTGCAAATATACCAAGAAAAGAGTAATAGTATCATATTATCTCATTCACTTACCCTACTAAAGAGGAGAGCCCACTTCGCGGATGTCAGTTCATCAACCGTCGGACTAGACTGGCTCTCCTGCCACAGAAATAGAACCCCATAATGAACAATTCAATAACTATCAAGTCTTCTAGTGCACAAGAATTTGCCCCAAAATCTTGAGAAAGGTAAGCAATTGAGTTGTGCGACTTGACAAGTGAAACCTCAAAACATTAAGTAGCTTTAAAGCACAAAACTGGTGGTGTGCTTTCAAATCCATATTCACCATTTAATTCAAAAAAGAGTGAGCTACACTCAAATTTTCAGAACTGTAATCAGCAATTCTCCATCAATTTTTGCCCAAAACCGAGATAAACCTAGGGAAACCATAGTTAAAAACCATTGAAAAACCCCGAGAATGAAGCCTTCTTTGCCTTCCACCTAAGCAGCGCAGAAAAGGCTCAAAAACAATCTCTAAGAGCATCTCCAATAGCGGCTAGCCCACCGGCTAGCCGATTTTTCGCGCTAGCCGGTCGGCTAGCCGAACTATTGCGGCCGGCGAGCGGCAAATCGGCGAGCGCATCGGCGTGGGCTCGCCGATCGCTCGGCGCTCGCCGATGCGCTAGCCGATCGGCTAGCCGCTATTGTGGCATCCCGATCGGCCAGCGAGCGGCCGATTTTCATTTTTTTTTTTTTTTTTTTTTTAAATCCTATATAAACGCGATTTTCATTTCATTTTCATTTGCACCGCTTGTTTTAACGAGTTTTCTCTCTGTCTAACTTTCTGTTCAAGAGCATCGAGCGATGAGTAACGCTGGCGGTAGCGGTAGCGGTAGCGGTAGTGGTAGTGGTGGGGATCGTGAGGAGTACGAACGGAGGATGAACGAGGCTATGGAAGCCTACATGAACCGCGGGATGGAACAGTATATGCGTATGGTGGAACAGCACTACCACCAGCAGGCGATACCTCGCCCTCCACCAGTTGTCCACTACCGAGCAGTGATTGATCGGGATCACTTAGCTGCACATGAGCGGCTGTACGCCGACTACTTTGCAGAGCGCCCGCGGTTTCCCGCCAACATGTTCCGGCGGCGTTTTAGGATGCGCAGGGAGTTGTTTATGCACATCGTTGGGGCATTGGAGCGTCGCTATCTGTGTTTCCGCTTCCGGCACGATGCGTCTGGCAGACCCGGCCACACCCCCATCCAAAAGTGCACGGCGGCAATCAGACAGTTGGCCTACGGAGGCGCGGCAGACATCTCATTTGTGGCCAACGGCAACCATCATGATATGGGCTACTACTTGGCGGATGGGATATACCCTCGGTGGCCGGTCTTTGTGAAGACGATCAGACAAACAACTGATGAAAAGAAGGCCTACTTTGCGCAACGACAGGAGTCGGCGCGCAAAGACGTGGAGCGCGCATTTGGTGTGCTCCAGTCTCGATGGGCGGCAATTAAGGGTCCAACGCGTTTGTGGGATGTCGGCTGCGTTGGCCAAATAATGTACGCCTGCATTATCCTTCACAACATGATCGTCGAAGACGAAGGCGTACAACTGACTAGTTGGGCCACTGACGATGAAGCCGGTCCAAGTCACGGAACGGCCACCCCTAATGTACGACAGGGGGTACCTCTCGATGAAGCCGGCCGACTGAAGGAATTTGCCAACATGCGCCAAGTGGATGCTCATATTCAACTCCAAAAGGATATAATTGAAGAGTTGTGGGCACGGAGGATTGCACGGAGATAGTTTTTTTCTTTATTTATGCATGTAAATTTTTTTTAAACTATGTAACTTTTGTAACTGCAATTAATGAATTTTCTCGTATATATGTCGTACATTTTATTCCGTATTTTAATGGTTTTGTAGTTCCGTAAATGTAGTATATTTTGAATTGTTTTTAATGCGGCTGGCCTATGGCTGGCCTATGGCTGGCCTAAATCTGACGTGGCAGGTGGTTTTTTTGGTGTTGCTGACGTGGCAGGGGAGAGAATGGCTAGCCTATGGCTGGCCTATGGCTGGCCTAAAACCTATTGGAGATGCTCTAAGAACAATCAAGCCTCATATGGTCTTTCAGCAAAAGGAAAAAACAGTAAAAATCAGTGAAGACTGCCAAGAAATCTCCGGTTTTAAATCGAAACTGAAAACATAAATTTACTTGTCGGGACAGGTTATAGTCCTGCTTCGGTTCCAAACCGAAACCACTCTTTCTTAAACCTACATCATCCCCACCTAAAAGTGTCACAAATTTGGGCTATCTCACATTATTCAACATTTATATCGATCCATTTTACTTACAAAATAACGAGATCTAAATATAATTATTTATGAGATGCCAATGTTTGAGAAAATATTGGACAGTAATCATAATTAATGTGCTAAATTGATGCATAAAATCCAGAAGAAAATTTCCAAGAGCAGAAATTGAAAAATCTATGTCATCGTCACCATCAGCAACCGCAATCTATTTAAGCACAAATTAGCTTAAGAAAACACTCACTTTATCATAACCGACGCATATGAGATTTGAAGAGGCCTGACGAGATTCACTCATAACTATTTCGATCGCTCTTCTCACAAGCTGAAAACCATACACACAAGTCAAGCTCTCAACAATGAAATCCACAGCACTGAATCTACAGAGCAATCCTCCGATCTCCACTGAATTTCTCACAAAATCAAAAAAAAAAACTTTCCCGCCGAAATCAGTCGAAAAATCAATTTTCCCGCCAAAAAAAAAGGATAGGCGTCGTTCGTACCTGGAGTAGCGAGAAGCGGCAGCGATGGTCGAAGGGGGGAGGGGGAGGGGCATCGTCGGGGACGACCACGAAGGTTTCCGATAGGAATTTGCGGTATTCCGAATCGTCTGTGGATCTGACGAGGAACGAAGTGGATTCGCCGCCGGTCGCCGGAGGAGGAGGAGTCAGAGCCAGTATAGTGTCGGCGAGAGTCCGGCAACGGTCGCCGAACAATCTCCACAGAACCTCCGGAACTCCTTTTTTCTTCCTCTTCGGCATTGATTGCTGATGGCGGAGGTGGATTTGCGAATTCTGCTGTGGGAATTTTCGAATTCGAGCTTGGGAAATGGGAAGGGGGAAAGCCCAAACGTTTCTGCTTTTGGTAGAAGAGTTTCTTCTTTGGAACAAATGAACGATTTATTCATTTTTATCTTTCTTTTTTTGTTTTTTAAATATTGACCATTAAAATTATAAATTTTGATTAAATTTTAGTACTATTTTGGTGAATTTTTAAAATGGTCTATTATAAAAGAAATTATATTTCGGGTGTTATTTTTCACTCTCGGATAGAATGGCTTACATGATTTTTTACAATACTACTTTGTATAGTTAAACCAACGTGATTTTCTAGATGGTTTTTAGAGCATCTCCAACGGTGGACGTCGCGGAAGTCCGACCAGACGTCCGCCGTAGTGAGGAAAATGGTAGGACACGGACGTCCCGTGTGCCCATCGGATGGGCTCGGATATCCGACCGACGGGCGAGTGGACGTCCGCCACTGTGGCGTGGGGCCGGACGTCCGACAAAAAGTTTTTTTTTAAAAAAAAAAAAATTCTATAAACAAATTTTTTAAGTATTATGTAATTAATTTTTAAGTATTATGTAATTTTTTTTAAGCATTATGTAATATTTTTTTAAGTATTATATAATTTTTTTTAATGAAGTATTTTCCGTATTCCGTGTCGACATTTTAATTCCGTAAATTGAATAATTGTGAGTTTAATTTTATTGCGTAAAGTCCTAGTGGAAGTCCTAGTGATGTGGCAATGGAATGAGAAGTCCTAGTGATGACGTGGCAGGAAATTTTTGTGGGAAATCCTAGTGGGAAGGGTGCCACGGAAATGCTCTTAACTACTTGTCTTGAATATTTTTCTATAATTACCCACGAAAAATAATTTTTTACCAAATTCTTTTTTAATTGCGATGAAAAATAACACACTATTGCCTATTGGGCTTTAGAAAAATAAAGCAAAGTGACCCATGATTAAAAGCCCAACTAAGTTAATCAAGGCCACAAATTTGGGGTCGATTTTGGGCTTTGAGAAAAAATTATGTGTAGAAGCCCACTTATGATGTATAGATTTGGACTAGAAGTTTAATATTGAGCTAAGTCCACTAATGGTTATGTGGTGATCTATGAAAAATTTGTCCAAAATAAGCTTATGTATTTCTCATCGTTCATACTACTACAAAATAAAATTTGGGGTGATCATCATGGACGGATGTACATGCATTTTGTAAGGGGCAAATACCACACCTAAAAAAATTTATTAGTGCTATTTTAATCATTATTTATAAAATTATTTTGAAATACTTTTATAAATGCCCCTTCTAAAATTCTTAAAATGTCTTTGTATGGAATTTTACCCCATCTATATAGAATTTATGGCTCCGTCCCTGGTGATCATGAATTGACAATGTATTATTTTAGGCATTAGATCCAATAAACTCCTAAAATAAAGTTACTATGTATATTTTGAAATGAAATACAGTAACTAAAATAACGTTTAAGGTAAATTTAAGAGATGCATATTATTTTGCCGCCCCTTTTATTCCTCAGCCCATTTCAAAACCTCATAGGTTATTTCAAGTCATCCTGTTTCAAAACCTCATAGATTATTTCAACTCATCAAGAGACAATTGACATTTTCGGTGTTTTTGACTTGGTCGAAATTGTTGGTGGAATTTCAGTCACATATTCTATCACTTAGAATATGTGATTGCAAAAGTGAAATTTGTGATCTTTTAGCTCAGCTCATATCGATTTGAATAACAAGCATTAGTCCAACATATTTGGACCCTAAAATTCCATCTTAACCTAATGTGACCAAATGTAATCCAACCCGATATTTTAAGTTTTTGGGTATTTAGATAAATGTTTTATAGTATTATTTTTTTTCAAATCCAAGTTTGTAAAGTCAACTGATTGGAGAAAAGAGAAGCAACCTAAATGAAGTATTTATTTAAGGAAAAGATTAATGTGGTTGCTTTGTTCCAACACAAACTACTCAACTCTCAAGATTTAAGATTTAAGGTACATTGCACCACAACCAAAAAAATGAGGAAATCTTGAATCCATTTTGCAGTGCAAGGAATGTTCCTCCAAATTAATGAGTATCATTTAATTGTTGTCATGTATATGTGATATTTCCTTAATCTTTTGTAATCTTATCAATCACCATGATATAGTAGGGTTATACTAAAATGACAACCTACCACCAACGATGACCCTTAGATTTAGGAGTTTATTTGCCTATGTGTCGCAGATTGCTTGATTATCTCTAATATCGTATCGCGGATTGCTTGGAACTATATGCTGAGTTGTTTGCTTATATATCACAGAATGCTTACATAGGTTATCATTTTTACTATGGTGTAACTATAGTACTCTGATTTCGTATCGCAGATTGTTTGGAACCATATGCCGAGTTGCTTAATTATCTATCGATATTGCTTGCTTAGGTTGTCATCTTACCTATGGTTACATCACAATGCACTCCCCGTGATGTATTCATATATAACTATTTAGTAAATTCTAAAAATATGCAAATTGGAAAGAATCACAATTATACTTAGTTTACCACCAAAACTTTTAAAAGACCATTTAAGCAATGGCTAATTAGCTACATTACACCTACATTCCTCCAAGATATGGAGATTCCACCTACATGACCATTTAATCAAAATGTGGAGATTCCAATTGCTATGCTTCTCTATCGATCATTTCATTGGAAAATGTCAAATGGGATGAAGTATGATGACCTGGATATGACGGAGGCCTTTGGCGCGACTATTAATAGGAAACACCCGTTGTGCTGATCCTATTTTTAAGCGACCATTACGTGCATGTGTTTGACTGATAGAGGGTGCGTTTACTTTGAGTGGTAGAGTTTGTTAATTTGATGTTATAGATATTGTATGTGTTGTGTTATGGAATTCAATGCAAGTAAATATATCGCGTAAAACAACTGATGTGTCGCATACCAAATAGGCTATATATCTCTGGATTGACACTCTTTTGAGAAGAGTTTTTCTAGTTGAAACGAATCATTGTTGCTTTCGTTGATAGACTCAATGACTTGTAGTAGTGACTAGGGGAGTCGATCATGACCAACGTGGGCATATGACCAACAAGATTGTTGGCTATTGAGGGGTTAATTGTAACAACAAACTTCAAGTTCAATGAAACTCAATAGATGTGATGATTATATACCAGTTACTCCCTCCATCCTATGTTAATAGCATCATTTTTCTATTTTGGAAAGTTTCAAGATAATTGAGTCATTTTTATTTTTAGCAAAAAATAACTATCTTTTACTAAGAACAATGAAAAATTAAAATATTAATCTCATTCTATCGACGCTTGACAAAACCAATCCCTCTCACTCTCTCTCAAATTCACGTTTTTTTTATTCTTTTCTACTCTCTTCGTTTAATTTTTCCAATAGGTAATCATTCATAATTTATAAGATAACCCGTTTTGCAATCCTTAGACTATTCTTCATATTTTGGTCAAGTCGTACAATATTTTATCAAAGACACCACAGCCTGTCACGCCCAGTTTCTTAAGCATTTCATTTATAAACAATCATAACGGCAGTTGATCCAACTTGACTTACCATTATTTTAAGATTATAATAGATCTTACTAAGATTATCATATTCCCTGAAATAAAGTCTGAGCTAATTTCTAGCCTATCTTTGTTTAAGCATTTCTAAGAGCACTCCCAATGGAGTTCCCTTATTTCTCCCTTATTTCTCCCTAACTCCTGCCACATCAGCGCCACATCAGCATCACATTTTATCCCCAGTTTTTAGCCAACCCCTACAATGGTTTCTCCCTTATTTCTCCCTTATTTCTCCCTAACTCAACATTTCATTTTTACATCATCACTAATTTAATTGTTTTATTTTTATATATAATAAAGCTAGCTTATTTAATTTATAAAGATAAATCAAATAAATAGTAATAAAGTTCGTTGTATTAAACACGGGTACACATTACAACGAAGAAAATTAAAAAAAAAAAAAGTACACGAATGGAAATAAAAAATCAAAAAAAAAATTCAAAGAAAAAAAAATTCAAGGGCGGTGGGCGCGGTTTCTATTTGCCCACAATTCTTCGATGATATCGTGTTGTAGTGCTTGATGGGCCTCCTTCTGGTGTATGTCCATGAACGCCTGGAACCGTTCATGTTCGTTGTGCGGTACACCCTGGCGGGCGGACTCGGTTGAGACACCGTGACTCGATGATGCAACACTTGGGTCGTTGGTGACGTCGAGGACGCCTTCGTGTTCATCTTCGATGATCATGTTATGCATGATGATGCACGCATACATGATATCGGCAATATCCCCCTGGTAGAAAAAGCGCGTCGGACCCTTTACCAGTGCAAATCGCGATTGGAGCACCCCAAATGCCATCTTTGTGTGAATGAAGTTTGTGGGTGATGAATGGAGGAAGAGGATGAAATATTTATAGGGGTGGGATAAAATAGCCGTTCGGCCAAAAAAAAAAAAAAAAATTTTAAAAATCGCCGATTATCGCCGAGCGTCGCCCACAGTGGCCGGCGATCGCTCGGCGATAATCCGGCGATAAATCGCCACTCGGCGAAGCAACGGTAACATTATCGCCGAATTATCGCCGACTTCGCCACAATGGCCGGCGATAATTCGGCGATAATCGGCGATTTATCGCCGAGAATTCGCCACCTCCATTGGGAGTGCTCTAACAACCAATAGCACAAATTAATAGTACTGTACCACAATAATTTGATGCTATATACTCCATTCGTCCCTTAAATTTTGTCACATTTTACATTTACATCCGTCACATAAAATTTGTCACATTTCACTTTTTACCATTTTTTATATTGGACTTTGTCATATTCCACTAACTCATTTCTACTCACATTTTATTATAAAAATTAATATATAAAAGTAGGACTCACTCTCCACTAACCTTTTCAACTCACTTTCTGTTACATTTATTAAAACCAGTGTCCGATCAAAGTGTGATAAAATTTAATGGACGATGAGAATAAGGCTTATAAACTGGTCTTTCTAATATCATATTCTACTTCATACTTCGAATTGCTTTGTCTCGTTTCCATATTCTTCCATACATTCAAGATTCGCTGCACTTTCCCTTCTTTCTTTTTATCTCTAAAAACAAATTTCAAGTTTCTTCAAATTTGTCTAATTTCAACTCAACACGGTGTTTGTGCATTAATTTTGAGAGAATTAAGATGGCGGCTTATGCAGCACTAAATTCTCTTATGAATATCATAGATGATGTTGAAAATCATCCTTTCCCTCCAATTTCTCTCGACAAGGACCAAGTGGAATCTCTTACAGAAATAGTTACTTTCTTGCAGGAATTTCTTGAAGATTACAAATCACCCTACGCGTACAGCGATGAAGCAGATCCATTGGAGATTCGCATTATGGGTTAGTAGATTTATTCAAATATGTTTACTGTTCACATACGTTACTGATTATTTAGTGTATTGTGAAGTTTATCATATTTTCTCATATTTCCAATTAATTAGTACTTTTTTGAATTTTTCAAATTAATTTTTTGTTGGTGTTGATTAGAAATGATATACACCTTGATTGTAAAATCAAGTTTGGTAAATGTTTGAGAGTAATATTATACTACTACTCTACTAGTATCTTTCTTGGTAAAAAAGTGGGAAAATCCAAAAGTACAATTCGATTATTGTGGTTAGTCTAGAGTCTAAAATTGACCCCTTACATATATTTAAAAAACTTCTTGTCCTGCACAATAAGTGTATTAGATTCTACGAAATAATACTCCCTTCGTCCCATAGTAGATGGCACATTTGTGGAATGGCACGGGATTTTAGGAGATGTTGTTTTGTGTGTTAGATGAAGAGAGAAAATAGTATATTTATATTAATGTGAGAGAGAGCTTTTTCCATAAAAGGAAATGTGACATCTTTTGTTGGACAAATTAAAAAGGAAAATGTGACATTTACTATGGAACGGAGGGAGTATGTTTTTATCTATATTTCATGATTTTGTTAAAAAAAATTAATACTCAACTGCATATTGACCTTATTGATGAGTTAAACATACAAAACATAATGTCTAAGATTATAAGATTATATTAGACGTTAACACATTTAATACAAAGGACTAAATAGGTTTTGTTTTTTTGTAAAAATGTATGGGACTAATATGGATTTTCGTTTTATTATTTAAAATAATATTTTACTCATAATCCGGACAACATATTGTAGATCGTTAATTTTTTTTTTTAAGTCATAAAATTATGAACCGAAACAAAAATTGTAGAACAAAAAATTTGGCCACTGTACATATCAGTTTTGGACTTTAGTCATGTAGGTTATTTTTGTTTGATTTTCGAATTAAATTTGGTTTGTATGGTTATATTTAAAAAAAAAAGTATTTCAGTTACTTTATAAGTCAAATCAACCAAATAATTAATGTAGTACTCACCTAGGGATGATGCAATGGGAACTGACCGATCTATATCCAGATCCACTTTTTCAGGATCTATTTAATTTATATTTTAGATAATTATCATTTTTATTCGTATCCAAAATTCATAACCTTAAGATTGACAGTGGAAGGTTTTGATATTTTGGAAATATTACTCCTTCTCTCTCGTAAAAATTGAGACCTTTTTATTTTGCCCCGTTCCATAAAATTAATCAATATACTATGTCCCTGAAAATTTGTCACTTATTTTTATTTTGGTCAATCCTAATCTTTTCATATTTCACTTTATCATTTTTTTTTATAATAATCCTCACAACTAACTTATTCACGGTCACATTTTATTACAAAATTAATATATTAAAATAGTACTAGCTTGCATAGTGGGTTGATATGGTCTCATGACTAATTCCCACGTTTGGGTATTTCGAGTGGGTTGATATGGCCTCATGACTAATTCCCACGTTTGGGTATTTCTTTTATTGTTTATCGTTATGTTGATTTGTTGGAATAGTTTATACTCTTCCTCCTCCGTTCTGCAAAGTTTGTCACACTTAGATATTTGTATTAAGAAATGCAATCAAAAGCGGAAATGCTCACTACATTTGTTGATACACTTCGATATTTGTATTAAGAAATGCAATCAAAAGCGGAAAAGATCACAACATTTGTTGATACATCTTCGATATTTGTATAAAGAAATGCAATCAAAAGCGGAAAAGATCACTACATTTGTTGATACATCTTCTACTATAGGACTATAAAATGATAAGTGGACCCATATAAGTATTATTTATAGTTGTGTAATAGAAGATGTATTGCCAATGTATTAGATGATTCGAGTTGAATGGAAATTGAATAGAAAAAGTTAGTAGAATTTAAGTCCTAGTTTTATATCTCTCTCCGTCCCATTGACGATTACTCAATTTTCTTTTTAGTTTGTCCCAAGTAAAATGACTCATTACTAAAAATAAAAACACATTTATTTCTTCTTTATTCCCTCCCTTTTAGTTTATTCTCCCCACTTAATAAATAAAATAAAGTTATATAAAATTTTGTGTCATTCAAGGATTGGTCATCTTCCTTGGGACAGATAAAGTATTAGTTATATTAAAATATGAGCGGGAATGAGTTAATGGAATATAAAGTCAACTGGCAAAAATTGCAAAAATAAAATGAGTCAAATTTTGTGGGATATACGGAAATTGAATTATGGAACTAAATTTTTGGAAAAAGTTGGATATCTTAAAAAATTAAGTGTTTAGGCCTTAGGCCAATTCGAAGGATTGTTTTTTTTTTTTTTAATTCTAGTTCTCGTCGTTTGTATTTGTACTCTACTTGTTCTTTTGTGTTCATCTGCCGCTACTCCATAACCATTTATGTAAATAACTCACCCCTAATTTGCATTGCAGATGCAACACATGTAGCTGAAGATGTGATCGAGTCCTATATTATTGACGGTATTCATTTGTCCGCAGCAGCAACAACTGATGATTGTAACTATGAACAAATCAGTTGCATCCATTTCTACGAAGATCTGCAAAATGTGATAGAAGAAATGGATTTGATCAAGAAAGAGGTGATTGTGATAACAAGGGAGAAGCAAGAGCTGCGAAACTTGGCTTCTAATGATGTTGGCTTAGTATCCCATGAGAAGGAAGATGAGAGAAATGCAGGTTATACTAATGCTGGTAAACGATCCAGTAATACTGAGAAGAAGCATCTAATGGTAGGGTTTGACGATGTGCTTCTTCAACTCCTGGATAGGCTTACTGATGGAAACACCAATCTCCAAATAATTCCTATCGTAGGTATGGGTGGAATTGGCAAAACCACTCTCGCAAAAGGTGCGTTTGAACACCCGCTTATTAAAGAGCATTTTGATATTTGTGTGTGGACTACCATTTCCCAAGATTACGATATTGTAAATACTGTTGAGGATGTTCTCTCTCAAGCAAGAGGAGATTCCAATAATACGGAGAAGAAAGATTCGAAATTAAAGTTATACCAGTGTTTATGGGGTAGGAGGTATGTCATTATAATTGATGATATGTGGAGCATAGATGTGTGGGATAGGTTAAAATTTTTCTTTCCAGACAGCAGTATGGGTAGTCGTATAGTAGTAACAACTAGGATGTCCAACTTGGCTGCCCACTTGACTAAACCCTATAGCGTCTTTAAGATGGGATTTTTAGACAAGGTTAGTAGTTGGACTTTGTTTTCCCGTATTATATTTTGGGAACAAAGTTTTCCTACTCAACTCGAAAAAATTGGGAAGAAAATTGTGGAAAAGTGTAAAGGACTTCCATTGGCGATTGCTGTGATAGGGGGTTTATTGGCAAAATCCGAACCTTCACTAGAATATTGGGTGCACATAGAGGAAAACTTAAGCTCAATAGTGAATTGTGAGAATGATGATTATTGCTTGAAGGTATTAAAACTGAGCTATAATCAGTTGCCAGTCTATCTAAAGCCTTGTTTTCTTTATATGGGAGTGTTTGAGGAAGACAAAGTGATTAGAGCTTCAACAATCGTAGAGCTTTGGATTTCTGAAGGACTTCTTAAACCAATAGACAATAAAAGCTTGACAACTATTGCGAAAGAGTACCTAAATGAGCTAGTTGATAGAAATCTCATCCTGGTTCATGAGTTGAAGTTACTTGGGAATGTAAAATCATGCAAGATTCATGACTTATTAAGAGATTTATCTATGAAAGAAGCTCAAAAACAGAGGTTTTTCTATGTCTTGGGTGAACAGAGTCCTTTGGGAGTAATTAGCCAACACCGCATTGTTATTCCGAGACGCACTCTAAAGGGAAATATCCACGATGCCATGGACTCTATGTCACATGCTCGGTCTTATGTACGTCATAATTCTGGAGTTGAAGAATTGCCAAATTCTAGATTTTTGAGGACATTATATGCCTTTGATAACCCATATACATACTATGAGTATTCCCTTGAAAATGTGTGTCATTTGGTGAATTCACGACACCTTGCTTTTGAAGCTAAATGGAAGTCTGCAATTCCTTCAATCAATCTGCTTTGGAATCTGCATACACTGATTATTGTTTGTTTAAAAAATTTTGTTGCACCAATTGAAATTTGGAAAATGCATAAACTTAGGCATGTCGACTTCCCAAATTGGAATTTGTATCTCCCGTGTCCTCTGAGCATCGACGATGATATTATTATCATGAAGAATCTAGAGGTGCTCAAAGGAGTGACGTGTTTCAGTTTAAGTGAAGATGTGGTTAGAAGAATTCCTGATATCAAGAAATTGAAATTGAAATATTTTAGTGGGGAATCACTTGAGAGAGTGAACTATCTTAGCTATCTCCAGTGTTTTAGCAAACTGGAATCATTCTCTCTGTGGATCTACTCCCTCTATGATAGAAAGTGTCTGATCAATATGAGCTTCCCACACTCCCTTAAGAAGGTGTGTCTCTGTCTACCAACTTATTTTGAGTGGGAAGAGATACTACAAACACTAGGTGCCTTACCACTTCTTCAGAAGCTAAGATTATATTGTGGTCGGTTCAAAACAGGCAAGTGGGAAACAATTGAAGACCAATTCTGCAGCCTCAAGTCACTAACATTGGATGGGTGTAATGATCTAGAGAACTGGACAGTGTTAGAGAGCTCCCACTTTCCACTTCTTCAGGAACTTCATCTTCGGTGTTTCCATGGATTGAAGGAGATTCCTTCCGAAATTGGAGAAATAGAAACACTCAAATCAATTAATTTGATTAATTGCAGTGAAGCAGTTTTGCTGTCAGCTAAACAGATATTAGAGGAGCAAGAGGATTTATATGGAGACCAACTAGACCTCAAGGTAACCGCTGTAGTTCTTGGGGGAGATAGAGAACTGGAGAGGTTGGCAAGTTCCAACTTTTCAGTTAGAGTGATTGGTATGTAGTCTAATTTTAGTGAAGTTTCTCTCTATCGTTTTTGCAGACTGCAAGTTGATATATCTGTGTACACTTAATCGGATCAGTTTTCATTTCTCATTTTGCAATTGGAAAAATGCATCTTGTTTATGTTATACATTTACCTTCTGCATTGTTATGTTACAGTCGTCAATTTCTAGTATGTGTTATTTTACCTTTGAAACTGTTCAGGGTTGAATAAATGTTCTTTGGACCCTCTTTAGCAGGTGGCCAGATAAAAGTAATCATCATTCTCTCCATCTCAATTTAAGTGGTGCATTTTATTTTTATACAAAAAATTTAACAATGTGATATTTAATCAATTCAGTCTAGAGAGGATAAAGTAGAAGATAGACAAGAATTAATTACCTTGGCGTAAGATAATTGGATAGAGGTCGTATATGGGAGTAACAATGTATTTTGGGTATTCGATTGCATAAATAGCCAAAAACACGAGTACAAAAGATGAGGTCATCCCATGCTTCAACTGTAAGCATAACCCCTACCAGAGAACATCCTTTGAAATAGAATACATCTTCCTTCTGATTAGCCTGTTCATTGTACCTAAAGAAGTGGTATTAGATACCTCATAGAAGTGCAAAAGAAGAGGTGTGCATCATCAACAGCTTGTTTGAGCTCACCTGACATGTTCTTCATACCACCATAAGCCTTCAACTTGGCCCAACCAAAAAATTTAAAAGCAGACTCCTGTGCCTCAAGTGCTTCTTCAGCAGCACCCGTCTGTAACTGTGCAACCCCAACCAAATAACATCATTCCTTTCCATGTCGTATCTGGGACGAAAACCAGCACCTTTGAAAGAATACATCCTCCTTCTGATTAGCCTGTTCATGTAAGTGGAAATACATCATGCCTGCTGTAAAGCCAAATATCAAACCATGTGACATTTGATTTGATACATACCTCATACAAGTTTCTTAACCACCGTTTGCCTCTTATCCTCGTGTCCTGATCAAAGATAAAGAGAAAAAAATAAATATCAAAATCTTGTAGCATCTTGTAGCATGCCTCTTGGGAAGTTGGCGAACAATTTGGCAACTGAACAACCACAAATCTGATGGTGCTACTTCTGAGGAAGAGGAAGAAACATTGAAGAATACTTCAACAGATACACACACCATCAGAGCATCACCCTAATATTTGTCATTACCACACACCAATCAAGCCCAATGTACAAATATACATTAGAAAATATCTCATTCACTTACCCTACTTAAGAGGACAATCCACTTTGAGGATGTCAGCTCATCAACCGGCGGACTAGACTGGCTTCCTGCCACAGACAATAAAACCCCATGACGAACAATTCAGTAATTATCAAGTCTTCTATTGCACATGAATTTGCTGCAATTTCATGAGAAAGGTAAGCAATTTAGTTGTATGACTTGGCAAGTGAAACCTCATAAAATTACAAAACTGGTGGTGTGCTTTCAAATCCAAATTCACCATTTAATTTCAAAAAAAGAGTGAGCTCCACTAAACTTTTCAGAACTGTAATCAGCAATTAACCATCATTTTTTCCCCCAAAACTAAGATAAACCTAGGGAAACCGCTGTTAAAAAACCATTGAAAACCCCCGGGAATGAGGCCTTCTTTGCCTTCCACCTAAGCTGCGCAGAAAAGGCTCAAAAACAATCTCTAAGAACAATCAAGCCTCATATGGTCGTTCAGCAAAAGGAAAAAACAGTAAAAACCAGTGAAGATTGCCGAGAAATATCTGGTTTTATATCGAAACCGGAAACATAAATTTACTTGTCGGGACCGGTTATAGTCTTTCTTCCCATAACTACCGGTTCCAAACCGAAATCACCCATTCTTAAACCTACATCATCCCCACCTAAAAGTGTCACAAATTTGGGCTATCTTACATTATTCAACATTCATTTCGATCCATTTTACGTACAAAATAACGAGATCTAAATATAATTATTTATGAGATGCCAATGTTTGAGAAAATATTTGACAGTAATCATAATTAATGTGCTAAATTGATGCATAAAATCCAGAAGAAAAATTCCACCACTAGATTCCAACAGCAAAAATTGAAAAATCCATGTCATCGTCACCATCAGCAACCGCTATCTATTTAAGCACAAATTAGCTTAAGAAAACACTCACTTTATCATAACCGACGCATATGAGATTTGAAGAGGCCTGACGAGATTCACTCATTATTACTTCGATCGCTCTTCTCACAAGCTGAAAACCATACACACAAGTCAAGCTCTCAACAATGAAATCCACAGTATTGAATCTACAATGCAATCCTCCGCTTTCCACTCAATTTCTCACAAAATCAATAAAAAATTCCCGCCGAAATCAGTCGAATATTCAATTTTCCCGCCAAAAAAAAAGGATAGGCGTCGTACCTCCAGTAGCGTCCAGCGGCAGCGACGGTCGAAGGGGGGAGGGGGAGGGGCATCGTCGGGGACGACCACGAAGGTTTCCGATAGGAATTTGCGGTATTCCGAATCATCCGTAGATCTGACGAGGAACGATGTGGATTCGTCGCCGCCGCCGCCGATAGCCGGAGGAGGAGGGCTCAGAGCCAGTATAGTGTCGCCGAGAGTCCGCGCGCGGTCGCCGAATAATCTCCACAGAACCTCCGGAACTCCTTTTCTCTTCCTCTTCGCCATTGCTGCTGGTGCCGGAGGTGGATTTGTGAATTCTGCTGTGGGAATTTTCGAATTCGAGCTTGGGAAATGGGAAGGGGGAAAGCCAAAACGTTTCTGGTTTGGTGAAGAGTTTCATATTTGGAAGAAATAATCGATTTTATTCATTTTTATCTTTCTTTTTTTTAAAAAAATATATTGACCATTAAAATTATAAATTTTGATTAAATTTTAGTAGTACTATTTTGGGGAATTTTTAAAATGATCTATTATAAAGGAAATTATATTTCGGGTGTTATTTTTTACTCTCGGAGTGAATGGCTTACATGATTTTTTACAATACTACTTTGTATAGTTAAACCAACGTGATTTTCTAGATGGTTTTTAGAGCATCTCCAACGGTGGACGTCGCAGAAGTCCGACCAGACGTCCGCCGTAGTGAGGAAAATAGTAGGACACGGACGTCCCGTGTGCCTGTCGGATGGGCTCGGATATCCGACCGACGGGCGGGCGGACGTCCGCCACTGTGGCGTGGGGTCGGACGTCGAGGTCGGACGTCCGACAAAAAATTAATTTTTTAAAAAAAAAAACTCTATAAACAAATTTTTTAAGTATTATATTAATTAACTTTTAAGTATTATGTAATATTTTTTAATGAAGTATTCGAATTTTTTCGTATTCCGTGTCGACATTTTAATTCCGTAAATTGAATAATTGTGAATTTAATTTTATTGCGTGAAGTCCTAGTGCATGGGAAGTCCTAGTGATGTGGCAATGGAATGGGAATCCTAATGATGACGTGACAGAAAGTTTTTGTGGGAAGTCCTAGTGGGAAGGGCGCCACCGGAGATGCTCTTAACTACTTGTCTTGAATATTTTTCTATAATTACCCACGAAAAATAAATTTTTACCAATTTTTTTTTTAATTGCGATGAAAAATAACACACGGAAACGTATGTTATTGCCTATTGGGCTTAAGAAAAATAAAGCAAAGTGACCCATGATTAAAAGCCCAACTAAGTTAATCAAGGCCACAGATTGGGGGTCGGTTTTGGTCTTTGGGGAAAAATTATGTGTAGAAACCCACTTATGAGGTATAAGATTTGGACTAGAAGTTTAATATTGAGCTAAGTCCAACCTTGCATTTGGGGTGGTCATGAATAGAGATAAATGAATTATTTTTAGGCATTAAATCCAATAAACTCCTAAAACAACGTTACTTTTTGAAATGAAATAAAATAAGGTTTCAAGTCATTCCGAAACAATTGACATATTCGATGTTTTTGACTTGGTCAGCGTCGTTTGCTAGAATTGCATCACATAATTGAGATAGAATATGTGATTGCAAAAGTGAAATTTGTGATCTATAAGCTCAGCTCAGATTGGTTTGATGCAATGCATTATTACAGCATATTTGGACCCTAAAAATTCGTTTTATTTTTATTTAGAAAAAAAATCCAAGTTTGTAAAGTCAACTAATTGGATAAAAGAGAAGCAACCTAAATGGAGTATTTATTAAAGGAAAAGATTAAGGTGGTTGCTTTGTTCCAACACAAACTACTCAACTCTCAAGATTTAAGATTTAAGGTACATTGCATCACAACCTAAAGAAGAAGAAATCCTGAATCCATTTTGCAGTGCAAGGAATGTTCCTCCAAATTAAAGTGTATTATGGATTATTAGTGTAACATTTAATTGTTGTCATGTATGAGATTTATCCTTTATCTTTTGTAATCCCATCATGATGAATTCATATACTCCCTTTGTCCCCGATTAAGAGTCACACTTTGACTGGGCACGAATTTTATGAAATGTAAAGAAAAGTTGGTTGAAAAAGTTAGTGGAATGTGGGACCCACTTTTTATATATTGGTTTTGTAATAAAATGTGAGTGAATTGAGTTAGTGGAATGTGAGACCTACTCACTATTTATGGTAAAAATGAAGTGTGACTCTGAATTGGGGACGGACCGAAATGGTAAAGCGTGACTCTTAATCGGAGACGGAGGGAGTATATAACTATTAAACTTCAACTACCACCTACATTACACATACTTTCCTCCTAGGGTTATGTACCTAGAGTTGCTTCATGCTACACTTCTTCAAAGATTTCAAAATTAAAGCTTGAATCCAATAATAAAGTAAACATTTTGTGGTCACTTCATACCATTAAACACACTTGTTAGTTCACCTATTTTAAAAGAATTGGTACTTTAGTAACACATAGCTTGTGAGTATAGATAATACAAGAATAAAAAATGAGAACAAAACTTAAAACAAGATAACTCCTCACAATCTCAAGGAGCACACACACAATAATCTCAAAGCTATTAATTAAAAACTAACACTTTGAAATAAAAAATGTGATTAGGATAGCATAACTACAGCTGTACTATCTTAAGATTCTGGTCTCACTTGCATACATGAAACATAGACACAAAAAAGTTAAATAAACAGCAGATTCTTCAGTTTGAAGATATATTATCAAGAACAAGAATCTATAGAGATTTAGGTTGTCTTAAAATGAAAATCAGTTGAGATTGGTCAAAATCAAAATAAAATCAAGAATAACAAACACTGTAAAATCTTACAGCCCACATTCACATGCAAAAATATCACCTCAAGAGATTGCATAAATCAGAATTACAATCTTTTCTTAGTTACATTCAGATTTTGCATCTGTATCTGTACACCCAAAATTAAATTTCTTTGATTTTTGCAAAGATTTAGATTCTTGAAGTTGAGTTGAGGTTGTTGAAGATCTTATGGTTAGATTCTTACATGTTCTACACATGTTTATTAAGGCCTCCTACTCCCACTCCTTTCTATAAAAAAAATAAAAATAAAAATTCTACTAAAATTTAAATTGTGGGTTGCAATTTAAAAAAAATATTTTAAAACGTTGCAACCACAAACTAAAAGATGGCAATGTAATTAACAATTTAAAAGTCAGTGAAATTGCAAATTTGAATAAAAATTACTTATTTTCCAGAATTCATGATATTAATTTTATAAGTAAAGTTAAAAATTTAGAATAAAACATAAACTATTGTATATGTGCTCTAAATCAGCTTGGAATAAAAATAGCAGAAAAGAATTCAATGTGATTTATTTTTCTTTGGGAAAAAGTTAAGTAGGAGTAATTAGTAAACCAATTATGCACTTGATGATTATTCATTTATGTACCCAAATAGTGAAAATTAAATGTTTATATGTGTGGATATTATCAAGCCAAACAATTGTATATGCTTGACAGATAACATAAATACAATGCTCAGTGACTGGGAAAATTTATTGAAATTCAATTGCAACATGTATATATGTATATATTTATTGATTTAATTTAATAATTGAAGCACATTAATACTAGTAATTTATTAGTTATCTATTTGGTCGAGATCTTCGGAGTTTGCCACAAAATATTTGGACCAAATGTTCTTTGAAAACTTATAAAAACTCTGGGTTTTTTAGAAATCAAATAAAGAAAAATTAATTAGGCCACACAGCACAAGAATCTCAAACATGGCATTAAAATATTTTAATCTTGAAAATCGCTTAGTTTTGATTTTTTTGAATATACTACTAGTATAGTTTTTGAAAAGCAATATACTCTATATTTCACTAGTAAATTTAGTTTGATGATACGAATTTAAATCAATAACTCGTGATATGAGGAAACATATAATCTAATTTAAGAAGCATACAAAAATCATAAAATCAAGCTCAAATCTTGAAATATTGGAAATTAAAGCTATCAAAATCTGTGCCACCATAAGCCAATTAAATTTGTCTGCTGCCCCATACATTATATTCCCACAATCACGCTTTCTTGCCTTGTCTTCTTTTGAACACTTCTCCATTTTCAATACCCACTTTTCTAACCCCAACACACCTCATTATTCCAACCATCCCTTCAATCCCAATTTAACCCCAATTCTTTACTCCATATTGTACTACTATAAAACAAAAGGTTCAAGATTCAACTTTAATGCTCCCTCCGTCCCATTAAATATACAATATTAACTTTTCGGAACAAGATTTTATGTACTGTTATTTTCTAAGTTAATGAAAAGAGAGTAAGTAAAAGAGAAGAAAAAGTAGAGATAATATTGTTTCTATTTTTAGAAACGTTTCATTTTTAATGGGACAGACCAAAAAGGAAAAAGGTTTCATTTCTAATGGGACAGAGGGAGTAATTTCTATTTCCTTCAATTTTAATAATTTCCATTGGAAATAGAGAATCTTACTTTAAAACAAGACGAATATTATCATAGCAAATAATTAAGTACTACTCTTTTCATTTAATAGTAGTGAAGACATTTTTTTTTGGCAAAAAAAATAAAAAAAATTATGATAAGTGAGTTAAATAAAATATGAAAAAAATTCTATCATAATTACAGGAATTTGTGCAAAAACTTCTATCAACTAACCAAATCATCCAAAACTCACATTCAACAACAAAATTCATAAAATATAGCCACAACAAAAATTTACCCCTCCCTAGAAACAAAAACAAATCAAATTTATTAATCTAAGTTATCCCAAATTCCCATGCAGATCCATCAAATTTCGAACTTGTCCACGTACACCCTACCCTCCAACAACAAGTCAACTTAATTCTCATATAAATATCCCCACCCTTTTGCCATTTTTCCTCAAGGGTCCAGCTTCACACATCTTGTGAGCTTTTTTCTCCCCCAAAAATCTTGCAATTTTTAGGTTGATCCCTAAATCAAGATCCCACCAAAAATAACTCAAGAAAAATTGAAGAAATGGCTGAATTTCAATTCAAGAGAATTTCCCCTTCAAAGAGATCATCATCATCATCAAAGAGCAACAATGGCTTCACAAGAAAGTGTGCTTCTTTAGTGAAGCAACAAAGGGCAAGAATTTACATCCTCCGCCGCTGCGCCACCATGCTTCTTTGTTGGTACATTCAAGGAGATGAATAAGCCCAAAAAATAAAGAAAACCTCTCTCTATATATATCTCTCTTTCTCCCAAAATATGTTCAAATTCCACCAATATCAATATTCTGTGCTGTACCTCACCACGTGTCATTATCTGGGCCGGTTCAGTATCTCGCCACATGTCATATATATACTGTGTTGGCCCGGGCCGGGTCCAACCGGTCGGCCCTAGAACCCGATTTTAGCCTATGGACATGTGGCTAATTGAGGGTATAGTGGTCGGAGAACTCCTCTGTCCGTTATTCTCGTCTCTTGCTTCCTTTGTCGTATGTGTGGCTCATTACCAAGACTAGACCAGAAGACCAAATTGTTACTTTTTTTTTGGTTTATTTTCCACCCTCTTTTCAAATTTTCTCTCCTTAGGAAAATCCCATAAATTTTTTTACCTAAGTGGTGAAATTTCAATTAGTTTTTTTTGGGAGAAAAAGGAGAGAAAATTAGCACCTTTTCACAACAAATTTGGGCTTCTTGGAGAGCTAATGATGCACACATTGAAGGGAATCTTAGAATGGATGAAGGAGGAATTTGAAGTGGCAAAATGGAGAATGCAATAATGATGTTGATATTATGCTTATGCAATAAAGTGAAAGGCTTTACTATTTACTTATGTGATATAAATCAATAAATCTATGGTTTTTAATTTTTGCTAAATATAGTTGGCCAGCTAGTTACGATGTATTTGATGGGGATGTTCACAAATAAAATGCCAATTTGTTATTTCTATTAATATAATGTTGAGCTAATTTTAGTGTATCTGTTTCGAATACTCAATCAGTCCCATTAGAAATGATACATTTTCTTTTTTAATTTGTCCTATTAAAAATGAAACGTTTTTTAAAATGGAAATATTTCTATTTCTACTTTTTCATCTCTCTTATTTTACTCTCTCTTCATTAACTCACAAAACAACACTATATAAAAACTCGTTAGTATCCCCAAATGTTGCCTATTTAATGGGACGAAGTGAGTATATTTTAACTTCCACTTATTATGATCTCATTTAATTGGGCCTATCGTAGGCCCAGATAAGAACCAATCCACAGTCTATTGGATAAAGAAGAAGTGTGTAACTAAGCCATGAAAAAGCGTTTTATTTTCTAAATAAAACGCTGTAACACCAACAACGCTTTTAGTAGCTTCAATATCAACCGTCACTTTTGTTCTTGCCATTGCCTCAAGCTGAAATTGATCGGTATTTTCCCTCGATATTTTTGGAAGCAATCGATTTAGTCTCAGCACGGAGATTTAAGGTTATTGCTTCACTCTCCTCTTCTGATTCCGTGATTTTCGCTGCTATTCTTAATTTCGTCATCAACTCCATCTGTTTGTGAAAATGCCTAAAACGAGAAAATGGAGCTATAAGTTCCCTATTCTATTTGGATACTGATTCACCTCATAAGTTCATGGAAATGGGAACCATTTTCCCCTTATGTAAAAAAGAACATTCAATTTTAAGAAAGTTTTGTGTTTTTTGTTTATAGGGTGTTTGCATTGTTATAGAAAAAGTGAAAAATTTTGCCTTTTCAATTGTCCATACTTTTTGCTCTATATATGTTCATTAATTATGAACATATTCACTAAAACTGGTGTGAGCAATAAAGTTGAATGTAGATTAGCTCAATTTGGAGACATGGATAACTTTTACTTGGGCATGAATTTTGTCAAGAGGTTATAGTTATAGATGGCCCTTTGGATTTAGGAATATTCTGGTAGAAATGTTGTGGGGAGTTTGAACTTTGAAGGGGTTGAATATGTTTGATGTTTTCTACATTTTGTTCTCATTATATAAATAGCATTGAAAAAGAGACTAGTGTTACCTATGGAGTCTTTTATCACAAAACATAGCACACCACTAGCAAGTGTATGTGGCCATTATCCTTAGTGGGATTTGATTTGGTCGAATTGATTTGATTCCGGTCGACTTAAAAGGGAAATGTCGATAGTTCTAGATCTAAAACAATGATTTTACTTAGCAAAGTGTAGTGACTTTTCCTTGATGGCCACAAAGACTTATTCCTTCCTTCATAAATAAGCATGTGATTTCTTTTTCGGGCTAAAGCTTAATCGAAAATCTTGTTTCAGAAGAGAATTCTTACTTTCATTTGTTCATGTAAAAGAAAGTACATTATCTCTAGATTCTCTACCTATCAATATGTTCAATACATGACTTTCTTTGGATGCAAAATTTATCTATTTACAATATCAAAAATGTTCACATTACTTCAAAATCTGCTTATGAATGGAGAAAATTTCCTATGCACAAGATTGGTTGTATGTAGTGTTGACATTCATAACAGTCTCACAGGTCTGTATTTACAAGTTCTTCACCTTACGCTGTCTGTCTGTTGGATCCTACATCTTTCAGCCAATCAACGACTTCTTGAATAGTCGGCCTCTTGAAAGGATTCTGGTTGACACACATACAAGCAACATCAAGAACTTGCAGCATCTCTTCCTCGAAGCCTTTCCCTCTCAAGAGAGGGTCAAAGATTTCCACTTGCCTTCCCTCGCTCCTCATTTGATGCACCCATACGACTAATTCTCTCGACATCTTTGGCCTGAACATCTCAACAGGTCTCTTTCCTGTTAACAGCTCGAGCATCACGACTCCAAAGCTATAGACATCGCCTCTGAAAGTGGCTATCCACGACTGGCTGTATTCAGGTGGAATATAGCCAAGGGTGCCAACGAGCTCCGTTGTGACATGAGTGCAGTAGGGAAGAATCAATCTTGCTAACCCGAAATCAGCTACGTGTGCCACGAAGTCCTGATCGAGGAGGATATTGCTGGACTTGAGGTCACGGTGCACGATGTGTGGCTCGCATATTTGGTGCATGTAAGCCACCCCACAGCTCGTGCCTTGGACAATCTTGAGACGGATTGGCCAGCTAAGCTGAGATGCTCCATCGGGCTTCTCATGCAGCCAGTAGTCGAGGCTTCCATTCTCCATGTAAGAGTATATCAACAGCCTAAATCCGTCGTGCACGCAGTAACCTTGCAGAGTAACTAAGTTCTCGTGTTGGGCTGTGGATAAGGCTTCCACCTCTGCTTTGAACTCCTTGTCCATCAACCCCATGTCTCCTGAGAGCTTCTTGATCGCAAGCTTCGTGCCGTTGGCCACAGTTGCTTTATACACCAACCCGAAACCCCCGCAGCCAATGATGTTCGACTGGTTGAAGTTGTCCGTGGCTTTCAGTATATCCAGTATCGTGAGATCCTCCACTTTGTTCTTGTTGTTCCTGAACAGTATGACAAGGCTGGTGTCCCTCACTTCCTCGGGGAAAACCCCCGAAGAGTTGAATGACATCGTGTCGAGATCCTTCTCATCACCATTTCCCTTTGAATGATACCTCCTCTTTGGAAAGATGCAATATAGAAGCAGGATCATGGTGAAAATGCTTGAAGAGATCACAAGTGTGAGTATTATGGTTTTCTTCCTATTCCCTCTTCTTTCCCCTGAGGGAATCATGCTGTGCGACTCGTTGTTGGTGCAGGGCCGCTGTAGGACGAGCCCACACAGCCTCGGATTCCCATCAAAGCTTGTGTTCGGGAACGTGTCAAACTGCCCCCCTGTAGGTATTGCCCCTTCAAGATCATTGTGTGCAACGCTGAAAAACGACAGGAAATGGAGATTCTGCAGCGATGGTGGGATTTCGCCAGAGAGGAGATTCCCAGACAGGTCCAGCTTCTCCAAGTTAGTCAAACTAGATATCGTATCAGGAATGTTTCCGGAGAAATTGTTGTAGCTAAGATCAAGGGCTATGATGAACTTCAACTGGCCAATCTCGACTGGGATGGTGCCAGTTATGTTGTTATAATCTAGATACAACGCAGGTGGAAGGTTTGAGAGCTGACTATATTGCAGGTTGGAGACGTTATCAGGCCTCACAAACACAGGCAACTCTAAGCTCGTGGTGTCAACTTGATCGGGGTTCTGCTTAAACGCTAGGCGCTGCAATTGAATAAGCTCCATGGGGAAGTATCCTGTTAACAGATTATGCGACAAATCTAAGTAGAAAAGGTTTGGGAATGTCCCAAACCAGCCCGGAACAGGGCCTGTGAAGTTATTGAAAGACAGGTCAATAACCTCGAGTTTAACCAGAGCTCTGAGCCACAAGGGGACCGGGCCGGTGAACCTGCACCCGCCCAGGGCCAGGATTTGGAGTTCCTGAAACATCGCTGGGGCGATCAGGCTCTCATCCCCTGGCATTGCCTCGTCGTAGAAGTTCATTGAGAGGGTCAATGTGCTCAGATTCTTACACCCTCCAAGAACCTTCATTGCAGTTGTCATGTTTGTTAAGCTGTTGTTGGAGAGAGAAAGGAACGACAGCGATGGCAGAGACGCTATCTCCGGCAGTACCTCTCCAGTGAGTTTGTTGGCGGCGAGGCGGATTGCAGTGAGCATCTTGCAAGAGAAAAGGGTTGCTGGTAAGGTGCCAGTGAAGTGGTTGTCGCCGAGATCAACTGTTCGGAGTTGGGTGAAATTCGAGAAGTCGAAAGACGAGAGGTCGCCTTCGAGGAGATTCACCCTCAAATTCAAGGTTGTGAGGGATGTGCAGTTTGCTAGAGAGGGTGGGATTGTGCCAGTGAGCATATTTATGTGGAGCTGCAGCTCTTCCAATTCGGATAGTTTCCCGATGTCACGAGGAATGTTGCCAGTGAAGCCGTTGCCGTACAAGGCGAGGACTTTAAGGTGGCGAAGATCGATCATCCTCTCATCAATTGGCCCAGACAACTGGTTGCCAGGCAAGTATAGTTCTTGCAATGCCATCAACTCATAGATATCCTCAGGGACCTCTCCTGACAGGAGATTGAATCCTACCCTCAAGCTAAGCAGATTCTTGCAATCCCCGAATCCCGGCCCAATCGGGCCAGTCAGGTCGTTGTTGGTGAAGTCGAGACGTGTGATCAAGGGTGCGTAGCTGCAGACGAAAGCCGGGATTGCCCCGGAGAAGCTGTTGTTGCTGATGTCGAAGTGATCCAAGGCCGGAGCAGGCTGAAAGAACGACGTCTGGATTGCTCCACGGAAATGATTGCTCGACAGATTAAATGTTTCGATTGGAGCCGGGAGTTTGTCAGGGAGTCCAAGCTCTCCGGTGAGGCGGTTCCAGCTCAGATCAACGACGCGCAGGCGATCCAACGAGGCGAAGAATCCGGCCGGGAGGGGCCCGGATAGGCGGCGAGAAGGGAGCAGGAGATTGATCACGCGGCCGGAGACGTCGCAGCCGACGCCCTCCCAGCCGCAGCAGTCGTGTGACAGGGACCAGTTGAGCGGAGGAGAGGCTGTGACGGTGAGATTGAAGGAGGCGAGGGCGGCTCGATCAGCAGGGCTGCAGGCTGCGTGGGAGGTCTCGGGGAAGGCGGCGAGGAGGAGGAGGAGAGGCAGCAGAGCAAAGAGCATGGCTGCTCTAGCAAGAGGTGGATTGGATTGGATGATGGTGATCATTGTGTGAGAGAGAAGAGGGGAGAGAGGGTGGGAGCAAGAGCAATCATGTGTGGGATTAGTGCACCACTTTTTTTGATCCGAGTTCGTGCAAAGGGAGATTCTAGTCTGCCATTGGAGTTGGAAGAGATAGAGATGAGAGAGAGAGAGAAGAGAGAGGGTGATGTTGACATGGACCAATATTAAAAAGTTGGAGATTGAATTATCAAAAAAGCGTTTACTTTTGGGACGGCTGGATGGGGTGACTTTCTTTATAGTATTTTTTTGTATCTATAAATTTGATAAGTACATGAATGTTATAGCAAACTGGATATGGGTATAATCTTGAATAAGAAATGCGTGTATTGTCCGTGGTTGAGGTCAAAAGTCACATTCCTCAGATGCTCTATCCACTTATAATAACCTTTTTTTCGTACCAACTAAGTCGAGTCAAAACTCTTGAGAATGGAGATTAAGAAATTATATTGGAAAGTAGGAGAGAATAATAAAGTAGAAAAAATAAAGAGAGAGTAAAGTAGATGATGAAATAGAGTAAGAATGATCGGATATTTTGTTTTTTTGTTAAAAAAAGAAATGACTCGGCTTAATTGGGATATCTCAAAAAGGAATACGACTCAACTTGGTTGGGGCGGAAAGAGTACTACTAATTAACAATTGGAGATAACATTAGATCGAATAACCGGAACTGGTGAGGTTGGGCATACTGAAAAAGATTGTCGTCACTGTTGTTTGCAACAATGGCAATGAATGACAAATGAAGATTGGAAGTGGATTGGGGTCGGGAAGAGCCACCATACCATGGATTGGCGGCAACTCCAAAGGGCAAATTTAATCAATGTTATTAACATAATAAATTTGATAGTATGATTTAGTTGGGGGTATAATTTTAAGGATTTAGGAGTCTTGTATAAGTGTATGTGCATCTTTTAACCCATATTATCAATCAAAGAGTCGCCATTCTTGAACAAATATTTTTTTACTTTGGTGGATAAAAACTATGCATATGCCACTTGCAATGTTGCAATACATGGATATATTTTGGTGGGTGTGACTTTTGCAACTTTTATTAATTATTTACAATGAAGAAAAATTATGATCATGTATATCTCATTGATCCTTGTCAAATTATACATTATTGTTTTAAAGAAAAGTCGATGGGTCTCAATATCAAACTGTGAAGTAGCAGTATATAAGTCCAAATGGATATGGATTTGCAAATATTTAAATTTATGAGCTTTAAACGAATGGTTTGCGTTAAAATGACAACTCCTCTTAAAGTGATACCGTGACACCACTTATACAGCAATATTATAAACGCTACACAGCAATATTACAAACACTACACAACAATCTATAGATTGTTGTATAGTGTGTCGGATATTGCTAGACAAGAAAAATTGTTGTATAAAGACCAACAAATTGTTGGCCGTCTTTTTTGAGGTTTTTTTTTTTCTGCCACGTGACAGCTTATTATTCGTCCACGTGTACAAATGATTTATTAGGACTGATGGTATGGTGTTATTTTAAGGGATAGTAACACCCTAACATGCCCTTTAAACTAATTGATAAAGTTAAAGGTCACATGATTTAACAGTGATTTACATAGTTATTTTGATTTCATCATTTAATATGGTGGAATGTTGACCAAGAGTGATAGGTGAAACTTCATTTATTATAAAGTCTTGATCAAATTTATAAGTAAATCATTGTCTAGTTAAATTGCCTATTGTCACGCTCGTTTATGTCAACTTAATTTACTAGAATCCATCAATTTTATATCGAATTTCACATAGTAATGATTTTTAGTAGGTCGGAAAATTATTGGTCAGGTCATGTGGGTTCAGACATCACCAAATAAAATATTTTTCAATACCAACTTGGCATTAAAAATTAACAGTCAAAATTATAAATCAGATTATAGTCCAAGGAAGAGTGGGTACTGTTGCATCTCTGCCTTATAAAATTGATGATAGTTGTATTTTTTATTTGAATTATTTAATACTAGTATTCATAACTTGTCCATATGTTGTCATCAAAATCCTTTTTAAATGGCTAATAAATAAATATAGAAACCATATAATTATACATAAAGAGAATTTATATATAGCTCATTATTTTGTGAGTATAGTTGACATTTAGTCAAAAAATTATTTTTATTTGAATACCTTGGAATTTGCTATCAAGACAATCAGAGATTTACATGTACTTACAAATCTAAATTCACATAGACATCAAAATATGGTTTAAGATTTTTTAGCTTCAACAAAAATTGTATCCTATCAAAAGCACAACAATATAATATTGCCACAATACAAACATATATTGTTGTGTGTGACAAACCCAATCCACTAGCCATTAGAGAGAGCATTATCATAGTATATAAGTGGCTTTCATTTCACTAAGAAAAAGATGAATAGTGAAATAGTCTGCCAATGATATTGCACAAAATCCATTTATTTATTTTTTTAAATTTATATCTCCATTTTCAACAATGGAATCACTACTGGGAGGATTGCAACAATGGATTCGAATATTTCTTTAAAAACTAAAAGTAAAAAGAAATTGATACCATCCACAGATTTTTTTTTAAAAAAAATTATCTTTGTTTCCTCTAGCCAAATGTCATCACTCATCAATAGTAATCAAGTTATGCCCCTTTTGGGAGAATATTTTAGGAACATTTTGGGTTCCAAATATATATTATCATTTTTCGAAATTATTGGCCTAATGATTTTGAAATCAAATCAACAATCAATCAACAGTTGATTTTGTACACAAATTTCTTGTCTTTGAACCTTGGCTTTTTAGGCATAAAAGGACATGTGGTCTCCAAAACCAAAGCTAGGACTCGGCTTCCTCCTCCGCTACTCTCGCTTCGTTGGCAATACTGCATACGAAAACGAGCATTTCAATATAACACCGAAGACCTAATTGTAAAGAAATTTGGCTCAACTTCAAATAAGGCTAATTAATTTCTTCTTTCTCTTTTTTTTTTTTTTTTCCTTCATGATGTTTTTTGCTGAACAAATATAAGAAATTGATAAAATAATTTAAAGTGTGTTTAAAGTTAAGTAAAGATAGTTTCGTATGCATCTTGAATTTGTTTGCTTCCGATTTGAGAAAATAATCTCAATTTCATTGGTGCAACTTTCTTTGCAATAAGCCAAGTGCCCATCTCTCTTTTGTTTACACGTCATACTTTTAGGGTCCCTCGTGGACCCATCAAGTACGAAAGTCGGGATCTTTCAGAAAACAAATTCCTATTCGAAGGGTGCATCTTTGTATAGATAAGCATATACTAACCCGTCAATTTTGGATCGTCTAAAAAATGCCTCCTCGAAGACTTCACACGAGATCCGAGATTAATAGTATTTCATATCGTGTTTCAACAACCACATTTCCATTTCATAGCGTGTTTTTCACACGAGATCCTCTATTTAATATCGTGCTTCAACAACCACGCTACTATTCCATATCGTGTTTCAACAACCGCGTTTCGGGTCAACCCATTTGGTGTAACTTATAACCCACCAAAAAAAGGAACAAGATTTTCAATTTAACCATAATGAAGATTCATTTTTGAGACAACCCAATTCAAGAACATGCTCCAATTTCTTTGCATTCAATCTAAATCACTAAGATTACAACCTGTATTGCTACAACGGGCCAAAAAATTAGTCGAAGGACCTCGATTTTCGCACGAGAAAAATGATGAAACTATCAAAGTACAACACATAAACTGGCTGCATAGGCTTTTACCTTGCTGCAAGGATTACTCCTTCACGTGCGGACGCCATCCCTCGCCAACGAACAAAAAATTATAGAAGATCAGCTGCTGCTATGTGTGTTCTTACAATGGGCTCGGAATCTTCTCAATCATCACGAGCTTCACCTCCCACTCCAACTCAATCATCCTCTGTACACAATGAAAATAACGAGTTTTGAGAAGTTTGCTCAATACGTTGATCCTCAAAAGAGTCTTGGTTTCTGCAATAGCATTCGTGATGATAGAAATGATCGAAAAAAGATGCAATCTTGCACCAGACCACGTCCTTCTTACAATATGTATCTTTTGGACAAGGAATAAAACGTAATTTTAGGTCCCGTTCTTTCAAGATTCTTTTAATTGTCGTCCACATTATTTCTCCTACCTTTGATTCTTGTATTTTCGATACGTGTCCTCAATATTTCGATTGAAAGAATTTAACTCTATGGCATCATTAGATACTTGTGCTAGAACCTAACATTAGCATAAATTGAAGTATAAAGGACCTAAGTTTAACCAAAAATAGAGACTATAATAACTCAAATTTTACTAAATAACCTAAATTCACAATAGATGAAAGTACCTAGAATTCTAACAAGTCTAAATTTGTGGTAATCTAAATATGCATTTAAGAGCTAGATATGATAAATATAGAGGTCTTCAAACAATCCGGTCGTATATTAATATAGCAACTACTAATAGGGTAAAAGGTCTATACAAATTATGTCGAACAATAAAAAACATAGGCATAGCGAGCAACTCATAAAAAAGTTAATCGGAATACTAACCCTTTGTTGGATCGATGTGCACAAAGAAACTGGCGGCAACGATGATATAGCACAAAATAAGCATCAAACCTTTGAAATAGTTTGATTGACCTTCCTGCATCGACAGAACCAGCAATAATAAAGATCGTAACATATCGATCAAACACTTGTTTTTTCTTTCCTGCTGGAGCGTAGTAGCGAGACAAACCTGAAGCATAAACGCCACCACTAACACCGTGATGAATAGCGTAGCAGTCTCAAAGAGTTGAAAGTTCAAATCCATAGGCGCTCCCATAATCCAACCGACAATTACACAAAACGGAATCTGCACACACCAGAAATCCAAAAATCAAAAGTTTGTTTAACAGATTTAAGCATCTCAACCCGAATCTGGCAAAATACAGTGAAAGAGGTGGTGACGAGTAGGTTCATAAAGGCTTACGACAAACATTGATATCTGAGTAGATGATCCAATCGCAACTCCAATAGTTATGTCCTGGAAACAGAATAGTCAATGAACGAAAGGTATTAAAGAAATGTGACAAAAAACAGAGTGATGTGATATTTCAACACTCACGAGCTTGTCCTTCATCGCAAACATGATGGCACTAGCGTGTTCCGCGGCATTTCCAACGATTGGTAGCAGAATAACACTAATAAATGAGAGGGGCATGTTCATTGAATCGGATGCTCCCTGAAATAATATCAATGTTGTGTCATCACATTTGTTTACTTACTCGAATTAGAAAGTGTCGTGCGTTGTTACCTGTATTTCGTCGACAAGATATCCAGATAGAAGGGATATCCACAGAGTCAACATAGCAAGCCACCCGATTGCTTCCCATGGGCTGATCTCAGGGACTTCATCTTCATCAGCTTCGTCGTTATCCCTAACCTGCATAAACACCAAGTAAATTATCAATCGAAATGTGCATACCTTGCAAATGCACGTAGATTGCTTGAATGTGCATCAACGTTACGAACCTCGTCAATAGAACTATACAGATTATGCTGACTCTTGAGCTGAAAGAAAAGATAGCTCGCATAAGCAATCAGCATGACAATGCTCGTGACTCGCGAAAGGGCCATCTCTGACTTGCCCTTGTGCACTTCTGTATGAGTGAATTGCAGAACAGCCGGGAACAATATGCACATAACCGCCATTAACAGCAGCCCTGAATTCACAAGCGCGGTGGCCTGAAAATCTTGACACGCGTTAGTTTTTTACTTGGGCTGAAATGCATCTTTTTATTGTCAAACTGAAAACCAAAACAAATTTCCATCCGATTCGACCACCACCTTATTGAAAACTTGGACTCTTTGTTGATGCACGAGCCCACCACAGAAGAAGGCGCAACCAAGAACCAGGAGCATATTCGACAGAATGGAACCCAGTAAGGATTGCTGAACAACCCTTATCATCCCATTTTTCAACGCGTAAATTGAAATTATCATCTCAGTAGCATTGCCAAATGTAGCATTTAAAAGGCCGCCAACTGCAGAATAAATTATACAAAGCATATGATTGGATATTCTACTGTCCAAATAACGTCACATAGTATGTTCGTCTCTAGAAGTAAATTTGCTCAATCAAGACACCGAGCCCGTCCATCAATTTTCCGAGATAATAAATGGGGAACCATTCGTTCAGAGGTAACTCGTTATTTAGCTACGAAAACTACATTCACTTGTGATCTACCCCTACGGTCTTTTAGTAAGCAACTAAGGCACGTTTGAAATTTCTACGACATGAAATTTGCAGCAATTACTAATAAATAAATGGGAACGGAAAAGGGATCGTACCTGTTGGACCTGTATAACACGCAAGTTGTCTGCCAAGAGAAATATATAACAACACATCATTTTTTTCATTCACAAAGTAAAAAAACTAGGACCAACGACGAATTTGAATTCCATAAGTAGAGCAGTTACTTACTCGGTAACATAACCAAGGCGCTCTGCCAAAGGAACAATGCCGATTAAGCTGAAAAAGAAGACCAATCCCTACAATACATAAACAGCTATACATCAAAAACTCCAAATATACACTCATCAAGAGATTATCAGCACTGTCCCTTTTGCATAACAATAATTCCAGTCTACTTACATGCATTTTCGTAAAATAGTGTAATAGTATCGCTAACGGCCCAAATGGCAGCAATGCATTGATCTTCGCCTTGATCAAAACAATGTATATACTTCTGAGGATGCTGACTCGATTCACCTTTCGTATAACCCAAGAAGCAGAGAACTGCGGGTGTGCTAATATATGACGGGAGGGCTCAAAACTCATCGAATGAATCTTATTAGTCGACTGCGACACACTAAATGGGATCTCTTCATCCGAATCAAGGTCTATCTTTTCTTCAACTGATCCCATCTCCAGAAACACTCAGCTGCAGAAACTGGTAAAAAAAAACCACAGATTTCAAACAAACATCAATTTGATGTGAGTTAAACCATTTGCAGATAACAATGAAACAGAAATTAGGGGAAAAACAAGCATTTGAGTAGACATCAAAGTCACTAACTAAGAGATTCACAACCATTTGCAGAGAAAATCAATCATAAATTAGGGCTCAAACAAGCAATGTGATTTGAAGAATTGAACAATGCTCATTCTATGAATCACTACAATAAACAATACTAATCCAGACAATAAATCAACCTAAATCAACATTTAAAATTGCCAAAAACTGCATCAAGTCAGGCCTAGTCAACAGAAAGAAGAACAGATCAAATAAAAACACAAAGCACCTAAAATAACAAGAGAGCTACAAACAGATAAACACCTAAAAGTAGGCACATTTACACACAGATCAATCAAGATCCTCCAAAGCAGCCCACTTGAAAAAATCCAAAGCCAAGACAAGACAAACAGGTGCTAAAGATCGAAGCTTTCACCTTTTTCCTAAGCAGATTTCTGCTTTTCCTACTGATGCAAATGGATTTGAACTCAGAAACTGCCTCAACTGAAGCAAAGTATCCCAATTTTTTAAGAAATCAAAGAAGGGCTCTATAGTCTTGCTCAGAAACTATATATGTATGACAAAAAGAATCGATTTTGAAAATCTTCAGTAGAAAATTTGGCAGATATGTGAGAGATACTCAAATTTCTTATTTCCAGAGTTGAAGGAGAGATAGGGGGAGAGGGGCCGGCAGGAAGTTTCCAAGAAAGAGCACCTTAGTGTGCAATTTTCATTATGATTTGATTTCGATCTAAATTTATGATATTTAAATAGTTTTTTCAGTTTAATATGTGTATGATTCACAATCATTGAGAATTCAATGCTTTCAAGGTTGAATCTTTAGTTTAATTTTTTCCCTCTTTTTCTTACAAGGGGATTCCTGTCATTGTCTTTTTTACTTTTTATATAATTGATGAAGATGTAGATAAGCTATGGTAAGAATTTAAAAGTGCAATTATTTTATATTGGGATTATGTGAATTAAAATTTTATTAATGAAATTAGGGAAAACACAAGATGCAAAGAAGGTGTCGAGCCTCATTAAAAATATTTATTAATGATAAAAACTCTTTATATTATACAGAAATGATAGGATTATAATACATTTTAGGCATATCATCTCTATTTATAGTGTATTCAAATGCGAATAAAATTTGATACATTAAATTGAAAATTCAATGAATCAAATTTGGTCGAGATTAATCAACTCATGTGTAATTTGAAATCGTTTTAGGTCATTGTATTAATTTAAGTTAATTTTTTCAGTTAAGGAAAAGAGAGAACATATCATTTTTTATTTTTAGAAAATAAATAGGCATATCCTTATTTTAATTCTTTTTTTTTATTAACTGTAATTAATTAACCAAAAATTATCATGACTAAATATGCTATAAAATTATACTCAAGATTATATAGTCCAAACTAAATTGTTTATTGATCTAATATTTTACATTTGGTTTTTGGTTATACATTAGGATTTAGTTAAATTTTTATCACAACTTATTGGTAAAAATCAATTATTTTACAGGTGTTGTAGTGTTCAATGTTCCAAAACCGTCAATTTTGGTTCCAAAACAAACTAGTCCATGAAAGATCTATACGATTTCGAACTCACAATTAATTATTGGTCCAATTTATTTTAGGGATTTATATATGGATATATGGGATATGGTTATTGGTATATTAGTGATAGATTGTAGATTTGTAGTGGGCCATAAATAGTACCTTCCAACAATGCAACCACTAGATAGAAAACCTAACTAAATGACAATAACATCAAATTACATGGTTATAATAATGTTGTAAATGTGAAGATGAGATAGGATGTCACATATGACATAACCTTTTTGTTTGTGAAGATAAGGTCGAATGTCACATAACCTTGTGTTTAAAATTTCAGCACTAATTGATGAAGAGGTTTGTGATGATTGACGTATTAGAACTAGGTGGTTTTGTATCCACCTAGATATAGGAAATGACAGATTTAGGTTGGTTCATATGTGTCGACCAATCACATTGCCGGAGATTCTATTAATTTTAGTTATTGAAGCAGTCGTTGATCTCATTGTATGGCAGCTTTGCCCTAGTTCTATGGTTTGGGTTCACTTTCGTTCTCCATTCATCAGCAACTACTGCTCACTGCCTCTACTTTTTGACGCGAGCAACGACCTTTTTCACTGTGTCTGACCTGATATATATTACGGAGTATTTTTAAGACTTGGGTTCTATAGTGCAACGGTCGTTTTGCGTTGATATAGCCTGGATCTGCCCATCGTGCAACGGTCGGACTACGTCAATATAGGTTGTGTTTCTCAGCTCTTAAAGATTTGGAGAACTCACACAAATTTAAGCACATTTCACTATTACTTATTGGAAGAGTATCAATTTTAGAAACAACAAGTTTGGGCCTATAAAATTCCATAATAATTTCACTTTCTCAGCCTCTAACACAGGACCTGAAATATAAATTGGGTGTTGTAATATATAGCAAGCCCATTTAGATTACAATTATTAAGCCCCATTTAGTAACTCATATGGGCCATCATATTTTATTGTAACTAAAAAGGAAAACAGTTACTACTACTGTTAATTTTGACACAAACAAAAATGTATTCTCAAAATTTTAAATTCGTACTTTTATTATTAAGAAGGAGAACAATGAACTTCGAAGAAAAAAAAAACAAACCAAACATAGCCTCGGATTTTGGAACAACGATTGATGCAATTACAAATTCTAATAATTGGATTTAGATCAAATTTCAAAGCCTCATATGATCTAATGGCTTTACACTAGTTTTAGGTTTCTTTTTTTTGATAAGGAAAAAAATACTGCCTCTGTCCCACTTGAAATGAAACGTTTTCCTTTTTGAGTTGTCCCATTAAAAATGAAACGTTTCTTAAAATAGAAATAACTTTATCTCTATTTTTCTCTCTCTCTTCTTTAACTCACAAAACAACATTATATAAAATCATGTGCCGAAAAGCAAACGTTTCATATTTATTGGGACGGAGGGAGTACTAGTTAAAAAATATAAGACCATTTCCACTTTTCAACTCGGTTCAATATTTGACTCAAAGTGTTGATGAAAATACATTTCCAACAAGTCAAATTCAAGAAGACAGGAAAGATTTATAAATTACTTCAGTCATCTCCTGCTGCCTTGTTTGGAAAACCAGTTTCCTAGTAATTGTTGCTCAAACACACACTTCAAGACTTATGTTTTTTTGTTGACTCTCTTGTCTTTGAATCAACCACCCCCCCCCCCCCCCCCCCCCCCCAAAAAAAAAAAAAAAAAAAAAAAAAAAAACTTTCAACTGCTAATACTAATTTGTGAGTAGTAATTATAGAGAACAAGAAGTGTCAAATGCTCAAAGCCCACAAAATAAAAATACAATCTTGCATATTGATAACATCAACAAACTTAGAAAAATAGGCAAAAAAGAGAAAAACAGCCACAATAATAGCAAATCTTTGATGTCTAATGTATGATAGTTTCTAGATAAGGTAACATTGGAAAACAAAAGAAGCAAAAAATGAAAAAACCATATGATCACATATCTGCATAAAAACATGTATTTTTGTTGGGTTTCTTACTTCATTATTGCAAGAAAGCAACAAATCTTTGCCCAAACCAAGAAAATTTGCCACCAAATTTCATCACAAACTTTTCCTTAAAACCAGCACATGTGGCATCGAATCATGTATAGCAAAACAATATGGAGTATATGCTTTTTTTTCAGACACAAGATAAGGATTCCAAGACAAGCAAAAAGAATATATGCACTCTTTTGCTGTTTTGCATAGTATCTTATCCAATTCAAAGAGATGTCAATAAACTCAATTTAGCAATAAAAATCAATCCATAAACAAGAAAAAATTTACTACAAATGCAAAAAATAGGCTCTTTCCTCAAATGCACTAGTCAGCTCCTTTTCACATAAATAAAAAGAGAAAAAACTTTGGAAGTGATTTAAATTAATGATTTTGATGATAGATTTCTTTCATTTGTACATTGCATCAATTAATTCCACAAAACTACCATTTTTAAGCTAAAAAAGCTGGAATTAATTCATTCAATTTCAACCCCATAAAAATTTAACCTTTTTCTGTTAAAAAAAAAGCAAATAGTCCCTCCGCCCCATTAAATATGCAACATTTGCTTTTCAGCACGAGATTTTATGTAGTGTTGTTTTGTGAGCGAATAAAGAGAGTATTGTTTCCATTTTTAGAAACGTTTCATTTTTAATCCGACAGACCAAAAAGAAAAACGTTTCATTTATAAAGGGACAGATAAAACTAATAATAAAATAAAACCTCCTCCAATCAAGCCGATGAGTAATGCTGGCGCGGCGGTGGCATCAGCTGATGCGCCGCCGCCGCCGCCTGGTGATGTGTGGCCCTGGCCCCGGCCCCGGCCCCGGCCCCGGGGGAGGCGATGAAGGGATGCTTGAGCAGCTGCGCCGCGGAGAGGCGCTTGGCCGGGTCCCTCTGCAGGCAGCAGGAGATGAAATCCCTAAATTCGCGGCTGGCGGAGGCCGGCGCCTCCGGCGGCTGCGACATACAGATCGCGCACATCAGGCTCGCCCAGTCGCCCTGCCGGCCGACGGCGAAGGGGAATTTCCCCAAATAGAATTCCAGAATGCTAACCCCCAAGCTCCAGATGTCGCCGGCGTAGCCGTCGTACCGGCCGTGGTTCAGATCGGTGTTGATCCGCTCGGGGCTCATGTAGGCGATCGTGCCGACGGAGGAATTGCAGGGATCCATCGTCTGCGCGAGGATCCGCGACACTCCGAAATCGGCGATTTTAACGAGGCGATCCGAATTGATCAGCAGATTCGAGGGTTTGATGTCGCGGTGGACGATTTTGCGGGCGTGGAGGTAGGCCAGTCCGGCGAGGACGTGGCGGGAGAGGTCGGAGAGGGGTTTTTCTAGGGGGATGTGGGCGGATTCGAGGGAGCCGTGGTCCATGAACTCGAGGAGGACTTGGATCTCGCCGCCGTGGTCGAAGAGGTTGTGGCACCGGACGACGTTGGGGTGGTCGACGTCGCGGAGGATCTGGATCTCGCGGCGCATCTGGTTGCGGACGGCGTCCTCGTGGTTGCCGTAGATGACCTTGAGGGCGTAGATTTTGGCGGAGGGGCGGTGGAGGACCTTGTAGACGGTGCCGCCGGCGCCGCTGCCGATGCGGCTGAGGCGGTCGAGGTCGGAGTAGTGGAGGGAGGAGGAGGGAGGGGGGAGGGGGAGGGGGACGGCGAGGGAGGGGTCGCGGTGGGGGAGGGGGAGGGAGAGGTTGCAGCGGCGGCGGCGGCTGGATTTGGCGGCGTCGGAGGGGGGAGGGGTTTGGAGGGGCTTCATGATTGGTGGGAATTGGGGATTTGGGAAAGATGGAGTTTTTATTTCTTTTTTTTCCTTTTTGTGTTTTTTTTTTTGGATTGAATCAATGGGGAAAGGAAATCATGGGTTTTGGGGAATTACACAAGAGAGAGAGATGAATGTTGAGGGATTGGTGAGAATGAGATGGATGAATCTCCATGGAAATTGAGAGAGGGAAGGTGAAGGTTCTTGGAAGAGGGGGATAGAGGGGGAGGGTGGGGTGGGGTTTGGGGAAAGAGATGTGATTTGTGAAAGGGAAATGTGGGAGGAAATTTTTGGGAGGGATTTTTGTTTTTATGCAAGTGATTCGTTTGTTCGGTAATGGAAGTCTCATTTCATCGGATTGATTTGTTTGTCGATAAAAGTTACTTTAACTATAGTTATTAAGTCTTATGCTCTTGTCTCTTATTAATTGTCTCATTGTTGATCGATGTATGTTTTGATAAATTGTTTGATGTTCTATATAAATTTTATAATTAAATGATTCACTTATCAAATATAGTAAAAATAAAATGTGTTAAATAATTGGTACATGACATAAATGACAAAAATGACAAAACGAGACAATTAATTAATGGGGACCAGAATGAGCTCATATCTCATTTTGATTTTTTATAAAAGTTACTTTAACTATAGATAGTAAGTCCTGTTGCAATTTATTAACTCATTTTATCCATATTTCGTTCTCATTTTGATCTTTTTGTTGATAAAAGTTACTTTAACCATAGATATTAAGTACTAACTCTTACTTCCTCTGTTCCGCTTAAGATGACCCATTTCCCTTTTTAATTTGTCCCAAGTAAGATGGTATATTTTTTTTTGGTAACTTTCTCTCTCCAATTAATACACTCAACCATTTTTTCTCACTCCTATTAAAATATTCATCTTTCTTTATCTCTTCTTTACTACTTACACTCATCTTCTCTCTCTCCAATTAAACACTTTAACCAATAACTTCTAAAATCTCGTGCCGGCTAAGTAATGTGTCATCTTAGCTGGGACGGAGGGAGTACTACTTTTATTCACTCATTTTATCGATAGTTTATTATAAAATTAATGTATAAAAGTATAATTTTGTTCAATAGAATACTTTTCAAATGAATATTTTTCAAATTTGATTAAGATGAGGGATTAATGGAGATGTTATGTTATGCAATTATGCAAAAGGGCTTTGGTATGGATGGTTATATTGATTTCAATATCAATGTAAGGATTGCCTTTTTATTTTGTTACATAAATAGTTGCATTGTTTGTGAATTGTGAGTTGGCTTAGTATTTACTAAACTAATGTTGTCGGGTACATTAGGAATAGAGTAAATGTCAAAATTGGTCCTGAACATATAATCATTTTATCTTTTTGGTCCTAAACTTTATCTTCGGGATTTTTTGGTCCTGCACATATGACAATATGATCATTTTGGTCATCCGTCAATAATTTCGTTAATTTTTTTAACAGTCAACATGTTTTGCCCAATTTTGACCAGATTAGAATCTTAATTATGATTTTTAATTCACTAATTATTTCCTAATTATTTAAACAAATATATCCATTAAAAATCAGAAATAAATAAATAAATAAATAATAAAATGAAATACAAGGCTCACTTCTCTCCTCCGCCAACAGCTGCTGCAACGCTTCTGCTCGCCGCTGCTTCGGTTTCCATCACCATTTCCACGCCCCACATTCTCTCCGCCTCTGATTTCCAGTTCAATTAATCGTAATAATCATCAATTTGTCCCTAATTTCGATCAATTTTGAGTTAACGCTTCGCCTCTCCGATTTCCACTTTAGTTCCCCGACATTCTCACCAATTCGACCTAATTCGAATCAATTTCAAGTTAGCTCTTCGCCTCCGCGGTGATGGAACGGAAGCAGGGGTATTTCTCGGCAATGAAGGAGGAAATGGCGGGGGGGCCGTCGAAGTCGCCGTCGCGGAGGAGGGGAAGCGACGTGGCGCGGCCGGAAATGTGCGTTTCGAAATCGAGCAGTGTGAGGCCTGGCGCGGAAGCTCTGTCGCCGCTGAGGGAGGGTCCGGATCCGGATGAGTCGGATTCGGGTGATCTCTGGGCTGAAAGCTGGGTGAATTGGCTCTGGAGAGCTCCAGCTCCGCCTCGGACTGCTCGAGGTCCGATCTGCACCTGCTCCTCGGCGCGCCACTTGCGCCGGTGTGTGTTAGCAATAACGACCCTCTTCCGCACCTCTGTATTAAAGATACACATATTGTTAGTTCCCTCTGGAACATCCTACAATATAATTTGTAGATCACATATATGATTTATTGCCCCAATTTCAAATCCATCAACACATTGACAAAAAAAATTAACAGGAAGCACGAATTAGGGATTAGGATTAGTGTTTACCTAATGAAGCCATTGTTGTTGAGGTCAACAGCAAACAAATCCCCCACCGTCATTCCCGATGTAGCGCCCAATTTGCAATTTTTCGGTGCCTCTTGTCAACCCTAGCCTCCGCCAGGTACAGAAACGCACGCCACCAGGTGGAGGTACAAGATCACAATCCCGATCGGAGCTTAGCTCTAGGACTAAGTTTTGCCGTCGTCTGCTTATTCGTCGTCGGTCGCCGATCAGAGGAAGATTCCGTCGAATTGAGTGAAATGTTGAGAGAGAGAGACGTATTTCATTTTATTTATTTTTTATTTATTTATGTTTTTTAATGAATGCATTTGTTAAAATAATTAGAGAATAATTAGTGACTTAAAAATCATAATTAAGATTCTAATCTGGTCAAAATTGGGCAAAACGTGTTCACCGTTAAAAAATTAACGGAACTATTGACAGAGGAGCAAAATGATCATATTGTCATATGTGTAGGACCAAAAAATCCCGAAGATAAAGTTTAGGACTAAAAAGGTAAAATGACCATGTGTTCAGGACCAATTTTGGCCTTAACTCTTAGGAATAAACGCACAACTGAACTAATTATGAATATAATAAAATAAGCATATAAAATACCCCACTACCCTCAAATCCGAACATAACACGAACTACCTTGGGTCAACACGACACAATAAATAATTTAAGTATTAATAACAAATTCAGACTTCAAAAATCAAAATTTACATTTCACTTACACTGCGTACCCTAACACAAATATTAAAATAATAAAAATTAATAATATTATTTCCTTACGTGTAATCCGAATCCAACACTCACATGCACGACACGAAATTTTTTGTGTTTTTAAATGGTCAACCCAATAAGGACACATACCTAATAAGCTTTGACTCAAATCATTAATTTCGTGCGAATTCGTGTCGACTTATTGTATCGTGCCAACAATTGTCAGACCTCCAATTTACCATTTCTTTCTTTAAAAAGATTCCATTCATTTCGTGGTGATATTTTTAAAAATGAAAACATAATGTAAAATCTCTACGTTATTCTCCTCTATTATATTTTTATTTTACTTTATTCACTGTTCACATATCCTAAAATGCATAAAATTTGTTACCAAAAATTTTTTTAACTTGAGTCGGAAGAATGGAATATAATACTGTTGTACATTCTGTAAGATATTAGAGAACTTTTAAATCTATATTTTTCTTAGCATAAATTACATTAATACTACTCCTACCTTTTTTAGTTAGCCATGTATTTTTCCTTGTTAAGAAAACGAAGATCTTCATTCCTCCGTAATCAAATTTACCTAAAATTATGAAAATTTCTTGTTATATTGTTAAGGATAATCTCCTTAACGCGATGCCGGAAGATAGATTAGAAGTCCCGAGAGGCGAAATCTCGTCGACAACTAGGATTTGCAGAAAAATGATAAAGAAAACAATAAAGGCAATAAACGATTATTTCATTGATTGACGAAAGAGAATAACAATCGTCCTATTTATAATAATAATACTAACTTAATGAGCAAGAAATATATATCCTAATTACATGGAAAGATATGGCAAATCACTAATTAACTAATATCACTAATTAACTAATTAATAAAGATATGGAGATGTTTGTAGGCTATGCCCGTATCAACTTCCCCGCGGTTAAAAATCCACATTGTCCTCAAGGTGGGAACCACGACACAAGTCGTGAACAAAAACTTTGACTATCATCGGCGTTTATTTCGAGCGATCCATTTACAGGCAACTGATCTCCATAGGGCTTTCCCATAACAATGTAACGCGGAAGAGGTGGCGGCGGAGCTGCAGTAGGCAGCGTTGCTGCTGAATGGCAGTGACTCAGTGGACTGAGCAGCGTCTGCAACACAACAATGGGCTGTCCGTGGCAGGAGGGTCTTTGAGTTGGCGCTGTCGGGGAAATCACCGAGGCTATATATGTCGGGGTTGAGTCTAGGACCTGATGTTGTGGCATATTGAACCAAGAAGAAGGCTCACGGAGCTGTGGTGGTTGTCGGACAACAGCTGCAGCAGGCGAGGGATAATAATGGTATGGGATAATAATGGTATGACTCCGACATCGGCACAAGGGGCGTTGGTGGTGTTGAATTGGTTGAAACCTCAACAGCATGAGGCATGCTCCAAGGGTTTCGGTGCAGCGTGAGGGAATCCCAGGTTGGATATGGTTGTGGACCAAGGGCGGTTGTGCGGCGGGTAACCGTCAAGATGATATGGAGGCAACGGTGGCTGGTAGGGCTGGTGAGGCGGCTGTGTGGCAGCGTACAGCCGGGGTCGGTCGGGTGGATCAGGTTCGGGTAGCAACTGAGGGAGCGTTGCTGCTACCCTACACTCATGCTCAATCAATCGAGTCTCGAGTCGGGCGAACCTAGCGAGAATATGCTCCAACGTTGCTGTTGTCGCATTCAATTGCAAGCCTTCGGATGCTTGCGATATCTCCGACCATGAACGAAGATTGACTTCGGCCATGAGTTCTCAATGAAAGCACCAATTTGTTAAGGAGTTCTCAATGAAAGCACCAATTTGTTAAGGATAATCTCATGCCGGAAGATAGATTAGAAGTCCTGAGAGGCGAAATCTCGTCAACAACTAGGATTTGCAGAAAAACGATAAAGAAAACAATAAAGACAATAAACGATTATTTCATTGATTGACGGAAGAGAATAACAATCGTCCTATTTATAACAATAATACTAACTTAATGAACAAGAAAAATATATCCTAATTATATGGAAAGATATGGCAAATCACTAATTAACTAATTAATAAAGATATGGAGATATTTGTAGGCTATGCTCGTATCATATATACAGCCAAAAGATACCATCCATAACAAAATTTTCGTTTGATATTAAAGAAATAAATAAAATTTAATTAGCGCAACAGCGTCTATAAATACAAACATCTTTACTGCATTAATCCCAATTTCCGATTTCTTCCATCTCTTTTTGCCGCTAATATTTGAAGAATGGCCGCCGCCGCAGACTCTCCGCCACCGCCACCGCCTTCACCCGCACAAACCAAATCCGACCAGATTAACAAGCCGCCGCCGACAAAACCGGCTCCTCCAACCAGAACTTACGTCTTCCAGCTACCGAGAGTGCACATCTTCCGCCATCCGCCGCCGGAGAACGCCGCAAAATACGAGAAGCTCCGCCGCGATGAAGAGCGCCGTAACCGCCTCCGCAGATGCTGCCTCCTCCTCCTCTTCCTCCTGATCATCATCCTCGCCGCCGCCGTCGCGGTCTTAGCGATCCACTATGTCCTCCTATTCCAATCGCCGAGCTTCGAAGTGACCGAAATCGCCGTGCGCGGATTGAATCTAACCTCCGATGCGCCGATCTCGCCGGAATTTGACGTCACCGTCAGAGCCCTAAACCCTAACCGCAAAATCGGAATCCACTATTTGAAGGAGAGCTCCGTGGATGTCTACTGCGACGGAGTTGTGCTCGGCCACGGCGCTTTGCCGGAATTCTACCAGCCGAGGAAGAACGCGACGACGGTGAGGGCGACGGCGGCGGATTCCTCCGCCATTCTCGGCAGCGCCGTTAAAACGGAGTTAAGCAGTGCACAGAGGCGCGGGAGAGTGCCGTTAGTTTTGACGGTGGAAGTACCCGTTAAGTTTGAAGTTGGGTTCTTTAATTCGTGGTGGGTGATCACAGCCAAGGTGAAGTGCGACGTCGTATTGGACGAGTTGAGTGATAAAGCGCAAATTGTTTCTAAGCATTGTGATACAGACCCAGGCTTTTAGCACAGATAGAAGCAATTCAATTTCATTTTTTGTTAGCTTAATAGGACACGAGTCTAGGTTTTTAAATTTTTGTTCGTTTAATTCCCCTGTCCACCATTTAAAGAACCATTTTGTCGTTTTAATTTTCCACGATTTATAGAACCATTTATTTTATTTCACTTTTATTATGCTAATCCCATAATGCACCAACTTTTTATACTCACAGTTAAATATAAAACTAGTACTTTAAATGAGTCTCACGTTTCACCCACTTTCTCTCTTTACTTTCTTCTCAAAGTCAACAATTTCTTAAAATTCGTGTTGAGTCAAGGACTCTTTAAATGGAGGACAGAGGGAGTATCACTTATTTCCTTATCTTCTATGCAGATGCTTCGAATAAATTTCCTAAGTTAAAGAATTGGAGATGTTAGATGAAAGATGAGGTCATGAGGGAGATGTTAATTATGCGTTTAAGATTTAGGGTTTAGAGAGATATTATTGATTGCTAATTTGCTATTTTATTTTGTTACATGAATAGATGCATAGTTTGTGAGTTGTTTTCAGTATGTAACAATGTACATTTAAGGAAATAAACTCACAACTAATTATGTACATAATAAATAAAGCATATAGAGTACATAGATTTTCAATTTGATTATATGCATAGATTTGTGTTAAAATGACAACACCTCTTAAAGTGACATTGTAACATCCCGGAATTTAGAACCCTAATTTTAGAGCCCTAGAATTAATTGTTGATGACATGGAATATGTGAATTAATTGATAAGTGAAATTATTGCATGAGTGTGAAGTTGAAAAGTCAAATTGGTTGACTAGTATGATGTGGCATATGTGATTAATTAATTTATGAGATGGATTAATTGTTTAAGGGTGAATGAGATTATTAGAGAAAATTTCCAAAAATACTAGCCACTATTATTTTGTGATTTTCGAAAATCACATATAGAAGGAAAGGAGTTATTTTATTTTATTTGACTTCTTATTTGATTTCTTTCCATACCTAGAATTTAAATATTCTACCAAATCTTTCCATAGCTCAAAAGATTATGTCATATCTTATTTTAATTAAACAAACCCATGCCTTATTTAAATAGGCATACTACACGCCTAATACCAATCTCAAGTTGGGAGATTTTTATTTTATTTGTTTGCTCCGTGATATTTTATTCTACTCCGGAAAAATACCAAAGTAAAATCTTGGCTAATTAAATAGCCTAGAATTCGAAATTTCCATGCTTGATGCCCTAGTCTATTTTTGTTAATTCTTCTTCCCTACTTCACAATATTTATTTAATTGTGAAGAATAAGATCTTACCAAATATTCTATTTATTTACCTAAAGATCTTATTGGACTCTATAAATAAGGAGCCAAAACCTAACCCTAGCCCCCATGTATTTTCGTCCATCCCCCTCTTTCACTCTCTCTCAATTTTCTCCTACTTTACTCCATTAAACCTTCATCCTTTGAGAAGAAATTGAAGTTTGATCCAATAATTTTCGAAGAACCAAGTCTTTACTTACTTTCTACCGATCGTTTTTCATAAAAAAGGTAACCCTATGATTATCTTCTTCTTTCTACTCGATTCCTCTTCTTTCTAACCGATTGATCGGTATTCTTGAACCCCCATGCATCTTGTTTGAGGGATAGTGGGATAAAAAGGGGAAATAGAAAATATGTATGTGGTGTGTTGTGTGAGTGCGCACGTGTGTGTGTTGTGTTGTGCGTGTGTGTTGTATACTCGTGTGCGATACATGCTGATGATAGATCTAGAGTTGGGATACTAAGGAAAATATATACTCCCTCCGTCCCATAAAAGTTGAGACAAAACTTTTGGACACGGAGATTAAGAATTTATATTAAATAAATAGGAGAGATAAAGTAGGAAAGATAAGAGAGAGTAAAGTAAATGATGGATTAAAGTAAGAGTGATTAGATGTTTTGTCTTATGTTAAAAAAGGAAATGACTCAACTTTGTTGGGACGGACTAAAAAGGAATACGACTCAACTTTTATGGGACGGAGGGAGTATATGATAAGCATGACTTGAATGATTTATGATGATTAAGATAAGTCGATGGGAAAGAGGGAAGTATTGAGACATGCATGAGTTAGAGTCGTGATTGAATCTGATTTGTGAATATGTGCCTATGTGAATAAAAAGGTGAAACCTCGGTTGCGAAGCCAGATAACGGAAAAGCGAAACTACTTGAAACTTAAGCAGTCGAGGTGGGCTTTATTCTTAAACTCTTTTACTTCTTGCAAAAATATTGATTGGTGTTATAAGGGTGGTTTAACTGTTATGTCATGCCTATATTTGTTTTATTGTGATATTGTGCCTGAAGCCTAGTTTGTGAGTTCGCTCCATTGGGCCAAGGTTTTGGATATGTTATACGAATTCGGGTCTGAGTACGGGCCGCAAACCCTACCAGGTTGTGTACACGAAGGGATCGTGAGCCGTCCTTGCTAGTCGGCCGGTCTCGTGGGCGAAAAGTGTGGCCACACTTTCGTCGCACCATGGATATGATTGTGGAATTTGATGAGAAAATGAGAGATATTTGATTGGCTAATCTATGAAAATATATTGTGATACTCGATGATATTTTATTTGATAAATTGTAAAACTCGAGTTCACTTGGTAAGGGTGGCATAACTTATAAAATGTTTTGGCAACGAGCTCACTGAGTATTTCAAAATACTCAGCCCTGCATGTGTTTTCCTTACGTGCAGGTTGAATGACGACGAGCGGTGGCGGGTGTTGAGCATGATAATTAATTAAGATGGATGTTATGAACTTCAAGCATAGTTGTGTCTTCATACATGGCTATTCTTTCTCTTGGTCGTTTTCCGCTGAGTTTTGATGCACCTTAGAGTTCGTCATTTTTAGATATTTACATCTTTCCTTCGATTTGAGGCCTTAGACTTTTTCTTGTGATTTTATCTTAAATATTATGTCGTACTCTTGAGAATTTGATCGTTATTTATGATTCCCCTTTCTCTTTCTCATTCAAGCTTTTAGGCTAAGTTGTCGCTTTAAATACTCTGATAGTTCTTTTAAATCTCTTGGTCAAAATTCTTTAAATGAAACCCTAGCCTTGTTCATTTCTTCGAGTCCGTTTGGTAGCAGTTGCCGCATTTTTTGTACCCTAGAAGAGCGGGCTGTTACAGTTGGTATCAGAGCCTCAGTTCGTTCCGCTCTGGACCCAAGAGTCTTTGTTCAAAATATAAAAGTTTATCTTTGTACTCTTATACAAATGAACTAAATGTGAGGCTCAACACCGCACCTCGTCCCGTTCAACCATGAAGAAAAAGGTACAATGTATTACTATGATTTGTGATTTAAAACCTTATGCTTTTGAAAAGATTTCAGTGGAAAATGTTATTTTTGGTGAAAAGCATGCTATGTGGTGATTCCTAAGAGTTAGGAAATATTATGAGTTTGTGAAGCGATGCTTCCCGAAAGGTGATCTGTCAAGTATTGTATGCGAGTTCGTGAAATTGTGAAATGTGAAATGTGATTACTTGGCTGCTACGAAGCAACTCCTATGTGAAATATGAAGTAAATACTATGGCTTTTGGAAAATGTGGTGAAGTTATGAAACGGGGGGACACTATGCAAATGTGTAATTGCTTATGTTTAATAATGAGGCATGATGTATCACATATTGAGAAATGATTGTGATCATGTGTTGCTTGATGTTGAGATTTGTTATTACATATTCAAACTGCAAATTTAACTTGAAGGACGTACATGTTGGTTACTTGGAAGACGAAAATTTTAATGCATATTTGGTTGAAAATATATGATTTTGGAATTGTAAAGGCGAAGTATGACGCATGTGTAGTTGCAATTATGTGATTGTGAAATAGATGGATATGAACTGCATGAAGCTGGAAATGCGATTTTGTAGATGATGCATCGACTAAGTGCTAATCTTTACATATATTAATATTCGATGCTTGATATGCTATGGAACATCAAATGGTTTATGTGGTGAACTATGCTATTCAAATAAACTTGTTAATTGTGCAATATATGGATGAAATTTGTGTGGTAATGGGGAACTTTTGAACTTTGTTGCGAATGTGATTACGTGTGATTTGTGTTGAAATGTTGCGATGCTTAGATCTGGACTACTTGGAACCTAGCATGACTTAGTTATACGATCATAGCGCTTATATCAATAATAGGAACGTGAAATGACTAGTATGAGACTACAAGCTATGCTTGAAATTATAGAGTGCCTAAGAAGTAGGCCAGACTGAACGTGCTAGAACTTAGTTGTAGGTTGACAACTGCAGTATCACTTCCCTGAGTGATAGAACCAACGAAAATAAGTATACTTCGAGCTTTGGTGTTACCTGAATAGTTGCATAGTTTGTGAATTGTGAGTTGGTTTGAGTATTACCAAACTAATGTTGTAATAAACGCACAACTGAACTAATTAATTATGAACATAATAAAATAAGCATATAAAATATAGATGATAAATTTGATTTAAATCCAAACAATATCTACCTTGGGTCAGCACAGACTTCAAAAATCAAAATTCACATTTCACTCACATCGCGTACTCTAACACAAATTTTACAATAATTAAAATTAATAATATTATAATAGTATTACTATTTCTTAACGTGTAACCCGAACCCAACACGAGCACGACAAGAAATTTCGTGTTGTTGAATGGTCGACCCAGTAAGGACACGGACCTAATAAGCTTTGACCCAAACCATTCATTTGTGCGAACTCATGTCAGGTTATCATATCGTGCCAAAAATTTATCTTCCCTACAATTTACCCTATTTTTATAAACAGATTTCATTCATTTCGTGGTGATATTTATTAAAAATAAAATCACAATGTAAATTCTCTACGTTATTTTTATTTTACTTTATTCATTATTCACATAGGGGCATGTTAGGATGCCACCACCCTTTAAAATAACAGCATACCAACATTCACAGTCAATCATTTGTACACGTGGACGAATAATAAGCTGCCACGTGGCAAAAAAAGAAAAAAATTTGAAAAAGACGGTCAGCAATTTGCTGCTCTTTATATAGCAATTTTTCTTGTCCAGCAATATCCGTCACACTATACAACAATCTATAGATTGCCGTGTAGTGTTTGTAATTATGTTGTGCATCATTTATAATATTGATATATATGTGGTGTCACGGTGTCACTTTAAAAGAGGTTGTCATTTTAACACATACCTATATATCCCTAAAATGCATAAAATTTGTTACCCAAAATAAAATATTTTAACTTGAGTTGGAAGAATGGAATACAATATTATAGCTGAATGGAGTAGTATATTTTTCTAAGCATAAATAACATTAATACCTTTTTTAGTTCAAAGATCTTCATTCCTCCGAAATCCAATTTACCTAAATTATCACCAAAATCGACCCAAAAATTATGAATATTTCTTGTTATACACAGCCAAAAGATACCATCCATAACAAAATATTATAGAAATAAATAATTTTAATTAGCCCAACAGCGTCTATATATACAAACATCTTTACTACATTAATCCCAATTTCCGATTTCTTCCATCTCTTTTTGCCGCTAAAATTTGAAGAATGGCCGCCGCCGCAGACTCTCCGCCTCCGCCACCGCCACCGCCACCGCCTTCACCCGCACAAACCAAATCCGACCAGATTAACAAGCCGCCGCCGACAAATCCGGCTCCTCCAACCAGAACTTACGTCTTCCAGCTACCGAGAGAGCACATCTTCCGCCATCCGCCGCCGGAGAACGCCGCAAAATACGAGAAGCTCCGCCGCGATGAAGAACGCCGGAGCCGCCGCCGCCGCCGCAGATGCTGCCTCCTCCTCTTCTTCCTCCTGATCAGCATCGCTGCCGCCGTCGCCGCATTAGCGATCTACCTCGTCCTCCGATTCCAACCGCCGAGCTACGCGGTGACCGAAATCGCCGTCCGCGGATTGAATCTAACTTCCGATGCGCCGATCTCGCCGGAATTTGACGTCACCGTCGGAGCCCTAAACCCTAACCGCAAAATCGGAATCCACTATCTGAAGGAGAGCTCCGTGGATGTCTACTGCGTCGGAGTTGTGCTCGGCCACGGCGCTCTGCCGGAATTTTACCAGCCGAGGAAGAACGCGACGACGGTGAGGGCGACGGCGGCGGATTCCTCCGTCATTCTCGGCAGCGCCGTTAAAACGGAGTTAAGCAGTGCGCAGAGGCGCGGGAGAGTGCCGTTAGTTTTGACGGTGGAAGCGCCCGTTAGGTTTGAAGTTGGGTTCTTTATTTCGTGGGTGATCACAGCCAAGGTGAAGTGCGACGTCGTTTTGGACGATTTGAGTGATACAGCGCAAATTGTTTCTAAGCATTGTGATACAGACCTAGACTTTTAGCACAAGATAGAAGCAATTCAATTTCATTTTTTGTTAGCTTAAGAGGACACGAGTCTAGGTTTTAAATTTTTGTTCATTTACTTCCTTTGTCCATCCGCGTATTTAAAGAACTATTTTGTCATTTTAGTTGTCCATGAGTTCACGTTTCACTCACTTTCTCTCTTTACTTTTCTTCTCAAACAAATTCTTAGAATTCGTGTTGAGTCAAGGACTCTTTAAGTGGAAGACAGAGGGAGTATCACTTATTTCCTTATCTTCCATGCAGATGCTTCAAATAAATTTCCTAAGTTAAAGAATTAGAGATGTTTGATGAAGGATGAGAGAGATGTTATGCATTTAGGGTTTAGGGTTTGGAGAGACGTTCTTGATTACTAATTTGCTATTTTATTTTGTTACATTAATAGATGCATACTTTGTGAGTTGTTTTGAGTATGTAACAAGGTACATAAGGAAATAAACGCACAACTAATTATGTACAGTATATAATAAAATAAGCATATAAACTATATAGATTTCCAATTTGATTATATGCATATTTACGTAGTATATATAGACAATGTTAAATTATACTCAAATTTTATTAACTATACAATCTTCAATGGCAAATTACAATGAAAAAACAACTTATATATAAGCAGTATAAAAATTCTTAATTCTAGCTAGTTACAATAACAAAAATAATACTCCTACTGATCATGATAGAAAATAGAGTAGACATATATTAGCAGCCAGATTATAACTGAGTTATTAGTATTGATGATGATTATTTGATCCCAGTCACGTGAAAAATTGACACCATAATTTCAATGTAAGAAAATGAAAATGACCTACCAAAGTGAATTATGACTAATCAGCGAGAAAATATACATATTCTGGACTAGCACCATTTGACATGGAAACAATGTGATACAGTAGTAAAATTTAAAGAGCACCCAACTCTTAAAAAAAAAAAAAAACCAAAGACTAAATCTTGATATATTCCAAATCAATACATTTTTGTTACCCCGAGACATACTGGCAGCTGCCATATATATGCCCTAATGGTCTAAACCAAATAATTGGAGAACTTTCACCAGTTGTTTGTCATTTAACTTTTCATTAAAGAACTGATCAAAACCAAAATAAATACTATCTCCGTCCTCCAAATATTGTCCCACTTTAACCCAACACGAGTTTTAAAAAACGTAATGAAAAGTGAATTGAAAAAGTTAGTAGAATGTGAGTTCTACTTTTATAATAAAATATGAGTATGAATGAGTTAGTGGAATATGGGATCCACTACCAAAACTGGTAAAAACTGAAATGGGACAAATTTTATAGGACAGACGGAAATAGAAAAATATGACAAACTTTCAGAGACAGAGCTAGCAGCTAATACATATGGCCAGTTGACTTATAAGTTGAAGATGAAGACCTCCTAACAAATTCATAATAAAAAAAGGGTTGCAATTCAATTAATTATTAGTACAAATTTCTCTATGGTCGTACATTTCACCCAAACCCTTGCATTAGCTAGGGCTCATATCATTCTTTTCAATCTTCTTAAATGCTAGAGTTGGGGAAAGAGGTCAACAAATAACTCAATTACAAGAAAATCAAGGAGATAGAGCTGACAATTTGTCTTCTAGATTTTCCTAAGTCAACCCCTTTCTAGTTTTAAAACAATGTGTAGTGGCAATTTGTGGCTAACAGAATAAGAGTTCCACCAAATTATTCCACAAATAAGATTGAATGTGTTTACTTCATGATCGACTTTCAAACTAAGGTGCAAAAATAGTTCCACTCTTAAAAATAAGTAAAATTGACAGAGGAAGAATTAATTTTGTCACCTCATAGTTTTTGTAAAAACGTTAGAAATATGACACCAAACAAAAATTCCAATAGTTTGATTGTATTGAAAATTTTGTCACTGTGACATAATTGAGGTCGGGTCATTTTTGCAACTCGGCCTAAATTAAGGTCGAACCATATTGTACAATAATACTTCATCCGTTCCACAAATAAAAGTCATATTTTGCATCGTCCCATGATAAGAGTCCTATTTCACTTTTACCATTAAATGGTACTCCAAGTAGGTCATATTCTACCAACTTATTCCACTCATATTTTATTATAAAACTAATACTTCCTTCCCTCGTCCACGAAAAATAGGACACATTGCGAATGACACGGGTTTTAATGTGCAATTGGTAAAGTAAGAGAGAAGTAGTGTTAGTGAAATGTGAGGTACATATTATTAGTAAGAGAAAAGTTGTTGAAAATTTTCTTTTTTTAAGTGTGTTCTATTTTTCATTGACAACAAAAAATGGCAAGTGTGTTTTTTTAAATGAAAACATGATGTAAAATCTCTGCCTTATTCTCTTCTAATATATTTATTTTACTTTATTCACTTAGCCCTAAAATGCATAAAATTTGTTACCAAAAAATGTTTTAATTTGAATGGAAATAGTGGAATATAATATTATAAGATATTAGAGCTCAATTCTACCTTTGAACCTTTACTTTTCTTTGCCTTAATTACATTAATTAATACCTTTTTTAGTTAGCCTTAATTACATTAGTTAACAAGGCAAATATCTTCATTCCTCCGAAATCAATTTTACCTAAAATTATGAAAATTTCTTGTTATACACAGCCAAAAGATACCATCCATAACAAAATCTTTTTTTATATTAAAGAAATAAATAAATTTAAATAGCGCCACAGCGTGTATATATACAAACACCTTCACTGCATTCCCCATTCCCAATTCCCAATTTCCGATTTCCGATTGAAGAATGTTCGCCGCCGCAGCCTCTCCGCCTCCGCCTTCAACCGCCTCAACGCGTAACTTCCGCCATCCGCCGCGGCGGAATGTGTCAAAATACGAGAAGGAACGCCGCGCCAGAGACCTCCTCCTCCTGATCGCCGCCGCCGCCGCCCTCTCCGCCGCAGTGATCTACCTCCTCATAGTTTTGTAGAAGCGTTAGAAATATGACACCAAACAAAATTTTCAATAGTTTGTTGTACTGAAAATTTTGTCACTGTGTCATAATTGTAATTCTTTTTAGTGATCGAGTCATTTTTGCAACAATATGTATATAGAAAAACAATTAAAGACGAATTGGCATAAGGGCAGATATAATATGGCGTCAGTTAATCCAACAACATTAAACTAATCGATATAGATGTTACCTAAGACCTATAAAAAGCAATCCAGACAAGATCTTTTTGAATAAGATGCTTAGCACTTAAACTAATGGACAATTATTTCTCTCAGTTTTCACAGTGACAAAACTAGCACGAGATTAGAGCTTTAGCAAGTAGGCAATCATCATTACCATCAACTTCACTTAATCTTAAATTAAAAATAAATTTACGATTTTTTAGTAGTTAAATATAGAAAATTTGTGGCCAGATGATTTTCTTAGAGCATCTCCAAGGCCGGCTAGCCGATTCGCGTCGCTAGCCGGTCGGCTAGCCGAACCATTGCAGCAGGCCAGAGCGAAATCGGCGAAAAAAGCGGCGTGGGCTAGCCGATCGCGTGGCGCTGGCCGATGCGTTGGCCGCCATTGTGGCGTGCCGATCGGCCAGAGCCCAATTTCGATTTTTTTTTTGAAAACCTATATAAACGCGATTTTAGTTTCATTTTCATTTGCACCACTTGTTTTAACGAGTTTTCTCTCTCTCTAAATTTCTGTACAAGAGCATCATCGAGCGATGAGTAGCGCGGGTGGTAGCAGTGGTGGTAGTGGTGGGGATGCTGAGGAGTACGAACGGAGGATGAACGAGGCTATGAAGGCCTACATGAACAGCGAGATGGAGCGGTACATGCGTAGGGTGGAACAGCAGGTGATACCTCGCCCTCCACAGGTTGTCCACCGCCGAGCAGTGATTGATCGGGATCACGTAGCTGCACATCTATATGACGACCCGCGGTTTCCTGCAAACATGTTCAGGCGGCGTTTTAGAATGCGCAGGGAGTTGTTTATACGCATCGTTGACGCATTGGAGCGTCGATATCTGTGTTTCCGCTTCAGGCACGATGCGGTTGGCAGACCCGGCCACACCCCTATTCAAAAGTGCACGGCGGCAATCAGACAGTTGGCCTACGGAGGCGCGGCAGACATGTTGGATGAGTACCTCCACATCGGTTAGACAACTGCTCTGGATTGTCTGAAGTTTTATGTGATGAATTTGTTAATCGGTTAGACGACTGTTACATGAATAGATGCATAGTTTGTGAGTTGTTTTCAGTATGTAACAATGTACATTAGGAAATAAACGCACAACTAATTAATTATGTATATAATAAATAAAGCATATAAACTACATAGATTTCCAATTTGATTACATGCATATTTACGTAGTATATATAGACAATGTTATATTGTACTTTCTTAAACTTTGTTAATTATACAATCTTCAATGGCAAATTATAACTGAGTTATGAGTATTGATGATGATTATTTGATCCCAGTCACGTGATTTTGACGTCAAAAATTGACACCATAATTTCAATGTAAAAAAAATGAAATTTACCTACCAAAGTGAATTAAGACTGATCAGCGAGAAAATATACATATTTTGGACTAGGATACCCTAAAAAATTTAAAGAGCACCCGGTTCTAAAAAAATACTCTCCACGTCTCACTTTAGCAGTCCTATTGACTTTTCTACTCTCTTTCTGTGAAAATGATAAAAAATAGTTAAAATAGAGAAACGGTAAAGTAAGAGAGACAATAATGTAGATAAGACTTTTCTCTATATTATTCTATCTCTTAATCTACTATTTTTCCACTTTAACTTATTTTTTTATCATTTTCACAAAAAAAGGGCAGAAAAATCAATGAGACTGCTAAAGCGGGACGGAGGGAGTAAAAGACTAAACCTTGATATTATACCCCAGAATTAACGATACATTTTTGTTACCCGAGACATACTGGCGGCTGCCATATATATATATACCCTAAAGACAGAGGAAGAATTAATTTTGTCACCTCATAGTTTTATAAAAACGTTAGAAATATGATAACCGAACAAAAATTCCAATAGTTTGATTGTATTGAAAATTTTGTCATTGTGTCATAATTGTAATTCTTTTTAGTGGTCGGGTCATTTTTGCAACTCGAACTAAATTAAGGTCGAACCATACCGTACAATAGTACTTCATCCGTTTCACCAGTGGCGGGCGCAGAAATTTGTTAGGGTAGGGGCTATATATATTCAAATTTTGTATGAGATAATAATTTTTTTATACTTTTCTATTTTGGTAGGGACTTTTACACATTAATTCACACAAATTATTAACAAAATTATAAGATTTTATAACTAAAAAAGTGAACCCTTCCCCATCATTATGTGTGTCCGCCCGTGCGTTCCACATATAAGAGTTATATTTTGCGTCGTCCCACAATAAGAGTCCTATTTCACTTTTACTATAAATAGTAAGTAGACCACATTCCACCAATTTATTTCACTCACATTTTATTCTAAAACTAATGCTCACTCCGTCCACGAAAAATAGGACACATTGCGAATGACACGGATTCTAATGTGCAAATTGGTAAAGTAAGATAGAAGAAAAAAAAAACACGAGAGAAGTAGTATTAATGGAATGTAGAGTCCTTATTATTAGTAAGATAGAAGTTGTTGAATTTGTTTTTTTTAAATATGTTCTATTTTTCGTGGACAACCAAAAATGACAAATATGCTCTATTTTTTTTTAATAAAAACATATTGTAAAATCTCTACCTTATTCTCTTCTACTTATTTTACTTTATTCACCGTTTACTTTTCCCTTGAAATACATAAAATTTGTTGCCAAAAATATGTTTTAGTTTGAATGGAAATAGTGGAACAAATGTTTGTTGCCAAAAATAGTGGAAGTAGTATTAATGGAAATAATGGAAATAGTGAAATACATATAATACCAAAAATATTTGTTGCCAAAAAAATGTTTTACTCAATTCTTCGTTTGAACCTATATTTTTCTTAGCCTTAATTACATTAATTAATACCTTTTTTAGTTAGCCGTGTATTTTCCTTGTTAAAGAAGGCGAAGATCTTCATTCCTCCGAAATCAAATTTACCTAAAATACCACCAAAATGAAATCCATCACCAAAAATAATGAAAATTTCTTGTTATACACACCAAAAGATACCATCCATAACAAAATCTTTTTTTTATATTAAAGAAATAAATAAACTTAATTAGCTCAACAGCTTGTATATATACAAACATCTTCACTGCATTCCCCATTCCCAATTTCAGATTTCTTCCATCTCTTCCGCCGCTAATATTTGAAGAATGTTCGCCGCCGAAGCCTATTCCGAGATGCTACGCCGCCGCCGCCGCAGAACCGCCGCAGCCTCTCCGCCTCCGCCATCCGCCGCCGCAGCGCGTGTCTTCCGCCATCCGCCGCCGCGGAATGCCGCAAAATACGAGAATGAACTCCTCGCCGGAGACCTCCTCCTCCTGATCGCCGCCGGCGCCGCCGCCGCCCTCTCCGCCGCAGTGATCTACCTCCTCCTCCTGTACCGATCGCCGATCTACACAGTGACCGAATTCGCCGTGCGCGGAATGAATCTGACCTCCGCCGCGCCGATCTCGCCGGAATTTGACGTCACCGTCGGAGTCCTAAACCCTAACCGCAAAGTCGGAATCCACTACTTGAAGGAGAGCCTCGTGAGAGTCTACAGCGGCGGGGAGATCCTCGGCCTCGGCGTTTTGCCGCACTTCTACCAGCCGGGGGAGAGCGCGACGTCGGTGAGGGCGACGGCGGGGAGCTTCGCCGTCCTCCTCGACGGCGCCGTTAAAACGGAGTTGAGCAGTGCGCAGAGGCGCGGGAGAGTGCCGTTAGTTTTGACGGTGGAAGCGCCCGTTAAGTTTAAATGGTTCGTTAATACGCGGGAATTCACAGCCAAGGCGAAGTGCGACGTCGTTTTGGACGAGTTGAGTGATAAAGCGCAAATTGTTTCTAAGCATTGTGATACAGACCTACACTTTTAGCACAGATAGAAGCAATTCAAATTCATTTTTTGTTAGCTTAATAGGACATGAGTCTAGGTTTTAAATTTTTGTTCTTTAATTTTGCTTAATAGGACACTGAGTCTAGGTTTTACATTTTTGTTCATTTACTCCCTCTGTCCACCATTTAAAGCACCATTTTGTCACTTTAACTGTCCACGGTTTATAAAACTATTTACTTTATTCCATTTTTATTATGCGGACCCCCACATTGCACCAACTTTTTACACTATAAAAACAATAATTTAACTGAGTCTCACATTTCACGTCAAATAATTTCATAAAATTCGTGTCGAGTCAAAATGACTCTTTAAATGTAGGACAGAAGGAGTATCACTTATTTCCTTATCTTCTGTGCAGATGCTTCGAATAAATTTCCTAAGTTAAAGAATTAGAGATGTTTGATGAAGGATGAGAGAGATGTTATGAATTTAGGGTTTAGGGTCCAGAGATGTTATTGATTGCTAATTTGCTATTTTATTTTGTTTCATGAATAGATGCATGATTTGTGAGTTGTTTTGAGTATGTAACAAGGTACATTAGGAAATAAACGCACAACTAAACGCACAACTAATTATGTATATAATAAAATAGGCATATAAACTATCTAGATTTCCAATTTGATTATATGCATATTTACGTAGAATATATAGACAATGTTAAATTATACAAACTTTATTAATTATACGATCTTCAATGGAAAATTATAACTGAGTTATTAGTATTGATGATGATTATTTGATTCCAGTCACAGTGATTTTGACGTGAAAAATTGACAACAAAATTTCAATGTAAAAAAGTGAAAATGACCAACCAATATACATACTCTGGACTAGCTCCTTTTGAGCACTTATTTCTTAAAAAAAAAACAAAACAAAGACTATACCTTGATATATCCCAGAACAATACATTTTTGTTACCCCAAGTCATACTGGTTGCTGCCATATATACCCTAATGGAAGAATTAATTTTGCCATCTCATAGTTTTGTAAAACGTTAGAAATATGATACCAAACAAAAATTCCAATAGTTTGATTGTATTGAAAATTTTGTCACTGTGACATAATTGTAATTCCTTTTAGTGGCCAGGACACCAAAAAATTTGTTAATTAACATAAATTCTTTTTAAGGGAAAGTGTTATATTGTTAACTCATAACTTAATTGCTAACTACAACTAAATAATAGCCACTAGATATTCAAATTAAGGGCTTAGATCATCAATCCCTAAATATCAATACGATCAAAAAAATACGCCAATAAAGCCATAGGATTAATTCAAAAAAATATCAATAGGGGTATTAATGTCAATTAACTACATGTTTATTTATAACTAACTGTTATAAGAAATCTCAAAACTTTAAATTCATATAACATATATCAAATTAAAGATAATTTCATAAGGATTCCAACGATATCCTACATGCATTTGTTCCGACGTCAAAATTTGAAAAAAAATCAAAATTTTTAAATTTTTTCGTACAACAGAAATGTCAACATACGATATAAAATATGTCAATATAAGCAATGGGTTAACATTGTTAAAGCATTGTGTTCACATTCTCAAAGCATTGTGTTGATATTTTCGAAACACTATATTCATCCAAAACCCTAATTTGGAGTTTTTTTTTTTTTTATTAATAAAAATAAAAATTACACGTGGCAAATTGTAAACCACACGTTTTCTAAAATTCAATAGTCTTAAATTAGTTGTAGTTAGTAATTAAATGATGAGTTAGCAATTGATCACTTCCATTTTTTTAGTGTCACAATTAACATAAATTTTGTTAATTGTGTCATACTTAGCCCTAAAATGCATAAAATTGTTGCCAAAAAAATGTTTTAATTTGAAATCCAAGTATTTTAATTACTAACCAAAAATGGCAAATATACTCTATTTTTTTTTTAATAAAAACATATTGTAAAATCTCTACCTTATTCTCTTCTACTTAGTTTACTTTATTCTCTTCTACTTATTTTACTTTATTCATCGATTACTTTTCCCTAAAATACATATTATTTGTTGCCAAAAAAAATGTTTTAATTTGAATGGAAATAGTGGAATATAATACTATTATTACGTTAAGATATTAAAACTCAATTCTTCGTTTGAACGTATATTTTTCTTAGCCTTAATTACATTAATTAATACCTTTTTTAGTTAGCTGTGTATTTTCCTTGTTACAAAGACGAAGATCTTCATTCCTCCAAAATCAAATTTACCTAAAATACCACCAAAATCGAATCCATCACCAAAAATTATGAAAAATTTCTAGTTATACACACCAAAAGATACCATCCATAACAAAATATTCCTTTAATATTAAAGAAATAAATAAATTTAATTAGCTCAACTGCTTGTATATATACAAACATCTTCACTGCATTCCCTATTCCCAATTCCCAATTCCCAATTTCCGAGATGTTCGCCGCCGAAGCCTATTCCGAGATGCTACGCCGCCGCCGCCGCCGCCGCCGCCGCAGAACCGCCGCAGCCTCTCCGTTTCCGCCTTTAACCGCCTCAACGCGTATCTTCCGCCATCCGCACGAGAAGCCAAGCCGCGATCTAGACCTCCTCCTCCTCCTGATCGGCGCCGCCCTCGCCGCCCTCTCCGCCGCAGTGATCTACATCGTCCTCCAATACCGATCGCCGATCTACACGGTGACCGAATTCGCCGCACGCGGAATGAATCTGACCTCCCCCGCGCCGATCTCGCCGCAATTTGACGTCACCGTCGGAGTCCTAAACCCTAACCGCAAAATCGGAATCCACTATTTCAAGGAGAGCTTCGTGAAAGTCTACTGCGGCGAGGAGATCCTCGGCCTCGGCGTCTTGCCGCACTTCTACCAGCCGGCGGAGAGCGGGACGTCGGTGAGGGCGACGGCGGGGAGCCTCGCCGTCCTCCTCGACGGCGCCGTTAAAACGGAGTTAAGCAATGCGCAGAGGCGCGGGAGAGTGCCGTTAGTTTTGACGGTGGAGGCGCCCGTTAAGTTTAAATGGTTCGTTAATACGCGGGAATTCACAGCCAAGGCGAAGTGCGACGTCGTTTTGGACGAGTTGAGTGATAAAGCGCAAATTGTTTCTCAGCGTTGTGATACAGACCTACACTTTCCAGCATAGATAGAAGCAATTCAAATTTAAATTTTTGTTTATTTATTAATCAATAGAAAAATATAAAATTGATAAAATTTCATTCATAAATTAGCAATTGGTATCACTTATTTATTTCCTTTTATGCGGATGCTTCGAAATAAATTTACTATGTTAAAGAATTGGAGATGTTTGGCGAAGGGTTTAGGGTTTAGAGAGATGTTATTGATTTCTAATTAGCTATTTTATTTTGTTACTTGAATAGATGCATAGTTTGTGAGTTGTTTTGAGTATGTAACAATGTACATTAGGAAATAAACGCACAACTAATTATGAATATAATAAAATAAGCATATAAACTATAGAGATCCAATTTGATTCTACGCGTAGGTTATACGTTACGTATGTATACACTATACTTAAATTTATTATACCATTTTCAACGGCAATTAACAAAGAGAAAACATCTTATATATAACTATAACTATATAAGCAATATAAAATTTTTTAATCCTAGTTGCAATAATAATAAAGATATCATACTCATGATAGAAAATATATTTAGCTTAAAATACATCAACCTACATACTCAATCAATTGCTTGTCCTATTTATATATGTATATATATGCACGTCGACTATATCATATACCTTCTACTATTTTTGAATAAAAATATGCTAGATATGTATTAGCAGCCAGATAATAACCGAGTTATTATAATTGATGATGATTATTTGATCCCTAGAAACGTGATTTTGAGTTTTTGACGTGAAAAATTGACACCATAATTTCAATGTGAAAAAATGAAAATGACTTACCAAAGTCAATTGTGAGTAGACCCTTAACCTTGACATTGAAACAATGGTATTAAATTTTAAAGAATCGTCTGTCGCATAGTTCGTCCCATTTTAGATGGCCTTAGATAACATTTGTAGAAAGGCCTTCAGCTAGGGTATACTTTTTTGAAAGAGATGAGTGATCTTTAAAATTTGCTACATCATCCGTCGCATAGTCCGCCATTGCAGCACCCCGCCCTAAGCCCACCCCTTAGTCTGCGGAGTATGCATCGTCCGCGGACTATGCACACATTTTTGCATAGTCCGGCCTATAGTCCGCCCCATTGCAGGGGAGCGGACTATAAGCCGAACTATGCACACATTTTTTATTTTAATTTTTTTTTTGTATTTTCTTCTATATATATCACCATTTTTTTACTTCATTTCACACCTTTCACTTCAGTCTCTTCCCCATCTCAATTTCTCTTTAAATTCAATAATGAATTCCGACGATTTTCATATTTACAAGCATAAAATATAAAAATAAAAAATAAATACTGACAATAGGATATGCCTTTAATTTGTGGTGTTTTTATATTTTTATTCTTGCTAATTGATATCTTTGCAAATATAAATAAATAGGATTAATGAATTTTTGTAGTGTTTAAATATTCAAATAATAAATAAAATGTTTAGGGCGGAGCTTAGGGAAAGCTATAGTCCGTCCCATTACAGGTGGAAGGGCGCGGAGGATAAAATGCTGATGTGGCGGTGTATAGGGCAGGGCTTAGGGCGTCGTATAGCTCGCCCCATTGTGGATGCCCTAACTTTTCATTAAAGAAATGATTAAAACCAAAAGTCCAAAACATAAGGGAAAATACATAGTCCAATTAAATTATAAGTTGAAGATGAAGACCTCCAAACAAAGTAATACTTACAAATTTAAAAGGGTTGCAATTTCAATTAATTATTTACAAATTTCTCTATAGCCGTACATTTCACCCAAATTAACCCTTGCAAAAAATGAACATGACTTACCAAAGTCAATTGTGAGTAGACCCTTAACCTTGACATTGAAACAAGATTGCTCATCTCTTTCAAACTAACCGAAATAAGTCGAGTACTTTCTACAATTGTTATCTAACTTTTCATTAAAGAAATGATCAAAACCAAAACAAAGGGCAAATACATAAGTCCAGTTTACTTATAAGTTGAAGATGAAGACCTCCAAACAAAATCATACTTACAAAAAAGGGTTGCAATTTCAATTAATTATTTACAAATTTCTTTTTAGTCGTACATTTCACCCAAACCCTTGCATATATCATTCATTTCAATCTTCTTAAAAGATGGAGTTGGGCAAAAACGTCAAAAAAACAACTCAATTACATAGAAAATCAAGGATTTAGAGTTGGTAATTAGTCTTCTAGATTTTCTTAAGTCAACCCCCCCTCTTCTAGTAGCATAAACAATGTGTAGTGGCAATTTTGTGACTAAGTGAATCAGAGTTAAAATTAGAGGTCCAAGCAAGTTATTAATTCCACAATCAAACTAGAGTTGTAGTTTAACAATCTTTGTCACAAATAAGATTGAATGTGTTTACTTCATAGTTTTGTAAAAAAGTTAGAAATATGACACCAAACAAAGAATCCAATAGTTTGATTTGTATTGAAAATTTTGTCACTCTGTCCTAATTGTAATACTCCCTCCATCACACTTTAGCAGTTCTATTGACTTTTCTGTCATCTTTTTTTAAAAATGATAAAAAAAAATAGTTAAAGAGGAGAAATGGTAAATTAAGAGAGAGAATAATATAGAGAAGAGTCTAATCTACATTATTGTCTCTCTTACTTTACCATTTCTCCACTTTAACTATTTTTTTATTATTTTTGCAAAAAGAGAGCAGAAAAGTTAATGGGACTGTTAAAGCGGGGATGGAGTATTTTTCAGTGGTCGGGTCATTTTCGCAACTCGGCCTAAATTAAGGTCGAACCATACCACAAAACAATATGTATATAGAAAAACAATTAAAGACGAATTAGCATAAGGGCAGATATAATATGGCGTCAGTTAATCCAACAACATTAAACTAATCGAAATAGATGTTACCTAAGACCTATAAAAAGCAAGGTTTTCATCACTAATGACAACAAAATCCAAACAAGATCTTCTTGAATAAGATTCTTAGCACTTAAACTAATAGACAATTATTTCTCAGAGTTATCACACAGTGACAAAACTAGCACGAGATTAGAGCTTTAGCAAGTAGGCAATCATCGTCACCAACTCACCATCAACTTCACTTAATCTTAAATTATAAATAAATTTACGATTTTTTATGTAGTTAAATATTGAAAATTTGTGGCCAGTAGTATGATTTTCTTATGGAGCAAGCCACTCGGAAATATTTTTAAATTGAGATATTGACATCTAATATCACGAAACTTTCAAAAAGTTGATTTTTTCCCACGAATTTTAAATTTGACAAATAATATCATGAACTTTACCCCCTGTTTCTTTTTTTCCACGAATGAAAAAATAAATTAAGGTCGAACCATATTGTACAATAATACTTCATCCATTCAACAAATAAAAGTCATATTTTGCGCCGTCCAGCAATAAGAGTCATATTTCATTTTTACCATTAAATGGTACTCCAAGTAGGCCACATTCTACCAACTTATTCCACTCATATTTTATTCTAAAACTAATACTTCCCTCGTCCACGAAAAATAGGACACATTGCGAATGACATGGGTTTTAATGTGCAATTGGTAAAGTAAGAGAGAAGTAGTGTTAGTGGAATGTGAGGTACATATTATTAGTAAGAGAGAAGTCGTTGAAAATTTATTGTTTTTTAAATGTGCTCTATTTTTCGTGGACAACGAAAAATGACAAATACGCTCTATTTTTTCTTTTTAACAAAAACATATTGTAAAATCTCTACCTTATTCTGTTCTAATATTTTTATTTCACTTTATTCACCATGTTCTAATATTTTTATTTCACTTTATTCACCATTTACTTAGCCCTTAAATGCAAAAAATTTGTTGCCAAAAAGATGTTTTAATTTGAATGGAAATAGAGGAATATAATATTATAAGATACTAGAGCTCAATTCTACGAGTAAAAATTCCATGGTCACTCCATACCATGATGGCATAGTGACTTGGTATGCCTCACCATTAATTTTTTGACAAATGGAACTAAAAGGGCCCACATGCCACATCAATTGGATATAAATTTAGTAAATTGATGACACAAAATAGAGACATCCATTTAATAATTTTATGGAAAGTCGCATAATATTAAATTTGGAAATTACCACATAATTAATTGGATTGCCATATACTACTACAATATATATACGTATATTAATATCATAATTAGTACAATAAAATTATACACATAAAAAAGTAATCATATTGCATTATTTTTCATTTTTCAAGTCAAAGGAAAAAAATTATACTATAACAATTCTTTAATAGTATATATTTTAGATTCTATAGATAAGACTTCTTTTTTCTTGTTTTATACTATATTTATATATAGGTATATACAAAAAATTTACCCATAAATTTGTGACATGTAACTTGTTTTGTTAGCATAATAAATTATAAATTTTATTATTTTTAACGATGTATAATATTATTATACACACAGTAATGGAACACCAATTACATAATACTATTATTATACTATAATTCCCATATTATTATAAATGCAATATGATTAATTTTTTATGTGTTTATTAGTATTATCATTCTCAAAATAATTGCACGCCAATACATAATAAATGCATTATGATTACTTTGTTATATGTACGTATAATATTATCATATAATGAGGTCAAATACATATACATATACTCCTTGTACTCCGTTATCCGTATATGGCAATCCAATTAATTTTATGGTAATTTCTAAAGTTAATTATGCCACTTTACATAAAATGATTAAATGGATGTATCTATTTTGTGCTATTAATTTGCCTATTTTGTGCTATTAATTTGCTAGATTTATATCTATTTGATGTGGCATATGAGTCCATTTGTCAAGAAATTAATGGTGAGGTACACCATGTCATTATGCCACCATGGTATGGAGGGACTATGGAATTTTTACTCCAATTCTACGTTTGAACCTATATTTTTCTTTGCCTTAATTACATTAATTAACAAGGCGAAGATCTTCATTCCTCCGAAATCAAATTTACCTAAAATTATGAAAATTTCTTGTTATACACAGCCTAAAAGATACCATCCATAACAAAAATCTTCCTTTGATATTAAAGAAATAAATAAATTTAATTAGCTCAACAGCTTGTATATATATAAACACCTTCACTGCATTCCCCATTCCCCATTCCCAATTCCCAATTTCCGATTTCCGATTTCCGATTTCTTCCATCTCTTCCGCCGCTAATATTTGAAGAATGTTCGCCGCCGAAGCCTATTCCGAGATGCTACGCCGCCGCCGCCGCAGAACCGCCGCAGCCTCTCCGCCTCCGCCTTCAGCCGCCGCAGCGCGTATCTTCCGCCATCCGCCGCCGCGGAATGCCGCAAAATACGAGAAGCCAAGCCGCGCCGGAGACCTCCTCCTCCTGATCGCCGGCGCCGCCATCTCCGCCGCAGTGATCTACCTCCTCCTCCTGTACCGATCGCCGATCTACACAGTGACCGAGTTCGCCGTGCGCGGAATGAATCTGACCTCCGCCGCGCCGATCTCGCCGGAATTTGACGTCACCGTCGGCGTCCTGAACCCTAACCGCAAAATCGGAATCTACTATCTGAAGGAGAGCTTCGTGAAAGTCTACTGCGGCGGGGAGATCCTCGGCCTCGGCGTTTTGCCGCACTTCCACCAGCCGGGAGAGAGCGCGACGGCGGTGAGGGCGACGGCGGGGAGCTTCGCCGTCCTCCTCGACGGCACCGTTAAAACGGAGTTAAGCAATGCGCAGAGGTGCGGGAGAGTGCCGTTAGTTTTGACGGTGGAGGCGCCCGTTAAGTTTAAATGGTTCGTTAATACGCGGGAATTCACAGCCAAGGCGAAGTGCGACGTCGTTTTGGACGAGTTGAGTGATAAAGCGCAAATTGTTTCTAAGCATTGCGATACAGACCTACACTTTTAGCACAGATAGAAGCAATTCAAATTCATTTTTTGTTAGCTTAATAGGACATGAGTCTAGGTTTTAAATTTTTGTTCTTTAATTCTGCTTAATAGGACACTGAGTCTAGGTTTTAAATTTTTGTTCATTTACTCCCTCTGTCCACCGTTTAAAGCACCATTTTGTCACTTTAACTGTCCACGGTTTATAAAACTATTTACTTTATTCCATTTTTATTATGCGGACCCCACATTGCACCAACTTTTTACTATAAAAACAATAATTTAATGAGTCTCACATTTCACGTCAAATAATTTCATAAAATTCGTGTCAAGTCAAAAGGACTCTTTAAATGTAGGACAGAGGGAGTATCACTTATTTCCTTATCTTCTATGCAGATGCTTCGGAATAAATTTCCTAAGTTAAAGAATTAGAGATGTTTGATGAAGGATGAGAGAGATGTTATGAATTTAGGGTTTAGGGTCTAGAGAGATGTTATTGATTGCTAATTTGCTATTTTATTTTGTTTCATGAATAGATGCATGGTTTGTGAGTTGTTTTGAGTATGTGACAAGGTACATTAGGAAATAAACGCACAACTAATTATGTATATAATAAAATAGGCATATAAACTATCTAGATTTCCAATTTGATTATATGCATATTTACGTAGTATATATAGACAATGTTAAATTATACTTAAACTTTATTAATTATACGATCTTCAATGGCAAATTATAACTGAGTTATAATTATACATAAAATTTCAATGTATAATAGTGAAATTGACCTACCAAAGTCAATTAAGACTGATCAGCGAGAAAATATACATACTCTGGACTAGCTCCTTTTGAGCACTTATTTCTTAAAAAAAAAAAAAAAAAGACTATACCTTGATATATCCCAGAACAATACATTTTTGTTACCCCAAGTCATACTGGTTGCTGCCATATATACCCTAATGGAAGAATTAATTTTGCCATCTCATAGTTTTGTAAAACGTTAGAAATATGATACCAAACAAAAATTCCAATAGTTTGATTGTATTGAAAATTTTGTCACTGTGACATAATTGTAATTCCTTTTAGTGGCCAGGACACCAAAAAATTTGTTAATTAACATAAATTCTTTTTAAGGAAAAGTGTTATATTGTTAACTCATAACTTAATTGCTAACTACAATTAAATAATAGCCATTAGATATTCAAATTAAAGGCTTAGATCGTCAGTCCCTAAATATCAATATGATCAACGAAAAACGTCAATAAAGCCATAGGATTAATTCAAAATAATATCAATAGGAGTATTAATGTCAATTAACTACATGTTTAGTTATAACTAACTGTTAAAAGAAATCTCAAAACTTTAAATTCATATAACATATATCAAAGTAAAGATAATTTCATAAGGATTCCAACGATATCCTACATGCATATGTTCCGACGTCAAAATTTGAAAAAAATTTCAAAATTTTTAAATTTTTTTCGTACAACAGAAATGTCAACATACTATATAAAATATGTGAATATAAGCAATGGGTTAACATTGTTAAAGAATTGTGTTCACATTCTCAAAGCATTATGTTGATATTTTCGAAACACTATATTCATCCAAAACCCTAATTTGGAGTTTTTTTTATATTTTTTGATTTTATTAATAAAAACGAAAATTACACGTGGCAAATTGTAGATCAGACGTTTTCTAAAATCCAATGACCTTAAATTAGTTGTAGTTAGTAATTAAACGATAAGTTAACAATTGATCACTCCCCTTCTTTTCAGTGTCACAGTTAACATAAATTTTGTTAATTGTGTCGTACTTAGCCCTAAAATGCATAAAATTTGTTGCCAAATAAATGTTTTAATTTGAATGGAAATAGTGGAATATAATACTATTATTACTATAAGATATTAAAACTCAATTCTTCGTTTGAACGTATATTTTTCTTAGCCTTAATTACATTAATTAATACCTTTTTTAGTTAGCCATGTATTTTCCTTGTTACAAAGACGAAGATCTTCATTCCTCCAAAATCAAATTTACCTAAAATACCACCAAAATCAAATCCATCGCCAAAAATAATTAAAAATAATTAAAAATAATCAAATCCATAACAAAATATTCCTTTAATATTAAAGAAATAAATAATTTTAATTTGCGCAACCGCTTGTATATATACAAACATCTTCACTGCATTCCCCATTCCCAATTCCCAATTTCCGATTTCCGATTTCCAATTTCCGATTTCTTCCATCTCTTCCGCCGCTAATATTTGAAGAATGTTCGCCGCCGCAGCCTATTCCGAGACGCTACGCCGCCGCCATCCGCACGAGAAGCCAAGCCGCGCTCTAGAACTCCTCCTCCTCCTGATCGGCGCCGCCCTCTCCGCCCTCTTGGTCGCAGTGATCTACATCGTCCACCAATACCGATCGCCGATCTACACGGTGACCGAATTCGCCGTACGCGGAGTGAATCTGACCTCCGCGGCGCCGATCTCGCCGCAATTTGACGTCACCGTCGGAGTCCTGAACCCTAACCGCAAAATCGGAATCCGCTATTTCAAGGAGAGCTTCGTGAAAGTCTACAGCGGCGGGGAGATCCTCGGCCTCGGCGTTTTGCCGCACTTCTACCAGCCGGGGGAGAGCGGGACGTCGGTGAGGGCGACGGCGTGCAGTTTCGCCGTCCTCGGCGGCGCCGTTAAAACGGAGTTAAGCAATGCGCAGAGGTGCGGGAGAGTGCCGTTAGTTTTGACGGTGGAAGCGCCCGTTGAGTATAAATGGTTTGTTGATTCGGCGGTATTCATAGCCAAGGCGAAGTGCGACGTCGTTTTGGACGAGTTGAGTGATAAGAGCATTCCCAATGGAGGTGGCGAATTCTCGGCGATAAATCGCCGGTTATCGCCGAATTATCGCCGGCCATTGTGGCGAAGTCGGCGATAATTCGGCGATAATGTTGCCGTTGCTTCGCCGAGTGGCGTTCTAACGCCGGATTATCGCCGAGCGATCGCCGGCCACTGTGGCGACGCTCGGCGATAATCGGCGATAATTAAAATTTTTTTTTTTTTTTTTTGAACCCAACGGCTATTTTACATTCCACCCCTATAAATATTTCCTCCACTTCCTGCATCCAACACCTGCAGAGTACGCTGGGGCTCGATCCCGACGCCCCTCCGGCCCCTCCGTCTTAGATTTTTTTTTTTTAAATCTTTGTTTATTTGCGTTTTTTATTTGTAGTTTTTTTTTTCTCGTTGTATTATATTTTCCAATGATTAATACAACGATGAATTGTTCATTATTAGTCTATTTATTAAATACATTTGTAGGGAAAATTAAATAATATAAAAAATAATGATGTAAAAATGAAATGTTGAGTTAGGGAGAAATAAGGGAGAAATAAGGGAGAAACCAATGTAGCACTTGGCTAAAAACTGGGGATAAATTTTGGTGCTGATGTGGCGCTGATGTGGCAGGAGTTAGGGAGAAATAAGGGAGTTTTTAGGGAACTCCATTGGGAGTGCTCTAAGGCGCAAATTGTTTCTCAGCATTGTGATACACACGTACACTATAGATAGAAGCAATTCAAATTTATTTTTTGTTTATTTATGAATCAATAGAAAGATATAAAACTGATAAATTTTCATTCATAAATTAGCAATTACTATAACTTATTTCCTTTTATGCGGATGCTTCGAAATAAATTTACTATGTTAAAGAATTGGAGATGTTTGATGAACGATTTAGGGTTTAGGGTTTAGAGAGATGTTATTGATTGCTACTTAAGCTATATTATTTTGTTACTTGAATAGATGCATAGTTTGTGAGTTGTTTTTGAGTATGTAACAAGGTACATTAGGAAATAAACGCACAATTAATTATGAATATAATAAAATAAGAATATAAACTATATAGATGTCCAATTTGATTCTATAAAGATAGAGACCATGTTAAATTATACTTAAATTTTAGTAGTATTTACAATTTTCAACGGCAAATTACAATGAGAAAACAACTTATATACAAGCAATATAAAAATTCGTAATCCTAGTTACAATAATAATAAAATAAAATTCATACTCATGATAGAAAATATATTTAGCTTAAAATACATCAACATACGCACTCCAATAGTACACTATATTATGTTGGATTAATTGGTTTTTTCTTTAATCTTTGAATTGGTATGAATTGAATAAGAAGAGAAGATATATCGTCCTTTTTATACATGTAATCTATACATGTATAAAAGGCGGGTTTTGGGTCGTTTCTAAAAATTTATGAATTCTGAGTATAGATTTGAATATTTATAAATATAGGGTGTAAAAATGCAAATATTGATGTGAATTTAGTTTTCTAATAATGATGATAATTCATTTATTGTTACCGTTACGACTCTATTTAAAAAAAGGAGTTACTACCCTTACAAACTTAAATTGATATGTTCTTATTATAGCAGTACTTATAATTATCAAATTTGGTAGATACTAACATTTTGTTATAATTCCAAGAATCATCACATTTTGAATTTTAAATTTAAACCTTTTATGATTGTGTCAATAGCCGCTTCTCAACTAAAAAATACTACTACGTGATTTTCACTACAGTTACAAACTTAATTGATACATGAATATTTATATTTATCATAATACATTTCACATGTAATGTGCAACATAATTCTTTATTATTTGTAACATCCAAAATTCTTTATTGTTTAGGGTGGAAAATCCTTCCAATTTTGACCAAATAATATACCATTACCACTACTAAAATGAATTTAAACATTAACTACAACTAAATCACAAATTAATGAGCCAATTCATTTGTATGAGTCGTTATGTCCATTTGTATTCACTAAAAAATTAAATTTCTAATCATAAATGGAGGAAATTGAAAAGTTTTAGAATAGCCTCCCAATTCATTTGTTTGGACTATAAATATATGATTTGATAGTTTATAATTCACCCACTCGATGCTTTATTTTCTGCAAAAGTTTTGCTTGGTTTTAGGTATTCTTCTAAATATTCAACGATATTATATTTGCTTTTAATATATATTTATACATTGCTATTGTGGCAAAAGTTCATGTTTCCATCAAACAATTTTCTAATTTAGCATCAAATTTAAATATATGTATTTATACTATTGTTATTTTTTGCTTAAAGTTCTTATATAGATAGATGGAGGCAATCTGATTGGAGAAGATGACACTGGCAAGGGGTGATGAAGTGTTGGAGATTATGACCGGAAGATGTGAGGCTATTGGAAATAGAGACAAGCAGATAAAAAACGTTGGGATGGATACTGGAATTCCAGAAGAGAAGATGGAGACATATCTATTCTTAATTAGTAATAATTTTTTTATTAATTCTAATTAGTTGGTCATATTATTTACAAAGAACTTTTACTGAATTTACTAAGCAATATATATTTTTATTTGGTTTCATATATATTTATATAATGAATTTTTATTACATATTTTTATGCTTTTAGATTTCGTATGATGATATTGTTTATAATTTCATAAAATTATTTCGCTCCGTAAAATAATTGAGGAAAATAGAATGAATCGTGCCACGCACGTGGGTGATACTAGTATATATATACCTTCAATTTTTGGATAAAAATATGCTAGATATGTATTAACAGCTAGATAATAACTGAGTTATTATAATTGATGACGATTATGTGATCACTCATCTCTTTCAAAAAAATATACCCTAATAATTCGATGACTTTCTACAATTAATGTTATCTAACTTTTCATTAAAGAATTTATCAAAACCAAAACAAAGGGCAAATACAAAAGCCCAGTTAACTTATAAGTTGAAGATGAAGACCTCCAAACAAAGTCATACTTACAAAAAAGGGTTGCAATTCCAATTAATTATTTACAAATTTCTTTTTAGTCGTACATTTCAACCAAACCCTTGCATATCATATCATTCATTTCAATCTTTTAAAAAAAATAACTCAATTACATGGAGAATCAACGAGATGGAGTTGGCAATAAGTCTTCTAAAATTTCTTAAGTAAACATAAACAATGTGTAGTGGCAATTTAGTGACTAAGTGAATCAGAGTTAAAATAAGAGGTCAAAGCAAGTTATTAATTCCACAATCAAACTAGAGTTGTAGTTCAACAATCTTTGTCACAAATAAGATTGAATGTGTTTACTTCATAGTTTTGTAAAAAAGTTAGAAATATGGCACCAAACAAAAAAGTGAAAACTATGAAGTGTACAAAAATGCCCTTTAGGCTTTTTGGGGTGTTTTTGTCGGAAAAATGCAGTCAAAAAGTGAAAAAGCACCTGAAACGAGCAAGTGGTATAATATGGAGACCGCAAATGATATTTTATAAGTATAGAGACCGCAAATGTTCGTCGTTGAAAGTATATAGCCTAAAAATGTAATTCACTCAACAAAAAATCAACAAAAAATCCAATAGTTTGATTTGTATTGAAAATTTTGTCACTGTGTCATAATTGTAATATTTTTTAATGGTCGGGTCATTTTTGCAACTCGGCCTAAATTAAGGTCGAACCATACCACAAAACAATATGTATATAGAAAAACAATTAAAGACGAATTAGCATAAGGGCAGATATAATATGGCGTCAGTTAATCCAACAACATTAAACTAATCGATATAGATGTTACCTAAGACCTATAAAAAGCAAGGTTTTCATCACGAATGACAACAAAATCCAGACAAGATCTTCTTGAATAAGATGCTTAGCACATAAACTAATAGACAATATTTCTTTAAGTTTTCACACGGTGACAAAACTAGCACGAGATTAGAGCTTTAGCAAGTAGGCAATCATCATTACCATCAACTTCACTTAAAGCTTATATTATACTAGCTCCGTCCCCCAAATTTTGACACAGTTTACTATATCTGTCCGTCTCTAAAAATTTGACACATTTCACTTTTTTACCATTTTGAACAGTGGACCTCATATTCCACTAACTCATTCATATTCACATTTTATTATAAAACTAATACTTTAAATATAGGACTCACATCCCACCAACTTTTTCAACTCACTTTCTATTACATTTCTTAAAATCCGTGCCGGGTCAAAGTGTGTCAAAATTTAGGGGACGGAGGTATAGTAAATACTTTACGATTTTTTATGAAGTTAAATATTGAAAATTTGTGGCCAGTATGATTTTCTTATGGAGCAAGCCACCCACAATAAAAATTTTAAGTATTTTTATATGCATAGAAGACTAATATGGGCTGAGGCCCATAATGGTGAATTTGGGCCTTTTTCTTTTCTAGATGGGCTTTCTTTTCCCAACAATGAACAATACAAGAATCATTTTTAATGGATTTTGTGTTATTTCCAAATTCCTAGTTTGTGCTTCAATGAATATCTTTGCATTCTTATATTAGAACAAGACAAACACCTACATAAGATTTTGGCCTGAACATAACAAATGGTATAAAAATTACACTGGTTATGAATAAATGTATACTTCCTCCGTTCCAGATTTATAGTAACATTTAGTTATGACACGGGTTTTAAAGAATTGGTGGAGTGTGTAATTAATAAAGTGAGAGAGTGTGTAATATGGAGTGAGATGATGAATCTGGAACAGAGGGGGAGTATTGATCAATTTATTTATGATGATAAATATCTTTGCTCCGTTGCCTCCATTGATGAGTTATACACTGATTGATATTTTAACGAATCATATTTTGACAACAGAATTTGTACTAAATTTTCGAGAAAGTGGACCCCCAGCAATTATTTTGGGTGAAATATGGTTGATAAATCATTTAATATTGGAAAGTTGTGGAAGAATATTTACAGATTTTATTCTGGTGGCGTGCGTGTATGTATATTGATTATCATAATTACTCTTTTGGTATGATCTATTATTTGTAGACTCATATTTAATTAATAGTACTATATATTTAGGAAGAAAAATGAGTGGACAAAAATAAGGGAATGTGGAATTGGATTTTATTTTTATATGGAGTATTATGTTTATGGATTAATGGAGTGTGAGTATTTATTTACTAAAATTTTTTAAAAAAATGACTTTAATATGGATATCCAAAAATAATTATATCATGAATAAGGGAAGTAATATTTTATTTCTTTTTTTTTTAAATTTCTTTCTTTGGCGGAATCGGATTAAATCCTGCTCGATCGGACTTGCGGATTAAGGCTGAAAGTTTTACAACGGATGATGGGATTTGAACCTGCGATCTTAAGGTCACCACAGCTCCGTTGTCAACTGCACTACAATCCGTTGTCAACTTGGTCACATTTTATTAATAAAATGGCTTGTATTGGTATTAGTATTAAGAGATATACCATTATAATAGATTGAACAAATGTATTCGATCTAATGCATACTACTCCTATCTATTATTAATAAATAAGGTAAAAGGGTGGACAAAAATTGACTGCAAAAGTGGCCAAGCACGATGGGTAAAGGTTCGTTATCATTGTTCCACATTCCACTAATGAAAATGTATTTTTTAATTATTCTTTTGAGACAATGTAACTGGTAACCTTTACCCCATTCCTTTTTATAAATTTATTGTGAAGAATCCAATTTTAATATTCATAGTTGTTAATCGTAAAATGACTTCTTTTTCCTTACAAAATGGTTAACCATCACAAATAAATGCACAGAGTAGTAATCTATTCCAATATGTAAATGCAGATTAATTATATGTTTAATATTTTATTGTTATACATCTATTGATTAGGGTCTACCACAATAAGAGAAAAAGAAAAAGTGGGAAAAGGAATCGAGCAACTATATAAAAATAAAATGAAAATTCATCTTTTATAATTGGAGTATCAAATTTATATTTTCCTTCTGACCAACCCCCAACCTCAATTTTAATGCTATGCATTTTTGTCATCGCATGCAAATTAATTATTTTGCCGTTAAATAAACAATCATCTTTATTTTTTTATATGTAACAAAATTTATTTAAATTAATATGATGTGTGGGAAAAATGCCAATGCACAATAGAGAATTATGTTTACCTGATTTTCTAAATACTGATCTTTCTAACTTGATGCATCCTTTGAAAGCAATTTCACTATAGAAACATTAATTTGTATCGTAGGAAAAAAATTACTTCATATACTTGTAGAAAAATCTAAAACCTACGATTCATACTATTACAAACATAATTTCTTGAAGCAACCAATCCAAAATGTCGATTATCTACCAACCACATGCCAAGAGCCCAAGATTATTCTCAAAATTCCTACTCGTACTTGCTTAATCATGTTTATTAATGAGCAATTAAAATTGTGGCTAAGGGCCAAAATTGTCACAATCACCCACCAAACCATTGGCTAAGGGTCAAAATTGTCACCTCCAATTTATTAGGAGAAAGGGATCCATCATCCAAGCTTATTGGATTTGAAAAAGAAGTATAAATTGATTTGATCACTTGGCAATTTTCACTAGCCATGTTTTTGAGAGCTTGTCCTAGTACTCACTCCATCAGCAAATATGAGTCCGATTTTTTCATTTTAGTCCGTCCACAAATAAGAGTCCTAGTTCATAATTACTATAAACGATAAAAAGTCTCTACATTCCACCAACCCATTCCACTCACATTGCAGCAAGTGAGACTTATACTCCAACATTTTTCCACCTACTTTTCTTAACATTTCTTAAAATCTGTGTTGGAAGGAAATGAGACTTCTATTCGCAAACGGAGGGAGTACTGGACCATACTCTACATAAAAATAAACAAGCCCTCTTTTTTCGTATAATGTATAGTATATTCTACATACTATTGCACCAATGCTCTCAATTTTTATTTCCTTTAGCTAGTACTACCTCCATCCCTCAAATTTTGACACAGTTTACTATTTCGGTCCGTTCCAAAAATTTTGACACACTTCCCTTTTTATCATATTTGGTAGTGGACTCCATATTCCACTAGCTCATTCCTACTCACATTTTATTATAAAACCAATACTTTAAAAATAGGACCCACATCCCACCAACTTTTTCAACTCATTTCCATTACATTTCTTAAAACGCGTACCAAGTCAAACCGTGTAAAATTATATGGGACGGAGTGAGTACATGCTATAGCAATTTCTTAAAATCTTTGTACCTAACTAAATTGCACACTTCTAAATTGGGAGAGAGATAGTAAATCATAATTATACCTTATTCAAAAATATAGTGCATTAAATATCTATAAATAACACCCCTACATGTACTTAGAAGTTAGATCACAAGCATAGATCTAAAAAATTCACCACCAAAAACTTTTTGCTATATATAATCACATTTTTTCCAATTCTCCGCAAAAGTCTCTCTTCTCCAACAACTTTTGACGCACCGAATCTCACACTCTACACACACTCCCCTAGAGAGAGAAACACACACGCAAAAATGGCTGCCACATCCATTTCCCCGGCGACAAACAAGCTGACGGACCAATCGCCGCCTCTCCCGCTCCACACCGCAGCCGCGCGCTCCTCCTCCACGCGCCTCTCCTTCGCCAATTCACCAATCTCCCTCCAGAAGCTCGCGATCTCCGCCTCCTCGGCGAATCCGAGCTCGCGCGCCTCCGCCGTCGGCGCTCTGAAGACCGCGCGCGAATCCGAGCAGGCGTCGAAGCCGCGGAATTCAGATCCGGCGCAGAAATCGCCGAAGCCGACGGTCCTGGTCTCCGAGAAGCTCGGGGAGGCCGGCCTCGACCTGCTGAGGAGCTACGGGGACGTGGAGTGCCTCTACAGCCTGTCGCCGGAGGATCTCTGCGCGAGGATCGGGGAGTTCGACGCGCTGATCGTGCGGAGCGGCACGAAGGTGACGCGCCAGGTGTTCGAGGCGGCGAGGGGGAAGCTGAAGGTCGTCGGACGCGCCGGCGTCGGGATCGATAATGTGGATCTGCAGGCGGCGACGGAGTTCGGGTGTTTGGTGGTGAATGCGCCGACGGCGAACACGATCGCGGCGGCGGAGCACGGGATCGCTCTGCTGGCTGGCATGGCGAGGAATGTTGCTCAGGCTGACGCTTCCATGAAGGCTGGTATGATCGATTTCACCTTTTAATTTGGCGGTGGATCCATAATTTTTGTGCTGAATTTCATGTTTGTCCTCTTCCTTTCCTGACAAAATTAGGTGTGTTGAATTGTTTTTTTTACACGCAGTGAAAACCTAATTGGAAAATAATTTAATGAATTGATGATTGATGCAGATCTGAATGATAAGTTAAATAATTAAAGCATACCAAAATTCAGAATTATTTTACTCATATGCACGTTGAAAATTAAAATAACTTCCACGAATCAGATTCTGCACAAGATCGGTTATCACAACAGGATCTGCTTTTAATACTTTTTTATTGCCACCTAACAAAGCTGATTAACATCTCTGGACATTTGAATTAATTGCAGATTAATAAATTGATCATTTTTATTCCATAGTAAATGAGGAGAATATTTATGTGAAATTTACAGTCAGTGTATATTTCATATGACAAAACTACAATACTTATAGATATAGGGCTCATTAGCTATGGATGAAATACTAATACGGAGTATGATTTATGTGGAAGCTACAGAGTCAGTGCAGTAATGTAGATTTGGAGGAGAACAGTTTAAGAACTTCTCCCCTTTCATATGCAAAACTTCATTATACGTAGATATAGTGCTTGTTTGCTATGGTTGACAACGTATATTAGGCCGGCATGGAAAATGAACTTAGAAAAACGAGTTACTTTAAAATCACAGTTAACTTTGTCCGTGCTGTGTTCCTGTTCTTGAAGCAAATGAAGGATCATATATAATAACAGAATATTTATAATACGTATATCAAATTAAATGGTTCTTTTTCTGCATATAAATTCTTCAATTACTTAAATTTGACTATGTTTCCTTGATGCTTGAATAAGATATTGAATACCTATTTCTTGGCTTCAAGATCTCACTTTTGTGTACTGTGATTCTGTTTACAGGGGAATGGCAACGTACAAAGTATGTTGGTGTCTCGCTGGTTGGCAAGACATTGGCTATCATGGGATTTGGAAAAGTTGGCTCTGAAGTAGCAAGACGTGCAAAGGGCCTCGGGATGCATGTTATTGCTCATGACCCATACGCCCCAGCTGATAGAGCACGCGCCCTTGGTGTGGAGTTGGTGTCATTTGATCAAGCTATCTCCACTGCAGACTTCGTCTCTCTACACATGCCTCTTACTCCTACTACTAACAAGATATTCAACGATGCAACATTTGCAAAGATGAAGAAGGGAGTGCGGATCATAAACGTTGCCCGTGGTGGCGTCATCGATGAAGATGCTTTAGTGAGAGCCCTTGATGAAGGAATAGTTGCACAGGTTGAATGCTTTTTTCACTCTGTTTAAAATGTTATTTATGCCTTTTCCCTCTGCAGTCATATTTTGGTTTCTTATCTCAATGGCGGCGCTAAGTGGTTCTTCCCATCCTTGTTTCTGCAGGCCGCCCTCGATGTCTTCACGAAGGAGCCCCCATCGAAAGATAGCAAGCTAGTGCAACACAAGAATGTTACAGTTACACCACATCTTGGTGCTAGCACAAAGGAAGCACAGGTATGAATGTTGCCAAACTATATTAGCATATTGTGCTGTTGATCCGGTGAATGTATTTTGTTGCTTAACATTTGTCCTTTCCTCGCGTATCAGGAAGGAGTTGCAGTCGAAATAGCAGAGGCCGTTGTTGGTGCACTGAGAGGCGAGCTTTCTGCAACTGCAGTAAATGCTCCAATGGTTCCCCCAGAGGTAAAAGTCCATCATCTACTTTGCATTCCTAGCATATTCACATCAATGAAGGCTAAAACTCGATTTTTTCACCATTAGGTCTTGTCTGAGCTGGCTCCGTACGTTACTCTGGCTGAGAAGCTCGGTAGACTAGCTGTCCAGTTAGCAGCTGGAGGAAGCGGAATCCAATCCGTGAAGGTGGTTTATGGCTCATCCCGCGACTCTGACAACTTGGACACGAGACTTCTCCGCGCAATGATAGTAAAGGGTATCATCGAGCCTATCTCAGACGCCCACATCAACCTCGTCAACGCAGACTTCATAGCCAAGCAGAAAGGTCTAAGAATCAGCGAGGAAAAGCTAGCAGTCGACTCCTCTCCCGATAGCCCTATTGACTCGATCCAGGTCCAGATAAGCAACGTGGGGTCAAAATTCGAGAGTGCATTGCTGGAGAACGGGAACATAAGCATCGAGGGGAGAGTGAAGGACGGCGTGCCTCACCTCACACGCGTGGGAGCGTTCAGCGTGGATGTCAGCCTCGACGGGAACCTGATCCTCTGCCGCCAAGTCGACCAGCCTGGCATGATCGGGAGAGTTGGGAACATCCTCGGAGAGAGCAACGTGAACGTGAGCTTCATGAGCGTGAGCCGGACCGTGAAGAGGGTGAAGGCCATCATGGCCATCGGGGTAGACGAGGCGCCCGACAAGGAGACGCTCAAGAAGATCGGCGAGGTGCCCGCTATCGAAGAGTTTGTCTTTCTTGATCTCTGACATCTACATCTAGACAGCCTCTATATCTCTACAGTTGTGTTTCATTGCTGCTGCTGCTGTTGTGATTTTTCTTTGTGAAACTGTTGTTGTGATTTTAGATTAGCATGGTATGGTTGAAAATCATCCTTGTTGGTTGTTGTATTAGAAAAAGGGAATTATTGGGAACACTTTCTAATGCTCCCATTTATAAAATTTGTATCAGTATGAGGTTAGAATGAGTATCTTTTGTGTGTAACATTTTTTTTTTGTCGTTGAGTCATGCTTTGACTTTTCTTCGGGATCTAAGCTTTGCACTTGATTCAGACCTCGTTGGCACGTGTCCGAAACTTTGATTCGTATCTAATTACATAATCAAGTTTTACCGTCACAAAAAGTTTATTGGATACTCCATTTATAAAATTTGTATTAGTATCTTTTTCTGGAATTAATCGCTATCTAAGCATATTATCGTTTGAATTAGACCTCATTGACACGTGTCCGAAACTTGGATTTGTATGTATTTACATGATAATCAAGTTTTACTGTCACAAAATCTATTGGATACCATGGTAAAAAAAATCCGTTAGAAAACTCAGGTACTCAACTACTCCCTCCGTCCCGCTTAAGATGACACGTTTTACTTTTTAGTTTGTCTCAACTAAGATGACACATTTCTTTTTTTGATAACTTTCTCTCTCCAATTAATACACTCAACCACTTTTTCTCACTCCTATTAAAATATTCATCTTTCTTTATCTCTCTACTTTAATACTTACACTCACCTTCTCTCTCTCCAATTAAATACTTTAATCAATAACTCCTAAAATCCCGTGACGACTAAGCAATGTATTATCTTAGCTGGGACAAAAGGAGTATAAAATTTCATCTTTGTCTAACGAAAAAGAGGGGGGGGGGGGGGGGGGGGGGGGACCACTCCTCCCTGGCAATCCACTACTACGAAGTTGGACGTAAATTTTCCATAATTGTCCCTTCCAATAGCTTCCGATATTGCCCCTACCCCCGTATGTTAGCTTTTGGCACCACCTCGAGAAAGAAGGAATTCACCCCTTTCGTTATAGGATTCTACATCTGTCACTGAATGAAATTGTGTTATTAATGTAACCCAACACATATATTGAATGAAGTTTGGTTGATATTGGGTACATTTTACCATCTTTAGCAAAACCCAATCAATTATTAAAGCTATTGATAATTTTTATTTTATAAACATTTAAAGAAAACAATTTGTATATTGAGTAGCTCGAATTTATTTAGCAATGTTTGGTCTCCACCTATTTTAGGCAAAAATAAAATTTTCCCTTTTCCAGTCGAGAACCCTTCTTCCCCAATTCAATCATTTTGCCCTAAATATTCAACCTTGCTAATATTTGCAACTCCAAATCTTCAAATTTGTGTGAATCTCAGCAAGAATCCGTGAGCAATCTACGAATTCCTCACTCAATCGATCTGCCGAAATGGCGGGCACCGGAATCCACCCCTACCACCAGCAATGGCCGCCAGTTCCCGCCCCTCCTCCGTCCGCCGCCGCGCCGCCGCCGCCTCCTCCCCACCCCCACCCGCACCCGCACCCGCACCAGCCGGCGCTTCCTATGGACAACTCCGCCTCCCGCCCTTCTAACGACGAGGTAATTTTGCCCAATTTTATCTTTCCACAGATTTATTCATTTTTCTTTCAATTAGTAATTAGCAGTTAGCAATCGCCATGATTGAAGTAGTGATGCGGGAGAATCTTCCTCTCTCTCTTAATTTTGAGCTTCTCTCAGGTGCGTACGATATTTATTTCGGGTTTGCCGGAGGATGTGAAGGAGAGGGAGCTGCAGAATCTGCTGCGGTGGCTGCCGGGGTATGAGGCGTCGCAGGTGAACTTCAAGGGCGAGCATCCGATGGGCTTCGCGCTGTTCGCCACCGGGCAGCACGCTATTGCTGCCAAGGATGCACTTCAGGTGATTGCGATGCTTTTAAAAAAGTCTCAGCTCGTGTGTTTTCTTGATTTGGGAGTTAATTTGAATGATTTGGGGATTTAGGATATGGTGTTTGATGCGGAGTCGAAGTCTCTCTTGCACACTGAGATGGCAAAGAAGAATCTATTTGTGAAGAGGGGTGAGCTTTTTTTATTGCATATACTCATCAAAAGCTCAGAGTTGTTGTCTTGACTTTCTTGAAAATGATACACATGCACTAATTTTGTGATGGTCTCCGCAAAAATTAAGTTGTGCTGTTTGTTTAAATGTGTGTGTTTTGGTATCATCCAACTGGATACAAATGTAAGATCACCTCATTTGAGCGCAACTAGCGTGGTTTGTTGAACACCATGAGGGAAATGTTAATGGTACAAAACACTATTTACGTTGTTGGTGAGATGATTCCTGTTATGAATATAATCCTTGGGGTGCGCTTGAAATCTTCTACTATTTCATAGGGCTTGTATATCATGGTGTTTCTGGTATCCGGTGTATATGGTTGGCTTGGCTGGAAGATTTACATGTAACGAACTCTTTTCGGACTAGGAGTCAGCAGTGGTGGAGATGAAGATAATATCAGTAGCTTAGAATCCTTTTGCTTAAACAAATGCAATACTGATTTTGGAAGTTTGTTTTGAGTGGGGTTAATGTATGCAGACTAGTTGTGTGTTATCCTCTTCTAATCAATCTATTCTTTCTGCTGGTATACAGGGATAGTTGCTGATTCCAGTGCTTATGACCAGAGTAAACGCATGCGAATAGGTGGCGATTATACACACACTGCTTATTCAACATCTCCTTTTCATCCTCCCCCACCAGCTGTTTGGGGACCACATGGGTATGTTTGGCATCCTTGCAGAGAGGCTTATGTTTAATTGTACAGCTAAGCGTTATCATAGAAACCCATTGCAAACTGTTTATCGAAAGGACTTATACTTTAGTAACTTCTAAAATCAGATCACAATTGGTCTCAGGTATATGTCCCCAGCTCCACCACATTACGATCCATATGCAGGTTATGCTGTTCCTCCCGTGCCAATGCCTGCTCCAGCTCCTGTACCTGCACCTAGCAGTTATGTACCTGTCCAGGTGAAAAAATTATTCCATTCCTTCATTCATGCGCTTCTATTTCTTTGTATGAAATTCTTGTTACTTTTATGTAGTATAGGGAAAGGTTTCTTTTCGAGTTGAGATATATAACTATTCATTTTAACATTCTCACTTTGCCGCATGACTGTCGTGCCTTTGACATGTTTTTATGCGTTCCTTGTAAACTATCTTGTCAGGAAGGAATTTAGATAATGAATCTCTAAGCAATCCAATGTTTACTACTGTCGATGATATTCTATTTGATGATGCTGATTATTCACTGTGATACCTACTATTTCTTTCCCAAATACATGGTTTCATTGACGGTCTACATTACTTTCTTGCAGAATAACAAAGATAACCCTCCTTGTAACACCCTTTTCATTGGCAATCTGGGTGAGAATATCAATGAAGATGAGCTCCGGGGCCTCTTTAGCGTGTACGTCATGAATATGTTTCCGTTTTGGATGATTACACATATGATTGATCTTTCTATATGGTTACTCAGATTTATCTCATTACTGTTTTTCTTTTCCTTGCAGCCAACCTGGTTATAAGCAGATGAAAGTATTGCGACAGGAAAGGCATACTGTGTGCTTCATCGAATTTGAAGTAAGACTTTTCCTTCTTTATTTGTTTTGATAGCTCTTGTACTCATTTGTTTGTTAAATCAACCTCTATTTTCTGCTTTTACGGCATTTATAGTATTGCGCTGCCATTATACAGGATGTAAACAGTGCGACCAACGTGCACCACACCTTGCAGGGTGCTGTTATACCCAGTTCCGGTGCTGTTGGAATGCGTATTCAATATCCTTTTTTTTTCGTGTTTTTTCATAACTTGCTTGCATATAATATAGGGAATGTACTCTATCTACATTCATCTATTATATATATTTGTGTTTTTCCCTTGACCTTGAGATACATATTCGAAAAATCCGTTCGGGAGAAGGAAGGACTCAGTCTACCAAACTCCTCCCCAAAATGTGAATGGAGTTCCTCCTGCAATCAACTACCAGTAGCTTGAAGGGGATGTATCTCATTCCTTAAGCCCCGACAACTGCAAGCACTGTTTGATAGGATGCATCATGCAGCTGTTGCACGCATCCCATTCATCATCTCATCAACATCAGCATCCCTTCACTTATATACATATCTATATATATATATGTGAATGCACTCTGTGGAAAACATTTTGTCGATCCATTTAGAATCTAGATACACAGGACATGCATTCAAGGCTGTGCTATCTCCAAATTTTATCTGTTGTGATCTGTTATTGCATGGTTTTGTTGTGGCGGAAAATCTACTTGCTTTTGTCTGAAATTTGATGCATTTTGAATCCACTGAAGCAATGTGGTGTATGTCCAGATCAATTCTTGACACCAACTACATCACGACATGATCATTATTTTTCATCATTCGAAATCCCAGAAACCTCTCAAGTAGTGATAGCTCCCTCCATTCAACTTAGTAAAACCATCGCATTCCTCATCAGGCATCCATCATTCTGGAATTTGAACCCCTTGCACCCATGAACCTTGGCATCCATGATCCACCGGCATAGCATTGCCGTCTATTGGAAAATTTAACGGTGTTATGCAGGTTGACGAAGATGCCCGAGCTCATATTCTGCAGAACAGAACTTGATGAGCTGCCCCAAAGGTAGAATTGCTTTTAGGTAGTTTCTTATCCTTTTGTCTCTGCATATTTCGCCCAATCCTTTGATATGGTGTCTTTGTTTAAGTGTGAAAATCAAGAATCCTTTATTTTGTGTTTTATGTTGCTCTATTTAATTAGAACTCTCAAATTTGTACTTTTTATACTCTACATACATATGCAAGTATAAATGCAACTAATTTAGTAAGTGTGGAGTTTTTAGGTTACAAATTTACAATCACAAAAACATAACGAGTTATTCTTTCATACAAAATTAGTCTATTGTGGCTTTCATTGTCCAATTCTTCAATAAAACAAAACAAACGCAACCTCTTCCTTGACATTTTTGTTACTCTTTTTCTTAGAAAATTTTAAGTAAATAGCTTTACACTAATTTACATCTTTTAAATACTCATGTGAACCCCCAAAATTTCACCATAAAAAATACTCCTAAACGACATTAATGAAAATGGTCCAAAAATGGTCCACATTTTGTAATTCTATTTTTTACAAAGAGAAAGTTTATGTCACGCTAGTTTTTTTTCCAAAATTGATTTTTTGATGTAGTATCTATAAATCATACCCAAAAAGTAAGTCTTCTTAAATTTGTTATGAATCTCACTAAAAGTGGTTAATGTAAATGTGAATGGAATAAAAAAGGACTAAATTTTGTGAATGTTAAAAACAACAAAGAGAATTTTTTGAAACGAGGGATTATACAAATTAAAACTAATTTAATTTTTTTCCTACACAAATTTTACTCCCTCTGTCCGCGAATAGGAGTTCTGTTATTCCATTTTGGTCCGTCCGCGAATAGAAGTCCCGTTTCATATATACCCTAAATGGTAAAAAAGTCACATATCCCACCAACTCATTTCACTCACGGATCATTTAAAATTAATTTATATAAGTGGAATCCCTATTCTACTAACTTTCTTCCATACACTTTTCTTAACATTTATTCAAACCCGTCGCAATAGAATGAGATTCCTATTCGCGGACGGAGGGAGTATAATTTATAAAAATAATGAGTCAAATTCGGTCCAATCAGAGTCAAGAAGCGAGTCGGCTTATTCAGTTGAAGTTCCATAGAATGTCTGTAAATTGTTTTATAGGTAAGTGTTAACTGAAAAAGATGTGAGAAGTGAGAACGCGTTGAAAAAACACAGGTATCATTAATTTAATCACAGCTGCAATAACTGTCACACTCTGTTTCCTTTCGCGGTAGTATTTATCTTTGATTCTTTTCAAACTCCTGTGTCAGCGTTCACACTCAACATGAAATCCATTTCGATTTCAGCTAAGTTTATGTCTCATTTCCTTTTTTTGCTCAGCATTCTTGAAACAAAGATTGAATTTTGAGAGGAAATTTGAGCACCCCTTTCGCCAGATTTCAAGTTTTTCATGTGGGATTTTCATTTCTAGTTCAAGATCGAATTTTTAGCGAATTGCGAGCTCCCTTTTTTCAATTCTTGAGAGTTGGTAGCTGCTGTTTCAAAATGGGAAGTTTCTGGAGCTGTTTTTTCCTGATTTTCTTGGCGTCTGCTGCGACATTCGGAGTGAATGCTGTGAATCTAGAAGGTACAACTCTGCTATCACTTGTTAGGCATTGGAAAGTTGTACCTTTACCCATCAAGTCCAGCTGGAATGCTTCAGATTCCACTCCCTGTTCTTGGCTTGGTGTGATTTGCAATCCTAGCAACGTTGTTGTTGAGGTGAACATATCTAGTTTGTCGATTTCAGGCGAATTAGGGCCGGAAATCGGCTATTTGAGCCATTTGGAGTCGATTGATTTGAGCTTTAACAGTTTTTCTGGTAAAATTCCTTCATTGCTAGGCAATTGCAGCTATCTTGAGTCTTTAGACCTGTCTAACAACTTCTTTAATGGAGAAATTCCGGAAAATCTGGGAAATTTGAGGAGATTAAGGGATTTGAGCTTGTGGACGAACAATCTCGGTGGTGAGATTCCTGAATCTTTGTTTAGGATTCCTTCACTGAGATTGATTTACCTGAATAACAACAAGCTTACTGGTTCAATTCCTAGGGATTTAGGGAATCTAAGCTTAACTGAGACGTTGTCTTTGAACAATAATATGTTGTCTGGGACTATCCCTTCGTCGATAGGGAACTGCAGCGAGTTGCGAGAGCTCTACTTGAACGATAACTTGCTTGAAGGCGTGTTGCCAGATAGCTTGAACAGTTTAACTCATTTGCAATTTTTGTTTGTGGAGAATAACAATCTTGTGGGGGAGATTCCTAGTTTTGGCTCTTGTAAGGAGTTGGAGAATCTTGTTTTGTCGAGCAACCGGTTTAGTGGAGGGCTTCCGACAGGGTTAGGGAACTGCAGTAGCTTAACTAGTCTTGCTGCCGTTGGCTGTGGTTTGAGTGGTCCTATCCCTTCTTCTCTAGGTAGATTGACTAATCTTAGTCTACTTTATTTGTCTGAAAATCGACTGTCTGGTTCGATCCCGCCTGAGTTGGGGAATTGTGAGGCATTAACTGATTTGCAGCTGTATGGAAACAAGCTCAGTGGTGCTATTCCGAGCGAATTAGGTATGCTTGATCAGCTGCAGATAATCATGCTTTTTACGAACAATTTGAGTGGAGAGATTCCAAGCAGCATTTGGAGGATTCAGAGCCTTCAACAGCTTATAGTTTATGAGAATGATCTCGTTGGTGAGATACCGAACGAGATCACAAAACTGAAGGAGCTGAGTTATCTTTCCTTGTTCGACAATCAGTTCTCAGGTGTTCTCCCTCAAGGTTTAGGCATCAATGGCAGCCTAACTCAAGTGGATCTCTCGAGAAACAAGTTCATCGGCCCTATACCGCCAAATCTTTGCTTCGGGAAGAAGCTGAGAAGGCTCATCTTGGGCCAGAATCACTTCAATGGAAGCATTTCTTCTGATGTTGGGAGGTGTACCTCGCTCACGAGGCTGATTCTCAAGGAGAATAGTCTCGAGGGAAGAATCCCGGACTTTTTGAAGCATTCAGGTCTTGAATATATGGATATTAGTAACAACAGGATTAGTGGGTCGATTACCTCGAGTTTAGGTGATCTTGCTAATGTTAGTTTTATTGATTTGTCTCACAATAAGCTCGTTGGCGGTATACCTCTCGAGTTGGGTGGTCTTGTGAATCTTGAATATTTAAGTCTCTCTCACAATCGTCTCGATGGCATCATGCCGTCACAGTTGTCGGGCTGTCACAAGCTGTCGGAGCTTCATCTGAGAAACAATCTGTTAAATGGGACAATTCCTTCCAGCTTGAGAAGCTTGAGTGAGTTATCCGTATTGGATCTTAGTGAAAACCGTTTTGGAGGGGGCGTTGCGACCACCTTATTTAAGCTAGGGAAGCTTTCGTCTTTGCAGCTCGGTGGAAACCTATTAGGTGGGGCTATTCCTCCTTCCATAGGGCTGGAAGTTGAAGCACAGAGCCTGAGATCGTTGAATCTCAGCAGGAACGGGTTGATAGGTCGTCTCCCCGTGGAATTCGGGAAGCTTAAAATGCTGGAGCAATTGGATATCAGCTGCAATAATCTCTCTGGCAGCCTGGAAATTGTTGGTAAACTCCGTTCTTTAACAGAGATCAATGTCTCGTATAACTCGTTTGCTGGTCCGATTCAGCCTGCAGTGATGAAATTCCTGATTTCTTCGCCCTCGTCCTTCGTTGGCAATCAAGATTTGTGCATTGAGTGTGTAGGGAGCTGCGAGGGAAGTAACAGTAGCAGTAACGCCTTCAAAATGTGTCGTTCACAATCAAGGAAAAGAGGCCTCGGTCGTGTTGGCCTTGCAATGGTCGTCTCTGGATCGTCCCTTTTCGCTGTTATCCTCGTTCTTGGAGTTTCTTACGCGTTTTTAAGGAACAAGGGCCATGAGGGGAACATTTTAGGCGATGCAGAGGAAGGTGCCTCGTCTCTGCTCAGACAAGTTATGGCAGCTACTGAGAATCTACACGAGAAATACATTGTCGGGAGGGGAGCGCACGGGACAGTGTACAGGGTGGCGTTGAGTCCAACGAAGGCGTATGCTTTGAAGAAGCTATCTTTTGCTGGATCAAAGGGAGGGAACGCGAGCATGGTGCGTGAAATTGAGACCATTGGCAGTGTGAGACACCGCAACCTAGTGAAGCTCGAAGACTTCTGGCTGAGGAAGGATTACGGCCTGATTTTGTACCCTTACATGGAGAACGGCAGCCTGCACGACGTTCTGCACGAGTCTCACCCTCGTCTTCCCCTAAAGTGGGAGGTTCGTTACAGGATAGCTCTCGGAGCTGCTCAAGGCCTAATGTACCTTCACTTCGACTGCGATCCTCCCATCATACACCGCGACATCAAGCCAATGAACATCTTGCTCGACTCGGATATGGAGCCTCACATCTCTGACTTTGGGATCGCCAAGCTCTTGGACGAGTCGGTTTCCTCGACACAAGTTGCAGTCCAGGGCACCATTGGCTACATTGCTCCAGGTTGGTATGATGATATAAAATTATAAATGCATTCTTGCATTCTTGATCTTGTTTTTTTGGCTGAGATTGTAAAATACATGTGTGTTTTTTTCGTTGGCAGAGCGAGCGTTCTCGACGAGGAGTAGTAGGGAGTCGGATGTGTACGCATATGGCGTGGTGCTGCTGGAGCTAGTGACGAGGAGGAGGGTGCTGGACGAGTCGTTTGGAGAGGGAGTGGACGTTGTGAGGTGGGCGAGGGGCGTGTGGGACGAGGGGGAAGGGCTCGGGGAGATCGTGGATCGGGATGTGGTGGACGAGCTGTTGGATTCGAGCCTAAGGGAGCAAGTGGAGGGTGTGGTGGTGTTGGCTTTGAGGTGCACTGATGAGGATGCTGGGAAAAGGCCTTCAATGAGGGAGGTTGTGAAGCAATTGGTGGTGGTGGAGAGTAGGAGTAGAAGCAAGCATAGATAGATGAATAAATTGTTATTAGAATATTTTTATTTGTTTAAGAATACTTTGAATTGTGTTTATATTTATGCCTTTGTAACTGTAAAAGAGCTAATTGGAAGTTGTTTAAATTGTGTAATCCCTTACTCGTTCAGTCTGCAAAATATTGTCCAAGTTTGACTCGACACTAATTTTAAGAAGAGGGAACATCTTTTTTGGTCCACGAACTTTGTCAAAGTATCATTTTAGGTCCGTGAATTTTGAAAATATCATTTGAGGTCCATCAACTATGTGTTAATATCATTTGAAGTACTTTTTTACTATTTCCAAGTTTTTCTAGACGGAAATACCCTCAATACCTTAAAGGGTATATATTCTTAATAAACTTATCATATACTCATATTTTTTATAAATATCTTTACAATATATTTTTGACGAAATTTCTAAATATAATTTGACCTTCTATATTATCACTTAATTTTGTGACATGCAAGTAAAATTGCTTCTTCAATTTTTTTATATTAAAGAATTTTAAAATTGAATAAAGAACTTTATTTAATAATAAAAAATTAAATAAGGATATTTTCTTGCATGTCACAAAATTAAGTGATAATATTGAAGGTTGAATAAAAAACTTTTTTTAATAATAAAAACATGAATTAGGATATTTTCTTGCATGTCACAAAATTAAGTGATAATATTGAAGGTCAAATTATATTTAGAAAATTCATCAAAAATATATAGTAAAGATATTTATAAAAAATATGAGTATATGATAAGTTTATTAAAAATATATACCCTTAAAGATATTGAGGGTATTTTCGTCCAGAAAAACTTGGAAATAGTAAAAAAGTACTTCAAATGATATTAACTCATAGTTGATGGACCTCAAATGATATTTTCAAAGTTCACGGACCTAAAATGGTACTTTGGCAAAGTTCGTGGACCAAAAAAGATGTTCCCTCTTTTAAGAAATATGAAGAAAAGTCTCATATTTATATACTAGTTTTATAATAGAATGTGAGAGTAATAAGTTAGTGAAAACTGGAAAGTGGGCCCATTTAACAAAAATGAAAGAAATAAAATGGACAATATTTCACGTACAGATCGAAATGATAAAACTGTACAATATTTCACGACGGAGAGAGTACTTGGTTACATATAGAAAAGAATCTTGATTTGTTACCAAATGATTATATACTGTATTTGTATTCTTCCAGCTATATGTTGGCAAATAATTTTGATTAATCTAATTTGTTAAGTGAGGTTTGGAGTTTATTTTTTATGACTTCTTTAATTCTCTCTCTTTGACTGAAAAAAGGAAATTTTGTATATAATTTTTAGTGTAACTATCCGATGAAGTGTTTTTTCGAGGCATCTCGTGATTATTGATAGCATTTTTGATTAAGCGTAAATTAAAAAAATATGAATAGTAATAAAAATGATATGATTGTCCTATACAACATTATAAATAAACGCTACACAACAATATTACAAACACTACACATCAATCTATAGATTGTTGTATAGTGTGTCGGATATTGCTGGACAAGAAAATTTGCTGTATAAAGAGCAACAAATTGCTGGCCGTCTTTTTTAGATTTTTTATTAATTTTTTTTCCACGTGGCTACTTATTATTCGTTCACGTGTACAAATGATTGGCTAGGAATGATAGTATGGTGTTATTTTAAGGGGTGATTGCACCCTAACATGCCCCTGTCCTACGATTTAAAAAAATTCCCATATATAAAAATGTATTGATAGCATTTTTGATTAAGCATAAATTAATTAAGAAATCAAATATCTAAATTTGATTTTTTCCACTATGAAGATGGAAGTGAAAATGAACACATGACCAATGATTTTTAAATCTAGCAAAATTTTAGGCCCCACTTATCCACATGAATTAACAATTATGTTTAACTGGAATTTCCAAGAAATGGAGATATTTTATTATATAGGACAAGTAACATTAACTGAATGGACTCAGATTCTTATTCTAGAATAACTATACAAATTTTAATATATTCGTCAATATGTTTGACAATCCTATATATGGAAACAATTCTACATAGAAATTTATATTGACCAAGTAAAACTCAATTTTTAGTACTCCAAAATATTTGGAAATGTTATTAATTATTCTAATTATCAGAATAACTCCAATATTGGGTAAGTACCTAAATATAAAATCTATTGATGTTATAAAAATGCGTGCTCTTATAGATATATCTATCCTTAATTATTGTAGTATTTATTTTTTGTGTATTTTTCCTTATAATCTCTCTCTCTATATATATGCATGTTAGGGTGCCACCACCCCTTAAAATAACACCATACCACCATTCCTAGCCAATCATTTGTACACATGGACGAATAATAAGCTGCCACGTGGCAAAAAAAAAAAAAAAATCAGAAAAAGACGGCCATCAATTTGCTAGTCTTTATCCAGCAATATTTCTTGTCCAACAATATCCGACACACTATACAACAATCTATAGATTGCTGTGTAGTGTTTGTAATATTGCTGTGTAGCGTTTATAATATTGTTGTATAAGTGGTGTCACAGTGTCACTTTAAGAGGGATTGTCATTTTAACACAAACCTATATATATATATATATATATTAGTTATTTATATATTTTAATTGGTATAAAGAAAAGAATAATATTGTATTTAAAGAAAATAAAATTGTGACAGAAATTACCTATGCACAATATAACCAATAATGAACTTTTTTAGGTACTTGTGTAAATTATGAAATGGCAACTACTAATTGATAGTGAAGTCTATTAAATTATTATCAATGCTTAGCAACTTACATGCAAATAAATCTTATTGAGCTGTCACAAACATCAAGAAATTTACATATTAGTACAAAGAATTTTGCATACTTGACTTCCCTAGTCATGAATTTGATCTTTTCAAACATAAACAATACTTCAACAAACTTTCATTGTATAACTATACAATATACACATTGACATCTTATCGAGTCATAAATTTGATTCCTTCAAAATAAAGCAAAAGGACTTAAATTTGCATAGTCCGTTAACTTCATAGTCTTGAGTTTGGATTCTTTTGTTGATTTGAAAATGATCTTGGACATACTTACAAAAGTGTAAAATATCCTAGAAATTTACAAGTTGATATAGAGTTGCTATTTATATCTCCCAATATACTTGAATTTCTCATGCCAAATGTCACACGCCAATCCTCTTCCAAAGAGTTATACACTTCATACACTAAAATTCCTAGCAATTCATTCTTCTATCATGCAAAATTTGAAACTATGGTTTCTCCATTTTCTTATCTTCCAAAGTTATTATTTTACCCAGTCGAGTGCAGTAAAAGTTGATGTCGGAGTCATTCTTGATCTCGACACTACTCTCGGAAAAATACTAAAATCATGCATTACTATGGCCATTGAAGATTTCTACTCCAACAGAAGCTACAACACAATGATAGAGCCTCATTTTAGGGATTCAAAAACTGATGTTGTTGCTGCAACATCTGCAGGTAAGTCCAAATAATCACTTTCATTTTTTTTTATAGAAATTGTAATATGTTAAATAGTTTATTTTGACCGAAGTTATCATAAGTCAATAAACCATATATACGTTGGATTTTTTATACTAATTTCTTTCAAATGATGTGGATTGCAATATTTTAATTACTCCTAGAAAGTTGGTTGCAATATTTTGATTACTTAAGTACAAATTTAATTGCTTTAGTTTATTGCATGTATATATGCTTATTCCATATTAGTGGATATACCATGTTAGACCCTTAGGTTGCCATGAGAAAATATTTTGATATCTGTTTTTTATATTCTTGTGTGTTTGTTTGTTTTAGTACATAACAAGAGAAAATAGCAAAAAATTTCAAAAATAAGAAAACTAGTGTATTAATTGATTCAACTTCAAATTAAGCTTTCTTTCCTAGTTTTTTAAGAGAAATTTCGGAATATGAGTTTCATTTCGTTGACCTTTCGAAATTTGGGATTGAATTCGCTGACCTTTAAGAATATATGGGATCGAGCGCACAGATTTTTCAGAATAATTTTTAATTTTTTTTTTCTCTTTTCTTGTCTTCTTATTCTTATTATTTCCATCACATATATATATTAATGGACAAAATTTGTTGTTGCAGCAATAGATCTGCTGAAGAACACTCAAGTAATGGCGATTTTCGGGCCACAAACCTCCATTCAAGCCGACTTCGTCATCGACATTGCCAACAAAGTGAAAGTCCCTATAATCTCACCAGCAACAAGCCCATCTCTCTCCCCTCAAGAATCGCCATACTTGATCAGATCATCATGGTCCGCTTCTTTCCAAGCCAAAGCAATTGCTGCAATCGTCAAGAATTTCGGTTGGAGAGAAGTCGTGTTAGTCCACGAAGACACCATTCATAAGATCGGATTATTACCATTGTTCACTCAGTATTTGTCGGAAGGCGGCAGCTTTGTCTCAAACATGACTGCAATCTCCCCTTCCGCTGACAAGGATGACATTCTTGAAAAATTGAAAGAGCTGAGCGAGATGCAGACGCGGGTTTTCGTCGTCCACATGTCGCAGTCCCTCGCGTCGCGTTTCTTCAAATTGGCGTGGGGGGCTGGGATGATGGAGGAGGGGTATGTTTGGATTGTGTCCGGTTTGATCACCGGGTTGTTGGATTGGGAGAGTATCGAGGCGATGCAGGGCGTGGTTGGGGTGAGGGCGTATTTTCCGAGGTCTAGTGAGGTTAGGGGGTTCGAGACGAGATGGAGGAAGAGGTTTTACGAGGAGAATCCAGAGTTTGAAATACCGGAGCTGAGTGTTTTTGGTTTGTGGGCTTATGACAGCATGGTTGCTTTAGCAGAAGCAGCAGAAGGTGTCGATGTGACATATCCACTTTTTGAAAGAGGGGTATTATTGGGAAATGGGACAGATTTGGAAGAAATTGGGATTTCCAATAATGGGCCTAAACTAGCTCCTTTGATGAGGAACTACAAGTCAAAAGGGCTGAGTGGCGATTTCATGACTAAAAATGGGGAGCTGCAGCCGTCAGTGTTTGAGATTGTGAATGTGATAGACAATGGAGCGAATCCGGTTGGATTCTGGAGGGAGGATCATGGGATCTCGAAGAGACTAGGAGGAGACGAGGGTGGTGGTGATCCTGGGAGGAGGCTTAGAGCCGTGGAGTGGCCGGGGCAAACGAGCGAGGTGCCTCGGGGATGGGATGTGAATGGGTTGGGAAAGAAGTTGAAAGTGGGGGTTCCTTTGAAGGGTAGAACTCGTGGGCTTATTAATGTGAAAATAGATGAAGAGAGTAAGGTTAAACCAAGTGGATTTTGCATTGATGTTTTCGAAGAAGTCATGAGATCGATGCCCTACGTTGAATACGAGTATGTTGCCTTCGACGACAGAAATAGCACCGGATTTGACTACGATGGCCTTATCGAACAAGTATTCCTCAAGGTAAATTTAGGAGTTTATAGACCAAATGAGCTCTTTCATATAAGATGCTACCTTTTTGGGATGAGTTTTCCTATCTGTTCCGTGAATAATTGCAATTTATGTTTTCTAACCAAAATTATTGTTGCAATGGACAGAATTTCGATGTAGTGGTAGCAGGCATAACCATGACAGCAAACAGATCACAATATGTTCATTTCACCATTCCTTACATAGAATCCGGAGCTTCCGCGGTTGTCCCAATCGTGGACGACAAGAATGCTTGGATTTTCATGAAACCTCTCACGAAGGGCCTCTGGTTGACCATTGGGGCATATTTCATCTTCACTGGCTTTGTCGTTTGGGCTCTCGAGCATCGTTTAAACGACGAGTTCCGAGGTCCTCCCCTACAACAAGTCGGGATGATTTTCTGGTTCTCTTTCTCGACGCTCGTTTTTGCACATAGTAAGTCCTCCTTTTCACTGCCTTCGTTGTCTAACTAAATGTTTATATTTTTCAGTAACAGTTGAAGTATTTTTTTCATATTTATACTAACTACTTTCCAATATATTATGTTATCCCAATAAAAGTGGGACCCAATTTTTAATTGTAATAGCCCAATTATTTTTATAGTGATTATAATTATTATTTTTAATTGGACGGAGGGAGTATATGATCTAATTAACTATAATTGAAACAATTTCTTATGTCAGAGGAGAAAGTGAAGAGCAATTTGTCGAGATTCGTGGTGATTGTGTGGCTGTTCGCGGTGCTCGTTTTAACATCGAGCTACACGGCGAGCCTGACATCGATGCTGACGGTGCAGCAGCTCGATCCGGCCGACATCCGTGATCTGACAAGGAAAGGGGAATACATTGGCTATAAAGACGGGCCTTTCATTAGATCAGTTTTGGAGATACTAAATCAGACAAGTCCAAGTTCAGAAACTACACCTCGTTCGAACAATACAATGGAGGCCTCACATTGGGAAGTTTGAAAGGAGGAGTTGGTGCAATTGTTGATAATCTGCCTTCTATTAGGCTATTTCTCAAGGAATATTGCCATAATTACACCATGATCGGCCCAACCTATCGGAAATCGGGGATTGGATTTGTAAGTCGCGTTTTTTTGTATTTTCGTTTTATAACGTAGGCCCGTCTTGCTATGCTGGCATAACGGGCTTACTAGTAATTGTCATGGTGTCAATTTTGGTTGTTCTCTTAATAGGGCTGAAAGAACTTTGGGCCAAGTAGGGAATTGAGTTATGGGCTTAGCCCGACCAAAATTCCCTTTTAGCCCGATATTCTTGGGCCGGCCTAATTATCTGAAAATTTGACAACCTACTAATTGCACTTATTCTTAGTGTCAAAATCAAAATCATTAACCTAAATATATATATTTTGAATTAACAGTGTTTTTTTGGGCTGAGTATTTTTAGGCTTAGTAGTAGTATTTCGTTGTGTTATGGAATAGGCTTGGCCCACCCCTAAATTTCCCTTAAGCCTAATAATGGTTTTGACAATCCACTACTTGCATGGCCTTATTTTTTGGGCTCAAAAGTGTTACTAGTATTTGGGATCATATTGTATTTTTTTCTTAAATTATTTGGCCCATTATTTTATATTGTTTCCTTTTTCATATTAAAAAATTATCATACTTATTTTTTCATAAAATATCTACTTGTTTTCTATATGAAAAATTATTAACTTTCAGTGTTTTTTTTCTCTCTAAAATATCCCACTATATAAAAGTCCCGTGATAGATTTAAATTTGATTTCTTCTTTTACTTTTTAGACAAAATAACGTTGTTTTATGAGTGATGAATCAACTTTCCATCACCTAATTTTATATATTGAAATATTTTTTAGAATATACTGAAAGTTCGATATTATTAAATAAAAATAAAAGGTGGAGATATTTTGAATCGAAAACGAAAGTTTTGGGATATTTTCTAAAACACACGAAACACTATTAACCTTATATTTCTCGGTACTAAAGCGGACCACGACAACAATTTTGCAGGCATTTCAAAAGGGTTCGCCACTAGCCCCGGATGTCTCAAGAGCAATCTTGGAAATGAAAGACAATGGGAAAATGGATGAAATTTCCGACAAGTGGTTCGGACAAGTGAACTGCGGCTGCCGGAATGGAACTACCGTCGCCGGAAAACGCCTCGATCTCGTTCATTTCAAGGGCCTCTTTCTGATTTCCGGGCTTTCTTCACTATCAGCCCTGATCATATCTTTGCTCATCTTCATCTACAAGAATCGGAGTGTTTTAACAGCCCGTGGCCCGATCAAGCGGAAGCTGTCGGATCTTGCCGGAGCTTTTGATCGAGAGAGAGGGGATAAATCGTCGAAGGAATCAAGAACTAGCTTTGAAGAAAGGGTTGTTGAAGAAGGAAGGATTTCTCAAGATGTTGAATTGTCAACAATAGAATTAGTGGTAGTTAATAATACAAGTTAATTAGTTTTAATTGTTACTTAATCAGCTTGGAATTACCAAATTACTATACGAGGAGCTAACTCTTTATAGTAATTTACTTGGATCCATCCATATATAAATATGGTTGGCGAAAAGGTATCAAATTGTCTATCATCATACTATTATTATTTAAAATTTAAAAAAATGGCTAGTTGGGGTCTGTCATATAGAGTCCTCAAAAATCTTGATTTGTTACCAAATGAATTCTTGCCTAAAATCCATGGAGGGAGTATGATTAACCACATATTGTCGTATTAAAGAGTAGTGATAGCATTCTTGATTAGCAAAAACATTGAGTGATTGAACTTTTCAAAATGAAAATGAAGTGAAAAGGAACACATGACCAATGACCTTTAAGTCAAGCAAAATCAGCCCCTCACTTATCCACATGAAGTAACAATATTTAATGTTTTTAAGTAGAATTTCCATCAACTTCTTTGGCAAGAAAATGTAGATATTTTAATACTAGGACAAGTAACATTAACTGAATGGAATCAGATTCTTATTCTAGAATAATTAGACAAATGTTAGTTATATATTCGTCAATCTGTTTGACAATCCTATATATGGAAACAATTCTACATAGAAATTTAATATTGACCAAGTAATTAATACTCGATTCCAAAATATTTGGAAATGTTAGTAATTACTATTCTTATTGTCATTTATGGAAACAATTCTACATAGAAATTTAATATCGACCAAGTAATACTCGATTTATAGACTCCAAAATAATTCTTATCTACGATGCCCTTAATTATTGTATTTTTTTAAATATTTTCCCTAACAAATATATACTCGTATCTTAATTGGTATAAATGGGAGAATGATTTTGTATTTAAAAAAATTAAAATTGTGACAGAAATTACCTTTGCGCAATTTAAGCCAAATAATGAACCATATTTTTAGGTACTTGAGTAAATTATGAAAAGCCAACTAATTGATAGTGAAGTATGAAAACAATAATTCTATCGAAGTAGAAGTTTAGCAACTTACTTGCTAATTCATCATATTGAGCCGTACATGGCAAACATCAAGAAATTTACATATTACAAAGAATTATGCATTCTTGACTTCCCTAGTCATGAAATTTGATTCATTCAAACATAAGAAAATAACAATAATTCAACAAACTTTCATTGTCCAACTATACAATATACATTGACATCCTATCTAGTCATAAATTTGATTCCTTCAAATTATATTTGCATAGCGTCTATCACTTCATAGTCTTGAATTTGGAGTCTTTTGAAGATTTGAAAATGATCTTGGATATACTCAAATTTGTATACACAAGAATGTAAAATGTCCTAGAAATTTACATGTTGATAGAGTTGCTATTTATATCTTTCAATACTTGAAATTCACATACCAAATGTCACACCAATCCTCTTCCAAAGAGCTATATACTACTTCCTATACTAAAATTCCTACAATGCATTCTTCTATTATGCAAAATTTGAAACTATGGTTTTTGCATTTTCTTATCTTCCAAAGTTTTTATTTTACCCAGTCGAGTGGTTTCAACTCAACTGCGGTAAAAGTTGATATCGGGGTCATTCTTGATCTCGACACTACTCTCGGAAAAATACTAAAATCTTGCATTACTATGGCCATTGAAGATTTCTACTCCAATAGGAGCTACAACACAATGATAGAGCCTCATTTTAGGGATTCAAAAACTGATGTTGTTGCTGCAACATCTGTAGGTAAGTCCAAATAATCATTATCCTTTTTTAAATAGAAGTTGCAATATGTTAAATAGTTTACTTTGACCGAACTTATCATTAAGTCAATAAACCATATATACGTTGGATTTTTTATACTAATTTCTTCCAAATGATGTGGATTGCAATATTTTAGTTACTTAAGTACAAATTTAATTGCTTTAATTTATTGCATGTATATATGCTTATTCCATATTAGTGGATGTACCATGTGAGACCCTTAGGATGCCATGAGAAAATAATTTGATTTCTGTCTTTTATATTCTTGTGTGTTTGTTTGATTTTTTGTATAACAAGAGAATTAATAGCAAGAAATTTCAAAAATAAGAAAACTAGTGCAAGATTCTTAATCCCTCCCTCTCATTTCTTAGAATAATTTTTTTCTTAAGAATTTTTAATATAATATTCAATTACAAACTATAGAAATAATGGTAATATTTGAGTATATGAAAGACTATGTCTTAGTCATATGTTAAATGATTCAACTTCAAACTAAGCCTTCTTTCCTAGTTTTTTATAGAGAAATATCGGAATATAGGTCTAAATTCGCTGGCCTTTCAGAATATGGGATCGAGGTCGTGCGAAATTTTTAGAATAATTTTTTCTCTCTCTTTTCTTCTCTTCTTATTATTTCCATCACGAAATATATAAATCGACCAAATTTCTTGTTGCAGCAATAGATCTGCTGAAGAACACTCAAGTAATGGCGATTTTCGGGCCACAAAGCTCCTCTGAAGCCGACTTCGTCATCGACATTTCCAACAAAGTGAAAGTCCCAATAATCTCACCAGCAACAAGCCCTTCCCTCTCCCCTCAAGAATCACCATACTTCATCAGATCATCATGGTCCTCTTCTTCCCAAGCCAAAGCAGTTGCTGCAATCGTCAAGAATTTTGGTTGGAGAGAAGTCGTGTTAGTCCACGAAGACACCATTCATAAGATCGGATTATTACCATTCTTCACTCAGTATTTGTCGGAAGGCGGCAGCTTTGTCTCAAACATGACTGCAATCTCCCCTTCCGCTGACAAGGATGACATTCTTGAAAAATTGAAAGAGCTGAGGGAGATGCAGACGCGGGTTTTTGTCGTCCACATGTCGCATCGACACATGTCGCGTTTCTTCAAATTGGCGCGGGGAGCTGGGATGATGGAGGAGGGGTATGTTTGGATTGTGTCCGGTTTGATCACCGGGTTGTTGGATTCGGGGAGTGTTGAGGCGATGCAGGGCGTGGTTGGGGTGAGGGCGTATTTTCCGAGGTCTAGTGAGGTTAGGGTGTTTGAGACGAGATGGAGGAAGACATTTTACGAGGAGAATATGGAGCTTGAAAGACCGGAACTGAATGTTTTTGGTTTGTGGGCTTATGACAGCATGGTTGCTTTAGCGGAAGCAGTAGAAGGTGTCGATGTGACATATCCACTTTTTGAAAGAGGGGTATTATTGGGAAATGGGACAGATTTGATAGAAATTGGGATTTCCAATAATGGGCCTAAGCTAGCTCCTTTGATGAGGAACTACATGTCAAAAGGGCTGAGTGGCGATTTCATGACTGAAAATGGGGAGCTGCAGCCGTCTGTGTTTGAGATTGTGAATGTTTTAGGCAATGGACCATACACGGTCGGATTCTGGAGGGAGGGTCGTGGGATCTCGAAGAGACTGGGAGGAGACGATGGTGGTGGTGATCCTGGGAGGAGGCTTGGAGCCGTGGTGTGGCCGGGGCAAACGAGCGAGGTGCCTCGGGGATGGGATGTGAATGGGTTGGGGAAGAAGTTGAAAGTGGGGGTTCCTTTGAAGGGACGAACTATTGGGCTTATTAGTGCTGAAGTAGATGAAAAGACAAAAAAGGTTAAACCAAGTGGCTTTTGCATTGATGTTTTCGAAGAAGTCATGAGATCGATGCCCTACGTTGAATACGAGTATGTTGCCTTCGATAACAGAAATAGCACCGGATTTGACTACGATGGCCTTATCAAACAAGTATTCCTCAAGGTAAATTTAGGAAGCCCCCTACCATATCGAATTTGAAGGGTAATTGGTTTTGGGGTTTATAGACTAAATGGGCCCACTCACGTAAGATGCTAGTAATTTTTTGGCGATGAGTTTTTCTGTTTGGTCTATGAATTATTGCAATTATTGTATGTTTTCTAACCAAAATTATTGTTGCAATGGACAGAATTTCGATGTAGTGGTAGCAGGCATAACCATGTCAGCAAACAGATCAAAATCTGTTGATTTCACCATTCCTTACATAGAATCCGGAGCTTCAGCCGTTGTCCCAATCGTGGACGACGACAGTGCTTGGATTTTCATGAGACCTCTGACAATGGGTCTTTGGCTCACCATTGGAGCTTATTTTATCTTCACTGGCTTCGTCGTCTGGGCGCTTGAGCATCGTGTAAACGAAGAGTTTCGAGGCCCTCCCCTCCAGCAAGTCGGAATGATCTTTTGGTTCTCTTTCTCGACACTCGTTTTTGCACATAGTAAGTCCTCCTTTCAGACAAAATGGTTAACCCAAATTGCTAGAATAGTTGAATTGTTAATCAGTCCTGTCTGAATGGCGGACCGTTTCTCTTTCCTAGCTCAACTTAGCCCAAATTTACTATACGGTAGTATGCATTTTCGGACTAAGTTAAGTTAGGAAAAATCAACCCAAACTTTTGGGCCAAATTAGGCCCACCTTTACAATTCTTATAAAAGTGTCCACTTAAATTATAATTTTAGTTGTCATAAAAAAATATTTCTCAATTATAAGTGGGACCATTCTTTAGTCGCAATACTCCAATCACTTTTTATTAAAATATGTGCATGACCATTGAGATCTTTCTATAATAGACTAAGGGAGTACTATATTTGTCACAATTTCTCATGACAGAGGAGAAAGTGAAGAGCAATTTGTCGAGATTCGTGGTGATCGTGTGGCTGTTCGCGGTGCTCGTCCTAACATCGAGCTACACGGCGAGCCTGACGTCGATGCTGACCGTGCAGCAGCTCGATCCGGCCGACATCCGCGATCTGACAAGGAAAGGGGAATACATTGGCTATAAAAATGGGTCTTTCATGAGATCAGTTTTGGAAAGTACTAACTCAGACAAGCTCAAAATATACACCTCGTTCGAAGAATACGACGACGGCCTAACACTGGGAAGTTGGAAAGGAGGAGTGGGCGCAATTGTTGATAATCTGCCTTCTATTAAGCTATTTCTCAAGCAATACTGCCACAAATACACCATGATCAACTCAACCTACAAGAAATCGGGGATTGGATTTGTAAGTCGCGTTTTTCATCTAGTTTCGTTTTGTAATTTAGGCCCGTGTTGCTATGCTGGCATAACATCAGGTGCGGATGCAGAAATAAATATCGATAGGAGCCGTAAAATCTAAATTTTATTTCATAGTACTATATTTTTAGGTAATTTAGATAAATTATATGGTACACAATAATTTACACTCCCTCTTTCCACCAAAGATGACCCAATCTTTTTATAACCTAGGCTATTTTTTATGGAGTAGTAGTGTTTCTTTATGTTAGGCTTGGCCCAACCCCTAAATCTCCCATAAGCCCAATGGTTTTATCAATCCACTACTTTCATGAACTTATTTTATGGGCTCATAGTGTTTTTTGGGTTAATATTGCATTTTCTAAAAATTATTTGGGACATTATTAAAATTGTTTCATTTTTTCATATTAAAAATTTGTCAAACTTTGTAATTTTAATAAAATGTCTACGAATTTGTTATCTATTTAAAAAAAGATGATCTTTTAGTGTTTTCTATAAATGTCCCACTATATAAAGTTTTTGATTTTTTTTTTTACTTTTTAGATAAAACGACGTTGTCCTTTGAGATGAGTGATGAATCAGCTATCCGTCACATGATTTTATATTATAATAAAACAATTTCTAGAATACGCTGAAAGTTGAATATAATAAAAATAAAGCTGGAGATGTTTTTGAAAAGAAAACATAAGTTTTGGGATATTTTTTGAAACGATAAATTACACGAAACACTATTAACCTAATTTTTTTTCGGTACTAACGATTTTGCAGGCATTTCAAAAGGGTTCGCCACTAGCCCCAGATGTCTCAAGAGCAATCTTGGAAATGAAAGAGAATGGGAAAATGGATGAAATTTCCGACAAGTGGTTCGGACAAGTGAACTGCGGCTGCCGGAATGGAAATACCGTCGCTGGAAAACGCCTCGATCTCGTTCATTTCAAGGGCCTCTTTCTGATTTCCGGGCTATCTTCACTCTCAGCTCTGGCCATATCTTTGTTCATCTTCATCTACAAGAATCGGAGTGTTCTAACAGCTCGTGGCCCGATCAAGCGGAAGCTGTCTGATCTTGCCGGAGCTTTTGATCGAGAGAGAGAGGATAAATCGTCGAAGGAATCAAGACCTAGCTTTGAAGAAAGGGTTGTTGAAGAAGGAAAGATCTCTCAAGATGTAGAATTGTCAACGATAGAATTAGTGGTAGTTAATAACACAAGTTAATTAGTTTTAATTGTTACTTAATCAGCTTGGAATTACCAAATTATATATGAGGAACTAACTCTTTATAATTTACTTGGATCAGTTCATATATAAATATGGCAGGCTCAAAGGGATCAAATTAGTTCCATTCTTTTTTATTCATAAGTAGGACACATAAAATTATTGACCGTTAAATTTATATTACAATACGACTAGAATAGTCCAAACTAATTCGATATATAGATATGGAGAGATGATCAAAGTATAATTAATATTAAGTGCATAACTAGAGAACAAATCTCAGCCAATTAGATCAAAACGATATATTTACTTCGTCAAGGATTTAGTTCACTGTAATGGTGTTTTGGTTCACATCTTCGTGTAGTGAACTAAATTGCTTTTATAGTGAACTAAATTTGTGTTTTTTAGTATGCATTGAAGTAATGATTTCCCTAGATCAGTAGTTGATATAGATATATTCTTATTAAATGAATGGTTGTTAATAACAAATAAACTGAGTTCGATAAGATATATATAAACAAATATAATAATAGAATTTACAAAATGATTTTTTGTTCTAATAGGCTATATTTTGGGATGAATTTTCATATTGGACTGCAATAGTGGATTTGGTTAGAAGGCCCAGTTTGAAGCCCAGCCCAAGTGGAGCTAGACAGGCCTATCTATATGACAATATCAAAAATATATGGAATATGACAACTTGCAATATTCTAGCCACTTAAACTAAAGTTTATAAAAAATCAACCCTCTGAGCTTTGAATTTATTAGTACAGTAAATTTCTTAGTTGATTATTCAACTTTTAAAAGTGGTGCTAATTAAGATTTATTCCTTCTTTCGGTCTTTCCCAAAAAAATTAACAAATTTATAAATAACACAGAATTCTAATATGCAATTAGTAAAGTAGAAAAAAAATACTTTGTCTAATTTTGCGGAACTATCCATAAAAAATTAATGAAAAACTTTCCATATATAGACTTTGTCTAAATTTGGGGGACTGTCCAAAATGGTAAAACTATTCTGCTCCCTCCATCCCATTCAAAAAGTCTACATTTCCTTTTTAATTTCTCTCACTCAAAAGATGCTCACTTTCTATATTTGGAAAATAATCCCTCTTTTATCTGTCTTGATTAAAATATTCAAATCCTATTTTCTTTCTATTTTTGTTACCTAACAACTTCTCCTAAAATTCCGTGACATTCAAGAATGTGAAAAGTGAGACGGTGGAAGTACTCCCTCCGTCCCGCTTCAGGAGTTCCGGTTGAGTCGGGCACATGTTTTAAGAAAAAAGTGTTTGAGTGTGTATAAATAAATATTGTAGTGGATGTTGGGATCCACTTTTAATTGAATGTTCAATAAATAAATATTATAGTGGATGTGAGACCCACTTTTAACACTTTCTTTATTAGTTTTAGTGGATGTTGGGACTCACTTTTAACACTTTGTAGGCAGTTTTTATTAATTTATTTCAACCGGGACTTCTAAAGCGGGACGTCCAAAATTGATCAATCGGCGCTCCTAAAGTGGGACGGAGGGAGTATTATTTTAAGCCGGAGGGAATATTAAATTCTTATCCTAAACTCTCATGAATATACTCTTCTCCTCCACAGTCCACACATAATAGATAGCCTTGGTTTTCTTATAATTATTAAATTCTTAACAATAATGATTTAATTAAGTTGTGTTTTATGGTCGAACAAACCAACTCGTTGAGTGATTGATAATCCCAATCAATGGCCACGAACTTCTTATCTTGAATTTTCTCAGTCGATGCTCCAAACAAGGGTTTATATCTGAGTGTCGGAGCAGAATCTGCAACGACCATCAGCTCTTCGACAAATTCCAAGCCTAGGCCTGAATTGAATCTCTGGAACAAATTTGATATAAGGCCCAGCTTAAGTTGAATATCAAGACCAAGACCTTAATATCTTCTAGACACAAATTTGAGTTTTTGTGGCCCTCATAACTCGAGATTTGATTGACCCTTTCGTCAATAACCGATAAGAAAATGTTTAGTAATTGTATGGATTTGTGCAAATGTTTACTACTACTTCCGTCCACGAAAATTTGTCCCATTTTTTCATTTCCGTCTATCCTCAAAATTCGTCTCATTTCACTTTTACTATTTTTGGTCGTGGACCCCATATTCCACAGGTTAATTCTTCTTTTGTTCTAGGATTTTAATTGCATTCCATTTTAATGAAGAAGAATAGATTTGTTCCCAGTTAGGGAGTGACGCATTACGGTGATGCGTCTTTAAATGGAAAACGTATATTGGTTATGCGTCTTTACCTAAAGACGCATAAAGGTGATGCGTCGTTAAGTGAAAACGCAAATAGTATTAGCGTTTTGGAGTGACGCACAACTCTTATGCGTCTTTCATTGGTGACGCACAACCAATATGCGTCTTTCATTGGTGACGCATAACCGTTATGCGTCTTTCTGTAGTGACGCATAATAGTTATGCGTCATTGAAGAACAAATACCGAATATGTTTGAAATTTGCCGGAAAACATGGACAATTGCGCCGGAGAAGATGGAAAATCGCGACTTTGCTCGCTGGCTCGTTGCCTCTGCCGAAATGTGTTTCTGCCTCTGTGCTGATGTTTAAATCGCGACTTGAAGACGCACAACCGTTATGCGTCTTTCGTTGGTGACGCATAACGGTTATGCGTCACCAATGAAAGACGCATATTGGTTGTGCGTCACCAATGAAAGACGCATAAGAGTTGTGCGTCACTCCAAAACGCTAATACTATTTGCGTTTTCACTTAACGACGCATCACCTTTATGCGTCTTTAGGTAAAGACGCGTAACCAATATGCGTTTTCCATTTAAAGACGCATCACCGTAATGCGTCACTCCCTAACTGGGAACAAATCTATTCTTCTTCATTAAAATGGAATGCAATTAACATCCTAGAATAAAAGAAGAATTAACCCCATATTCCACTAACTCATTCCTACTCACATTTTATTATAAAACTAATATATAAAAGTATGACCCACATTCCACTAACTTTTTTTAACTTACTTTCCATTACATTTCTTAAAACCCGTGCCCTGTCAAACCGGGATGAATTTTCGTGGACGGAGGTAGTAATAACCGAGATTGGATTGACCCTTTCGTCAATAACCGATAAGAAAATGTTTAGTAATAACTGAGATTGGATTTGAGCATACACACTAGATGCTCGTAAAAATATTGCTAAGAATTAGTCAAATCACATCAGGTCGTTAGAATCTTCAGTCGCCACGATGAAAAGTCCTTATTTTTGAAGTATCTTTTCCTACACTCTATCTTAGGATTAGTTATGCGCGTAAATTAGGAAATTTTTTGCCAAACACATTGTATATATAATTATAATCACTTCTGCAGTTAATTTTCAATTTATTCTTTTATAATTAACTTTCTTCATTTATATTTGATCTCTCTCCATATTAACGCTTTTGCAATGAAGAATCCACACTTTCTTTGGTTTCTTATGCTTTTGTTCATGTCCTTTTACGTTAGCCAATCGACCGGCTTCAATTCATCCGCTGCTAAAGCTGATGTAGGAGTGATTCTTGATCTTGACACTCCTCTTGGAAAGGTATGTAGGACTTGCATCTCGATGGCAGTCGAAGATTTCTACGCCAACCGCAATCACACCACCATGATTGTGCCTCATTTCCGGGATTCAAAGGGCGATGTTATCCCTACAGCTTATGAAGGTACATGATTGATAAAATAATCCAACTTATTCAGATATTTGGTTTGCATCTTTAAAATCTGTCTGGTATGCATTTGACGAAAGTTTAGAAAATAATCAGATTATAAACCTATCATGCAAAACTAAAATTTAACGACTAGGGGTGGATCGGTACGGTATACCGTACCTAAAGTGTCATACCGCATACCGTACCGAAAGTAGCGGTATGACAAAATTCCATACCGATACCTTATCGAATTTTCGGTATACCGGAGTCCGGTATACCGAAAATTCGGTATGATAATTTTCAATACCATTATCATACCATTAATGCGGTATACCGTACCGTATTACGGTATACCATAATACCGTTATACATGTTATATTATATCCAAAATATTTAAAATAACATTTTCAAGTGTTCAACTATTTGAAAAAAATCCAAAACAATAACACTTAACAATTTAAATCTAAATCCAAAACAACCAAATCTATACCCAAAATATTTAAATAACATTTAAACTTAAACTTGATGAAACCATCATAACCTAACTACTGATATTAATATTACTGTTCAAATATGTGCCAAATGAAACTAAAGTAAAACAATTGCAATATGTGCCAAATGAATCTGCATAGCTTGCCGCTAGCCGAACGAGGGTCTTACTGGTGGACGTAACCAACATAACGTTCGTGAACCACGTAATTTTGTATCTCTTTACGTTTCTGTTCTTGTCTCGATTACACAGTTGCTCTATTTTGTCACAACATACTCATTATTTAGTCATCCATCAAACCAAACTCCTCTAAATTTTGGTTTGCAATTTTCTTGCAGCTATAGATCTATTGAAGAACACTCAAGTGATGGCGATCTTCGGGCCACAAAACTCGAATCAAGCCGACTTCGTGATAAATATGGGCGACAGAGCAAATATTCCAATCATTTCACCAGCAATGAGTCCATCTCTTTCGCCTCAAGATTCACCCTTCTTCATAAGAACAGCATGGCCTTCCTTTTCTCATTCCAAAGCAATCGCAGCAATCGTAAAAAAATATAATTGGTTGAAGGTCGTTTTCGTCTACGAGGATTCGGGTTTTGGGAGGGGTTTAGTCCCGTTCTTGGACAAACATATGCTCGAGAGCAATGCTTATGTCTCTTACCAAACTGCTATTTGCCCTACATCCACTGATGATCTAATCGCTCGCGAGTTAGACAAGTTGAAGAAGATGCAGACGAGGGTGTTCGTCGTGGATATGCTTCCGGTTCTCGCGTCCCGGTTCTTCAAGTTGGCGAAATCAGACGGGATGATGGAGGAAGGATATGCTTGGATCCTTTCCGATCCGCTGGCCAGTCTCTTGGATTTGATGGATTCGAAGACTATTGAGGCGATGCAAGGCGTACTAGGCGTGAGGGCCCGCGTCCCAGAATCCGAAGAAGTTACAAACTTCACGAAGAGATATAACAAGAGGTTTCGCGATGATAATCCGAAAATGGAGGTAGTAGTAAAGCCAAATATTTTCGGCCTCTGGGCTTATGACAGCGCGACGGCTATCGCGGATTCAATCGAACGAGTTGGCTTGACATCTCCGCGATTCAACAGAGGAAATTCCACTGATTTGGAGACGATAGGAACATCAAGCACAGGACCTTTACTCATTGGTTTGATGAAAAACCACTCGTCGAAAGGGTTGAGTAGCGATTTCAACGTAAGCAACGGACAACTGCAGCCGTCTGCGTTTGAGATAGTGAATGTACACGGGGAAGGTGAAATCATTGTCGGGTTCTGGTCTGAAAAATGCGGGATTTGGAAGCCGGGAGATAAGGAAGATGGTTGCTCAAGGAACACGGAAAACCTTGATCTCGTTGTGTGGCCGGGGAAGACGAGTGATGCGCCAAAAGGGTGGGAGTTTCCGACAAATGGGACGAAGTTGAGGGTTGGAATTCCGGCAAAAGGAGGGTTCGTTGAATTCATTGGTGTTGCGAAAGATGTTTTCCAGGAGGTATGGAATAAGACGCCCTATGCCACGTCTATCAAATATGTCGACGAATGCAATGGTGGTGATTATGATGATTGTGTCAAGAAGTTGGATGCTAAGGTAATTGAAAAAAGTTACTTTGTTTTGATGTAATGTTACATATATGTTTATTTGAAGTTGATTTCTATGGCTATTAGGATTTGATTTATTTTTCTTGGAAATAAAGTTTTTGATATGAATTCTATGAACTCACTTCACTCAAAACAACAGAAAATTGATGTAGTGGTGGGAGATGTGACTATCACCAAGGAAAGATCGGAGTGGGCAGATTTCACAATTCCTTACACAGAATCCGTGATTGCGATGGTTGTACGAATCAAGCCTGATAACACGAAGAACGGTTGGATATTTATGAAGCCTCTAACAGGCGGCCTCTGGATAACAATCGCGGCATTCTTCGTCTTCACTGGAGTTGTCGTATGGGTTCTTGAGCATCGGATAAATGAAGAGTTCCAAGGCCCGCGCCACAAGCAAATTGGGATGATTTTCTGGTTTTCATTCTCCACCATTGTTTTTGCACACAGTAAGTCTTCATGTTCCTAAAGTGTGAGTTTGATGGCATGCAATTAGGGTTTTGGATTTGAAATTTTTACCTTCAATTCCAAATCTATTACTATATTTAGTACACACCACGTAAACATACACACACTACACATGCTACACACTCTGCATGCATACATACGCGACACATAACATCGCACACACAATATACACACTGCACACATCACAATTGTTACCTTCATTCTCCACCATTGTTTTTGCACACAGTAAGTCTCCATCAAATTAGGGTTTAGGATTTGAAATTGTTACCTTCAATTCCACACGACACATAACGTTGCATACACAATATATTGGATTTAGAACTGAATTAGAATATTGTAACATCAAATTCATTTTAAAAAATGTGCAAGTGTCAATTAGTTCCCCTCATTATGACAGGGGAGAGAGTGAGCAGCAACTTGACAAAATTCGTTTTGATTGTCTGGATGCTCGTGGTGCTGGTTTTGTCGTCGAGTTACACTGCGAACTTGACGTCCATGCTAACAATGGAGCAACTGAATCCAGATATCAAAGCTAAAGATTGTGTTGGTTACCAGAATGGCTCCTTTGTTGGTGATTTCTTGATGAAGGAAATGAAGTTTGACAAGTCCAAGCTTATGATCTACAGCTCGTGGGAACAATTCGATGAAGCCCTCTCCAAAGGTTGCTGCAATGGAGGAGTTGATGCAATCTATGATGAAATGCCTTACATTAATCTCTTTCTTTCCAGATCGAAAAACTCCCACAAGTATAAAATGTTTGGTCCGATCCATCCGAGTTCTGGCTTTGGATTTGTAAGTTCATTTGTCTCATCATTTCCTTCTTTTCTTGCTATCAAAATGTCCAGATTTGCCAAATTTAACTTTCCCTTATGGTCGTCCGGAAACCTAAAATAATAGTCTAACTAGTACTATTCTGTATCCGCCACTGATTTTATTAGGAGATTTCAAACGACTTAGTTTAAACTAGTACTGTAATATTAAAATTTTATCGCTTATTATAGTAAATAAACTCTTTTTTCCATCCCCTTTAGGCTATAAACTATTTTTCACCCATTGAATTGTCACCGATGATTATGTTCTAGATAAGCCACTGATCTCAATGGAAAACTTTGCAGGCATTTACAAAGGGTTCGCCACTAGTTTCGGATGTTTCAAGAGGGATCATTAAGCTGATAGCAGACAAGGAATATTTGAGAATCTCGGAGAAATGGGTTGGGCAAGCTGGTAATGGAACTCGGACCTCTCACAATAGCCTCGATGTAGCTAGCTTTGGGGGGCTCTTCCTCATTGCAGGGCTGTCATCGATACTAGCTTTGCTTATATTCTCCTTCAATTTCTTGCGTGAGAATCGGGTTTTGTTGGCATCTAATGATTCGACCATGGAAAAGCTTCGTGGACTTGCTAGAGCATTTGTGATGGGAAAAGACAAGCCGTTGTCGCCAAATACATCGACATCAAGACAAGTTAGCGGAGGAGGATCAAGTGCAGCTATGGGCATTCCATGTGATGAAGGGTTCTCAATAGTAGAAATCAGTAATGTAAAACCTGCCTTGACACAACAAGAGGCTACTTCATGAGTATGGTGTTGTGGTTTCACAAGTATGTATAGGTTATTATTTGAGTTAATCGTAGAGGTCTATTGTTTTATTAAAAGTGATTCAAGTATTAGTATTGTAAATGGAAAATAGGTTATCATGTAATATTAGTATAATTGTATTGATTAAAAAATGTATTGTTAGTTAATAATATAGTGGGTCATGTGGTAGAAATGATAAATAAACCGGTATGGAGAAGTTATATAAAATTTTATACTCCCTTCATTTCCAAAGACTGAATATTTAATTTGACACGAGTTTTAATGCATAATTAAAAAAAATAAAAGAGAGTCAGAGAGAAAAAATTGTTAAAAGTATTGTTGGTGGTCATCTCATTAAAAAGAAAGGACTTTCAAAAATAAGAAATAAAGTTGATATTTTTCAAGGACAGAACGAAATAAAAAGGAAATAGTTCACTCTCTGGAGGGAATAATTTAAATGATAGTAAAAAGGAAACTTATAATGCATGATCAAGTATGACGTGGCAATATAACAATGTCGTTTCGGATATATCACGTGTTTTAATTAATACTCAAAATATAATTACATTGTTTTGTCAAAAATAACGAGACTATTCTTTGATAGTTTAAAGTCATGCCGATCGGTTTAATACAATTATTATTTAGTGTCTCCTAAAAACTATAGAATATTATACTAAATAAAATTGAATATTTTAAGAATATATTATTTAAAAAATTCAGCACCAGCTTTTTTTATGATTCTAGTTCCGTCCCTGTTGAAGAAGGAAGGATTTCTCAAGATGCTGAATTGTCAACAATAGAATTAGTGGTAGTTAATAACACAAGTTAATTAGTTTTAATTGTTACTTAATCAGCTTGGAATCACCAAATTATAATATATGGGGAGCTACTTAAAGTGAGACAATATTTGGGTGACTGAGAGAGTAATTAACAGCTAAATACATTTCCCAATATTAATGGAATAGCTCAAGCTAATTCGATACATAAATTTGATCTTGTTAAATAGGTTTGACCCATTGGGCTTATGGGCCCCAAATCTCCATCAACAAAAAAACAAGTCAACTGAGTAGAATAATTGTTTGTTACAAACTCAATATCCCGCATCATTTATATATACAAATACTAATATTATTAATAGGATTTACAAACTAAATGCTTTTTTTACTAGCAATAGATTACATTTAGGATGAATTTTCACATTGGATTGCGATAGTGGATTTGGTTAGAATAGGCCCATTTTGAAGCCCAGCCCAAGTGGTGCTAGACAGGCTCACTGGCCTATCAATAGATGGAAAATGGAATCAGAGATGTTGATTTACACTATATAATGACTTCAAAATATCAAGGATTTTGAAATAAACAAGACAACTTGCAATAATCTAGCCACTTAAACTTATAAGTTTATCCAAATCAGCCCTCTATTTTGAACCTATGACAAAATTTCTTAGTTGATTATTCAACTTTTATTGCTGAACGGCTGCTAACTCTTTCATACAAGGACAATTTAAGTTAGGTACAAACTAATGAACAGTGGCATTCTCCAAAAATATACTCCCTCCGCCCCCCGAATAAGAGTTATTAATGTTCATTTTGGTCCGTCCCCAATTAAGAATAACACTACATTTTTACCATAAATGGTAAGTAGGTCCCACATTCCACTAACTCACTTCACTCACATTTTATTATAAAACTAATATAAAAAAGTGGATCCCACATTCCACTAACTTTTTCAACCAACTTTCCTTTACATTTCTTAAAGCCCGTGCCCGGTCAAAGTGCCACTCCTAATGGGGGACGGAGGGAGTATGATAAAACATTTGTCAATCAAAACTACTCCCTCCGTCCCCGATTAAGAGTCACAATTTTCTATTTCGGTCCGTCCCAGTTAAGAGTCACATTTCATTTTTACCATAAACAGTGAGTAGGTCCCACATTCTACTAACTCAAATCACTCACATTTTATTGTAAAATCAATATAAAAAAATGGGTCTCACATTCCACTACCTTTTCCAACCAACTTTTCTTTACCTTTCTTAAAACTCGTGTCCGGTCAAAGTGTGACTCCTAATCGGGGATGGAGGGAGTATAAGGCATTGACCTTTTGTCAATAACCGGTTCGATTCAATGTCGCTAAGAATTGGTCATGTAGAATTAAAGTCGTTGAAATCTTCAGTCGTCACGGTTGACAAGTCCTTATTTTTGAGTTATTCTTTCCTACACTCTTCTCTTAGGATTAATAAATATTACGCGTAGATAAGGAATTTTGTTGCTAAACACTTTCTATATATAATTAGAATCAGCTTCTGCAGATATTTTTCAAGATATTTTTTAGAATTAGCTTTCTTCAGATATATTTGATCTCTCTCCATACTAATGCTTTTGCAATGAAGAATCCACACTTTCTTTGGTTTCATATGCTTCTATTTATGTGTTTTTGCTCTAGCCAATCGACCGGTTTCAATTCAACCGCAGCAAAAGCTGATGTAGGAGTGATTCTTGATCTTGATACTACCTTTGGAAAGATGTGTAGGACTTGCATCTCGATGGCTGTCGAAGAATTCTACGCCAACCGCGATCACACCACCGTGATCGTGCCTCATTTCCGGGATTCGAAGAGTGATGTTATCGCTGCAGCTTACGCAGGTACATGATTCATAAAATAATCCAACTTGATCATATATATTTGGTTTGCATAATCAAACTTATGCAATGGTGGAATGATTTTTATAGGTAATTTTCTTGTAAATTCCGAAACTTTCATCAAATCATACAATCTGAGCTCAAAATTTGATGAAAGTTTAGATATTTGGCGAAACTGTTTAAATTCTGTGCTCAAAATTTGATGAAAGTTTAGAAATTTGGCGAAGTTTCAGATATATGCAAAATTTGAACTAATCAAATTATATGAGTGTGATCAATTGCTAACTTTCTTAAGTTGCTAACTTGCTAATTCATCAATGCAGTGTATTAAAAATGTCAACACGATGATTTTAAAATGTCAACACATAATTTTGTTGAACTTCAATATAATGTGTTGATATTATGTATTGACATTTTGATGTCATCATGTTGACATTTTTAATACACTTTACTGATGAGTTAGCAGAGTTAGCATCTTAAATAGTTAGCAATATAACGCACCTCTCAGATTATAATATGCAAAACCAGTTAGAAATTAACAATCAATTACTCATTATTAAGCCATTCATCAAACCAAACTCGTCTAAATTTAATTTTCTTGCAGCTATAGATCTATTGAAGAACACTCAAGTGATGGCGATCTTCGGGCCACAAAACTCAAATCAAGCCGACGTCGTGATAAATATCGGCGACCGAGTAAAGGTTCCAATCATTTCACCAGCAATGAGTCCATCTATTTCGCCTCAAGATTCACCCTACTTCATAAGATCAGCATGGCCTTCCTTTTCTCAATCCAAAGCAATCGCAGCAATCGTAGAAAAGTATAATTGGTCGAAAGTCGTTTTCGTCTATGAGGATTCGGGTTTTGGGAGGGGTTTAGTCCCGTTCTTGGACGAGGACATGCTCGAGAGCAATGCTCATGTCACGTACCAAACTGCTATTTCCCCTACAGCCACTGGCGATCAAATCGGCCGCGAGCTAGACAAGTTGATGAAGATGCAGACGAGGGTGTTCGTCGTTGATATGCTTCCGGATCTTGCGTCCCGGTTCTTCAAGTTGGCGAAAGAAGCCGGGATGATGGAGAAAGGAAATGCTTGGATTGTTTCTGATCCGCTTGCCAGTCTATTGGATTTGCTGGATTCGAAGACTGTGGAGGCAATGCAGGGCGTACTAGGTGTGAAGGCCCTCGTTCGAGAATCCGAAGAAGTTACAAACTTCACGAAGAGATATAACAATAGGTTTCGCTATGATAATCCGGATATGGATGTTGTAGAGCTTAATGTTTTCGGCCTCTGGGCTTATGACAGCATGACATCTATAGCGGATGCAATCGAACGAGGTGGTGTGACATCTCCACGATTCAATAGATCGGTCGACAGAGGAAATTCCACAGATTTGGAGGCGATAGGAACATCAAGCACAGGACCTTTGCTCATTGGTTTGATGAAAAACTACGCGTTGAAAGGGTTGAGTGGCGATTTCAACATAAGTAACGGCCAACTGCAGCCGTCTGCGTTTGAGGTAGTGAATGTACATGGGGTGAGTGGTGTCACTGTCGGGTTTTGGTCTGAACGATGCGGGCTTTTGAAGCCCGGAGATAGGGAAGATGGTTGCCCTAGTAAAACGGAAAACCTAGACCTCGTTGTGTGGCCAGGGAAGACATCTGAAGCGCCTAAGGGGTGGGAGTTTCCGACAAGTGGGAAGAAGCTGAGGGTTGGAATCCCGCCAAAAGGAGGGTTCCATGAATTCATTGATTTCGCGAAAAATGTTTTCGAGGAGGTATGGAATAAGACGCCCTATGCTGCGCCAATCGAATATATACAGAGTGATGATGGTGAAGATTATGATGGTTTTGTCAAGAAGTTAGATCTTAAGGTAAGAATAAAAAAGACACTTTTAGATATATTAAGTTTTGTCAAGAAGTTAGATCTTAAGGTAAGATTATGATGGTTTTGATATAATGTTATAGATTTATATAGTAGTATATAGCGTGTGTTAGAATGATAAGCAGTGATAACTTAATAACCTATCATTTTATGAGTCAAAAATATCATTTTTACTAAAAATGATATTTATACGCTATAAAATGATATTTTTTCAGCATGCATGAAATGATACTTTTAATCCATAAAATGATATTTTGTTTTATAAAATGATATATTTCGTCCATAGAATGATAAGTTATTAGGTTATCACCATAAATGTGGGTTATCATACGATCACATCCCGTAGTATAAATATGTATAGAATCTTTGATAACTAAACTCACTTAACTTAAAACAACAGGTGATTGATGTAGTGGTGGGAGATGTGACTATCACGGCGGAAAGATCGGAGTGGGCAGATTTCACGATTCCTTACACGGAATCTGGGATTGCGATGGTTGTCCGAAGCGAGCCTGATGACACGAAGAATGCTTGGATATTCATGAAGCCTTTAACCGGTGGCCTCTGGATAACAATTGGAGCATTCTTCGTCTTCACCGGGGTTGTTGTATGGATTCTTGAGCATCGGATAAACGAAGAATTCCAAGGCCCCCGTCACAAGCAAATTGGGATGATTTTCTGGTTCTCGTTCTCAACACTTGTTTTTGCACACAGTAAGCCCCCATGTTCCTTAAGTGTGAGTTTGGTGGCATGAAATTAGGGTTTTGGATTTGAAATTTTTACCTTTAATTCCAAATCTATTACTATTATTTAGTACACACCACATAAACATGCACACACTACACACGCTACACACTCTGCATGCATACATACGCGACACATAACGTCGCACACACAATATACACACTGCACACATCACAACACACACTTAGACACAATTGCTCAAAATACATACACTAACAAACATACTTTTTTAATTTAGAATATTAGAATTGAATTAGAACATTATAACATCAAACTCAAGTTCAAAACTGTGAAGCCTGAACTAGTTCAAATTCAATTTATTATGACAGAGGAGAAAGTGAGTAGCAACTTGACAAGATTCGTGCTGATTGTCTGGGTGTTCGTGGTGCTGGTTTTGACATCGAGTTACACTGCGAACTTGACATCCATGCTAACGGTGGAGCAACTGAATCCTGAAATCAACGCTGGAGATTGCGTTGGTTACCAGAAGGGCTCCTTTGTTGGTGATTTCTTGAAGGACGACATGAATTTCGATGTGTCCAATCTTCGAAACTACAGCACGTTGGAAGAATTCGACGAAGCCCTCTCCAAAGGCTGCAGCAATGGAGGAGTTGATGCAATCTATGATGAAATGCCTTACATTAATCTCCTTCTCTCCAAATCGAAAAACTCCCACAAGTTTAAAATGATCGGTCCGACCTATCCTAATTCCGGCTTTGGATTTGTAAGTTCATTTCTCTCATCATTTTTTATCGACTCTTGGGATGGATGGAGTAATTTTTAAAAAAAAATTTACGTTGTGAATTCATTAATCTGTAAAATTATATTCTAGATCCGCTACTGATCTCATTTGCATAATGTAGGCATTTACAAGGGGTTCGCCACTAGTTTCGGATGTTTCAAGAGGGATCGTTAAGCTGACAGCAAGCAAGGAAATATCGAGAATCTCGGAGAAATGGGTTGGGGATGCTAGTAATGGAACTCGGATCACCTCTCACAATAGCCTCGATGTAGCTAGCTTTGAGGGGCTCTTCCTCATCGCGGGCCTGTCATCGATACTAGCTCTGCTTATATTCTCCTTCAATTTCTTACATGAGAATCGGGTTTTGTTGGCATCTACTGATTCGACAATGGAAAAGCTTCGCGGACTTGCTAGAGCGTTTGTGATGGGAAAAGACAAGCCGTTGTCGCCAAAGGCATCAATGTCAAGACAAGTTCGCGGAGGTGGTGGAGGAGGTGGATCAAGTGCAGCTATGGGCATTCCATGTGATGATACAGGGTTCTCAATAGTAGAAATCAGTAATGTAAAACCTGCATTGCAACATCAAGAGGCTACTTCATGACCTATGGGAGATCTAGGAAACGAAACTCATGGGATTGGACATAATGAATAAGATTGTCGCCTCTGTCATAAAGTGGTTAGTGAAAAGTTAACCCCAACAAGAGTCTACTTTATGGTATATATTGTAAAATAGATAGAATATTATGAATAGTTGTATCATTTTCTAGTGTGTAGTATTAGGTTATTATATACTACTAAGTGAAATGTACCAAAGTTATTATTTTATTATATAAGTGAAATGTACATAAGTTATTATTTTAATAAAAATTGCTGTATAAAGAGCAACAAATTGCTCACCGGTCTTTTTCAGATTTTTTTTTGTCACGTGGCAGCTTATTATTCGTCCACGTGTACAAATGATTGGCTAAGAATGGTGGTATGATGTTATTTTAAGGAGTGATGACACCCTAACATGCCCCTAATATCGAATATTTAATTATTTTTGTATGATTTAAATCTATCAATAATAGGAAGTGCGACTGTTATCAAATACGTACGTCATTGCTAAGAAATTCGTGGCTTTAGACTTTTTTAATTACTTTAATTAACTGTTAAATTTGTGATAATGTGAACATGAATATCTTGCTGCTCTATTTATTTTTATTTAAGGTGTATTGACAAGAATTAAAAAGATAAAACATCTTCTAAATATTTTATCACTAAATTACTAATATCCCACATCTACTATTTCCATATAGTTGTATTTTAATTAGGTTAGAATATCTTCTATTTTCGTATAGTGCCCTCCTTCAATATGTATTTAAATTTAGTTAGAACATATATAGAATATAATTTAAAATAAACCAATATGTAAATATTGATTAGATTGTGACTCTTATATTGTGGTAAGATACGTAATAATCATACACTAAGATGCTCTATGCGGTCGAATATAGGAGTATTATGAAACCTATACGTTCCCTTAACATGGAAATTCTTATTTTACTTATTTGTTTCCTTACCATGGAAATTCTTATTTTAATTTCAATACATTCCAAAACATCCCATTACCATATGATATTTTTTCTATAGGATTTCGTGTCAATTTGTTTCCTTTAAACTTTTATTTTACAAATTAAGAATTCCAATACGTATTTTACTTATTTTTATGGCATAATTTCGTTTAAATATATTCCTATTACCATAAATTATACAAACCTTCAATTATAAGTACCCCATATAATGAATTGTGAAACATATTCAGTAAAATTAATACTTTTAGTTTACAAAACCTAGGCAAAATGATGAAAATTCAGGGCATAGTGTCAGTCATTTTTGTTTTGCAGTTGATATTGACTGCTAATTCTCTAAGAGTTTTCAATATAGAGAATTATGGAGCAACGCCAAGCCAAGACATTAGCAAGGTAATTGTTATAGTCTGATTTTGTAATTGTTTATTACTCCCTCCGTCCCATGTTAGAGTCACTCTTTGACCGGACACGGATTTTAAGAAATGTAAGGAAAAGTTGGTTGAAAAAGTTAGTGAAATATTTTTTATATTGATTTTATAATAAAATCTGTGATGATACAGGTGTTGAAGGAAGTGTGGATGAAAGCAACTGGGTCAACAACGCCAAGTCAAATTTTGATCCCACGAGGGGATTGGAGTTTGAGCCAGGCTATGTTGTCGGGGCCTAACAAGGCCCCGATTAACCTGGAGGTCCAGGGCCACCTCAAAGCGTACTCCGACCCGGCCAAAATCCCTGATAAGAAGAAAGGATGGATCTTCATCGGTGGCGTGGACCACCTGACGATCTCGGGGGGCGGCATCCTCGACGGACAGGGAAGCGAAGCGTGGAAACACAATGACTGCAAGACAAACGCAACCTGTGAGAAGCCCCCCGTCAACATGTACTTGAAAACCATCGCCAATTCCATCATCCAAGATGTCACCACCAAGGACAGCAAGTTCTTCCACGTCAAATGCGACTCGAGCCGCAACGTCACCTTCCAGCGCTTCACGGTGTCCGCCCCGCGCGACAGCCCCAACACGGACGGCATCCACATCGCCCGATCCGCCAACATCAAGGTGATCGACTCCGTCATCAGGACAGGCGACGACTGCATCTCGATGGGGGACGACCTCAGAGACGTGCTCGTCAGGAACATGGCGTGCGGGCCCGGGCACGGCATCAGCATCGGGAGCCTGGGGAAGTACGAGGACGAGAGGGACGTGAGGGGGATACGGGTGGAGGGGTGCAGCTTCCACAACACCACCAACGGGGTCAGGGTCAAGACGTTCCGGTCTTCTCCGGCCAATACCACGGTCTCGGATGTCCACTTCATCGACCTCACCATGGTCAATGCGGCCAACCCCGTCATATTTGATCAGAATTACTGCCCAAACAAACACTGCCCCTCGGGTTTACCTGGTTTCGTAAAGATCAGCGACGTTGAGATCAACAACGTCAGAGGCACCAGCTCCACGCCGAATGTGATCACGTTCGACTGCAGCCATGCCTGCCAAGGGATCAATATCGGAACCATCGACCTGACCTACAAGGGCAAAAAGGGTTCGTCGGCTACTACATTTTGCAAAAACATCAGGCCCAAATTCATCAACTCCACCACGCAGAATCCACCCGTCTGCCCTTCCAATTCAGCCTTTTTTTTTCAAAGCCAAGTTTTTTACCAATTTATAGAGAATTATATGTAGCACTTCATTCGACATACTTTTGTTCTTCTGTTTTTGCGCATGTCAAATTAATTTGGAATTTTCTTTATTGCTTTTTGCATATATTCTTCTAATTTATCTATGGATTTGACATGAAATACCAATACTCCATTCTCCTAATTGATTGTTTTCTTAATTTAAAAGAAGGTTCTGATAAACAAACGAGCACACCAAATTTAGGTTTCTGCTTAAGGAAAGTTAACCAATAATAACAAAATTAACCACACATGTTGCATCTATATAAAGCACAGTACATCTTGAGAGTTTTTCATAAGCCAATTTCTTCTCTTCGAATAAACAAAATAATATATCATGGCCTCTCTTTGTTTTTTGAGTTTAATGATCATAGCTATTATTAGCTTTGGTGAAGCAGTTGATTTCTTTAGCATCATAGAGACGGGGGGAAGTGATAGGAGCCCAACACCACAGTCCAATGAAGACAATGCAGATAGTCCAGAAGTCACCATAACAAACCCAGCACATCAGCCCAACTAAGTACAAGGATTTCGTATCCAAGTGATACTAGTTTAAGTTGTTATTTGTTAAGATTTGTTTCCTATTTTTCGCTCAGTTGTTTAGATTAGATAGAGTCAAATCTTCTCGGGTTTTCTTCTTGATTCTTTCCCGAGTCGTAAGTCCGAATCAAGCAGGGGGAATTCTATAAATTATAGAATTCCCATAGATTGAGTCATCGAGAAACAAGGAATAAAATACTTCTTCTTCTCGAAACCCTTGGCTACTTTACTTCCTTCATTTAGGTTGTTTATCTATTCGTTCTTCCATATTTGCTCTAATTGATCGGATTGGGAACTTGGTTCCTATTAGGAAGCAAGAGATTGAATGAACTAACTATGCAAGAAATTGCATCATCAATCTCTTACTTCAGTGAGAAGGGAGAACTAAGTAGGATGATTGATGCAGACAACAAACTGGGGTTATCCACACTGAAATGTTGCCAAGAGCTTCTCCCCCTGGCGATGGACAACCTCAACAGATCCCTTACCTCAGACGACGAGGGAGGAGCGTTGTCCTCAACATGCGCTGCAGGCACCACTCTGCAGACGTGCGTGGACGGGTTCGCGGACCAACCCCGGGTGATGTTCGAAGCCGTGCACAAAAAACTGGAGTACATCATTGATCTCAACAGAGTCGCCATCAAAATGATGGCCAGTACTATTACAAGTGATGATGATGTTTTGAATCCTGAAGACGAATATCCGGGTTGGGTGTCTGATGGTGACAGGGACAGGTTTCTTCTGCAGGCGGATTCCAGGATGATCCGTGCCGACGTTGTGGTGGCCAAAGATGGATCCGGGAAGTATAGGATGGTAGCGGAAGCTGTCAAGGACGCGCCACGATATAGCAAGACGAGGTTTGTGATTTATGTGAAGAGTGGGGTTTATGTAGAAAAGGTGAAGATTGATTCAGATAGATGGAATGTGATGATGTTTGGGGATGGGATTGACAAAACCATAATCTCCTACAATTTGAGCCATGGTGCTGGATCTCAGACTTATGACACCGCCACATTTAGTAAGTATTCCCTCTGTCTCATTAAATATGCAACATTTGCTTTTCGGCACAAGATTTTAGGTAGTATTATTTTGTGAGTTAATGAAGAGAGAGTAAAGATTTTTTGTAGTGTTATTTTGTGAGTTAATGAAGAGAGAGTAAAGTAAGACGAAAAAAATGTAAGAGAGTATTATTTCCATTTTTAGAAACGTTTCATTTCTAATGGGACAGAGGGCGTATGTAGTTGTAATTCTTTTTCTTCAATTAATTAATTAGATGTGAATTTCTTTTTTAACCCTAACCCTAATTTGATCCAAACCCTAACCCTAATTTGACCGAAACCCTAACCCTAACCCTAATTTGAATAATTTGTGATCAGCTGTGCAAGGACAGGGATTCATAGCCAGAGACATGACATTCACCAACACGGCCGGAGCAATGAAGCAACAAGCGGTGGCCCTCGTCTCGGACTCAGAGCGGTCTGTGTTCTACCGGTGCAGCTTCAACGGCTACCAAGACACCCTGTACGCGCACGTGAACCGTCAGTTCTACCGTGAGTGCCAAATATCGGGCACGATCGACTTCATCTTCGGGGACGCGGCCATGGTGGTACAAAGGAGCAGCATCTTGGTGAGAAAGCCACTCCGGGGCCAACAGAACGCGATCACTCCCCAGGGCAAGATAGACAGGCTATGTCGCACGGGGATCGTGGTGCAAAGCAGCACCATCCGAGCATCGCAAGACCTCAGAGGTGTCAGCAACTTCCTCGGGCGGCCGTGGAAGCCATATGCAACCGTCGTCTTCATGCAGAATAATATGTCTCGATTGATCGATCTGAAGGGATGGTTTCCCTGGAAAGCGGCTGAATCTACGCGGAACGACACGGTTTTCCTAGCAGAGTATTCAAACACAGGGCCGGGTGCGCGGACGGGGGGTCGGGTGGACTGGAAAGGAGTCAGGAAGAATCTTAGCTATGCCGAGGCGACCGGGTTCACGGTCGCCTCTTTTATACTACAAAGGAACAATTGGCTGCTGCCAACACAAGTCCCCTATGATTTGGCTCTTTAATTTGATTCACTTCACTTCTCTATTTATGCATAATTATCGAATAAATAAATTCTCATTTTTATTATTTGTATTTTTCATTCAATTTTACTATTACAATTTGTCGTTCCTTAGTACTCCCTCCGTCCCGCTTTAGCAGTCCCATTGACTTTTCTGTCCTCTTTTTGTAAAAAATGATAAAAAATAGTTAAAGTGGAGAAATGGTAAATTAAGTGAGAGAATAATATAGAGAAGAGTCTTATATACATTATTGTCTCTCTTACTTTACCATTTCTCCACTTTAACTATTTTTTATCATTTTTACAAAAAGAGGGCAGAAAAGTCAATGGGACTGCCAAAGCGGGACGGAGGGAGTAATATATATGCCTTATTTTGAGAGTCTTGTCCAAGTCATCACAGATCTTTTTTTTCCTTTTTCCCGTCTCTGGTAGCATATTTTCCTCAATTATCTTCTTCTATTCAATTATTCACTCTAGGTTTTACACCAAACCTTCATTCTTTTGTGTCTCAATAAGTTTTTTAGACGTAAGACTAATACTTTTCCATAATTTAGTTAATGGCAATATGAGACATTTAAAAACAACATTTATAACAATGATTATAATTTTAAAAACTTGTGTTATTTTTGGGTATTTTAGCTAAAAAAATTTGATTATTTAAATAAGTACTCTATAAACAAATTTGGAATGTCGGCCTAACAAGTTAGACTTGTAGCTCTACTATAAAACCCAAGCCCATAAGTTTGCCTATGTGGCCCAAAGCCCACTTTTGTTATCTATAAAATTCTTAGGTAGATAATAATAAATCTTATTTTCGCATTTTTTTTTTCCACTTCAAACGTCCTAGAATTTAGAATTTTGATCATGAGCTTGGTAAACAAATAATGTATTTTTATTGTCATATACTATTATTGATTTATTCATTTCAATTTTACTTTTTGGCTATTACTCCCTCCATCCCATATTAGGAGTGTCATTTAATTATGACACGAATTTTAAGAAATTGGTAGAGTGTGTAATAAATGAAGTGAGATGATGGAGTGTGTAATAAATGAAGTGAGTTGGTTGAAGGTGAGTCCCTTTTTGACTTTTTGGTTTTTTATTTTTGTTTGGTTTATTTTAATGTAGATAATGACATTTTGATATAATTTTGATGAACAATGGGTAAAATTGTATAACCAAATATGAAAAATTCTAAATGTGACTCTTAAATCGGGACAGACTTTTATAGCAAAATGTTTTATTTAAACTGGGACGGAGGGAGTATAAGATACTAGTAATGCAGTAATTAAAAAGTTATGATTTTATAATTTTTATTTTATTTTATATTCAGTTTTAAAGTTATGAAATTGACTAAAATGTTAGTCATCCTAATATACTTATACACGTACCCGCCGTCACATTCAAATTAATGCACGCAAGCCCTGGGAATTTTCTCACAAGACGATTACGAAATAAAAGGGAAATTTGTGAGTTTTAAATGACAATTTGACCTTTTCTTGTAAGCTTGACTTTATAGTAGTACCAATAAAATTTAATTGATTATAATAAAACTTATTTTATACAGTTACTCGAAGATTAAGTCACTCCAATCGACTTTGTGGGGCCACCTTCATTTATTAATCATATAAAGTTACCATTAAATAGTAAAAAAATAGTTTACTATATAGTCAAATATTGACTATTAACAGCATATATTTTGCCTGAGCAGCTGAGCTGTCCATTTCCTTTCTTCATATTCTCTATGTTTCATTTTCTGCAACGAATGAGAGATTTAATATATATAGAACAGAAAAACGGATATCTGAAAGTCGTGATAAACACTTTCAGATCAAATCAATTTCGGTGGTTCTACCAAAGTTATTTGATCGGATAAAATTCAGAGTATGCAGAAAATTCATATGTATATTCAAGATTCAGAACCAGAAGAATTGATCAGATTATGAAGAAGACGAACAGGTGCAGCTGCTGACGAAACAGTGCATCCGTTGGGAAAAATTAACCGAAAATAACTAATTTTCAAAGGTTTTCGAAATTGCAAATTAGTCCTTCGATTTTCAGATATTACATTTTTGGATGAATTTCTGAAACAGCAACTTCGTTGCCCCGCTAGGGCTGCCGCCCCTTGGACCCCGCTACCCGGGGGCGCTGCCCCGTTCATCTGTTTAGGGGCTTCACCCCTAACATCATAATGAATTCAAATAAGCGTGCACTCCGCAGCTCCATACTTAAATGATGTATCATTATAACAATAACCGATAATCAAGTTAATCCAATTACACTAAAATATCCAACACACATCAACTCCAACAATGATAACTTCTTGAGGAATTGCTTCTGGTATAAAAGATCAAACATGCATCGAATTGAATGAATTCATATAAGAATTGGTCAAAGTCACTTGAGTTATGGCGGTTGCAAATTCCACATTTGAACTACCTATTTGTCTATATTATCGTAGACTTTTTTTTTGTTTTACAATCATCTTAGATTTAGTAATACGCGTTTTAATGTGATTACTTACTAAACTGTTCCTAGGTCTGTCAATTGTTAAATGTTTGGAAATTTACTTGCTGAATACAATCTGTATATAACCGTAGCTTCGGCTTTCTTTCCTTCTACTCTTTTTTTTTTCAATAGCTTTCTTTGTTTGCATATGCTGTTACAAATGCAGGTTCCACACTTCTTTTGGTTGCATATGCTTCTGTTTTTGTGCTTTTGCGTTGGCCACTCGACTGGTTTCAATGCAACGGCTGCAAAGGCTAATGTAGGAGTGGTTCTTGATCTTGACACTCCTCTTGGAAAGATATGCAAGACTTGCATCTCTATGGCGATCGAAGATTTCTACTCCAACCGCAATTACAACACCATGATCGAGCCTCATTTCAGAGACTCGAGGAGTGATGTTGTTACTGCAGCTTCTGCAGGTATACTTACTCTCCGTTAGATCCTTTTACTGTCTAGTAGAATATTGTAGATAATGTTCACTTGCATAAAGCATAGTTGGGAAAGCTTCTAAATTCTGGTTTGGATTCGATTTGCAGCTATAGATTTGTTGAAGAAGGCTCAGGTGATGGCGATACTCGGGCCACCAAAATCCGTTCAAGCAGACTTCGTGATAGATATTGGTGACAAAGTGAAGGTTCCAATAATATCTCCAGCAACAAGCCCATCTCTATCGCCTAAACAGTCACCGTACTTCACAAGATCAGCATGGTGTGCCTCTTCGCAGGTCAAAGCAATCGTAGCAATTGTGAAGAAATTCGGTTGGAGGGAGGTTGTTATTGTGTACGAGGATAGCAGTTGCGGAAGAGGATTATTACCCTATTTGACTGTGGATCTGCTAAAGGGAAATGCTTTGGTGTCGCATCAAAGTGGTATTCCATCTGATGCCACTGAGGATCAAATCCGTGTGGAACTCTTGAAGTTGATGAAGATGCAGACAAGGGTGTTTGTGGTTCATATGCTTCAAGGCCTTGCATCCCTTTTCTTCAAGGCGGCGAAGGAAGCAAGGATGATGGACAAGGGGTATGCTTGGTTGATTTCTGACGTGCTGACCAGTCTCTTGGTTTCTATGGATTCGAAGACTATGGAGGCTATGCAAGGTGTACTAGGTGTGAAGGCTTATGTTCCAGAATCAAATGATCTTGTGAACTTCGAGAAGAGATGGAGCAAGAGGTTTCATGAGGAGAATAGGGACTTGTACGGAGCAAAACTCAATGTTTTTGGTTTGTGGGCTTATGACATGACAACAGCTTTGGCAGAGGCAATCGAACGAGTTGGTGTGACATCCCCGCAGTTCATCAGATCAGCCCGCCAAGGAAATATGACAGATTTGGAAGGAATAGGAGTTTCATTGGCTGGACCATCACTAGTTGGTTTGATCAAAAACCACACGTCCAAAGGGCTGAGTGGCGATTTCAGCATAAGTAACGGGCAACTGCAGCCGTCTGCATTTGATATAGTTAATGTGAATCGCGGAAAAGAAATCACAGTTGGATTCTGGACCAGAAAATGTGGAATTTCGAAGGAACTTAAGCCAGATGATGATTGCTCAATAGAAAAGGAAAATCTTGATCCTATTGTATGGCCAGGCAAAGAGACTAAAGTGCCAAAAGGTTGGGAAATTCCTATAAGTGGGAAGAGTTTAAGAGTTGGAGTTCCGGCAAATGATGGTTTCGATGAATTTGTCAAAGTTGAAACAAATAACGAAACAGGTGTTGTTGAAGCAACTGGCTTTTGCATTGATGTTTTTAATGAGGTACGGAATAAAATGCAATATCAAGCCTCAGTCGAATATGTTCCATTCGACACAGAAGGGGAAGGTTATGATGAACTTGTTCACAAATTAGAGGAAAAGGTAAAAGTAGAAGCATTTGATGTATTTGTTGTTACTTCATTCTCTAGTTACTTGAAGATTAAACTTACTAAAAGTTCTTCCGCAACAACAACAGGGTTTTGATGCAGTGGTGGGAGATGTAACGGTCACAGCCAGAAGATCCGAGCAAGTAGATTTCACATTTCCTTACTCAGAATCTGGAGTTGCCGTTGTTGTCCCAGTCAAGCCCAACGAGAGGAAGGATGCTTGGATATTTATGAAACCTCTGAAAACTAGGCTCTGGCTAACAGTTGGGGCGTTCTTTGTCTTCACTGGGTTTGTCGTTTGGGTCCTTGAGCATCGCGTGAACAAAGCATTCCAGGGTCCACCTAGGGAGCAAGTTGGGATGGCGTTCTGGTTCTCATTCTCAACGCTTGTTTTTGCGCAAAGTAAGTCAATAATTCTTCATACTTTCTAGTCCTTAAAAAGATTCATTTTTTCTTCTGTCTGCTTAATGAAATTCGCCTTATTAATTTGTGATCCTTACCCCTTTGTTGAGGGGCCTGATTAGGGATATAGCAATCAGAATTAAGGTGAAGTCATTGTTGATGTTGTGACCCCTTATACCTGGTGCATATTTTGGTCGTCTTGGGTTTTCCCGTGTTAAATCTTGGTGCCGTTTTATCTTCATTTATTGTTTCTTTTGCATGCGCCATTTATAACAATTAACAGCCTTGTTATGACAGGGGAGAAACTGAGGAGCAACTTGACAAGATTCGTGGTGATTGTGTGGATGTTCGTTGTGCTTGTTTTGACGTCAAGTTACACTGCAAACTTGGCGTCCATGCTAACAGTAGATCAACTGCAACCTAAAATCAACGATATTGATGACTTGATAAAGAATGGAGAGTATGTTGGCTACCAAACGGGCTCATTCGTTCATGAATTCTTGACAAACAACCGCATTCTTGAATCCTCTAGCCTAAAAAACTATAGCACTTTGGAACAATTCCATGAAGCACTCTCCAAGGGGAGCAAAAACGGAGGAGTAGGTGCGATTATTGATGAACTCCCCTACATTCGCCTGCTCCTCTCCAAGTACTGCGACAAGTATATCATGATTGGTCCACCATATCCGACATCTGGCCTTGGATTCGTAAGTCTCTTTTCTTTCATAAGTTTTCTTGAGATTGTTGAACTAGTAAGTGGTAAGTAGTAGTATATTTTTGAATAACTGCAGGCATTTCCAAAGGGTTCACCGCTAGTTTTTGATGTTTCACGCGAGATCTTGAGAATGAAGGAGGACAAGGAATTGATGGTGAGGATGGCAAAGAAATGGCTTGGAGATGCAAAAGTTTGCCCCAACATGGATGGAGCTCTGAAGGCCTCACAAGGCCTCGATCTTGACAGTTTTAAGGGGCTATTCCTCATTGCCGGGGTGTCATCAATACTAGCTCTAGCTGTATACCTGTCCTATTTCTTGTACGAAAATCAGTGTGTATTAGAATCTACCGCTTCAAGGAAGGAAATGCTTCTCTGGCTTGTTAGGATTTTTTCGAAGGAGAAAGTTGTGTCGTCATCATCAATGGACACACAGAGTCCTGATGGTGCAGTCGGAGTTTCAACAGCAGCAAATCCAGCCATGAGCGATCCATGTGATCAAGATCAAGAAGGGACGGTGTCACAAGATGAAGATGAAGTAGAAATCACTGTTATCCCATTACCACAGGAGGCTAATTCATGACCATATATAGTTTCTAGTTTAATTGTTGACACTGCAGCTTCTGCAATAAGAATATATATAAGATTGTGTTCTTTTGTATAAAGCTTAGATTCAAGCCTTTGAGAAAACTCTGAAACTTTGCTGTAGTTGCAATATAACCGTCTGATTGATCAACACAGACGATCATGATCATCAACAGATGCAAACAGTATTAGAAATGAGCCACTCACCCCTTAAAAGGCCTCATAAGGGGGAGAGTTATCCACACTTATATAGATTAGATTGGATCATCACCAAGTCGATGTGGGACAGGATTTAGAGTATTTAACAAACAGCATTCTAAAATCTGCTTTGGAAAAAAGCATATGTGACAGCTCTGACCAGTTCTTGAATTTATGATTTTTGGAAGGTTATGTTTAGATCCAAGGCATATTATCCGGTGCATATTTTGGTTGTCTTCGTGTGCTCTTGGTGTCATTTATCATATTAACTCTTTTGCATGTGCCATTTATAACAATTAACAGCCTTGTTATGACAGGGGAGAAACTGAGGAGGGACTTGACAAGATTCGTGGTGATCGTGTGGGTGTTCGTGTGGTGTCATTTTATCTTCATATTAATTCTCTCGATTTAAATTATTTTTTCGCAAAAAATATATCAAATTAAAGAATATTTTAAATGGATTCCAACGAGATGTCAATTGTATATGTTCCGACGACATTCGGATGATGAAATTTGACATTTTTTATTTTAGTTTTCGTAAATGTTGATAACTAAATTTTTATCAACAAATATATCAAAAAATCTCAATAAATATGTGTTGATATTTTTTTGTACTAGTGTTGATATTCTTATGTCCTATTATTGATATTTGTAAATACACTATGTTGATACAAAAAAACATTCACAAAAGTATATGATAACATAATAACAATATTGGCCTTTTGTTGATATTTTATTACTATTTATTGAGATTCGTAAGATTTAATCTCATTCACTCATTTTAAAATCTAAGAATGGAAATTTGATCTTAATTTTAAATAAAAGTGCTATAAGCATTGGAACACGAAGCATATCATTTTTTCTTTATATATTGACTGGTCCAGTTAGCAGCCCATTTACACCCAAAATAGGCCATTTGAGGGACAACGTTTACCGACAAGTTTATAACTTTTCGCAGGATAATTATGTCCACATTTCATTTTTATTTTCAATTCTATCTATCCACTAAAATTAATTTTCTATTTGTTTATGATAAATTTTTATATAAGTTCTTTATTCTACAAATAATATTTTAATTATTATTTTTATTCTTTTTTATTTTATTAATTTGGTACTATTAAATCTCGTATCATCCAATACTAACAAAATTATACACCTTCTTCCCAAAAAATATGGACATTTGAAATGACACGAGAATTAATGCACATTCGGTAAAGTAAGAGAGAGATAGAAAGAAAAAAAGTAATTATAGTATTATTAGTAGAGAATGGAATGTATCTTATTAGAGAGAAAAAGTTACCAAAAATAAAATAAGATATTTTCATGGGATATCTCAAAATTAAAATATCATTATTTTTATAAAAGGAAGGAGTATGATTAAGAACATATTATCATATTAAAGAGTGAGTAAAAATTTAGTGGTCAATTCTCACAAAGGTGTCAATCCTATTTGGTATGCCCTACTAATAGAGATTTGACAAGTGGAAAATACATATAGTCATGTTTCTAACTAGATATATAAACAATGGAAACATTAAATTATATGGAAAGTTTCTTCAAATTACATGTATAATAAATACACTATATATGAAAGAGAAATTCTTTATTCTATTTATTTAAATAATTAATCACCATCACAATTATTGTCAAGTCAATTTATATATGTAAATATACAAAAATGATAACTTTATATTAGAACATTATTTATTTTATTTTATTATGAAATCATGGTTATATTTCATGTATTAACTATTATCAGTTAACTTTGATAAGATTAAATTTTTTAATTGGGGATCACTGTTACTTTTATTATACTAGTAGATTTAGTTTTTTATAATTTTAAATTTAAATGTTATTTATGGAAGTTAATTGATAATAGTTAATACATGAAATATAACCATGATTTCATAATAAAATAAAACAAATAATGTTCTAATATAAAGTTACCATTTTTGTATATTTACGTATAAATTGACTTGGCAATAATTGTGATGATGATTAATTATTTAAATAAATAGAATAATGAATATCTCTTTCATATGTAGTGGAGTATTTATTATACATGGAATTTGAAGAAACTTTCCATATAATATAATGTTTCCATTGTTTATATATCTAGTTGGTAACATGACTATATATATTTTCCAATTGTCAAATCTCTATTAATAGAGTATATTAAATAGGATTGACACCTCGACGAAGATTAACCACTAAATTTTTAGTCATTAAAGAGTAGTGATAGCATTCTTCATTAGCAAAAACAATGAACTTTTCAAAATGAAAATGAAATGAAAAGGAACACATGACCAATGATTTTTAAGTCAAGCAAAATCAGCCCCTCACTTGTCCACATGAAGTAACAATATTTAATGTTTTTAAGTAGAATTTCCATCAACTTCTTTGGCAAACAAATGTAGATATTTTAATACTACTCCTACTATATAGGACAAGTAACATTAACTGAATGGAATCAGATTCTTATTCTAGAATAATTAGACAAATGTTAGTAATATATTCGTCAATTTGTTTGACAATCCTATTACCTATATATATGGAAACAATTCTACATAGAAAGTTAATATTGACCAAGTAATACTCGATTTATAGACTCCAAAATATTTGGGAATGTTAGTACTTATTCTTATTTCCAGAATAACTCCTATATTGGGTAATTACATAAAAAATATATCTAAGATGTCCGTAATTATTGTATATTTTTTTATTTCCCCTAACAAATATATTTCTAAGGGGGTGTTCAGTTTGCAAGATTATATCCCGAGATTAAATATGTAGTGTGTTTGGTTCATGAGACAATTCAATCATAGATAGATAATCATGAAATAATTAGTCATAGCTAACCCCTTATAACTAAAATAATCTCACAACTTTATCCTAAATTGTATCTTAGTGTACTATTTTATCTAGGAAACCGAACACTACTTTAGTATATTTTATGGTATAAATGGGAGAATGATCTTGTATTTTAAAAAATTAAAATTGTGACAGAAATTACCTTTGCGCAATATAAGCCTAATAACGAACCATTTTAGGTACTTGAGTAAATTATGAAATGCCAACTAATTGATAGTGAAGCACTCTATTAAAATAATAGTACATCAAAGTAGAAGCTTAGCATTTAGCAACTTACTTGCTAATTCATCTTATTGACCTGTACATGACAAACATCAAGAAATTTACATATTACAAAGAATTATGCATACTTGACTTCCCTAGTCATGAAATTGGATTCATTCAAACATAAGAAAATAACAATAATTCAACAAACTTTCATTGTCCAACTATACAATATACATTGACATCCTATCTAGTCATAAATTTGATTCCTTCAAATTAAATTTGCATAGCGTCTATCTTTCATTGTCCAACTATACAATATACATTGACATCCTATCTAGTCATAAATTTGCTTCCTTCAAATTAAATTTGCATAGCGTCTATCACTTCACAGTCTTGAATTTGGATTCTTTTGAAAATTTGAAAATGGTCTAGAATATACTCAAATTTGTATACAAATATCCTAGAAATTTACATGATAGAGTTGCTATTTATATCTTTCAATACTTGAAATTCACATACCAAATGTCACACCATTCCTCTTCCAAAGAGTTATATACTACTACTATACTAAAATTCATAGCAATGCATTCTCCTATTATGCAAAATTTGAAACTATGGTTTTTGTATTTTCTTATCTTTCAAAGTTTTTATTTTACCCAGTCGAGTGGTTTTAACTCGCCTGTAGTAAAAGTTGATGTCGGGGTCATTCTTGATCTCAACACTACTATCGGAAAAATACTAAAATCTTGCATTACAATGGCCATTGGAGATTTCTACTCCAACAGAAGCTACAACACAATGATAGAGCCTCATTTTAGAGATTCAAAAACTGATGTTGTTGCTGCAACATCTGCAGGTAAGTCCAAATAATCATGTCCTTTTTATTATAGAAGTTGCAATATGTTAAATAGTTACCTTTGACCGAACTTATTATAGTCAATAACGCATATATAAGTTGGATTTTTTATACTAATTTCTTTCAAATGATGTGGATTGCAATATTTTAATTACTCCTAGAAAGTTGGTTGCAATATTTTAATTACTTAAGTACAAATTTAATTGCTTTAGTTATTGCAAGTATATATATATATATATATATATATATATATATATATATATATATATATGCTATATTTGCTTGTTCCATATTAGTGGATATACCATGTCAGAACCTTGGACTACTTCCAGTGACAAGGTCACCCATAAAAAAACAAAATAGCAACAAAATAGCAACATCTCGGAATTTAGAACCCTAATTTTAGAACCCTAGAATTAAATGTTGATGACGTGGAATCGAGAATGCATTTATTTCACGAGGTGATATGATTGATTTGAGTCTAGGGTTTGTGTGGAAAGTTTGAAAAGTCAAACTTATTGATTTAATGATGTGGCATGTGATTTATTAATTTGTGAATTTATGTGGTAAATTAATTATCTAATGGTGAGTGAGAATATTAGAGAAAATTTCCATAAATACTTGTCACCCTAATTCTTGTTGATATTTTCGAACCCCCTTGTTTTGTAAAGAGGGAATTCTATTTTTTCGGATTTAATTTAATTCTTGGGATATTTTCCAATTAAATCCAAGTCCCAATTATTCCTTATTCTTCTTGAGAAAAAAAATCGAGCCCCTTGTTACCTTAGTGATTTTCGAAAATCACTTAATTATGGGAAGGAAAGAATTATTTTACTATAGTTAATCCTTTGTTTGATTTCTTTCCATACCTAGAATTTAATTATTCTACCCAATCTTTCCATACTTCAAGAGATCTTGCCTTACCTTGTTCTAATTAATATTTGGCAAATTCATGCCTTATTTAGGGCCTATAGTACACGCCTATTGCTAGTGCAAGGGGGGAGAACTTTTATTTTTATTTTACTCCATGATATTTTATTCTACTTGGAAAATATACCAAAAACAAAACCATGAATAATCCCCTAGCCATATTTTCAAAAATTTGAGAATATTACCATACTCTATTTTTGTTAATTCTTCTTCCCTACTTCACAATATTATTTTATTCTATTTATTTATAAGGCAAAAGATCTTACCAAATATTCTATTCTTATTACCTAAAGATCTCATTGGACTCTATAAATAAGAACCAAAAACCCCAGCCCTAGCCCCATATTTTCGAAAACTCCCTCCCCTACACTCTCTCAATTTTCTTCCACTTTACTCCATAAATCCTTCATCTTTTGAGAAGAAATCGAAGTTTAATCCGAGGATATTGAAGAACCAAGACTCTACTTTGTTTCTACCGATTGATTTTCTCTAAAAAGGTATTTTTGTTTAAGAGCCATGTTTGTTCTTCTTCTACCTCTTCTTTTCTTTTTCTTCCAACCGATTTAATCGGTATTCTTGAGCCTTCATGCATATTAATTGAGTGAAAAAGGGATAGGAAGGGATATGGGAACATGTGTGTGTGTGTGTGCCGAGAGTGTGTGAGGTGTGTGTGCCGTGTGTGTGTTATGCGTGTGGGTGTGTGTGTTAAAGTGTGTGTTGTGTAGTGTGTGCTTGATGGCTAAATACTTTTGTATGACATATGATGATAGATCTAGGGTTGAGATGCTAAGGAATATATGTATGTATGATAAGCGTGACTTGAAATTAGTAATTCATGATGAATGTGACTTGAAATTAATAAGTTATGAAGATTAAGATGAATCGATGGGAAAGAGGGAAGTAACGAGACATGCATAAGTTAAGAGTTATAATTGAACCTAATTTGTGAATATGTGCCTATGTGAATTTAAAGGTGAAACCTCGGTTGCGAAGCCAGATAACGGAAAAGGGAAACTACTTGAAATCTAATCAGTCGAGGTGGGCTTTACTCTAAAAAACTCTCTTTTATTTTGTCAAAAATAATTATCGGAGCTATAAGGGTAGTTTAACTGTTATGCCATGCCTATGTTTGTTTTATTGTGAGATTGTGTGCCTGATGCCTACTTTGTGAGTTCGCTCCATTGGGCTATAGGGCTATGGATATGATATACGAATTCGGGTCTGAGTATGGGCCGCAAACCCTACCAGGCTGTGTACACGAGGGGATCGGGAGCCGTCCTAGCTAGTTGGCCGGTCTCGTGGGCGAAAAGCGTGGCCACGCTTTCGTCGCACCATGGAAAGATTGTGATATGTGATTGTGGAATTTGATGAGAAAATGGGGAGTTGTTTTGACTGGCCAGTCTATGGAAAATATTTTGTGATACTCGTGATATTCTTTATAACTGCTTAAAACTCGAGTTCACTTGGTAAGGGTGGCATAACTTTTTGAATAAAATGTTTTGGCAACGAGCTCACTGAGTATTTCAAAATACTCAGCCCTGCATGTGTTTTTCCTATGTGCAGGTTGAATGATGACGAGCGGTGGCGGGTGTTGAGCAGCTTAATTAATGAATATGGATATGTTGAACTCTAAGTGTAGTTGTGTCACCATACATAGCTATGCTTTTCTCTTGGTCGTTTTCCGCTAAGTTTTGATACTCTGATATTGATTCGGTTGATTGGCACTCTTCTTCGTTTTCGAGGCCTTATACTCTTCTCATGGCTTTATTCTTGAAACCTATGTCGTACTCTTAAGTTTTGATCGTTGATTTATGAAACTTCCTTTTGATTACCTAATTAAGTTTCTAGGTTAAGTTGTTGCATTGAATACTCTGATATTTCTTCCAAGTCTTTTGGTCGGTCCTCTTTGAATGAAACCCTAGCCTATGTATTGATTTCTTGGAGTCGGTTTTGGGTCAGCCGCCGCTTTTATTGTACCCTAAGAGGGCGGGCTGTTACAATGAAAGTCCCTATAATCTCACCAGCAACAAGCCCATCTCTCTCCCCTCAAGAATCGCCATACTTCATCAGATCATCATGGTCCGCTTCTTCCCAAGCCAAAGCAGTTGCTGCAATCGTCAAGAATTTCGGTTGGAGAGAGGTCGTGTTAGTCCACGAAGACACTGTTCATAAGATCGGATTATTACCATTCTTCACTCAGTATTTGTCGGAAGGCGGCAGCTTTGTCTCAAACATGACTGCAATCTCTCCTTCTGCTGACAAGGATGACATTCTTGAAAAATTGAAAGAGCTGAGGGAGATGCAGACGCGGGTTTTCGTCGTCCACATGTCGCAGTCCCTCGCGTCGCGTTTCTTCAAAAATGCGAGGGGAGCTGGGATGATGGAGGAGGGGTATGTCTGGATTGTGTCCGGTTTGATCACCGGGTTGTTGGATTGGGAGAGTGTCGAGGCGATGCAAGGCGTGGTTGGGGTGAGGGCGTATTTTTTGAGGTCTAGTGAGGTTAGGGGGTTCGAGACGAGATGGAGGAGGACGTTTTACGAGGAGAATCTGGAGTTTGAAATACCGAAACTGAATGTTTATGGTTTGTGGGCTTATGACAACATGGTTGCTTTAGCGGAAGTAGTAGAAGGTGTCGACGTGACATATCCACTTTTTGAAAGAGGGGTATTATTGGGAAATGAGACAGATTTGGAAGAAATTGGGATTTCCAATAATGGGCCTAAGCTAGCTCCTTTGATGAGGGACTATAGGTCAAAAGGGCTGAGTGGCGATTTCATGATTGAAAATGGTGAGCTACAGCCGTCATTGTTTGAGATTGTGAATGTGATAAGCAATGGAGCGAATCCTGTTGGATTCTGGAGGGAGGATCATGGGATCTTGAAGAGACTGGGAGGAGACGATGATGGTGGTGATCCTGGGAGGAGGCTTGGAGCCGTGGTGTGGCCAGGGAAAACGGGCGAGGTGCCTCGAGGATGGGATGTGAATGGGTTGGGAAAGAAGTTGAAAGTGGGGGTTCCTTTAAAGGGTAGAACTAGTGGGCTTATTAGTGTTGAAGTAGATGAAAAGACAAAAAAGGTTACACCAAGTGGCTTTTGCATTGATGTTTTCGAAGAAGTCATGAGATCGATGCCCTACGTTGAATACAAGTATGTTGCCTTCGACGACAGAAATAGCACCGGATTTGACTACTATGGCCTTATCGAACAAGTATTCCTCAAGGTAAATTTGGGAGTTTATAGACCAAATGAGCTCATTCATATAAGATACTACCTTTTTGGGATAAGTTTTCCTATGTGTTTTGTGAATTATTGCAATTTATGTTTTCTAACCAAAATTATTGTTGCAATGGACAGAACTTTGATGTAGTGGTAGCAGGCATAACCATGTCAGCAAACAGATCAAAATATGTTGATTTCACCATTCCTTACTTAGATTCCGGAGCTTCTGCGGTTGTCCCAATCATGGACGACAAGAATGCTTGGATTTTCATGAAACCTCTCACGACGGGCCTCTGGTTGACCATTGGGGCATATTTCATCTTCACTGGCTTTGTGTCGTTTGGGCTCTCGAGCATCGTTTAAACGACGAGTTCCGAGGTCCTCCCCTACAACAAGTCGGGATGATTTTCTGGTTCTCTTTCTCGACGCTCGTTTTTGCACATAGTAAGTCCTCCTTTTCACTGCCTTCGTTGTCTAACTAAATGTTTATATTTTTCAGTAAAGATGAAGTATCTTTTTTCCTATTTATACTAACTACTTTCCAATATATTATTTTATCCCAATAAAGTGGGTCCCAATTTTTAATTGTAATAGTCCAATTATTTTTATAGTGATTATAAATATTTTTTTAATTGGACGGAGGGAGTATATGACCTAATTAATTATAATTGAAACAATTTTTTATGTCAGAGGAGAAAGTGAAGAGCAATTTGTCGAGATTCATGGTGATTGTGTGGCTGTTCGCGGTGCTCGTTCTGACATCGAGCTACACTGCGAGCCTGACATCGATGCTGACGGTGCAGCAGCTCGATCCGGCCGACATCCACGATCTAACTAGGAAAGGGGAATACATTGGCTATAAAGAAGGGCCTTTCATTAGATCAGTTTTGGAAGGTATTAAATCAGACAAGTCCAAGTTCAAAAACTACACCTCGTTCGAAGATTACAATGAAGGCCTCACATTGGGTTGGAAAGGAGGAGTTGGTGCAATTGTTGATAATCTGCCTTCTAATAGGCTATTTCTCAAGAAATATTGCCATAATTACACCATGATCGGCCCAACCTATCGGAAATCGGGGATTGGATTTGTAAGTCGCTTTTTTTGTAGTTTCGTTTTAAACGTAGGCCCGTCTTGCTATGCTGGCATAACGGGCTTGCTAGTAATTACTGATTAGAGGTTTCAAAATTGACATGGTGTCAATTTTGATTGTACTCTTGAAAAGGGTTGAAAGAACTTTGGGCTAATCAGAGTATTGAGGTATGGGCTTATCCTGGCCCAAAAAATTCCTTTTTAACCCAATAGTCTTGGGCCGGCCTGAAAATTTTCAACCTACTAATTGCACTTATTCTCATAGTGTCAAAATCATTAACCTAAATATATATTTTGAATTAATAGTGTTTATTTTGGCTGAGTATTTTTAGGTTTAGTAGGAGTATTTCTTTGTGTTAAGGTATAGGCTTGGCAGTTGGCCCAATCCTTAAATTTCCCTTAAGCCTAATGGTTTTGACAATCCACTACTTCAAGTCCTTATTTTTTGGGCTCAAAGTGTTATATGGGATCATATTGTATTTTTTTCTAAATTATTTGGCCCATTATTTAATATTGTTTCCTTTTATTTATCAAACTTATGTATTTTTTCATAAAATAATTAGTACTTGTTTTCTATATAAAAAATTATTATCTTTCAATATTTTTTTTCTTCTATAAATATCCCACTATATAAGTCCCGCGATAGATTTAAATTTTCTTTTCTTTTTTTCTTTTTAGACAAAATGACGTGATGAATCAACTTTTCGTCACCTAATTTTATATATTGAAACATTTTTTTAGAATATGCTGAAAGTTTGATATTATCAAACTAAAAATAAAAGTTGGAGATATTTTTGAAGAGAAAACGAAAGTTTTGGATATTTTCTAAAACGATATGTTACACGATACAATATTAACCTTATTAGAGCATCCACTATAGGGGCGGCGCGCCGGCCGCCCCCTTCCCGGCGCCGCCGCGGCGGCCTATAGTGGGGGAAGCGTCCGCCCCGGGGGCGGACGAATTTGTTGGGGCGGAAGGGGGAGCGCCGGCTAGCCGGCGAGGACGAGCCTCATGAGAGAGAAACGCGGCGGCCGCCGCGCCTATCTATTGCACGGCGAAACCGCCGCGGCGGTCGCCGGTTTTCATTTTTTTTTTTTTTTTTTTTTTTTTTATTTCGAATTTATAAATGTTTTTTATAAATATTCCTCCATTTTCATCTTCTCTCCACCCACTTCTTCACTCTCTACCCAAATTTTCTATCTCTAAAAACTTTTCAATTTATGGATGATTTGTGGAATCAAGCATGGGATTCTTTGATTCAAGAGGTGCAGAGGGAGGCCGACGAGGAGGCGGCGGCGGCGGCGGCGGCGGCGATCCCTCGTGAGATTCGTCATCGTCGGACAATCCCACGAGACCATGTCGGAGCGGCTTATGGCCGACTACTTTAGTGATCAGCCTCGTTACCCGGCTGAGATTTTTCGTCGTCGTTTCAGAATGTCGCGACCGCTATTCACCCATATAGCGACGACATTGGCGGACCGGTTCGAGTGCTTCACGCTCCGGAGGGATTGCACTGGCCGGATCGGTCTGTCTACTTTGCAGAAATGCACCTCTGCAATTAGGCAGCTTGCCTATGCCGGACCGGCTGATATGTTCGACGAATACCTACAGATGGGTGAGACGACTAGTCTAACTGTGCTCCGGCAATTTTGTAAGGGCATTCGGCAAGTCTTTGGTCCGGAGTTCCTACGAAAGCCAACCCCTGATGAGTGCCAGAGACTGCTAGATATGCACGGTGCGGTGCACAGTTTCCCCGGGATGATGGGCAGCATTGATTGCATGCATTGGGAGTGGAAAAACTGCCCGGTGGCGTGGAAAGGCCAGTTCACTACCGGTTTCAAGCAGAAACATCCGTCGATGATCCTCGAAGCCGTTGCTGACTACCGTTTGCGGATCTGGCATGCATATTTCGGTGTTGCAGGTTCGAACAACGACATCAACGTTCTGCAGTCGTCGCCTATCTTCAATGATGAGTGCTGGGGAGAGGGTCCAGAGATCAGTTTTGTAGCAAACGGCACGCAGTATCATAGGGGATACTATTTGGCAGATGGAATATACCCTCGTTGGCCCGTATTCGTCAAGACACTTCGGCAACCGGCTGGCGCGAAGAGACAATATTTTGCGCGCAAACAAGAGGCCGCTAGGAAAGATGTGGAGCGAGCTTTTGGTGTGCTCCAAGCGCGATGGGCCATTCTACGCTGCCCGGCACGAGTGTGGCACGAAGATGATGTCGCAGATATCATGGTAGCGTGTATCATATTGCACAATATGATAATAGAAGATGAAGGATTTGCTGCAGAACGTTGGGCGCCGGAAGATGGTGCAAGTACAAGTCACGGTGTTGCCTCCGCGCCGATACAGACGGGTGTACCACGTAGTGATGAATATCTGATCCAACGTTTCGCTGATATACGCCGGAGCACAGCACATGACCAACTGCAGGTCGATTTGATTGAAGAGATTTGGGCACGTAGGGGAGGCGGCGTAGCATGAACATGTGTGATTTCCGTAGATCAAATTTTCGTTGTAATTTTCCGCTCACTTTAATGCGACGAAAATTTAGTTTTCAATTTAAATTTTATTGCACTAGCCGTTTTTCTCGAATTATTTTTAGTCCGATAATTTGTAGATTGAATTAAAAAATACAACAAGAAAAATAAAGTGAAAGTTGTCCACCAAAAAGTGTCCACTATTGCTGCGGACACTTTTTTTTGGGGCTGTGGACAAATAAAATGGGGCTATGGACAAAAAAAAAAAGTTGTCCACCAAAACTTGTCCACCTATAGTGGATGCTCTTATTTCTCCGTACTAAAGCGGACCACGACAACAATTTTGCAGGCATTTCAAAAGGATTCGCCACTAGCCTCAGATGTCTCAAGAGAAATCTTGGAAGTGAAAGAGAATGGGAAGATGCATGAAATTTCTGACAAGTGGTTCGGACAAGTGAACTGCGGCTGCCGGAATGGAACTACCGTCGCGGGAAAACGCCTCGATCTCGATCATTTCAAGGGCCTCTTTCTCATTTCCGGGCTTTCTTCACTATCGGCCCTGATCATATCTTTGTTCATCTTCATCTACAAGAATCGGAGTGTTCTAACAGCTCGTGGCCCGATCAAGCAGAAGCTGTCCGATCTTGCGGGAGCTTTTGATCGAGAGAGAGAGGACAAATCCTCGAAGGACTCAAGAACTAGCTTTGAAGAAAGGGTTGTTGAAGAAGGAAAGATCTCTCAAGATGTTTGTTAAGGATAAGGATCCCCAACAATCGAAATCGCGTCGAACGTCGCGGGAGCTTTGCCCGTCGATCACTCCGGCGTCGAAATCTAGGGTTTGTGCGTTGAGCACAAGAGAAAGTAAAGCTGCGTGTAAAAATATTTTATTTCTTGAGAGTGAGGAAATAAAATACACACGTATTTATATCTAAGGACCCTAGGGTTGATTCGACCTACGATCCGGGAAAGAATCAACTAAGAAAACCCGGAAAGGAGCTTAACGTTCACTCAACGAATAATTAATTAAAAATACTCTAATTAAGGCAATTACAATAAAATAAAAGACTCAAATAAATAAAGCTGCCTCCCTAACGAGGCACAAAATCTGCATAGCGCGACGGCCACTTTGATTGCCGCTGCGAAGTCCTCTTGCGCCTCGGCGGCACTGCCGGCGTCTGGTCCTCCGGCACGTTTGTATCCACGTCCATCTCTTCTCCCTGCTGCTGATCTGCCTCCTTTAGCCTCGCTGAGGGGTGACCCGTAACAACTCCCCCCCTCTTAGAACTCTCCTTGCCCTCAAGGAGGAATGGAAAACGCATCTTCACCATTTCAGCGGGCTCCCATGTTGGAGACTCCCCCGAATCATCAGACCACTCCAACTGCATCTCCTCCACCGCTGACCCATTCTGCCACACCGTGCGACGGTCCAAAATTTTAACAGGACGCACCACAGGTTTACCCCGCGAAAACAGCGCTGGAAGCTCTGTTTTACCCCACGCCGTGTTCTCCACAAACGGTTTTAAAAGACACACGTGGAACACATTGTGAACTCTACTTCCCTCCGGCAATTTCAAACGATATGCTACCTGCCCAATCCTTTCCAACACCTCAAATGGCCCATAGAAACGCCGCGACAACTTTGACGACAAAGGTTTTGCCACCGAATATTGTCTATACTGCTGCAACTTAAGGAGAACCCGGTCGCCTACTTTGAAAACGAAAATGGCAATAAAGGAAAGTAGGCAAAAGAACTTCATTGTGCAAGTTTTGAGTTGCATTTCTGATATGATTTCTCGAATGATCAACAAGTTACAAAATAAGCTATATATATAGACATCTATTGTAATTGACAGAACGTGCAATCTAAAACTAACTAGATCATGGTCCATCATCCTTTCTTCTAACCACCATCTTACCCACGTTGTTAGTTGCCCAACAGAGCAGCTTTCCAATTCATGAGCTGAGGTGGAACTGCTTCGAATTCCTTATCTTCACGATCAATATCCACACGTGCTGCATTACATCCATATTTTTCGCTCGAGCTCGTTTCTTCATTCATCAAGTCGTGAGAAGTTTCAACACCTCCCCTCAATTCAAGCGATATTAAGGAACACACCCCAAGTTTGTTTCTCAACTTCGCGAAGAATTGCAAGCTCAGCGGCTTTGTGAAAATATCAGCGATTTGATCAACTGACGGCACATGTCGTACATCCAGTTCCTTCCTTATCACTTTGTCTCTCACAAAGTGCAGATCTATTTCAATATGCTTTGTCCGAGCATGAAGAACAGGGTTTGAGGCCAAGGCAATTGCACTCAAGTTATCCACCCAAGTTATCGGTACTCCTCCAGGCTTAATTTTCAACTCACTCAGAATCGATTGCATCCATGTCACCTCTGAGGCAACATGCGCTAGACTTCGATACTATGCCTCCGTGCTGGACCTCGATACGACCGACTGCTTTTTAGCACACCACGATATCAGGTTCGACCCATGATACACACAATATCCGGTCGTAGACCTTCTATCATCAAGATCCGATGCCCAATCAGCATCGGAGAAAGCTGTAATTTGCCCATTTGATCTCGTAATGTGAATGCCATAGTCCAATGTTCCAGCAAGATACCTTAGGATCCTTTTTACGGCCTTCCAATGTGAATCGAGTGGGTTCGCCATGTATTGACTCACTTTGTTTACTGCGAAGCTGATGTCGGGTCGAGTAATGGTGGCGTATTGCAGTGCCCCTACTGTACTCCTATACACCTTTCCATCGATTGAGGGATTTCCAATGACTTTGCTGAGTTCACAGTTGGATATCATGGGAGTTGGGCAGCTCTTTGCATCATCCATTTTCACTTTTATTAGAAGATCTTTAACATAGCTTTCTTGGGCAAGATGAAAGCCTTGTTGGGTTTTTGTGACTTCAATACCCAGAAAATGCCGAACCTCCCCAAGATCTTTTAAAGAAAAGTAAGCATTCAATTGGTCGATCACCTTTTTTATGGACGCCGAATTAGAGCCAGTCACCAACATGTCATCAACGTAGAGAAGAATGTAGATGATGTCTCCATTTGAGGACTTATGAAACAGGGACGCATCAGCTCGAGATTGAGCAAATCCGAGAGAGACAAAAACCGAGTGAATGGTATAAAACCAAGCTCGTGAAGCTTGTTTGAGGCCGTAGAGTGCTTTATTCAATTTGCACACAAGGGATGGAGACCCTTGTTCAAAACCAACCGGTTGTTTCATATAAATATCCTCCTTCAATTCCCCATGGAGAAAGGCGTTGTTGACGTCAAGATGATTGATAAACCAACCAGCAGCAATAGCAACACTGAGAATCAAACGAATAGTATTTGGCTTCACTACCGGACTGAACGTATCATGAAAGTCAGAACCGGGCTGCTGTGAGAATCCTTGAGCCACAAGTCTGGCTTTGTATCTAGCAATGCTTCCATCAATGAGCTTTTTGAGTTTGAAAATCCAGGCTGACCCAATCAGATTTTTACCGGGAGGGAGAGTGGTTAGAATCCATGTCTTGTTTTTTATAAGAGCAAGGTATTCCTCTAGCATTGCTTGCTTCCAGACAGGTATAAGAAGAGCTGCAAGAGCAGATTTGGGTAAGAGAATTTCGGGGATGGTAGCAGTGAAGACCTTAGGCTTAAAGATGCCTGCTTTAGACCTTGTCACCATTTTATGAGAAGGAGCAGAAGGTGAAGAATTGTGAGTAGGAGAGGCAGAATCCGTGGTGATGATATCATAAGTAGTAGTAGGAGCAGATGAGGACGAGCTAGCATCTGAAGGGAGTGAGTGATCAGTGATTGGATCATTTGTGGCCGGAGAGTTGGGAAAAACAGGAGCATTTGAGCTGGTGTCTGCAGCTGACGGTGAGTTTAGAGTAGGTGGAGATGGAGTGATGTGGTCTATGATACATGAATTAGGAATTGGCAGACAACTCACTGGTAAAACAGAAGGTGGAAGAGAGGATGAGGAATGAGTTTGAGTTGCAAGAATTGGTATCTTCTTGTAAGGAAATGATGACTCATCAAAAACAACATCTCTTGAAACTATAACTTTACCATGAGGGAGTAAGGCCTTGTAACCTTTGTGGGAGCTGCTATATCCAATAAATGTAGCAGCTTGTGATCTGTACTGCAGCTTATTAGTGTTGTAAGGCCTTGTGAGAGGGTAGCAAAGACACCCAAATACTCTCATAATAGTGTAATCAAGCTGTTTCTTGAAGAGTATTTCAAAAGGAGATTTCATGTTGATGATCTTTGAGGGCAGTCTGTTGATCAAATGAACCGCAGTCAAGAACGCGTCATCCCAAAATTTAGGAGGCAAGTTAGCCTGAGATAAGAGAGCAAGACCAGTTTCCACAATATGCATGTGCTTCCTTTCAGCTAGACCGTTTTGTTGAGGTGTGTGTGGGCACGACAAACGATGATGAATTCCACTATCTTTGAGAAAACCAGATAATCCTTGAAACTCTCCTCCCCAATCACTTTGAAGAACTTTAATTTTGGTAGACAAAAGATTTTCAGCCAAAGCTTTAAAGTTCTTAAATGCAGCATAGACATCACTTTTCAACTTCAAGAGGTAAATCCAAGTATGTCTACTGAATTGATCAATAAAGGTAACATAATAGGAGTATCCACACCTTGAAGTTGTTGGGGAAGGACCCCATAAATCGCTATGAACAAGTTCAAGAGGATGAGAGTATGTGGATTTAGAATCAGAATATGGGAGCCTGTGAGCTTTGGAGACACAACATGGATGACAAAGAGGAGATGTTTTCATTGAATCAAAAGGAATATTACATCCATTCAGAACATGTGTTACAATGCTAAAAGATGGATGACCTAATCTCCTATGCCATAGGCCTACACTAGAAACATCAATGCTGGAAGAGGAAGCTAAGGTGGCTGAGCATGCTGTAGGAGGAAGAACTGCTGGATTTGGAGGTGTTGGAATGACAGCAGACTTGGGCAGAAAGAAGCGGTAAATACCTTGATCAAGAGAACCCTTGAGGATTGTTTGTTGGCTGTCCTGGTCCTTAACAAGACAATGAGTAGAGTGAAATTCAAAAAATACTCCATTATCTCTAGCAAATTATGACACACTCAACAGATTTTTAGTGATAGCAGGGACATGAAGCAAATTTTTGAGAAAAAGAGGTTTAGAGCATTGTGAAGACACGGGACAAATACTTGATTCACCAACATGATCAATGTCAACACTAGAACCATTCCCCAAAATAAGTTGTTTACCTCCGTGATACTCACTGCTAATATTGAGGTTCGAAAGATCATTAGAGATGTGGTTTGTGGCTCCTGAATCCGGGTACCAAGAAGTCAGTTGGCTACCCTCAAAGTTGTACTCTGATGGAGGTCTGATGGATGGAGGAGGAAGTGGCTGATGAACTCGAGTTTGAACCATGTTGGCAGAGGGATTGGACTGTTGTTGCTGCCTGCCTTGTTGAATTGGCTGTGGAGTGAAGCTTTGTTCAAATCTGTGCCAGCATCTATCTGCTCCATGTCCTGGTTTTTGGCACAATTGACAAATGATTTTGGAACTAAAGCCTCTTCCTCCACGACCTCCCCTCGATGACCTGCCCCCGAAGTGTCCTCGACCTCCTTCACTTTTTCCAGAGAATCCTCCTCGATTACTTTGATAATTGTTGTCCCTTCTTTGTCCAGAAACCTGGGCGAAATTTGCAGTTGGTAGCACTCCATCCGCTCCCACAGTTGATTGCTTTCCACTATCCAGTCTCGATTCGAAACTAAGCAAGAGTGCAGTGACATCTTGCACTGTCCACATATCACCTCTTGAAGTGATTGTTACCATCACAGAATCATACTCGTGGCCCAAACCTGCAAGGATGTATAGGATTTGATCTTGCTCAAGAACTCGGCATCCTGCGGCCCCAAGCAAATCACAACATGACTTTACTTTGTTAAGGTAATCCTTCATGGAGAGACCTTCCTTCTTCAAGGTCTGCAACTGCAGCCTAAATTGCATTACTTTCGCCTTCGATTGGCTTGCAAAATTAGTTTCTAGAGCATTCCAAACATCTTTTGCGCTGCTCAGCCCAACCACTAAAATCAAGGCACTATCTGACAACGACGCTTGTATCCACGCCGAGAGTAGCTGGTCTTGACTATGCCAAGCCAGAAAATCTTCATTCACCTCCATTTGGTCTGATCCGTTCACCGCTATGAATTCCGGTGGGATCGGTAGGTTTCCTGTCAAGTGAGATTCCAAACGATATCCTCGCACAATAGCAAGGATCTGCTGTTTCCAGATGAGAAAATTATCATCATTCAGTTTGACTGAAATGGGGTGGTTGTGTGAGAGCACTGGTGTAAAGATGCGTGGGAGAGAGTTTTGTGCGGAAGCTTGTGGGGTTTTGGTTGAGTTTGAATCTGATTCTACCATTGTAGGAAAAAAAAGAAAGAAAGGAAATGAGGATGAAAGGTATAGAGTCAGGGCCTAGGCACCTGCTCTGATACCAAAAACGAAAATGGCAATAAAGGAAAGTAGGCAAAAGAACTTCATTGTGCAAGTTTTGAGTTGCATTTCTGATATGATTTCTCGAATGATCAACAAGTTACAAAATAATCTATATATATAGACATCTATTGTAATTGACAGAACGTGCAATCTAAAACTAACTAGATCATGGTCCATCATCCTTTCTTCTAACCACCATCTTACCCACGTTGTTAGTTGCCCAACAGAGCAGCTTTCCAATTCATGAGCTGAGGTGGAACTGCTTCGAATTCCTTATCTTCACGATCAATATCCACACGTGCTGCATTACATCCATATTTTTCGCTCGAGCTCGTTTCTTCATTCATCAAGTCGTGAGAAGTTTCAACACCTTGAACTCCAAATCCCGGCGATGTTTGTTCGCCGATTTCTGCATACGCTGCTGCGCTTTCTCCAAATTCCCGCGCAACCACACAATGGTCTCACCCCTCTGGCGGATCAGTGACGCCACATCCGGAGGAGTCGACGCCGATGGCGGAGCAGCAATCGGGGGGGTGGCTGGCGGCCGTACAAAGCCTCAAACGGCGACGTCCCGAGCCCTTCATGATGAAAGCAGTTCAGGGCGAGCTCAGCCCATGGCAAAAAGTTTGCCCATTTTATCGGTCTGTCCGCGGTAAAGGCACGCAAATATTGTTCGAGCCCCCGGTTTCGAACCTCCGTCTGCCCGTCTGATTGAGGGTGATAAGCAGTAGAGAAATGGAGCTTAGTACCACTCAAACGTAACATCTCCTCCCATACATCATTCAAGAAAACCGGGTCCCTATCCGAGACCAACGTCTTGGGAAAGCCATGATGCTTCACCACAGTATCGATGAATAGGTTCGCAATCTTCAAAGCGTTGTAGCGAACCGGTAACAAGGCGAAGTGAGCATACTTCGAAAGACGGTCAACCACCACCATGATGCCAGTGTGACCCTGGGAGGCCGGAAGTCCAGTAACGAAGTCCATTGAAACGTCTTCCCATACCTGTGACGGAATAGGTAATGGCTGCAGTAAACCCGCCGGTCTTTGAGTTAAGTATTTGGTTGTCTGACACTCAAAACACGCTTCAACAAATTCCTTTACATCCTTTCTCATACCCTTCCAATAAAAGGACGATGCCAACCTCTTGAATGTTCTATCCACACCCGGCTGGCCTGCAGCTGGTGATGCGTGATGTTCATGTAAAAGCGCTGCCTTAGCCTCGGAATCTCGACTCACCGTTTTTGGAGAACTCCAATGTACCCTCCACATAGTCACTCGTCACTCTCCGCAACTCCTTGAGCCATGCTCTCCCCAAAATCACCTCAGGACCATGCACAGGCAAAATATGCAAATCAATCAAAAATACATGGTTCTGAATTACAACGCGAGTTTGAATACTAGCATGAGAGCATAAAAGTGACTCACCGTTACCGACGTAAACGCGGAATGGCCGGATTTGTCGCAGAGGAAGCTCCATTTTTTCTGCTACCTTGGGATGTAAGAAATTATGAGAACTCCCCGTGTCCACCAAAATCCGGACAGTAGATGCTCCGATCAGCCCCCTCAGCTCAATCGCCTCACGCTTTCTGCCGTCCAGCGCATAAATATGTGACAGGTCCGCAGAAATAATCGGTTCACCCTGCAGCTCCTCCGTAGTATCCTCCAGCTCCTCCTCCGAATCTGCGTCAGCCCCCATATAAACCAAGAAGCGGCCCTTACAAGAATGTCCTGCAACCCACTTCTCCGGGCAGTACCAACAAAGATTGAGCCTAGATCGCTCAGCTCGCTCTGCTGCAGATATCCGCACCACTGGTAGTTTTGAGTACTCCGACCCTTTGGAGTTATTCGGTCGCCCTTGTTGGATCGGTGGAGCTGGTAGGGCCAGCGGCTGCTGCGAATTTCCAGATTGCCTCTGCTCGCGGTTCTGCCAGTGCTTGCGCTGAAACCCCGCTGCTGCGGTAGGTCTTTCCACACAGCTGTCGTACTCGATGGCCAACGCCATAGCCGCTGCAACAGAGGGCGGATTCTGATGCTTAACCTGATTTTTTACAGGTTGTTGTAGTCCCTCCACGTAAATAGGTAGCAGTATGTATTCCGGCACTCCACGAACCCGGTTGAGCATTGTCTCAAAACTCGTATGATATTCTGCAAGAGTACCCGTCTGACAGAGTTTTGCAATCAACCCAATGAAATTCTGAAAATACTGCGGGTCAAAACGCCGACGCACGTCCTCAATGAAATCCGACCAACGCGCCCGCGGATTATTCTCGCGGTAATTGAATACCCATTCCGACGCGGGGGGGTCGAATAGCATTACCACATAGTGAAGCCTGTGCTCTTCCGGCATCAACAGGTGCTCAAAGTAATATTGGACCCTCGAAATCCAATTGGCCACCTCCGATCCATCAAACCGCGGTTGCTGCATTTTAACTGTCGCGGATGTTCAAATTGTTGCCCATATTGTTGTCGTGTAGCCGGATTATCCCAACTGGTCGGTTGGCGAGTGACCGGGCCATCAAACCTCGGTTCCGGGGGGTCCCACGTCGACGCCCGCCCCGTCTATTGTCCCGTCCAGGTTACCCTGCCCAAACTATGGCTAGGGTTTGGTGGTTGAGCCCGACAAGGGTCTGAGTATGTGTTGCCCCATGTTTGCAAGGGCTGCTGCAACGATCCCTTACTCCCACTGGCCCATGAGTCTTCCATCAGAGGTCGAGAAGGACCGGGAAGAGAAACGCCGGTCGCCTGAGTGTAGACCGGTAACTGCTGCAGTACACCCGACGGCAGAACCGGATCCGGTCGTAGGGGTGGTACCGTTGTCGGCACGCCACGATCAGTCGCATCCAGACGCGCCTCCATACGTGCTAGCGACGCCAACACATGCTCCATCGCCAACGCTCCGGCGTCCAAGGGTTTGGTGACCGTCGGCAGTGGCTCTACACCACGAATAAAAGGCGGTTCAGAACGGTGCAGTCCCGATTGAGTCATGGTAAGTGAGTTCAAGAGAAAGCACCACTTGTTAAGGATAAGGATCCCCAACAATCGAAATCGCGTCGAACGTCGCGGGAGCTTTGCCCGTCGATCACTCCGGCGTCGAAATCTAGGGTTTGTGCGTTGAGCACAAGAGAAAGTAAAGCTGCGTGTAAAAATATTTTATTTCTTGAGAGTGAGGAAATAAAATACACACGTATTTATATCTAAGGACCCTAGGGTTGATTCGACCTACGATCCGGGAAAGAATCAACTAAGAAAACCCGGAAAGGAGCTTAACGTTCACTCAACGAATAATTAATTAAAAATACTCTAATTAAGGCAATTAAAATAAAATAAAAGACTCAAATAAATAAAGCTGCCTCCCTAACGAGGCACAAAATCTGCATAGCGCGACGGCCGCTTTGATTGCCGCTGCGAAGTCCTCTCGCGCCTCGGCGGCACTGCCGGCGTCTGGTCCTCCGGCACGTTTGTATCCACGTCCATCTCTTCTCCCTGCTGCTGATCCGTCTCCTTAAGCCTCGCTGAGGGGTGACCCGTAACAATGTTGAATTGTCAACAATAGAATTAGTGGTAGTTAATAACACAAGATAATTAGTTTTAATTGTTACTTAATCAGCTTGGAATCACCAAATTATAATATATGAGGAGCTAATTAAAGTGAGACAATATTTGGGTTTCTGAGGGAGTAATTAACCGCTACTCCCCCCGTCCCCCATAATTTGTCACCATTTGACCGAGCTAATAGAATGTGTGTTGAAAAATTTAGTGGCATGTGAGTCCTACTTTTATATATTAGTTTTATAATAAAATGTGAGTGAGAATAAGTTAGTGGAATATGGGGTCCACTATAAAAAATGGTACTCCCTCCGTTTCACCCTAGTTGAGTCATTTTACCATTTCGGAAAGTTTCTTCATAGTTGAGTCATTTCCATATTTGGTAACTTTTTTCTCTTTCTTACTTTACTCTCTCTTACTTTATTCTCTCTACTTTATTCACTTTATATTTTATTCTCTCCACCTTTTCATTTCTTACTTTTTTATCTATTTATTTAACACACCCAATATTCATTTCTAAAACTCCGTGCCCAAAAGTTCCGCCTCAACTATAGCGAAACGGAGGGAGTAAAAATGAAAGGTGGTAAATATTTAGGGACGAATGAAAAAGAAAATAGATGACAAATTTCAAGGATGGAGGGAGTAAATAGATTCCCCAATATAAATGGAATAGCTCAAGCTAATTCGATACATAAATATGTTCTTGTTAAATAGGTTTGGCCCATTGGGCTTATGGGCCCCAAATCTCAAAAAAAAAAAAAAAAACAAGTCAACTGAGTAGAATGATTGTTTGTTGCAAACTCAATATCTCCCGCATCAGTTGTATAAGCAAATACTAATATTATAGGATTTATAAACTAAATGTTTTTTTTTTACTAATAGACTACATTTTTGGATGAATTTTCACATTGGATTGCGGTAGTGGATTTGGTTAGAATAGGCCCATTTTGAAGCCCAGCCCAAGTGGAGCTAGCTAGACAGGCTCACTGGCCTATCAATAGATGGAAAATGGAATCAGAGATGTTGATTTACACTATATAATGACTTTAAAATATCAACGATTTGGAAAATTAACAAGACAACTTGCAATATTCTAGCCACTTAAACTTATAAGTTTATCCAAATCAGCCCTCTATTTTGAACCTATGACTAAATTTCTTAGTTGATTATTCAACTTTTATTGCTGAACGGCTGCTAACTCTTTGATATAAGGCCAATTTAAGTTAGGTACAAACTAATGAACAGTGGCATTCTCCAAAAATATATGATAAAACATTTGTCAATCAAGACTAACATTGACCTTTTATCAGTAACCGATTCGAGCATACACAATAGATGTTCGATTCAGTGTCGCCAAGAATTGGTCAAATATAGAATTAGTCGTTAGAATCTTCAGTCGTCACGGTTGACAAGTCCTTATTTTTGAGTTATTCTTTCCTACACTCTTCTCTTAGGATTAATATTACGCGTAGATAAGGAATTTTGTTGCTAAACACTTTCTATATATAATTAGAATCTCTACTGCAAATAATTTTCAAGATATTTTTTTAGACTTAGCTTTCATCAGATATATTTGATCTCTCTCCATACTAATGCTTTTGCAATGAAGAATCCACACTTTCTTTGGTTTCATATGCTTATATTTATGTGTTTTTGCTTTAGCCAATTGACCGGTTTCAATTCAACCGCAGCAAAAGCTGATGTAGGAGTGATTCTTGATCTTGATACTACCTTTGGAAAGATGTGCAGGACTTGCATCTCGATGGCTGTCGAAGAATTCTACGCCAACCGCGATCACACCACCATGATCGTGCCTCATTTCCGGGATTCGAAGAGTGATGTAATCGCTGCAGCTTATGCAGGTACATGATTCGTAAAATAATCCAACTTGATCATATATATTTGGTTTGCATAATCAAACTTATGCAATGGTGGAATGATTTTTTGGGGTGTATTAGGGTCCTCACAACTCTTTAGTGTTAAGCTTCAAACAGATCACAACCCTTGGATCCTTGGATTGGATGGTTGTGATCAAAGTAGCCGAGTGATGCAGTTTCAACGTAGAAATCGGGCAAAAAGTGGCGGTGTCAGATTGTTTTGAAATTCGCACGGTACATGCGAAACGCAATTTGGGATCGAACTCATCGCGACCCAGTCGCGATGATGGACGATGGATTTTGGCCATCTGACATCGTTTAGGGGGCGAAAACTGCAATTTACTGTTTTTTCGGTCTTATTTTTAATTTTTAATTTTCTGTTTTATTTCCTTATGAACTTCTAGGGTTTTTTAGACGCTTATAAATAGCGTTGCTTTTGTTTTGGGCCGGAGTTGAATTTTGATAATAATATTTCGTTTTTCATTGAAACTAGGGTTTCTCTGAATTTCTTCTTCGTTCAGTCAATTTTCTCTACACGTTTTGCATCAATTGGTATCACGATCCAGGTTGGTTATCAATGGCTGAACGTAGACGTGGCGGTGGACGTGGTGGTGCTCGTGGTGGCGGTCGTGGTGGAGGACGTGGGGAGATTCCTCAACACGAAGGGGCTGCACGAGAACGCGATCTGCGTGACGTTGAGAATGACGAACTGAGGCAACAGGTGCGAGATCTCCAGCGACGTCTGGCGCAACTGGAGACCCCGACCACCGAGACAAACTCGGATTCAGATCTTTCCCATCCTGACGATGATGACGGCGAAAACCCTTTTGGCTGTGCAGGGGAGCGCGGCGGGAACGGGTACTATGGGGTTGACCCATCGCGTGATATCGGCATGAGGATTGAGATTCCGGAGTTTGAGGGTAAGGCTCTCCCTGATGAGTTCATTGATTGGTTAAATACTGTAGAGCGTGTTTTCGATATCAAGAACATCAGTGATAGCAATAAGGTGAAACTGGTTGCCATTAAATTGAAGAAAAATGCTTCGATCTGGTGGGAACATGTTAAGAAACAACGAGCAAGGGAAAGGAAGTCCAGAATTCAGTCTTGGGAAAAGATGAAGAAGTTACTTCGGGGGAAATTCCTTCCTGCGCACTTTCGGCAGGATGCCTTTATTGAATACCATGTTTGTAAGCAGGGTGCTATGTCTGTGGAGGAGTTTACTAATGAATTTGATCGTCTACGGATGCGTTGTGATGTTGAGGAAGAGGAGGAACAGACGATTGCTCGCTACTTTGAGGCGCTTCGTACTGACATCGCTGAAGTAGTCCAATTGCAACAATATTTCAGTTATGAGGATGTATGCAGGCTTGCTCTTAAAGTTGAGAAGCAGTTGAAAGGAAAGAAAGTCTCGAGTCGTTGGTCGTCGGGCAGAGAGTCGGCGAATTTTCGTGGAGGTTCGGGATCTTCACAACCAGCTGCACCGGTGGCAGCAAAACAACAGGTCACAACGAAACCTGGGTAGTCTGTTGAGCCTGGGCCGAGGGCGCGACAGCCCGTACGGTGGTTTAAATGTCAGGGTTTCGGGCATATGCAGGCTGATTGCCCAAATAGACAGATGGTCACATTTGTTGGGGAGGATGATGCTGCGCCTATTTTTGATGAATCTGAGAATGATGGCGCTGGGTCGGACACGGATTCCGAGTTAGTTTATGCAGATCGTGGGCCTGCATTGGTCGTTCGACGTGTTCTGAATATATCGCCTGCAGAGGATGACCAGTGGTTGAGGCACAACATATTCCATACCAAGTGCACCACCAAAGGAAAAGTATGCAATTTGATTATTGATGGGGGTAGCTGCGAAAACGTGGTATCTGCAACCATGGTGGAGAAATTGGGTTTGAAGAAAGTGGACCATCCCCAGCCTTACAAGCTGTCTTGGCTTGTTAAAGGGCGCGAGTTAAAAGTCCATAAACGCTGCCTCGTTCAATTTTCCATTGGGAGACGGTATCAAGATGAAGTATGGTGTGATGTTATTCCTATGGATGCCTGTCATATGTTATTGGGTCGCCCGTGGCAGTTTGATCGGAAAGTCAAGCATGACGGCTTCAAGAATACGTATACCTTTAAGAAGGATGGCGCCAGCATTACTTTGTGTCCCAGTCCAGACGAGAGGTGTGAACCTGCCGCAAATAAAGATGATAAGATTGTTGGGAGCAGTAACTTGTTGACGAGGTCTACTTTTGTAGCTGCAGCGACTGAAGCCAGAAACTTCTTTGTGCTTGTGGTGGTCGAAGGGAACACTGGGGACATGGCTATCCCAGCAGAGGTGCAACCGCTTCTGGAATTGTATGAAGATGTCTTACCTGCAGCTATTCCACCAGGTCTGCCTCCTATGAGGGATATTCAGCATTGTATTGATCTCCTGCCTGGTTCATCTATTCCGAATAAGGCAGCGTATCGTTTGAGGCCTAAAGAACACGAGGAGTTGCAGAAACAGGTCTTGGAGTTGCTCGAGAAGGGGGTCATCCGTGAGAGTATGAGTCCGTGTGCTGTTCCGGCTCTAATGGTGCCCAAGGCCGATGGTTCGATGAGAATGTGTATGGACAGCCGAGCAATCAACAAGATCACAATCAAGTACAGGTTCCCGATCCCCAGGTTCGACGATCTATTGGACCAACTGCACGGTTCAGTAGTGTTTTCGAAGATAGATTTGCGAAGTGGTTATCATCAGATTCGCATAAGGCCAGGTGATGAGTGGAAGACGGCCTTCAAGATGAGGGATGGGTTGTACGAATGGATGGTCATGCCGTTTGGATTGCCGAATGCGCCTAGTACATTCATGCGTCTGATGAACCAGATTTTCAGGCCGTTTATTGGGCAGTTTGTTGTCGTTTATTTCGATGACATTCTTGTCTATAGTAGCTCGGTGGAACAACATTTAGATCACTTGAGGAAGGTTTTTGATGTGCTGCGCGTGCAACAGTTGTACGCCAATGCCAAGAAGTGCCATTTTCTGACGGATGAGGTCACGTTTCTAGGTTATGTGGTTACTAAGGAGGGGATACGCATGGATGAGGGAAAGATTGAGGCTATCACCAGTTGGCCGACCCCGACTAATATTCATGACATTCGGAGTTTCCATGGGTTGGCTTCCTTTTATCGTCGTTTCATTCGGGATTTCAGCAGCATTATTGCGCCGATCACAGAATGTTTGAAGGGTGGGAAGTTCATGTGGAGTAGTGAGGCGGACGCTGCATTCCAGTTTTTGAAGTTAAAGGTAACCCAAGCCCCTGTTTTGACTTTGCCTAATTTTGATGATGTGTTTGAGGTGCATTGTGATGCTTCGAATGTTGGGATTGGTGGAGTATTGAGTCAGAATCAGAAGCCGATTGCCTTTTTCAGTGAGAAATTGTGTGACGCCCGCAAGAGGTATTCTACTTATGACAAAGAGTTTTATGCTATTGTTCGTACTCTTGACCATTGGCAACATTACCTCTTGTCCAAGGAGTTTGTGTTATATTGTGATCATGAGGCACTGAAATACATACAAGGACAACACAAATTGAATTTTCGTCATGCTAAATGGGTGGAGTTCATACAAATGTTCAACTTTGTGATTAAGCATAAGGCTGGCGTGCAGAATCGAGTGGCTGATGCTTTGAGTCGCCAACATGCCTTGTTGTCATCTATGAGGGCACGTGTTGTGGGATTTGACACTTTTGGTGATTCATATCGTGATGATCCTGATTTTCGTGATATTTGGATAAAGTGTGCACAAGGGAGTTTTCAGCAGTTCCAGATTCACGACAAGTTCCTCTTCAAGGGAAACCGATTATGCATCCCACTTTGTTCATTGAGGGCCGCGATTGTTGATGAGGCTCATGGAGGGGGCCTTGCAGGTCATTTTGGGAAGGATAAGACTGTATCTTTGCTTTCTAATAGTTTCTATTGGCCGCGGTTGGAGCATGATGTGGCTAAATTGGTGGCGAGGTGTCGGACCTGTCATGTTGCCAAGACCCGTCACAGTAATGCGGGTTTATACACTCCTCTCCCAGTTCCTACAGCTCCATGGGAGGATATTAGCTTGGATTTTGTGTTGGGACTGCCCCGCACACAGAGGCAGAAAGACTCGATCATGGTTGTGGTGGATCGATTCTCTAAAATGGCGCATTTTGTCCCCTGCAGTAAGACGTTTGATGCAAGTCAGGTGGCTCAGCTGTACTTTCGAGAGATCGTCAAGCTTCATGGTATTTCTAAATCTCTTACCTCTGATCGTGATGTAAAGTTTGTGAGTCATTTTTGGCGAACTTTGTGGCGACGAATGGGGTCGAAACTTCAGTTTAGTAGTGCATATCACCCGCAGACGGATGGACAGACTGAGGTTGTCAATAGGAGTTTGGGGAATTTGCTGCGAAGTTTGGTTGGTGACAGTCCTCGACAATGGGACTTGGTGTTGGCACAAGCAGAGTTCGCGTATAACCAGTCGCAGAATCGAACCACTGGTAGGAGTCCGTTCCAGATTGTCTATGGGCGCAATCCAATCACTCCATTGGACTTGGTGCCTATTCCCATCACTGACCACTTTAGCTCCGATGGGGAAGAACAAGCTAAGCAGATTCGAGAGCTGCATGAGCAAGTGCGACAGCGCATTCTCCAGCAGAATGACAAGTATAAACTGCGAGCTGATAGGCGACGGAAGAAGGTGGTTTTTCAGGAGGGTGATCTAGTTTGGATTCATTTGAGGAAGGAACGTTTTCCAGGAGGGCGTTGGGGAAAGTTACAGCCAAGGGCGGATGGTCCTTTCCGTATCCTGAAACGGATAAATGATAACGCATATAAGGTGGATTTGCCAGGTCAGTACAATGTGTCAGCTACCTTCAATGTTGCTGATTTATCTCCATATGACGGTGGTAGTGAGGATGAAGCAGTTGACATGAATGAAGTGGTGGCAGCAGCAGATGAAGCAGACTCGAGGTCGAGTCTTTTTCAAGAGGGGGAGTATGATGCAGTTTCAACGTAGAAATCGGGCAAAAAGTGGCGGTGTCAGATTGTTTTGAAATTCGCACGGTACATGCGAAACGCAATTTGGGATCGAACTCATCGCGGTCGCGATGATGGACGATGGATTTTGGCCATCTGACATCGTTTAGGGGGCGAAAACTGCAATTTACTGTTTTTTCGGTCTTATTTTTAATTTTTAATTTTCTGTTTTATTTCCTTATGAACTTCTAGGGTTTTTTAGACGCTTATAAATAGCGTTGCTTTTGTTTTGGGCCGGAGTTGAATTTTGATAATAATATTTCGTTTTTCATTGAAACTAGGGTTTCTCTGAATTTCTTCTCCGTTCAGTCAATTTTCTCTACACGTTTTGCATCACCGAGCTACATTATTTGACGAAAAGTTTACATTATTGGTCGGTGTACATTATTAGAATGAAAATCTACAGACTATAATTGTACATTATTAGTCGGTGTATATTATTAGAATAAAAATCTGCAATATTAAATGACACTGACATTAATCTAACCGTTAGATAACAAAATCGTGGGGCTGAGATTCAGTTGAATGTTTGGACAATATTTACATGTTGAACTTGAATACATTCCATGATTTTTATAGGTAATTTTCTTGTAAATTCCGAAACTTTCATCAAATCATACAATCTGTGCTCAAAATTTGATGAAAGTTTAGATATTTGGGGAAATTGTTTAAATTCTGTGCTCAAAATTTGATGAAAGTTTAGAAATTTGGCGACGTTTCAGAAATATGCAAAATTTGAACTAATCAGATTATATGAGTGTAATCAATTGCTAACTTTCTAAGTTGCTAACTCATCAATGCAGTGTATTAAAAATGTCAACACGATGAAATTATAATGTCAACACATAATTTTGTTGAACTTCAATATAATATATTGATATTATGTATAGACATTTTGATGTAATCATGTTGACATTTTTAATACACTTTATTGATGGGTTAGCAGAGTTGGCAACTTAAATAGTTAGCAATATAACGCACCTCTCAGATTATAATATGCAAAACCAGTTAGAAATTAACAAGCAAATACTCATTATTTAGCCATTCATCAAACCAAACTCTTCTAAATTTTGGTTTGTAACTTTCTTGCAGCTATAGATCTATTGAAGAACACTCAAGTGATGGCGATCTTCGGGCCACAAAACTCGAATCAAGCCGACGTCGTGATAAATATCGGCGACCGAGTAAAGGTTCTAATCATTTCACCAGCAATGAGTCCATCTATTTCGCCTCAAGATTCACCCTACTTCATAAGATCAGCATGGCCTTCCTTTTCTCAATCCAAAGCAATCGCAGCAATCGTAGAAAAGTATAATTGGTCGAAAGTCGTTTTCGTCTACGAGGATTCAGGTTTTGGGAGGGGTTTAGTCCCGTTCTTGGACGAGGACATGCTCGAGAGCAACGCTCATGTCTCGTACCAAACTGCTATTTCCCCTACAGCCACTGACGATCAAATCGGCCGCGAGCTAGACAAGTTGATGAAGATGCAGACGAGGGTGTTCGTCGTTGATATGCTTCCGGATCTTGCATCCCGGTTCTTCAAGTTGGCGAAAGAAGCCGGGATGATGGAGAAAGGATATGCTTGGATTGTTTCTGATCCTCTTGCTAGTCTCCCGGATTTGATGGATTCGAAGACCGTGGAGGCGATGCAAGGCCTACTAGGTGTGAAGGCCCGCGTTCAAGAATCCGAAGAAGTTACAAACTTCACGAAGAGATATAACAATAGGTTTCGCTATGATAATCCGGATATGGATGTTGTAAAGCTTAATGTTTTTGGCCTCTGGGCTTATGACAGCATGACATCTATAGCGGATGCAATCGAACGAGGTGATGTGACATCACCGCGGTTCAATAGATCAGTCGATGGAGGAAATACCACGGATTTGGAGGCGATAGGAACATCAAATGCTGGATCTTTACTCATTGGTTTGATGAAAAACTACGCGTTGAAAGGGTTGAGTGGCGATTTCAACATAAGTAACGGCCAACTGCAGCCGTCTGCATTTGAGGTAGTGAATGTACATGGGGTGAGTGGTGTCACTGTCGGGTTTTGGTCTGAACGATGCGGGCTTTTGAAGCCCGGAGATAGGGAAGATGGTTGCTCCAGTAAAACGGAAAACCTAGACCTCGTTGTGTGGCCAGGGAAGACATCTGAAGCGCCTAAAGGGTGGGAGTTTCCGACAAGTGGGAAGAAGCTGAGGGTTGGAATCCCACCAAAAGGAGGGTTCCATGAATTCATTGATTTCGCGAAAAATGTTTTCGAGGAGGTATGGAATAAGACGCCCTATGCTGCGCCAATCGAATATATACAGAGTGATGATGGTGAAGATTATGGTGATTTTGTCAAGAAGTTAGATCTTAAGGTAAGAATAAAAATGACACTTTTAGCCATTTTTATTTATAGATCTATATAGTACTGTGTTAGAATGATAACTACTGATAACTTAATAACCTATCATTTTATGGGTCATAAATATCATTTTTACTATACACTATAAAATGATATTTTTTCAGCATGCATGAAATGATACTTTTAATCCATAAAATGATATTCTGTTTTATAAAATGATATATTTCGTCCATAGAATGATAGGTTATTAGGTTATCACCAGAAATGTGGGTTATCATATGATCACATCCCGTAGTATAAATATGTATAGAATCTTTGATAACTGAACTCACTTAACTTAAAACAACAGGTGATTGATGTAGTGGTGGGAGATGTGACTATCACGGCGGAAAGATCGGAGTGGGCAGATTTCACGATACCTTACACGGAATCTGGGATTGCGATGGTTGTCAGAAGCGAGCCTGATGACACGAAGAATGCTTGGATATTCATGAAGCCTTTAACCGGTGGCCTCTGGATAACAATTGGAGGATTCTTCGTCTTCACCGGGGTTGTTGTATGGATTCTTGAGCATCGGATAAACGAGGAATTCCAAGGCCCCCGTCACAAGCAAATCGGGATGATTTTCTGGTTCTCGTTCTCAACACTTGTTTTTGCACACAGTAAGTCCCCATATCCCTAAAGTGTGAGTTTGGTGCCATGAAATTAGGGTTTTGGATTTGAAATTGTTACCGTCAATTCCAAATCTATTACGGGGGTGTTTTGCAAGAATGTATCCGGATTAAATTGATAGTGTGTTTGGTTTATGAGATTTAGTCTCTCAACTCAATCCTAAATGGATAATTATGGGATGATTAGTCTTAGCTAACCCCCTATGACTAAAATAATCTCACAACTCAATCCTAGATTGTATCTTGGTATTATTTTATCTTGGCAACCGAACATCACCTACTAGTACTACACTCTGCATGCGTACGCGACACATAACATCACACACACAATATACACACGGCACACGAGACATAGTTGCACAAAATACATACACTCATATACACAATTTTTTTGATTTAGATTATTAGAACTGAATTGGAATATCAATGACTTAATTTTACGCAACAAATAATTTACAACTGAATTAGAACATTATAACATCAAACTCAATTTCAATAATGTGAAGCGTGAACTAGTTCAATTTATTATGACAGAGGAGAAAGTGAGTAGCAACTTGACAAGATTCGTGCTGATTGTCTGGGTGTTCGTGGTGCTGGTTTTGACGTCGAGTTACACTGCGAACTTGACGTCCATGCTAACGGTGGAGCAACTGAATCCCGAAATCAACGCTGGAGATTGTGTTGGTTACCAGAATGGCTCCTTTGTTCGTGATTTCTTGAAGGACGAGATGAATTTTGATGAGTCCAATCTTCGAAACTACAGCACGTTGGAAGAATTCGACGAAGCCCTCTCCAAAGGCTGCAGCAATGGAGGAGTTGATGCAATCTACGATGAAATGCCTTACGTTAATCTCCTTCTCTCCAAATCAAAGAATGCCAAGAAGTATAGAATGATTGGTCCGACTTATCCGAATTCTGGCTTTGGATTCGTACGTTCATTTCTCTCATCATTTTTTATCGACTCTTGGGATGGATGGAGTAATTTTTAAAAAAATTTACGTTGTAAAATTATATTCTAGATCCGCTACTGATATCATTTGCATAATGTAGGCATTTACAAGGGGTTCGCCACTAGTTTCGGATGTTTCAAGAGGGATCGTTAAGCTGACAGCAAGCAAGGAAATATCGAGAATCTCGGAGAAATGGGTTGGGGAAGCTAGTAATGGAACTCGGATCACCTCTCACAATAGCCTCGATGTAGCTAGCTTTGAGGGGCTCTTCCTCATCGCGGGCCTGTCATCGATACTAGCTCTGGTTATATTCTCCTTCAATTTCTTGCGTGAGAATCGGGTTTTGTTGGCATCTACTGATTCGACCATGGAAAAGCTTCGTGGACTTGCTAGGGCGTTTGTGATTGGAAAAGATAAGCCGTTGTCGCCAAAGACATCGGCTTCAAGACAAGTTCGTGGAGGTGGTGGAGGAGGAGGATCAAGTGCAGCTATGGGCATTCCATGTGATGAAGGGTTCTCAATAGTAGAAATCAGTAATGTAAAACCTGCATTGTAACATCAAGAGGCTACTTCGTGACCTATGGCGGATCTAGGAAACGAAACTCGTGGGATTGGACATAATGAATAAGATTGTCGCCTCTGTCAGAAAGCGGTTAGTGAAAAGTTAACCCCAATAAAGAGTCTACTTTATGGGTATATATTGTAAAATGCACTAGAGTAGTATGAATAGTTGTAACATTTTCTAGTGTGTAGTATTAGGTTATTATATAAGTGAAATGTACATAAGTTATTATTTTAATAAAAAATGGTGATTAGAGTATTAGTATTAGGTTATTTTATTTTACTATTTTGTGTAGTAGATGGAGAGAATAAAGTAAAAGAGTGAATAAAGTACATTGATATTTCATTGTTTTTAAAAATGAATCACCCAGAATGGTACATTCCTAAAAGGAAATCTTGTCATTATAATTGAGACAAGGTCCCAGTCCGAAAAATAATCTCATTATAATATGCATCACAATGTGCAGTATCTACCAATCGAAGGTTTGGCTGCATTTAACAAGGCTACAACTGAACTATTATTTGGAGCATAAAGCTCTATTCTTCAGCAACAAAAAGTAATGTATAAGGTCCCATTCTTGCGACTAAGAATTAAGTATCTCCAATTATCCAAGTTGACAATTATTATATTTATAAATTCACTTTTATATGTATATGTAAATAGTGTTTTTTAATAAATCTAAACTTTCAATAATAGATAATACATAGTACCTTTATTTAGTTTTAGGATTTTTATCAAATAATGGTAGTGAGTTGTATTATTTCTCAATTTAAATTATTTTGTACGAAGCTAAATTATTATATGGATGTTTTGGTGGTAATAGTTTAATTGTAAAAAGTTAAATGAATAGTACAAAATTATCAATTTAATTATCTCGGTATAGTGGGTCGTATTATTTGTGAATGTACTTATTTTTTCCACTACTTTGTATAAGGCCAAATTGTTGTTGGACACATATCTATATTATTTTATGACATATATATTACTTAATTTGAAAATTTTAAACTAATACTCTATAAAATAAATTAATTTCCGAGCAGTGCATGGGTGTTTGCTCAATTTTACTAATGTTTGAGTCTTTACTTTCCTTTGAGAAGTTATCATATTTGGTGTTTAGATTATTTTTTCTTATTATTCATTTTTAAAAAACATTTGGGTTGTGCATAGCAGGTGGGTGGATACTAGTTTTCATAAAATGTATGATTTGTGTTGTTGGACAAATTTACTTAGGTGGAAATCTGATTTTGGTGTGCTCTTTTCTAGTTTTCTTTACCCTCAAAAGAATCGGAACCTTGTCATTATTACCACATATTGATTTAGTCTTTGAATTATAATATCGAATATTTAATTATTTTTGTATGATTTAAATCTATCAATAATAGGAAGTGCGACTGTTATCAAATACGTATGTCATTGCTAAGAAATTCGTGGCTTTAGACTACTTTAATTATTTTAATTAACTGTTAAATTTGTGATAATGTGAACACGAATATCTTGCTGGTCTATTTATTTTTATTTAAGGTGTATTGACAAGAATTAAAAAGATAAAAGATCTTCTAAATAATTTATCAATAAATTATTAATATCCCACATCTACTATTTCCATATAGTTGTATTTTAATTAGGTTAAAATATCTTCTATTTTCGTATAGGGCCCTCCTTCAATATGTATTTAAATTTAGTTAGAATATAGAATATAATTTAAAATAAACCAATATGTAAATATTGATTAGATTGTGACTCTTATATTGTGGTAAGATACGTAATAATCATACACTAAGATGCTCCATGCGGTCGAATACTCGAATATAGGAGTATTATGAAACCTATACGTTCCCTTAACATGGAAATTCTTATTTTACTTATTTAATTTGTTCCCTTACCATGGAAATTCTTATTTTATTTATTTTAATTTCAATACATTCCAAAACATTCCATTACCATATGATGTTTTTCCTTATATGATTTCGTGTCAATTTGTTTCCTTTAAACTTTTATTTTACAAATTAAGAATTCCAATACGTATTTTACTTGTTTTTATGGCATAATTTCGTTTTAATATATTCCTATTACCATAAATTATACAAACCTTCAATTATAAGTACCCCATATAATGAATTGTGAAACATATTCAGTAAAATTAATACTTTTAGTTTACAAAACCATAGGCAAAATGATGAAAATTCAGAGCATAGTGTTAGTAATTTTCGTTTTGCAGTTGATATTGACTGCTAATTCTGTAAGAGTTTTCAATATAGAGAATTTTGGAGCAACGCCAGGTCAAGACATTAGCAAGGTAATTGTGATAGTCTGATTTTGTAATTGTTTATTACTCCCTCCGTCCCTTATTAGGAGTCACTCTTTGACTGGGCAAGAGTTTTAAGAAATGTAAAGAAAAATTGGTTGAAAAAGTTAGTGGAATATTTTTTATATTGATTTTATAATAAAGTCTGTGTATGATACAGGTGTTGAAGGAAGTGTGGATGAAAGCAACTGGGTCAACAACAGCAAGTCAAATTTTGATCCCACGAGGGGATTGGAGTTTGAGCCAGGCGGTGTTGTCGGGGCCGAACAAGGCCCCGATTAACCTGGAGGTCCAGGGCCACCTCAAAGCGTACTCTGACCCGGCCAAGATCCCTGACAAGAAGAAAGGATGGATCTTCATCACCGGCGTGGACCACCTGACGATCTCGGGGGGCGGCATCCTCGACGGACAGGGAAGCGAAGCGTGGAAACACAATGACTGCAAGACAAACGCAACCTGTGAGAAGCCCCCCATCAACATGTACTTGAAAGCCATCGCCAATTCCATCATCCAAGATGTCACCACCAAGGACAGCAAGTTCTTCCACGTCAAATGCGACTCGAGCCGCAACGTCACCTTCCAGCGCTTCACGGTGTCCGCCCCGGGCGACAGCCCCAACACGGACGGCATCCACATCGCCCGATCCGTCAACATCAAGGTGATCGACTCCGTCATCAGGACAGGCGACGACTGCATCTCGATGGGGGACGACCTCAGAGACGTGCTCGTCAGGAACGTGGCGTGCGGGCCCGGGCACGGCATCAGCATCGGGAGCCTGGGGAAGTACGAGGACGAGAGGGACGTGAGGGGGATAAGGGTGGAGGGGTGCAGCTTCCACAACACCACCAACGGGGTCAGGGTCAAGACGTTCCGGTCTTCCCCGGCCAATACCACGGTCTCGGATGTCCACTTCATCGATCTCACCATGGTCAATGCGGCCAACCCCGTCATATTTGACCAGAATTACTGCCCAAATAAACACTGCCCCTCGGGTTTACCCGGTTCCGTAAAGATCAGCGACGTTGAGATCAACAACGTCAGAGGCACCAGCTCCACGCCGAATGTGATCACGTTCGACTGCAGCCATGCCTGCCAACGGATCAACATCGGAACCATCGACCTGACCTACAAGGGCAAAAAGGGTTCATCGGCTACTACATTTTGCAAAAACATCGCGCCCAAATTCATCAACTCCACCACGCAGAATCCACCCGTCTGCCCTAATTCCAATTCAGCTTTTTTTTTACATAGCCAAGTTTTTTACCAATTTATAGAGAATTATATGTAGCACTTCATTCGTCCAAGTGCGACATACTTTTGTTCTTCTGTTTTTGCGCATGTCAAATTAATTTGGAATTTTCTTTATTGCTTTTTGCATATATTCTTCTAATTTATCTATGGATTTGACATGAAATACCAATACTCCATTCTCCTAATTGACTGTTTTCTTAATTTAAAAGAAGGTTCTGATAAACAAACGAGCACACCAAATTTAGGTTTCTGCTTAAGGAAAGTTAACCAATAATAACAAAATTAACCACACATGTTGCATCTATATAAAGCACAGTACATCTTGAGAGTTTTTCATAAGCCAATTTCTTCTCTTCGAATAAACAAAATAGTATATCATGGCCTCTCTTTGTTTTTTGAGTTTAATGATCATAGCTATTATTAGCTTTGGTGAAGCAGTTGATTTCTTTAGCATCATAGAGACGGGGGGGGGGAAGCAAGAGACTGAATGAACTAACTATGCAAGAAATTGCATCATCAATCTCCTACTTCAGTGAGAAGGGAGAACTAAGTAGTATAATTGATGCAGACAACAAACTGGGGTTATCCGCACTGAAATGTTGCCAAGAGCTTCTCCCCCTGGCGATGGACAACCTCAACAGATCCCTTACCTCAGACGACGAGGGAGGAGCGTTGTCCTCAACATGCGCTGCAGGCACCACTCTGCAGACGTGCATGGACGGGTTCGAGGATCAACCCCAGGCGATGTTCGAAGCGTGTACAAAAAACTGGAGTACATCATTGATATCAACAGAGTCTCCATCAAAATGATGGCCAGTACTATTACAAGTGATGATGTTTTGAATTCTGAAGATGAGTATCCGGGTTGGGTGTCTGATAGTGACAGGGACAGGTTTCTACTGCAGGCGGATTCCAAGATGATCCATGCCGACGTTGTGGTGGCCAAAGATGGATCCGGGAAGTATAGGACGGTATCGGAGGCTGTGAAGGACGCGCCACGATATAGCAAGACGAGGTTTGTGATTTATGTGAAGAGTGGGGTTTATGTAGAAAAGGTGAAGATTGATTCAGATAGATGGAATGTGATGATGTTTGGGGCTGGGATTGACAAAACCATAATCTCCTACAACTTGAGCCATGGTGCTGGATTCCAGACTTATGAAACCGCCACATTTAGTATGTGCAGTAATTCTTTTTCTTCAATTAATTAATTAGATGTGAATTTCTTTTTAAACCCTAACCCTAATTTGATCCAAACCCTAACCCTAATTTGATCCAAACCTAACCCTAATTTGATCCTAACCCTAACTCTAACCCTAATTTGAATAATTTGTGATCAGCTGTGCAAGGACAGGGATTCATAGCAAGAGACATGACATTCACCAACACGGCCGGACCAATCAACCAACAAGCGGTGGCCCTCGTCTCGGACTCGGAGCGGTCTATGTTCTACCGGTGCAGCTTCAACGGCTACCAAGACACCCTGTACGCTCACGTGAACCGCCAGTTCTACCGGGAGTGCCAAATATTGGGCACGATCGACTTCATCTTCGGGGACGCGGCCATGGTGATACAAAGGAGCGGCATCTTGGTGAGAAAGCCAATCCCGGGCCAACAGAACGCAATCACGGCCAAGGGCAAGATAGACAGGTTATGCCCCACAGGGATCGTGGTGCAAAGCAGCAGCATCCGAGCATCACAAGACCTGAGAGGCGTCAGCACCTTCCTCGGGCGGCCGTGGAAGCCATATGCAACCGTCGTCTTCATGCAGAATGATATGTCTCGATTGATCGATCCGAAGGGATGGTTTCCCTGGAAACCCGCTGAATCACGCGGAACGACACGGTTTTCCTAGCAGAGTATTCAAACAGAGGGCCTGGCGCGCGGACTAGGGATCGGGTGAAATGGAAAGGAGTCAGGAAGAATCTTAGCTATGCCGAGGCGACTGGCTTCACGGTCGCCTCTTTTATACTACAAAGGAACAATTGGCTGCTGCCAACACAAGTCCCCTATGATTTGGGTCTTTGATTCACTTCACTTCTATTTATGCATCTCATCTTCAAATAATTATCGAATTTCTTAGCTTCAATTTTTATTATTTGTATTTTTCATTCAATTTTACTACTTACAATTTGTCGTTCCTTAGTAATATATATGCCTTATTTTGAGAGTCTCTTTCCTCTGTCCAAGTCAGCACAGATCTTTTTTTTTTCCTTTTTCCTGTCTCTGCTAGTATATTTTCCTCAATTATCTTCTTCTATTCAATTATTATCTCTAGGTTTTACACCAAATTAAACCTTCATTCTTTTGTGTCTCGGGTCTTAATTTTCGTCACTCTCATCAAATTTCTTCATAAATTCCGTCAACCATTCAATAAGCTTTTTAGACGTAAGACTAATACTTTTCCATAAATTAGTGAATGACAAATCATTCGTGTAACTCCTGCGGATTTTCGAATTGGCTTCCTATACTATCAGTGGCTTTCTGCAATTAATGATCTTGCAAAATGAGTTTCTACGAATCATACCTAGAATTTCATGAAACCAAATGGTTTTTAAAGATCTATTTTTATTTATTCAAGAGGGATTTTAATTTTGGATAATCCAAAGCAATATGAGACATTTAATCTATAAATATATAAAAGGTAAGTTTTGAGAATAATTACCTGAATGCTATTAATAATATAAAAAGATTTTTTTTAATATATTTACTATATTATTAAATTTAAAAATTGTGTAACATAAATAATATATTAATACTATGACTCTATTCTTTTTATGATTAACTACCCACTAATGATATTTATTGCCACTTACCCACTAACCTATTAATTTTGAGATTTATATAGTTGTCAAATTATGAAGAGATCAATTTAAATATGCATGTGGATGTACAAGTCAACAATCTTGAAGATTATGGCCGGGCTCCTTGCTCCAGACAAGGTAATCTTGATTCTTCCAAGTTCGTTCCTTTCTTTTGGTATTATGTTGTACTTTGTACTGATATTATTATTATTGATAGAAGGTAATTTAGATTAGGATTGAATGTCTTCTTGTGATCTTTCATTAATTATGAATAACTAGGGTGAGGTATTGATTCGCGGGAGAAGACGACACGGGTTGATCAGTGATGAGGAACTATCTGGCCTAAGAATTGGCTTGGTGAGACAACATTGTTTGCACCTCCTCAATTATTTCAGTGATTCTAATATAGACAGTTCTTGAATTTACTACCCAATGTAACATGTTTTTCAGAGTGCAACACTTTTTTGTTCTCTCATTATTCGTGAAAATGTCGGGTTTCTGTTGTAAGATATTTGTCTTTATAATTAGTTTTTGTTCATTGTTATCAACTGTATTTCATGTTTAAGTTATTGGTACAATAAATTGCTATTGTATAAATTTGTGATTTTAGAACTTGAAATAATATTGTTTCTCATTCGGTATATGTGTTATTTTTTTTTCTCTATCTGATTTTATATTTTTTAATAATTGTTTTTTATTCTATATATTTTTTATTTTAGATTTCATACAATGATATTTTTATGAATTTGTAAAATTATTTTACCGTATAAAATAAGTTTAAATATAAAAGTGAATCGTGCATTCCACGTGCGTGGGTGATACTAGTTATAGGTAAAAGTTAACATTTATAACAATGATTATAATTTTTAAAACTTGTGTTATTTTTTGGTATTTTAGCTAAAAATTTGATTATTTAAATAAGTACTCTATAAACAAATTTGAAATGTCGGCCTAACAAGTAAGACTTGTAGCTCTACTATAAAACCCAAGCCCATAAGTTTGCCTATGTAGCCCAAAGCCCACTTTTGTTATCTATAAAATTTGTAGGTAGATAATAATAAGTCTTATTTTCGCATTTTTTTTTTCCACTTCAAACGTCCTAGAATTTAGAATTTATCATGAGCTTGGTAAACAAATAATGTATTTTTATTCATATACTATTATTGATTTATCCATATCAATTTTAATTTTTGGCTATTATAAGATACTAATAATGAAGTAATTAAAAAGTTGTGATTTTATATTTTAATTTTATTTTATATTCAGTTTTAAAGTTATGAAATTGACTAAAATGTTAGTCATCCTAATATACTTATACACGTAACCGCCATCACATTCAAATTAATGCTTTCTCACAAGACGATTACGAAATAAAAGGGAAATTTGTGATTTTTAAATGACAATTTGACCTTTTCTTGTAAGCTTGACTTTATAGTAGTACTAATAAAATTTAATTGATTATAATAAAACTTATTTAATAAAGTTACTCGAAGATCAAGTCACTCCAACCGACTTTGTGGGGCCACCTGCATTTATTAATCATATAAAGATATCATTAAATAGTAAAAAAATAGTTTACTATATAGTCCAATATTGACTATTAACAGCATATTTTGCCTGAGCAGCTAAGCTGTCTATTCTCTATGTTTCATTTTCTGCAACGAATGAGAGTGTCGTTATCAATTGCTTACATAAATTCGTTCCTCAAAAAAAAAAAGGAAAAGGAAAAAATGCACACATCAACTCCAACAATGCTAACTTCTTGAGGAATTGCTTCTGCTATAAAAGATCAAACATGCATCGAATTGAGGGTGTAAAGAATTATATAATCAGGTAAAAGGTTGTTTTGTTGTGAAAGATTTACTAATGATAAGAATTTGTCAGAGTCACTTGACACTTCAGTTATAACGGTTGCAAATTCCTCATTTGAACTACCTATTTGTCTATATTATCGTAGACTTTTTTTTTGGTTTTATAATCATCTTCGAATTTAGATTTAGTAATACGCGTTTAATGTGATTACTACTCTGTTCCAAGGTCTGTCAGTTGTTAAATGTTTGGAAATTTACTTGCTGAATACAATCTGTATATAACCGTAGCTTCGGCTTTCTTTCCTACTACTCTTTTTTTTTTTTTTCTATAGTTTGCATATGCTGTTACAAATGCAGGGTCCACACTTCTTTTGGTTGCATATTCTTCTGTTTCTGTGCTTTTGCATTGGCCCTTCGACTGGTTTTAATGCAACGGCTGCAAAGGCTAATGTAGGAGTGGTTCTTGATCTTGACACTCCTCTTGGAAAGATATGCAAGACTTGCATCTCTATGGCGATTGAAGATTTCTACTCCAACCGCAATTACAACACCATGATCGAGCCTCATTTCAGAGACTCGAGGAGTGATGTTGTTACTGCAGCTTCTGCAGGTATACTTACTCTCCGATAGTTCATTTTACTGTCTAGTAAGAATATTGTAGATAATGTTCACTTGCATATAGCATAGATGGGAAAGCTTCTAAATTCTGGTTTGGATTCGATTTGCAGCTATAGATTTGTTGAAGAAGGCTCAGGTGATGGCGATACTCGGGCCACAAAAATCCATTCAAGCAGACTTCGTGATAGATATTGGTGACAAAGTGAAGGTTCCAATAATATCTCCAGCAACAAGCCCATCTCTATCGCCTAAACAGTCACCGTACTTCACAAGATCAGCATGGTGTGCCTCTTCGCAGGTCAAAGCAATCGTAGCAATTGTGAAGAAATTTGGTTGGAGGGAGGTTGTTATCGTGTACGAGGATAATAGTTACGGAAGAGGATTATTACCCTATATGACTGTGGATCTGCTAAAGGGAAATGCTTTGGTGTCACATCAAAGTGGTATTTCATCTGATGCCACCGAGGATCAAATCCGTGTGGAACTCTTGAAGTTGATGAAGATGCAGACAAGGGTGTTTGTGGTTCATATGCTTCCAGGCCTTGCATCCCTTTTCTTCAAGGTGGCGAAGGAAGCAAGGATGATGGACAAGGGGTTTGCTTGGTTGATTTCTGACGTGCTGACCAGTCTCTTGGTTTCTATGGACTCGAAGACTATGGAGGCTATGCAAGGTGTACTAGGTGTGAAGGCTTATGTTCCAGAATCAAATGATCTTGTGAACTTCGAGAAGAGATGGAGCAAGAGGTTTCATGAGGAGAATAGGGACTTGTACGGAGCAAAACTCAATGTTTTTGGTTTGTGGGCTTATGACATGATAACAGCTTTGGCAGAGGCAATCGAACGAGTTGGTGTGACATCCCCGCAATTCATCAGATCAGCCCGCCAAGGAAATATGACAGATTTGGAAGGAATAGGAGTTTCATTGGCTGGACCATCACTAGTTGGTTTGATCAAAAACCACACGTCCAAAGGGCTGAGTGGCGATTTCAACATAAGTAACGGGCAACTGCAGCCGTCTGCATTTGAGATAGTTAATGTGAATCGCGGAAAAGAAATCACAGTTGGATTCTGGACCAAAAAATGTGGAATTTCGAAGGAACTTAAGCCAGATTCTGATTGCTCAATAGAAAAGGAAAATCTTGATCCTATTGTATGGCCAGGCAAAGAGACTAAAGTGCCTAAAGGTTGGGAAATTCCTATAAGTGGGAAGAGTTTAAGAGTTGGAGTTCCGGCAAAAGTTGGTTTTGATCAATTTGTCAAAGTTGAAACAAATAACGAAACAGGTGTTGTTGAACCAACTGGCTATTGCATTGATGTTTTCAATGAGGTACGGAATAAAATGCAATATCAAGCCTCACTCGAGTATGTTCCATTCGATACAGAAGGGGAAGGTTATGATGAACTTGTTCACAAATTAGAGGAAAAGGTAAAAGTAGAAGCATTTGATGTATTTGTTGTTACTTTATTTTCTAGTTACTTGAAGATTAAACTTACTAAAAGTTCTTCCGCAACAACAACAGGGTTTTGATGCAGTGGTGGGAGATGTAACGGTCACAGCCAGAAGATCCGAGCAAGTAGATTTCACATTTCCTTACTCAGAATCTGGAGTTGCCGTTGTTGTCCCAGTCAAGCCCAACGAGAGGGAGGATGCTTGGGTATTTATGAAACCTCTGAAAACTAGGCTCTGGCTAACAGTTGGGGCGTTCTTTGTCTTCACTGGGTTTGTCGTTTGGGTCCTTGAGCATCGCGTGAACAAAGCATTCCAGGGTCCACCTAGGGAGCAAGTTGGGATGGCGTTCTGGTTCTCATTCTCAACGCTTGTTTTTGCGCAAAGTAAGTATTTTGGTTGTCTTTGTATGCTCGTGGCTTTTATTTTCATCTTGGGTTTTCCCGTGTTAAATCTTGGTGCCGTTTTATCTTCAAGTTATAACAATTAACAGCCTTGTTATGACAGGGGAGAAACTGAGGAGCAACTTGACAAGATTCGTGGTGATTGTGTGGGTGTTCGTTGTGCTTGTTTTGACATCAAGTTACACTGCAAACTTGGCGTCCATGCTAACAGTAGATCAACTGCAACCTAAAATCAACGATATTGATGACCTGATAAAGAATGGAGAGTATGTTGGCTACCAAACGGGCTCATTCGTTCATGAATTCTTGACAAACAACCGCATTCTTGAATCCTCAAGCCTAAAAAACTATAGCACTTTGGAACAATTCCATGAAGCACTCTCCAAGGGGAGCAAAAACGGAGGAGTAGGTGCGATTATTGATGAACTCCCCTACATTCGCCTGCTCCTCTACAAGTATTGCGACAAGTATATCATGATTGGTCCACCATATCCGACATCTGGCCTTGGATTCGTAAGTCTCTTTTCTTTCATAAGTTTTCTTGAGATTGTTGAACTAATAAGTGGTAAGTAGTAGTATATTTTTGAATAACTGCAGGCATTTCCAAAGGGTTCACCGCTAGTTTTTGATGTTTCACGCGAGATCTTGAGAATGAAGGAGGACAAGGACTTGATGGTGAGGATGGCAAAGAAATGGCTTGGAGATGAAAAAGATTGCCCCAACATGGATGGAGCTCTGAAGGCCTCACAAAGACTCGATCTTGACAGTTTTAAGGGGCTATTCCTCATTGCCGGGGTGTCATCAATACTAGCTCTAGCTGTATACCTGTCCTATTTCTTGTATGAAAATCGGTGTGTATTAGAATCTACCGCTTCAAGGAAGGAAAAGCTTCTCTGGCTTGTTAGGAATTTTTCGAAGGAGAAAGTTGTGTCGTTGTCATCAATGGACACACAGAGTCCTGATGGTGCAGTCGGAGTTTCAACAGCAGCAAATCCAGCCATGAGCGATCTATGTGATCAAGATCAAGAAGGGATTTTGTCACAAGATGAAGTAGAAATCACTGTTATCCCATTACCACAGGAGGCTAATTCATGACCATATATAGTTTCTAGTTTAATTGTTGACACTGCAGCTTCTGCAATAAGAATATATATAAGATTGTGTTCTTTTGTATAAAGCTTAGATATATATAAGATTGTGTTCTTTTGTATAAAGCTTAGATTCAAGCCTTTGAGAAAACTCTGGTTTCAATTCAATTTGTACCTAGATTCAAGATCGAGGCTGTTTTTGCACACAGCATCTCAAGAACAGCTGATACACAACTCAAAAACTGATGCACAACTTGTCATTCAAAACCACAGCTTTCTTAGCAGCTTGTTTTTTGCACACAGCAACTTAATAGTTTGGGTAAGATCAAGAGACAAGAATGATTCCCACATCGGCCTTTGCTGTAGTTGCAATATAACCGTCTGATTGATCAACACAGACGATCATGATCGTCAACAGATGCAAACAGCATTCTGAAATCTGCTTTGGAAAAAAGCATATGTGACAGCTCTGACCAGTTCTTGAATTTATGATTTTTGGAAGGTTATGTTTAGATCCAAGGCATATTATCCGGTGCATATTTTGGTTGTCTTCGTGTGCTCGTGGTGTCGTTTTATCTTCATATTAACTCTTTTGCATGTGCCATTTATAACAGTTAACAGCTTTGTTATGACAGAGGAGAAACTGAGGAGGGACTTGACAAGATTCGTGGTGATCGTGTGGGTGTTCGTTGTGCTTGTTTTGACGTAAAGTTACACTACAAAGAAAATGGCTTGGAGATGCAAAAGATTGCCCCAACGTGGATGGGGTTCTGAAGGCCTCACAAAGCCTCGATCTTGACAGTTTTAAGGGGCTATTCCTCATTGCTGGGCTGTCATCAATACTAGCTCTGCTTATCTTCTCCTTCAATTTCTTACATGAGAATCGGCTTTTGCTGACATCGACTGATTCGACTATGGAAAAGCTTCATGGACTTGCTAGAACGTTTGTGATGGGAAAAGACAAGCCGTTGTTGCCAAAGACATCGACTTCAAGGACAAGTTCGTGGAGGTGGTTGTGGAGGAGGATCAACTGCAGCTATGGGCATTCCATGTGATGATGCAGGGTTCTCAATAGTAGAAATCAGTAATGTAAAACCTGCATTGCAACAACAAGAGGCTACTTGATGGATCTAAGAAACGAAACTCATGGGATTGGACATAATGAATAAGATTGTCGCCTGTTTCAGAAAGTGATTATTGAAAGTTAAACCCAACAAGAGGCTACTTTATGGGTATATATTGTAAAATACAGAGTAGTATGAATGTAACATTTTAACACAATAACATAGATAAAACAAAGTATCAATCTTAGTAATAAACAATGGTGATAACCGGCGTTTGAGTCCCCATGCCAATGCAACACATGACCCTCAACATGGCAAACATTTATCAGAAATAGAGACAATCACTGGAAGATGCCTTGTAGGTACAGTAACTTGAAAGTTGGGATTTGCCAAGCTCTGCAGCTCTTCGTTCTCCATACGGAGCCTAACTACAACTTTAAAGGATAGTTGCTCTTCTCCTTGTGATTCCTCTTGTTCCTCTACCATTCTCTTCGCACTCTTCACCACTGATTCATTGCACTCAAGCAACTCCACAGATTTCAGTGTCGGAATTGCACCAAGTTCTGTTGGGATCTCCTTCAAATGCATGTCGCAAAGACGAAGCTGCTCGAGGCATGGGAAGTGGGAGCTCTCCATCGTCCAGCATTCCAATTGATAACACCATTCAAGTGACAAATATTTGAGACTGAGGAACTGGCCTTCAGCTGTTTCCCATTTGCCTGTTCTGAAACGTCCACCTCCCAACTCGAGCTTTTGAAGAAGGGGTAATGTACTTGCCTTTTCCAATACGTCTTCAATACTATTACTAGACATTCCAAGAGTCAGTTTCTTAAGAGTGTGTGGAAAGGTAAGATTTCTCAAATTATCGCTTGGACAAATAAAGCATGCAAAAGATTCTAGCTTTTGCAGACGTTCGATATTGTACAAACAATAGTCAACACCAGACTGATCACTTCTGTTATAACTTATTCTCAGTTTCTTGATATTGGGAATTTTACGAACCATCATCTCGTTACACTTGAAATTCCTTACTCCTTTGAGGGTTTGTAGATTCTCCATGATCACCATGCTGTCACTCGGATCATCTGGGAGATGAAGGTCTCCATTTATCGGAAAATGAACATGCCTCAGTTGAGGCATGTTCCAAATATCAACCGGTGCACCAATATGTCCATCATTAACATATAATAATGTCTGTAGACTCCACATGAGATTGGATGAAGAAGGAAACCGATTAACTTGAAGAAGCCGCAAATTCACCATTTTTCCCGGGGAATACTTCTGTTCTACATAGAGAGATGTTATCAAAATCCTCAATAATTTCAAATTAGGCAACCGCTGAACTCTATCATAATCACATATGCAAGAACGGGCATGTGGTGCAGATTTCATCGCATCAAGGACTTCTTTCTCTAGAGTGCTTTCCAGAACAACTACACGGCGTTGGCTAAGCGTGACTTGAGGAGGACTATGTTTCCCAACCACATGATAAAACCTCTCCTTTTCAGCTTCTCTCAAGCAAAGGTCTCTCAACAAATCATGGATTTTCAAATACTTCATGTTACCAGTTTTTCCAAACTCATGAATAAGAATTAGATTTCTATCAACTAGTTCACCCAAGTACTCTTGTGCAACTGTTTCCAAAATCTTGCCCCTTATTGGTTTTAGAAATCCTTCTGAAATCCATAGCTTGATTATTTTCGAGACTCGAACTACTTTATCCTCCTCATATATTCCCATATATAAAAAACACGGCTTAAGATGAACTGGCAAATGGTTATAGCTTAGCTTCAATATTTTCAAGCAATGCATATCATTCTCCAAATTCACTAGTTGATTTATGTTTCCCTTAATAGATTCCCAACATTCTTTTGTTTGATCTAATTTTCTTAATACACCTCCCATCACAACAATTGATAATGGAAGTCCTCTGCAACTTTCCACAATCTTTCTTCCAATTTTCTCCAATTCTGTTGGGCAACTTCTTCCCCCAAACACAACTCTGCAAAACATATTCCAACTATTTTTCTCATCCAAAAATTTCATTTTAAGACCATAATATCTATCCAATTGAGTTCCCAAATTCGATAGCCTAGTTGTCACCAATATCCGACTACCATTACTATTGTCAGGAAAATATCGTTGCAGCTTCTCCCATGCCTCAACACTCCACATATCATCCAACACAATAAAATACCTTCTATATGATAAACATTTGTGGAGTGCTAATCCTATTTCATCTTCTTTCATTTGACTCAACCTTTCCTTCCCTTCTTTATCAACTTGAGATAGAATTTCACAAAAAAGTTCCTTTGTTTTATATTATTGAGAAATTGTAATCCAAGCCCAAATATCAAAATGTTGAGAAATAAGTGGTTTCTCATAAACATTTCTGGCTAGAGTTGTCTTACCAATTCCTCCCATGCCTACTATTGGGATGACTGAGCGACCGCGTCGTCCATCGGTAAGCTTATCCATGAGTTGAAGAATGACATCATCAAACCCCACCAAAGTCGTGCTGTTCAGCCTCGAGAGAGAAGATGGCGAAGAATTGTTCCTCAATAATATTGAGGATCCAGCAGCAGTAGCATAGACTTGTCTCTGCAGCTGCAACTGATGTTTGACTGCAACGATCTCCATCACTTCTTTCTTGATCAACTCCAGATCTTCTATCACCTTCACCATACTCTCATACAAGTAAGCTGAAGTGATTTTCGGGCCATCTTTTTTGTGCTCTTTTCGACCACGAAAGCAATTGAAGAATCCAATCCAATCCCTTTTATCCTTAGAGGCAACAGCAAGAATTTGATCGACTATGTGAGATTCGATGGCATCTTCAGCTTCATAAACTGCATCAGCGATGCGCATCTCCAACGGATCTGCTTCATCGCCGTCAGCAAAATCAGACTTATACCCTTCAAGAAATTCCTGCAAGAACAGAATAATTTCAGTGAGAGATTCAACTTGTTTTTTGTCCAAAGAAATCGGAGGGGAAGGATGATGCTCGATCTGATCGAAAATTTGCATAATAGAAACAAGGGCTGCATAAGCTGCCATTGGTAATTTTTTCTATTTTTTGAGGAAATGATGCTTTGGTTACAGCAAATGCAGTGCAGGGAGGATGTGATGAAGGAAAGTATGACCAAATTAATCAACTACTAATAAGCATTCATAATTGGCGTACTGTCTTCAAGTTGATATATAAAATTACAATGGTTGTTTGTTGACTCATTTGTCTCTAGCTTCCACTAGTGTTTTTTAATAAATTGACAGGCTGTACTTAATTTTATTTTATTTTTTGAAAACTTTAAATTGTCTTTCCAAATAAACTTAAAAACATTTTAAATCTTTAATAATGGGGCCATTAATTTTAGAGAGATTAAAAATATACATAGCCCATCGTAAGTTTAATATGGGCTATCACATGGGTTAGACTTGAAACATGCTATGAAGCCTTTATTGTACCAACTGAAAAATTAAGATACCCCTACTTACTGTCACACTGTCATAAGCCTACAGATCCATCACTTGTTCAACAGATCAATGGCTGCAAATCACATTTTTTACTCCAACCGCGATTACAACACCATGATCGAGCCTCATTTCAGAGACTTATAGCCTTCAAGAAATTCCTGCAAGAACACAACAATTTCAGTGAGAAATTCCTGCAAGAACACAACAATTTCAGTGAGAGATTCAACTTGTTTTTTGTCCAAAGAAATCGGAGGGGATGGATGATGCTCCATCTGATCGAAAATCTGCATTATAGAAACAAGAGCTGCATAAGCCGGTGTATGAAAATCGGTGTGTATTAGAATCTACCGCTTCAAGGAAGGAAAAGCTTCTCTGGCTTGTTAGGACTTTTTCGAAGGAGAAAGTTGTGTCGTTGCCATCAGTGGACACACAGAGTCCTGATGGTGCAGTCGGAGTTTCAACAGCAGAAAATCCAGCCATGAGCGATCCATGTGATCAAGATCAAGAAGGGATGGTGTCACAAGATGAAGTAGAAATCACTGTTATCCCATTACCACAGGAGGCTAATTCATGACCATATGTAGTTTCTAGTTTAATTACACAGTCACATTGTATAGAAAAACAAGTATTTAGTATTCTGGTTTCAATTCAATTTGCAGCTAGATTCAAGATCGAGGCTTTTTTTGCTCACAACAACTCAAGAACAGCTGATACACAACTTGTCATGCAAAACCACAGCTTTCTTAACAGCTTGTTTTTTGCACACAGCAACTTAACAACTGCTGATACATATAGTCCTTAAAGCCCTCATGCTCTGCTTTATGAAACTCAACTAGTTCATCTAGCTCGTTGTGCTGGCAGGGATCACTCCTTTTCTTATATATGTATGATTAGCACAAAAGTTCTAATAGTTGCATCGGTCTGATCTGAAATCCAAATACTCGCCCCCGATAATGCTACCTAGACAATTTTACCGGTTCACACAATGTGAGTTTACAATCTACATCCTATATGCAACTGCTAAGATTTTATATGCATATAACATAATTCAAAATTACCATAAACTAAGTTTTCAAAATATCCTACACATTTGACAATTATCATTGATCACAATAACACACAGATACAATAGATGATCCGTCTTAATAAACAATGGCGATAACCAGCGTTTGAGTCCCGATCTAGGCCTGTGTACCACAAGATATTAAGCATACTAACTTTTCTAGAAAAAACATGGACACACTCAGCAAAGTAGAAAACGCCATGATTCAAGACAGATATCATTCTTAACTTCATACTTATAAGAGCCCTTCTTTTTATGAGGGGTTACTTGAAAGTTCGGATTTGCCAAGCTCTGCATCTCTTCGGTCTCATCCCAGTACCAAACTGTAACTTTAAAGGATAGTTGTTCTTCTCCTTGTAATTCCTCTTGTTCCTCTACCATTCTCTTTGCACTCTTCACCGCTGATTCTGTGCACCCATTCAACTCCACTAATTTCAGGGTCGGAATTTCACCAAGTTCTGCTGGAATCTCCTTCAAATCAACCAGAAAAGAAAGATGAAGGTGCTCAAGACATGGGAAGTGGGATGAGCTCTCCATCGTCCAGCATTCCAATCCGTAACAAATACGAAGTGACAAATATTTGAGACTGGGGAACTGGCCTTCAACTGTTTCCCATTTGCCTGTTGAGAAATATCCACCTGACAACTTGAGCTTTTGAAGAAGGGGCAATGTACTTATTTTTTCCAATATGTATTTCATTCTACCCTTACCCTTACCCCTGCCCCTACCCATTTCAAGAGTTAGGCTCTTAAGAGAGTGTGGAAAGGTAAGCTTTCGCAAAAATCTATCGCTTGGATAACAATAGCATCTAAGAGATTCCAGCTTTTGCAGACGTCCGATGTTGTGGACACAATATTCATCATCACGAGACTCAGTTCCGTCATAAATCAGTAACAATTTCTTGATATTGGGAAGTCTAAGGACCATCGTCTCATCACACGTGAAATTCTTTACTCTTTTGAGGATTTGTAGATTCTCCATGATGACAATGTTGTCACTCAGATGATCTTGGAGGTGCAATTCTCCATTCCCGACATGAACATGCCTAAGTTGAGGCGTGGTCCGAATTTCAAAAGTTCCATTATGATAAGGAGCAATTAATGTCTGTAGACTCCATGGGGGACTGAATTGAGAACGAACCTCATTAACATCAACAAGCCGCAAATTTACCATTTTTCCAAGGGATTTCGCATAATCTTCATAGGAATCTACTTTCAATATCCTCAACAATTTTAAATTAGGTAACAGTGGAACACTTTCACGATCACTTATATAGGAACGAGCATATGGTGTAGATTTCATTGCATCAAGGACTTCCTTCTTGGAAGTGTTTATCGGAATAACTATACGACGTTGGCTACACATGCCTTGAGGACTATGTCGCCCTACCACATGATAAAACCTCTCCTTTTCAGCTTCTCTCAAGCAAAGGTCTCTCAACAAATCATGAATTTTCAAGTACTTCATGTCTCCAATTTTCCCGAAATAGTGAACAAGAATTAGATTTCTATCAACTAGTTCATCCAAGTACTCTTTTGCAACTGTTTCCAAACTCTTGCCGCTTATTGGTTTTAGAAATCCTTCGCAAACCCATAGATCGATGACTCTTGATATTCGAATATCTTTATCCTCCTCATATGTTCCCATATATAAAAAGCACGGCTTAAGATAAACCGGCAAATGTTCGTAACTCAATTTCAATATTTTCAAACAATGCTTGCCATTCTCCGAATTCACTAGTGAATTTATGCTTCCCTTAATAGATTTCCAACATTCTCTTGTTCGTTCCATTTTTCCCAAAAGACCTCCCATTACAACAATTGATAGTGGAAGTCCTCTGCATCTTTTCACAATCTTCTTTCCAATTTTCTCCAATTCTAAAGGGCAGCTTTCCCCCCCAAACACAATTTTGCAGAACATGTTCCAACTATTGTCCTCGTCCATAAATTTCATTTCAAGGACATTATAGTTATCCAATTGAGATCCCAAATTCGATAGCCTAGTGGTTACAACTATCCGACTACCATCACCACAGTCAGGAAAATAGCATTGCATCTCCTCCCATGCCTTAACACTCCACATATCATCCAAAACAATTACATACCTTCTATATGATAAACATTTGTGGAGTGCTAGTCCTATTTCATCTTCTCTCATTTCACTAAACCCTTCCTTCCCTTGTTTATTAGCTTGAGACAGAATTTCACACAGAAGTTCTTTTACATTAAATTGTTGAGAAATTGTAATCCAAGCACAAATGTCAAAGTGGTGTGAAATGAGTGGTTTATCATAAACATTTCTGGCAAGAGTGGTCTTACCAATTCCTCCCATCCCTACAATCGGGATGACTTGACGACCGAGTTGTCCATAAGTGATCTTTTCCATGAGTTGAAGCATGGCATCATCTAAGCCCACCATGGCTGTGCTATTCATCTTAGAGAGAGGAGATGTTGAGGAACCGGTGGATGCTGAGACATGTCTATGCAGATGATCTTTGGCTTCAACTATCCCCATCACTTCTTTCTTGATCAAATCCATGCCTTCTATCACCTTCGCCAAATTCCCATACAAGTCTGCACATGCTGAGGTAGCAGGAAGAATTTGATCGACGATGTGAGATTCGATGGCATCTTCAGCTGCATACACTGCATCAGCGATGCGCATCTCCAACGGATCAGCTTCATCGCCGTCAGCAAAAGGAGACTTATAGCCTTCAAGAAATTCCTGCAAGAACACAACAATTTCAGTGAGAGATTCAACTTGTTTTTTGTCCATAGAAATCGGAGGAGAAGGATGATGCTCGATCTGATTGAAAATCTGCATTATAGAAACAAGAGCTGCATATGCTGCCATTGATATTTTTTCTTTTTTCTTTCTTGAGGAAATGTTTTTCAGTTCAGAGTTCAGACAATGCAGAGGATAGGAAGGAAAGAAAGTTGGTGGAAAAGAAAAGGGAGACTGACTCATGATAAAGTAGCACCCATTATTGATGCTTAAAATTGTGAAGTAGCATCCACTACTCACTTTAACTATTCCAATTATTCTAGCACTTTTTTTCGAATCCTTTAGATACAAATTTAAAAATTCTAATCCTTTCCTAGATAAAATTTAAAAAATTAAATCTTTAATAATTGGGCCATTATATATAGAAAGATAAAAATATAGATAGCCCATCATAAGTATAATATGGGCCATCACATGGGTTAGACTTTAAAACATGCTATGAAAAGCCTTCATAAGCCCACAGACCAATAACATTAAGCTCTGTCCTCTCCATCACTTGAGCCTTCTTCAACAGATCAACTATATATTCACTTAACAGTTGCTTGCAGGATTTTCTTGGTGACTCAAAGTTCAAACACACGTGGAATTAAGGGTCTCTTTCTAAAGACTTTCAAATGCAAACTTCAGCTATAAAGAATTGCTAAAAGTCGTTGTGTGGTCTTCGCATTCACATACTATAAGGATTGGACAAGTCCACATTCAAACTATCTTCTCTTTGCTGTTTTTAATTTGACTTAGTTCCTATATCATTGTCAGTGCTATCCGATTCTTGAAGCTTTTGCTGCAGTTTTTATAAGCTTTCCATAAATAGCTTTCTTCACATATACTACTTGATTAATCTCTGTTTTTGATGCTTTTTCAATGCAGAATCAACACTTCTTTTGGTTGCATATGCTTCTGTTTATGTGCTTCTGCGTTGGCCCTTCGACCGGTTTTGATAAGCTTTCCATAAATAGTCTTTTCAATGCAACGGCTGCAAAGGCTAATGTGGGAATCATTCTTGATCTTGACACTACTCTTGGAAAGATATGCAAGACTTGCATCTCTCTGGCGATTGAAGATTTCTACTCCAACCGGGATTACAACACCATGATCGAGCCTCATTTCAGAGACTCGAGAAGTGATCTTGTCACTGCAGCTTCAGCAGGTATATGTTTATTCTTAGATTCTTTAACTGTCAAATAATTACACTGAGTTGGATTGAATTTGCAGCTATAGATTTGTTAAAGAATGCTGAAGTGATGGCGATTATCGGGCTGCAAAAATCCTTTCAAGCAGAGTTCTTTGTCTGCACTGGGTTTGTCATGTTTGGGTTGTTGAGCATCGCGCAAATGAAGCATTCCGGGATCCACATAAGAAGCAAGTTGGGATGATGTTCAGGTACTCATTCTCAACCTTTGTTTTTGCAGCTTCGCGCAGTAAGTCTAGAACTGTCGATGCATATAGTCCTTAATTGATGCCCTTATTTTCTTATTTATGAAGCAAGTTGGGATGATGCCCTTAATTTGAATCGGTTCGGATTCATAATCCGATCTGAAATCCATATACTCGCCCTGATAATGCTACCTAGAACATTTTGCTATTCCACACACTATGAATTTACAATCCATATCCTATATGCAATTTCTGATCTATATTATACGAGTCACGTGAATGAAACTAAGAAATCTATATATTAGAAGTTCACGATGATAGTAAGATTTCACATGTATACAACATAATTAAGAATTTCCATAAGCAAAGTTTCTAAAATACCTTATACATTTGACAATTATTATTGATCACAATGTCACACAAACAAAACAGAGGATCCATCTTAATAAACAATGGCGATAACCGGCATTTGAGTTCCGACGCCTGTAACACATGACCCTTAACATGGCAAACATTTATCAAAAACAGAGACAGTCACTGGACTAGTCCCTCTTTTTATGAGCAGTAACTTGAAAGTTGAGATTTGCCAAGCTCTGCAGCTCGCTGTTCTCATTACTGAGCAAAACATCAACTTTAAAGGATAGTTGTTCTTCTCCTTGTAATTCCTCTTGTTCCTCTACCATTCTCTTCGCACTCTTCACCACTGATTCATTGCACTCACGCAACACCACAGATTTCAGTGTCGGAATTTCACCAAGTTCTGCTGGGATCTCCTTCAAATGCATGCCCCAAAGAAGAAGTTGCTCGAGGCATGGGAAGTGAGAGCTCTCCGTCGTCCAGCATTCCAATTGATGACAATGTGAAAGTGACAAATATTTGAGACTGAGGAACTGGCCTTCAGCTGTTTCCCATTTGCCTGTTGTGGAATCTCCACCATACAACTTGAGCTTTTGAAGAAGGGGTAATGCACTTGCCTTTTCCAATATGTCTTCAATACAATTATTACTAGACATTCGAAGATTCAGTTTCTCAAGAGTGTATGGAAAGGTAAGCTTTCGAAAATCATCGCTTGGATAATCAAAGCATGCAAAAGATTCCAGCTTTTGCAGACGTTCGATGTTGTAGAAACAATAGTCATCATCAGACTGATCACTTCTGCTATAAACTATACACAGTTTCTTGATATTGGGAATTTTACGAAGCATCATCTCGTTACACTTGAAATTGTTTACTCCTTTGAGGGTTTGTAGATTCTCCATGATCACCATGCTGTCACTCGGATGATCTAGGAGATGAAGCTGTCCATCTCTCCAAAAAGAAACATGCCTTAGTTGAGACATGTTCCAAATATCAACCGGTGCATCAATATCTCCAATATAAACTTGTATTGTCTGTAGACACCACATGAGATTGGATGAAGAAGGAAACCGATTAGCTTGAAGAAGCCGCAAATTCACCATTTTTCCCGGGGAATACTTCTGTCTTACAAAGAGAGATGTTATCAAAATCCTCAATAATTTCAAATTAGGCAACTGTCGAACTCTCTCCTGATCACTTATATAAGAACGAGCATGTGGTTCAGATCTCATCGCATCAAGGACTTCTTTCTTTGAAGTGCTTTCCGGAACAACTACACGGTGTTGGCTAAGCGTGCCTTGAGGAGGACTATGTTTCCCTACCACATGATAAAACCTCTCACTTTCAGCTTCTCTCAAGCAAAGGTCTCTCAACAAATCATGAATTTTTAAGTACTTCATGCTTCCAGTGTTTCCATACTCATGAACAAGAATTAGATTTCTATCAACTAGTTCACCCAAGTACTCTTGTGCAACTGTTTCCAAAATCTTCCCCCTTATTGGCTTTAGAAATCCTTCCGAAACCCATAGCTTGATTATTTCCGAGACCCGAACAACTTTATCCTCCTCATATGTTCCCATGTATAAAAAGCACGGTTTAAGATAAACTGGCAAATGATTATAGCTCAACTTCAGTATTTTCAAGCAATGGTTGTCATTCTCCAAATTCACTAGTGAATTTATGCTTCCTCTAATAGATTCCCAACATTCTTTTGTTGGATCCAGTTTTCCCAAAACACCTCCCATCACAACAATTGATAATGGAAGTCCTCTGCAACTCCCTACAATCTTCTTTCCAATTTTCTCCAATTCTAAAGGGCAACTTTTTCCCCCAAACACAACTTTGCAGAACATATTCCAACTACTTTCCTCGTTCAAAAATTTCATTTTAAGGCCATCATTTCTATCCAATTGAGATCCCAAATTTGATAGCCTAGTCGTCACCAATATCCGACTACCATTACTATTGTCAGGAAAATAGCGTTGTAGCTTTTCCCATGCACCAATACTCCACATATCATCCAACACAATAAAATACCTTCTATATGATAAGCATTTGTGGAGAGCTAATCCTATTTCATCTTCTTTCATTTGACTCAACCTTTCCTTCTCTACTCTATCAACTTGAAATAGAATTTCACAAAGAAGTTCTCTTATATTAAATTGTTGAGAAATTGCAATCCAAGCACATATATCAAAATGGTGAGAAATAAGTGGTTTCTCATAAACATTTCTTGCCAGAGTGGTCTTACCAATTCCTCCCATGCCTACGATTGGGATGACTTGGCGACCGAGTTCTCCATAAATGAGCTTCTCCATGAGTTGAAGCATTACATCATCAAAGCCCACCATGGTTGTGCTGTTCACCCTAGATAGAGAAGATGAATTGTTTCTCATACAAGTCCACTGAAGTGATTTTCCGGCCATCATTTTCGGGCTTCTTTAAACCGCAAAAGCAATTGAGGAATCCAATCCACTCCCTTTTATCTTTAGAGGCAGCAGCAAGAATTTGATCCACAATGTGAGATTCGATGGCATCTTCAGCTATGTAAACTGCATCAGCGATGCGCATCTCCAGCGGATCAGCTTCATCGCTGTCAGCAAAAGGAGACTTATAGCCTTCAAGAAATTCCTGCAAGAACACAACAATTTCAGTGAGAGATTCAACTTGTTTTTTGTCCATAGAAATCGGAGGGGAAGGATGATGCTCGATCTGATCGAAGATCTGCATAATAGAAACAAGAGCTGCATAAGCTGCCATTGATATTTTTCTTCTTTTGGAGGAAATGATGCTTTGGTTACAACGAATGCAGTGCAGAGAGGATGTGAAGGAAAGTACAGACAAAATGAAGCAACTACTAATAAACATTCATAAATAACGTACTGTCTTCAAGTTGATATATAAAAAGTAGTCCACTATAATGGTTGTTAGTTTGAATCATTTGTCTCTAGCTTCCACTAGTGTTTTTTAATAAATTGACAGCCTGTACTGCATGTTATTTTATTTTTTGAAAACTTTAAAATGTCTTTCCAAATAAAATTAAAACATTTTAAATCTTTAATAATGGGCCATTAATTTTAGAGAGATATAGTATAAAAATATACATAGCCCATCATAAGTTTAATATGGGCCATCAGACTTAAACATCTATGAAGCCTTTATTGCACATACTGAAATATTAAGATTTTGGGCTTACTACGTGCGTTAAGAAAGATACCCTAATTTACTGTCACACTGTCATTAGTCCACATAGAACGTAGAGTTCCATTATTCACAAATTCAGTCTTAAAGATCGAATCACAGAATCACAGAATCACACTCAGAGGTCATATTTAGAGAACATGTAGGTCATGCTTAATTTGTTTTAGGTCATGATAGTAAGCATGCCATAAAATAATCTTAATATGCCATCCGTATTTTTTCAAATTCAGATTTATATAGCATAACCTAAAACCAACTAAGCATTGTTAGAGTTTAGTAAATTGAAAGCATCTTTCGAATGCTTGTATATGTAATAACTCTTCTATCCATTTTTACCATTTAATCAGAAAGAATATTTTGTTACAATGTGTTTTGTTTATGGGTTGATTATGTATTTATGAGATATTGAAATATGTTTTCCATTTAAATACATAGTTTAAGCAAAATAGTCTAAGTCTTCCGCATAGTAGACGAGTTGTGAGCGGCGTTCACAGTAGGTAACTTGTCGGTTCTTGCAAGAGAAAAACTGTTTCACAACTTAGATAGGCTTTGACTACATATCGTGAAAGGTTGCGACGTCAGTCCGAAAGTTTCCTTACCTAAGGAAATGAACGACGTCGGTTTGGTATAGCACTGAAAGGATCAAACAGTGAGATAAGTCTTTCTTGGCTATTTACTGAAAGACGAGGTCTCGGTGATTGTCATTTCTTAATCATTGTTGATATAACATTGAGCATACGATATTAATTGAAAACTACTTTGACTTAACAAATGGTGAGGGTATTTCTTTGCCCAAGAATCCTGATAGATTGGGTAGTGATCGTTAATGTCTAAGTGGTGCTAGTATTGTTATTGCAATGAATCGTGTGGTGGGAGTAGGGGTGAGAATACGGATATCGGGTATTGGGTTTAACCGTACCCGACCCGATATCCGCCAGGTATTGGATACCCAATATCCAACTTTATGGGATTGGGTATTGAAATTTAAGATAAATCGAGTACTGGGTAACCCGAATGGGTATAGGATATTATCCGAATATCCAATTTATTATTTAAAGCAATTTTTAAATTAGGTTTAGCCATTTTGGTAAGAGCTAGGATAATTTATTTACTATTTACAATTTCCTAGGTTAACTTTCTCTAAACTTATAAAAATAAGTTAATCTCTCTTACTCTAGGTCACGGCTTCTCCAAACTCTCAAGTTTTACGTATTGCATAACCAACTCATATGATTTTTATATTGTAGTTAATTATTTTGACTTTTGAATTATATTAATGTTTGCTTCTGCTGTTTAATTAAATGCTTAACTTTTATTATTTTACTTACATATTGCATAACTTATCCTCATAAATATAATCATATCTTTAAAATAAAAGTGATCCATTTTTTATAGTTTATTACTACAAAATTAATGCAACATTAAAAATATTAGTCAATTTAAATATTTCTATATTTATGTTAATATATAAAATTTGAATTTTTTCTATTAGTTATTAACACAAGTAAAGAGTCGGGTATTTGGGTATCGGGTAAAAGTTCCAATCCTTTATCCTCCGACTTTGAAACTTTGAAAATGTCTTCCCAGATAAAATTTAAAAAAATTAAATGTTTAGTAATTGGGTCATTATTTTTAGAAAGATAAAAATATACATAGCCCATCATAAGTTAATATGGGCCATCAGTTGGGTTAGACTTTAAAACATTAAGCCCACAGTCCAATAACATTAAGCTCTGTCCTCTCCATCACTTGCTGCCAGCTTTCTTACAACAGATCAATGGCTGCAAATCACATTTTTTACATTTTTTTGCAAGAGGCAGACAAATGGAATACTATATATTCACTTAATAGTTACTTGCGTGACTCAAAGTTCAAACACACGTGGAATTAAGCGTCTCTTTCTAAAGACTTTCAAATGCTCAAGGCAATACCAAGAAAAACTGCAGCTATAATTTGTGGCATTAGGTGTGCCCACCACCTCTTTGATTTTTACCCCCAAAGAATTGGTAAAAGTCTTCACATTCACATACTGTATAACGATTGGTCAAGTCCACATTCTAACTATCTTCTCTTTGCTGTTTTTAATTTGACTTAGAGATACCCGTTTTATGTATTTAAATTCCAATATCGTTGTCAGTGCGATCGGATTCTTGAATTTCCATGTTTGAAAACTTTGTCTGCTAAATAGTTATATACTACTGTATAAGCTTTCCATAAATAGCTTTCATCACATATACTTGATTTCTCTTAGTCTTTGATGTTTTTTCAATGCAGAACCAACACTTCTTTTGCTTGCATATGCTTTTGTTTATGTGCTTTTGCATTGGCCCTTCGACCGGTTTCAATGCAACGGCTGCAAAGGCTAATGTAGGAGTGGTTCTTGATCTTGACACTACTCTTGGAAAGATATGCAAGACTTGCATCTCTATGGCGATTGAAGATTTCTACTCCAACCGTGATTACAACACCATGATCGAGCCTCATTTCAGAGACTCGAGGAGTGATCTTGTCACTGCAGCTTCTGCAGGTATATGTTTATTCTTAGATTCTTTGACTGTCAAATAATTAGTCTGAGTTGGATTGAATTTGCAGCTATAGATTTGTTAAAGAATGCTGAAGTGATGTCGATTATCGGGCCTCATAAATCCTTTCAAGCAGAGTTTGTGATAGATATTGGTGACAAGGTGGAAGTTCCAATAATATCTCCAGCAACGAGCCCATCCGTATCGCCTAAAGACTCATCATACTTCATAAGATCAGCATGGTGTTCCTCTTCTCAGGTCAGAGCAATTGCAGCAATTGTGAAGAAATTCGGTTGGAGGGAGGTTGTTTTTGTGTACGAGGACACCAACTATGGAAGCGGATTAGTGCCGTATTTGACTGTTGATCTGCTAAAGAGCAATGCTGTGGTCTCCCACCAAAGTGTTATTTCCTCTGATGCCACAGAGGATCGAATCCGACAGGAGCTCTTCAAATTGATGAAGATGAGGACGAGAGTGTTCGTGGTTCATATGCTGCCAGGTCTTGCATCCCGTTTCTTCAACGTGGCGAAAGAAGCAGGGATGATGGATAAGGGGTATGCTTGGTTAATAGCTGACGTGCTCACGAGTCTCTTGGATTCTATGGATCCACAGACTATGGAGGCGATGCAAGGTGTACTAGGCGTGAAGCCGTTCCAGAATCCGTTAAGCTTACAGACTTTAAAAAGTGATGGAGAAAGAGGTTTCATACTGAGAATCCGGAGATGAACATAACAGAACTCAATGTCCTTGGGCTGTGGGCTTATGACAGCATCGCAGTTTTGGCAGAGGCAATTGAACGAGCTGGTGTGACATCCCCGCAGTTCTATAGATCGGTTGATAGTGGAAATTTGACGGATTTGGATTCAATAGGAACATCATTGGCTGGACCATCACTTGTTGGTTGGATCAGAAACTACACGTCCAGAGGGCTGAGTGGCAATTTTAACATAAGTAACGGCCAGCTGCAACCGTCTGCATTTGAGATAGTTAATGTGAATGGCAAGAAAGAAATCCCAGTTGGATTCTGGACCGAACACTGTGGAATCTCAAGGGAGCTTAAGCCAGATGATCATCTAGATAATTGCTCGACCGGAAACACAAATCTCGACCCCATTGTGTGGCCGGGGAAAGAAACTAAAGTGCCTAAAGGGTGGGAAATTGCTGTGAGTGCGGAAAAGTTTAGAGTTGGAATTCCAGCAAAAACTAGTTTCAGGGAATTCAGTGTAGTTGAAAAGAATGAAGAAACAGGTGTCGTTGAAGCAAAGGGTTTCTGCATTGATGTTTTCGAAGCGGTATGGGAAAAAATCCCGTATCATGTCCCAGTTGAGTATGTTCCATACGATACTACAGATGGAGGTTATAATGAACTATCTCAGAAAATGGACGAAGAGGTAAAATCATAAGCCATTTTGTTTTATATATTTGTTTTGTAACGTTTTGCCTTTGATGAAGATTAAACCTATTAAAAGAGACGACAACAGGGTCTTGATGCATTGGTGGGAGATCTAACGGTCACAGCTAGCAGATCCGAGCATGTAGATTTCACAGTTCCTTACACAGAATCTGGAGTTGCCATCCTTGTCCCAATCAGGACCAACGAGGGGAAGAATGCTTGGATATTTATGAAACCTCTAACAACCGGCCTTTGGCTAACCATTGGCACATTCTTTGTCTACACTGGATTTGTCGTTTGGGTTCTTGAGCATCGCGTAAATAAAGCATTCCAGGGTCCACCTAACCAGCAAGTTGGCATGATATTTTGGTTCTCATTCTCAACGCTTGTTTTTGCACACAGTAAGTCAAGAATTCTCGATACATATAGTCCTTAAAGACTCGTTCTCTTCTTTATGACGCTCAACTAGTTCATAATATTATGACAGGGGAGAAAGTGACGAGCAACTTGACAAGATTTGTGGTGATCATATGGGTGTTCGTGGTGCTGGTTTTGACGTCAAGTTACACTGCAAACTTGTCGTCCATGCTAACAGTATATCAACTGCAGCCTAAAATTAACGACGTGAATGATCTGGTAAAGAATGGAGAGTTTGTTGGATATCAATTGGGCTCCTTTGTTAGAGGATTCTTGACAAACAATGGCATTCTTCCGTCCTCAAGCCTGAAAAGCTACAGCACCGTGGATCAATTCCACGAAGCTCTCTCCAAAGGCAGCAGAAATGGAGGAGTAGGCGCGGTTATTGATGAACTCCCTTACATCAGGCTTCTCCTTTCAAAGCACTGCGACAAGTATACCATAATCGGTCCGTTATATCCAACTTCTGGCCTTGGTTTCGTAAGTCCCATTTCTTCCACCATTTCTCCCTTTGTTCAAGATTCATAAACTCATTGAAAATATACAGGCATTTCCAAAGGGTTCGCCACTGGTTTTTGATGTTTCACGCGAGATCTTGAGGCTGAAAGAGGATAAGGATTTAATGATGAGGATTACTAAGAAATGGCTAGGAGATGGAAAAGATTGCCCCAATGCCGATGGAGCTCTGAGCACCTCGCAGAGGCTCAATCTAGACAGTTTTAAGGGGCTCTTCGTCATTGCTGGGGTGTCATCAACGCTAGCTCTGGCTATATTCTTGTCCCATTTCTTGTATGAGAATCGGTATTTATTGGAACCTACTGTTTCAAGGAAGGAAAAGCTTCTCGGGCTTGCTAGGATTTTTTCGAGGGAGAAAGATGAATTGTTGTCACCAAAGGAAACACAATGTCCTGACTGTGGAGTAAACATCAATGGCTAGGATTATATGAAATATCTTCCCATACCTTCTCAAAAACATCAATGGAAAAACCCTTTGCTTGAATAACACCTGTTTCTTCATTTTTTTTCAACTTCAATGAATTCATTGAAACCAATTTTTGCTGGAATTCCAACTCCAAACTTTTCGCCATTCGCAGATATTTCCCACCCTTTAGGCACTTTATTTTCTCCCCCGGGCCATACAATGGGGTCAAGATTATCCTTTTCGGCTGAGCAATTATCTCGATAATCATATGGCTCAAGCTCCCTTGAGGTTATGATACAATTGTGTTCTCTTGTATAAAGCTTTAGATTCAAGCCTTTGAGAAAGCTCCTAAAATTCTTGTTTCAGTTCAATATGCAGCTAGATTCAAGTCTTTGACTAACCTTTGACGCGTTCTATGTCTACACTGGATTTGTCATGTTTGGGTTCTTGAGCATCGCGTGAATAAAGGATCTGTTCTCAATGCTTGTTTCTTGCACACAGTAAGTCAAGAAGTGTTGATACATATATTCCTTAAACACCTCGTTCTCGTCTTTATGAACCTCAACTAGTTCGTCTTAGTATGATAAAGGCGAAAGTGAGGAGCAACTCCGCAAGATTTGTGGTGATCGTTTGTATGGGTGTTCATTGTGCTGGTTTTTATGCAAGTTAAAAAACACTAGTTTTACATACGTAGGGAATATTATTTTTCTTATGTATGACTTTGCACACACTTTCTGATTGTTTTTAATGTATAATGTTATAATTTAAATTGCAATAGTCATTTATCGGTTTAGATTTAGTTGTTATATTTTGGATTTTCAGATATATATTCTCTCATAATTCAGATTTTCGAACCAGATTCAAAATCCAATCTGAAACCCAAATACTCGCCCTGATATTGCTACCTAAACCATTTTACTATCGAACACTGAATCTGCAATCCACATCTGTTATGCAACTACTAATATTACATACGAGTGATGATGAGAATGAATGAAACTTAGAAATTTATACAGGTGACAGTTATTAAGAAACAAATGAGGGATCATACTATTACAAAAGTACTTAAATGCGTTAAGAGTAGTATTTTACACGGACACCAACTTCAAAGTTGGAGTTTGCCAAGCTCTGCAGTTCTTCGTTCTTCTTACTGAGCAAAACTGTAACTTTAAACGATAGTTGTTCTTCTCCTTGTAATTCTTCTTGTTCCTCTACCATTCTCTTCGCACTCTTCACCAATGATTCATTGCATTCACTCAACATCACAGATTTCAGAGTCGGAATGTCACCAAGTTCTACAGGGATCTCTTTCAAATCTTCCAAAGAAATAAGATGGAGGCACTCGAGAAATGGGAAGTGGGAGGAGCTCTCCATAATCCAGCTTTGCAATCCACAATGGTGAAGTGATAAAATTTTGAGACTAGGGAACTGGCCTTCAACTGTTTCCCATTTTCCTCTTATTAAGTCTCTAGCAATCAACTCGAGCTTTTGAAGAAGGGGTAATGTACTTACCTTTTCCAATATGTCTTCCACTCTACTTTTTGTATACATTTCAAGAGTTAGACTCTTAAGAGAGCGTGGAAAGGTAATTTTTGGGAAAACATCAGCCCCCGCCCCAAAGCATTGACAGCTAAAAGATTCCAGCTTCTGCAAATGTCCAATGTTGTGGAGACAATAGTCACCTCTTTGGTAATAAGTCAGACCCAATTTTGTTATATTGGGAATTCTACTAACCATCATCTCATCACACTTGAAATTCCTTACTGTTTTGAGGGTTTGTAGATTTTCCATGATGACAATGTTGTCACTCGGACGATCTTGGAGATGCAATTCTCCATTCACGACATGAACATGCCTAAGTTGAGGCATGAGCCAAATTCCAACAGTTTTGCTATGAAAATGAACAATTAATGTTTGCAGACTCCACATGAGTTTGAATGAAGGAGGAACCTGATCAGAATAAACACTAAGAAGCCGCAAATTTAACATTTTTCTAGGGGAATACTCATAATCAGAAGAGGCAAAGTAAAAAGAGAAAGATACTTCCAATATCCTCAACAGTTTTGAATCAGAAAACAGAAGAACTCTTTCCTCATCAGCTTTATAGGAACGGGCAAGTGGTGTAGATCTCATCCCATCAAGGACTTCTTTCATTGAAGTGCTTCTTGGAATAACTACACGGCGTTGGCTATGCATGCCCAGGGGACTGTGTTTCCCCACCACATGATAAAACCGCTCCTTTTCAGCTTCTATCATGCAAAGGTCTCTCAACAAATCATGAATTTTCAAGTACTTCATTTTTCCAGTTTTCCCAAACTCGTGAACAAGAATCAGATTTCTATCAACTAGTTCATCCAAGTACTTTTTTGCAACGGTTTCCAAACTCTTGCCCCTTATTGGTTTCAGAAATCCTTCCGAAACCCATAGCTTGATTACTGTTGAGACTCGAATTGCACGATCCTCCTCATACATTCCCATGTATAAAAAGCATGGCTTAAGATAAACTGACAAATGATTGTAGCTCAACTTCAGTATTTTCAAGCAATGGTTGTTATTCTCCAAATTCACTAGTGAATTTATGCCTCCCCTAATAGATTCCCAACATTCTTTTGTTGTATCAAGTTTTCCCAAAAGACCTCCCATCACAACAATTGATAATGGAAGTCCTCTGCAACTCTCCACAATCTTCCTTCCAGTTTCCTCCAATTCTAAAGGACAACTTCTCCCCCCAAACACAATTTTGCCAAACATATTCCAACTACTTTCCTTGTCCAAAAATTTCATTTTAAGGCTATAATATCTATCCAACTGAGATCCCAAATTCGATAGCCTAGTTGTCACCAATATCCGACTACCATTACTATTGTCGGGAAAATAGCTTTGCAGCTTCTCCCATGCCTCAACACTCCACATATCATCCAACACAATAAAAAACCTTCTATATGATAAATATTTGTGTACTGCTACTCCTATTTCATCTTCACTCATTTGACTCGACGCTTCTTTCCCTTGTTTATTAGCTTGAGACAGAATTTCATAAAGAAGTTTTTTTGTGTTAAATTGTTGAGATATTGTAACCCAAGCACATATATCAAAATGATGACCAATAAGTAGTTTCTCATAAACATTTCTAGCCAGAGTGGTCTTACCAATTCCTCCCATTCCTACGATTGGGATGACTTGGCGACTGAGTTCTCCATAAATGAGCTTCTCCATGAGTTGAAGCATTACTTCATCAAAGCCCATCATGGTTGTGCTGTTCATCCTAGAGACAGAAGATGGCGAAGAATTGTCAATCAACATCTTCGATGAAACTTGTCTCCGCATCTGATGTTTGACTACAACCATATCCATCACTTCTTTCTTGATCAACTTGAGATCTTCTATCACCTTCACCAGACTCTCATACAAGTCCGCTGAAGTGAATTTTGGGCCATCATTTTTGGACTCCTTTAGACCACGAAAGCAACTGAAGAATCCAATCCGATCCCTTTTATCTTCAAAGGCTGTTAGAAGAATTTGATCGACAATGTAAGATTCGATGGCATCTTCAGCTACATAAACTGCATCAGCGATGCGCATCTCCAACGGATCAGCTTCATCGCCGTCAGCAAAAGGAGACTTATAGCCTTCAAGAAATTCCTGCAAGAACACAACAATATCAGTGAGAGATTCAACTTGTTTTTTGTCCATAGTAATCGGAGGGGAGGGATGATGCTCGATCTGATCGAAAATCTGCATTATAGAAACAAGAGCTGCATAAGCCGCCATTGATATTTTTTCTTTTTTCTTTTTTCTTTCTTGAGGAAATGTTTTTCAGTTCAGAGCTGAGACAATGCAGAGGATAGGAAGGAAAGAAAGTTGGTGGAAAAGAAAAGGGAGACTGACTCAAGATAAAGTAGCATCCACTATTGATGTTTAAAATTGTAAAGTAGCATCCACTACTCACTTTAATTATTTCCAAAATTTACTATAATTATTTATTCTAGCACTTTTTTTCTAATCCTCTAGATACAAATTTAAAAATTCCAATCTTTTATCCTCCAACTTTGAAAACATTTAATATTTTTAATAATTGGGCCATTATTTTTAGAAAGATAAAAATATACATAGCCCATCATAAGTTTAATATGGGCCATCACATGGGTTAGACTTTAAAACATTAAGCCCACAGTCCAATAACATTAAGCTCTGTCCTCTCCATCACTTGCTGCCAGCTTTCTTACAACAGATCAATGGCTGCAAATCACATTTTTTACATTTTTTTGCAAGAGGCAGACAAATGGAATACTATATATTCACTTAATAGTTACTTGCGTGACTCAAAGTTCAAACACACGTGGAATTAAGCGTCTCTTTCTAAAGACTTTCAAATGCTCAAGGCAATACCAAGAAAAACTGCAGCTATAATTTGTGGCATTTGGTGTGCTCACCACATGTTTGATTTTTACCCCCAAAGAATTGCTAAAAGTCTTCACATTCACATACTGTATAACGATTGGTCAAGTCCACATTCTAACTATCTTCTCTTTGCTGTTTTTAATTTGACTTAGAGATACCCGTTTTATGTATTTAAATTCCAATATCGTTGTCAGTGCGATCGGATTCTTGAATTTCCATGTTTGAAAAATTTGTCTGCTAAATAGTTATATACTACTGTATAAGCTTTCCATAAATAGCTTTCTTCACATATACTTGATTTCTCTCAGTCTTTGATGTTCTTTCAATGCAGAACCAACACTTCTTTTGCTTGCATATGCTTTTGTTTATGTGCTATTTTGTTGACCGTTTGACCGGTTTCAATGCAACGGCTGCAAAGGCTAATGTAGGAGTGGTTCTTGATCTTGACACTACTCTTGGAAAGATATGCAAGACTTGCATCTCTATGGCGATTGAAGATTTCTACTCCAACCGCGATTACAACACCATGATCGAGTCTCATTTCAGAGACTCGAGGAGTGATCTTGTCACTGCAGCTTCTGCAGGTATACTTATTCTTAGATTCTTTAACTGTCAAATAAGTAAGTAGTCTATGTTCACTTGTATGAAGCTTAGACAATATGCAGCTATAGATTTGTTAAAAAATGCTGAAGTGGTGGCGATTATCGGGCCGCAAAAATCCTTTCAAGCAGAGTTCGTGATAGATATTGGTGACAAGGTGGAAGTTCCAATAATATCTCCAGCAACGAGCCCATCCGTATCGCCTAAAGACTCATCATACTTCATAAGATCAGCATGGTGTTCGTCTTCTCAGGTCAGAGCAATTGCAGCAATTGTGAAGAAATTCGGTTGGAGGGAGGTTGTTTTTGTGTACGAGGACACCAACTACGGAAGCGGATTAGTGCCGTATTTGACTGTTGATCTGCTAAAGAGCAATGCTGTGGTCTCCCACCAAAGTGTTATTCCTGCTAATGCAACAGAGGATCGAATCCGACAGGAGCTCTTCAAATTGATGAAGATGAGGACGAGAGTGTTCGTGGTTCATATGCTGCCAGGTCTTGCATCCCGTTTCTTCAACGTGGCGAAAGAAGCAGGGATGATGGACAAGGGGTATGCTTGGATAATAGCTGACGTGCTCACGAGTCTCTTGGATTCTATGGATCCACAGACTATGGAGGCGATGCAAGGTGTACTAGGCATGAAGGCTTACGTTCCAGAATCCGTTAAGCTTATAGACTTTAAAAAGAGATGGAGAAAGAGGTTTCACACAGAATATCCGGAGATGAACAGAACAGAACTCAATGTCCTTGGGCTGTGGGCTTATGATAGTATCGTAGTACTGGCAGAGGCAATTGAACGAGCTGGTGTGACATCCCCGCAGTTCAATAGATCGGTTGATTGTGGAAATTTGACGGATTTGGATTCAATAGGAACATCATTGGCTGGACCATCACTTGTTGGTTGGATCAGAAACCACACGTCCAGAGGGCTGAGTGGTGATTTTAACATAAGTAACGGCCAGCTGCAACCGTCTGCATTTGAGATAGTTAATGTGAATGGCAAGAAAGAAATCCCAGTTGGATTCTGGACCGAACACTGGAATCTCAAGGGAGCTCAAGCCAGATGATCATCTAGATAATTGCTCGACCGGAAGCACAAATCTCGACCCCATTGTGTGGCCAGGGAAAGAAACTAAAGTGCCTAAAGGGTGGGAAATTGCTGTGAGTGCGGAAAAGTTTAGAGTTGGAATTCCAGCAAAAACTAGTTTCAGGGAATTCAGTGTAGTTGAAAAGAATGAAGAAACAGGTGTCGTTGAAGCAAAGGGTTTCTGCATTGATGTTTTCGAAGCGGTATGGGAACAAATCCCGTATCATGTCCCAGTTGAGTATGTTCCATACGATACCACAGATGGAGGTTATAATGAACTATCTCAGAAAATGGACGAAGAGGTAAAATCATAAGCCATTTTGTTTTATAGTGTTTGTTTTGTACGTTTTGAAAGAGTCAACGAAGAAAACAGGGTCTTAATGCATTGGTGGGAGATCTAACGGTCACAGCTAGCAGATCCGAGCATGTAGATTTCACAGTTCCTTACACAGAATCTGGAGTTGCCATCCTTGTCCCAATCAGGGCTAACGAGGGGAAGAATGCTTGGATATTTATAAAACCTCTAACAACCGGCCTTTGGCTAACCATTGGCACGTTCTTTGTCTACACTGGATTTGTCGTTTGGGTTCTTGAGCATCGCGTAAATAAAGCATTTCAGGGTCCACCTAACCAGCAAGTTGGCATGATATTTTGGTTCTCATTCTCAACGCTTGTTTTTGCACACAGTAAGTAATAATTTCTTGATACATATAGTCCTTAAAGACTCGTTCTCTTCTTTATGACGCTCAACTAGTTCACAATATTATGGCAGGGGAGAAAGTGACGAGCAACTTGACAAGATTTGTGGTGATCATATGGGTGTTCGTGGTGCTGGTTTTGACGTCAAGTTACACTGCAAACTTGTCGTCCATGCTAACAGTATATCAACTGCAGCCTAAAATTAACGACGTGAATGACCTGGTAAAGAATGGAGAGTTTGTTGGATATCAATTGGGCTCCTTTGTTAGAGGATTCTTGACAAACAATGGCATTCTTCCGTCCTCAAGCCTGAAAAGCTACAGCACCGTGGATCAATTCCACGAAGCTCTCTCCAAAGGCAGCAGAAATGGAGGAGTAGGCGCGGTTATTGATGAACTCCCTTACATCAGGCTTCTCTTTTCAAAGCACTGCGACAAGTATACCATAATCGGTCCGATATATCCAACTTCTGGCCTTGGTTTCGTAAGTCCCATTTCTTCCACCATTTCTCCCTTTGTTCAAGATTCATAAACTCATTGAAAATATACAGGCATTTCCAAAGGGTTCGCCACTGGTTTTTGATGTTTCACGCGAGATCTTGAGGCTGAAAGAGGATAAGGATTTAATGGTGAGAATTACAAAGAAATGGCTAGGAGATGAAAAAGAATGCCCCAACGCCGATGGAGCTCTGAGCACCTCGCAGAGGCTCAATCTAGACAGTTTTAAGGGGCTATTCGTTATTGCTGGGGTGTCATCAACGTTAGTTCTGGCTATATTCTTGTCCCATTTCTTGTATGAGAATCGGTATGTATTGGAATCTACTGCTTCAAGGAAGGAAAAGCTTCTCGGGCTTGCTAGGATTTTTTCGAGGGAGAAAGATGAAGTGTTGTCACCAAAGGAAACGCGATGTCCTGAGTGTGGAGTCGAACAGCAGCAAGTCCAGCCATGAGCATTCCATGTGAACAAGATCAAGAAGGGATGGTTTCACAAGATTAAGGACTCTCAACAGTAGAAATCTCTGTTATTCAACCTCAACAGGAGACTAATTCATGACTATATGTATTTTCTAGCTTCATTGTACAGTCATATTGTATAAAATATAAGTACATAGTTTATGATTATTATTACTAATATATAAATTGAAAATTCACGAAAATAGTATTATATGTGTACGATGGAATTAAGAATTTCCGTAAGCAAAGTTTTTAAAATATCCTATACACGTGACACTTATTCGATCACAATAGTACAATGATCCTTTAATACATGATTCATCTTAATAAACTAAAGAGATGACATGCAAAACAGAGTAACTCACATCGCCAAAACATCGCACACATATCATAACAGCATGAGGACGTCGAAGAAGGAAAAACTTGAAAGTTGAGATTTGCCAAGCTCTGCAGCTCTTCATTCTCCATACTGAGCCAAACTTCAACTTTAAAGGATAGTTGATCTTCTCCTTGTAATTCCTCTTGTTCCTCTACCATTCTCTTTGCACTCTTCACCGCTGATTCACTGCACTCATTCAACTCCACAGTTTTCAGCGTTGGAATTTCACCAAGTTCTGCTGGGATCTCCTTCAAATGTCTCAAATTGCCTAGATGAAGGTGCTCGAGACATGGGAAGTGAGAGCTTTGTGTCGTCCAACATTCCAAATTATTGTGTTCTAGTGACAAAAATTTGAGACTAAGGAATCGGTCTTCAACTGTTTCCCATTTGCCCGTTATGAAATTTCCACCATACAACTTGAGCATTTGAAGAAGGGGTAATGGACTTACATTTTCCATTATGTCTTCCATTTTAACACCTATATTTCCAAGAGTGAGACTCTTAAGAGAGTGTGGGAAGGTAAGCTTTTGGAAAACATCACCTCTTGAAAACCCCCAATACCAGCAACTAAGAGATTCCAGCTTTTGCAGGCGTTCGATGTTGTGGGTGCAATAGTCACCATCAGACTTATAAATTAGTCTCAATTTCTTGATATTGGGAATTCTACGAACCATCATCTCATCACACTTGAAATTCTTTACTCCTTTGAGGGTCTGTAGATTCTTCATGATGACAATGCTATCAACCGGTGGATCTTGGAGACACAACGCTCCAAACTGAATATCAACATGCCTAAGTTGAGGCATAGTCCAAATGTCAACAAGTTCACTAGGACGAGAAACAATCAATGTCTGTAGACTCCACATGAGATTGATTGAAGAAGGAACCGGAGAATTAACATCTAGAAGCCGCAAATTTAACATCGTTCCTGGGAAATACTTACGTTTTACAAAGAGAGAGGGAGATGATTTGAAAATCCTCAATAATTTTAAATCAGGCAACCGTTGAACTCTATGATGATCAATTATAAAGGAACGGGCATGCGGTGTAGATCTCATCGTATCAATGACTTCTTCCTTTGAAGTGCTTCCGTGAAAAACTACACGGTTTTGTCTACACGTGCCTTGAGGTTGCCCTACCACATGATAAAACCTATCCTTTTGAGCTTCTCTCAAGCTAAAGTCTCTCAACAAATCATGAATTTTCAAGTACTTCATATTTCTAGTTTTCCCAAACCCATCGTTCATAATTCCAGTTTTCCCAAACCCATCAACAAGAATTAGATTTCTGTCAACTAATTCATCCAAGTACTCTTTTGCGACTATTTCCAAACTCTTGCCGCTTATTGGTTTTAGTCCTTCCGGAACCCATAGTTTGATGACTTCCGAGACTCGAATTACACTATCTTCCTTATACATTCCCATGTACAAAAAGCACGGCTTAAGATAAACTGGCAAATGATTGTAGCTCAACTTCAGTAATTTCAAGCAATGATTGTCATTCTCCAAATTCACTATTGAATTTATGCTTCCTCTAATAGATTCCCAACATTCTTTTGTTGGATCCAGTTTTCTCAAAACACCTCCCATCACAACAATTGATAATGGAAGTCCTCTACAACTCTCCACAATCTTCCATCCAATTTTTGTCAATTCTAAAGGACAACTTCTCCCCCCAAACACAACTCTACAGAACATATTCCAACTACTTTCCTCATCCAAAAATTTCATTTTAAGGCCATCATTTCTATCCAATTGAGATCCCAAATTTGATAGCCTAGTTGTCACCATTATCCGACTACCATTACTATTGTCAGGAAAATAGCGCTGCAGCTTCTCCCATGCCTCAACACTCCACATATCATCCAACACAATAAAAAACCTTCTATATGATAAATATTTGTGGAGTGCTACTCCTATTTCATCTTCACTCATTTGACTCAACGCTTCTTTCCCTTGCTTATTAGCTTGAGACAGAATTTCACAAAGAAGTTCTTTTGAATTAAATTGTTGTGATATTGTAACCCAAGCACAAATATCAAAATGATGACTAATAAGTGGTTTCTCATAAACATTTCTGGCAAGAGTAGTCTTACCAATTCCTCCCATTCCGAAGATTGGGATGACATGGCGTCCGGGTCTTCCGTCAGTAAGCTTATCCATGAGATGAAACATCACACCATCAAAGCCCACCATGGTTGTTTTGTTCATCCTAGTGAGAGAAGATGGTGAAGAATTGTTCCTCAACATTGAGGAACCAGAAAATTCGGAGACTTGTCTCTGCAGGGGATGTTTGACAGTAACGATCTCCATCACTTCTTTCTTGATCAACTCTAGATCTTCTATGACCTTCACTAGACTCTTGTACAAGTCCGCTGAAGTGATTTTTGAGCCATCATTTTTGGGTCCCTTTAGACCATGAAAGCAATTGAATAACCCAATCCAATCCCTTTTATCTTTAGAGGCAGCAGCAAGAATTTGATCGACAATGTGAGATTCGATGGCATCTTCAGCTGCGTAAACTACATCAGCGATGCGCATCTCCAACGGATCTGCTTCATCGCTGTCAGCAAAAGGAGACTTATAGCCTTCAAGAAATTCCTGCAAGAACAGAACAATTTCAGTGAGAGATTCAATTTGTTTTTTGTCCATAGTAATCGGAGGGGAAGGATGATGCTCGATCTGATCAAAGATCTGCATAATAGAAACAAGAGCTGCATAAGCTGCCATTGGTATTTTTCTTCCTTTTGAGGAAATGATGCTTTGGTTGCACCAAATGCAGTGCACAGAGGATGTGAATGAGAGTACAGACAAACTGTTCAACTACTAATAAACATGTACTGTCTTCAAGTTGATATATAAAAGGTACTCCACTATAATACTCGGTAGTTGTTAGTTGACTCATTTGTCTCTAGCTTCCACCAGTACTTTTTTTTTTAATTTATTATAATAACAAAGTTCTAGTGGAGTATAAAATAATATTTATTTAAAAAATTTGACTTTATAGGAATTTTAAACACTATTTCTGAATTTATCAAATTGATATTAAAATATACTCCATCTGTCCCCGATAAAGAGTCACACTTTTCCATTTCAGTCGTGTCCCCAATTAAGAGTCACAATTCATTTTTAATATAAATGGTAGTAGGTCTCATATTCTACTAACCCACCTCACTCACATTTTATTATAAAACCAATATAAAAAAGTGGGTCCCACATTCCATTACTTTTTCAACCAACTTTTCTTTGCATTTCTTAAAACTCATGCCCGGTCAAACTGTGACTGCTAACGGGGGACGGAGGGAGTATAAATGAAAGTAGTACATACGAGTCAGTAATAAATTAACAGGCTGTACTGTATTTTATTTTATTTTTTGAAAATTTTTAAAATGTCTTCCTAGATAAAATTAAAAACATTTAAAATCTTTAATAATGGGCCCATTATTTTTAGAAAGATAAAAATATAGATAGCCCATCATAAGTATAATATGGGCCATCACATGGGTTAGACTTTAAAATATGCTATGAAAAGCCTTCATAAGCCCACAGACCAATAATATATTCACTTAACAGTTGCTTGCAGGATTTTCTTGGTGACTCAAAGTTCAAACACACGTGGAATTAAGGGTCTCTTTCTAAAGACTTTCAAATGCAAACTTCAGCTATAAAGTGTGGCATTAGGTGTGCCCACCACCTGTTTGATTTGTACCCCAAAGAATTGCTAAAAGTCATTGTGTGGTCTTCGCATTCACATATAAGGATTGGACAAGTCCACATTCAAACTATCTTCTCTTTGCTGTTTTTAATTTGACTTAGTTCCCATATCATTGTCAGTGCTATCCGATTCTTGAATATCCATGTTTGAAGCTTTTGCTGCAGTTTTTATAAGCTTTCCATAAATAGCTTTCTTCACATATACTTGATTTCTCTCAGTCTTTGATGTTTTTTCAATGCAGAACCAACACTTCTTTTGCTTGCATATGCTTTTGTTTATGTGCTTTTGCATTGGCCCTTCGACCGGTTTCAATGCAACGGCTGCAAAGGCTAATGTAGGAGTGGTTCTTGATCTTGACACTACTCTTGGAAAGATATGCAAGACTTGCATCTCTATGGCGATTGAAGATTTCTACTCCAACCGTGATTACAACACCATGATCGAGCCTCATTTCAGAGACTCGAGGAGTGATCTTGTCACTGCAGCTTCAGCAGGTTTATGTTTATTTTAGATTCTTTAACTGTCAAATAATTAGACTGAGTTGGATTCAATTTGCAGCTATAGATTTGTTAAAGAATGCTGAAGTGATGGCGATTATCGGGCCTCAAAAATCCTTTCAAGCAGAGTTCGTGATAGATATTGGTGACAAGATGGAAGTTCCAATAATATCTCCAGCAACGAGCCCGTCCGTATCGCCTAAAGACTCATCATACTTCATAAGATCAGCATGGTGTTCCTCTTCTCAGGTCAGAGCAATTGCAGCAATTGTGAAGAAATTCGGTTGGAGGGAGGTTGTTTTTGTGTACGAGGACACCAACTATGGAAGCGGATTAATGCTGTATTTGACTGTGGATCTGCTGAAGAGCAATGCTGTGGTCTCCCACCAAAGTGTTATTTCTTCTGATGCCACAGAGGATCAAATTCGACAGGAGCTCTTCAAATTGATGAAGATGAGGACGAGAGTGTTCGTGGTCTCAAGAAAGGATTTCAACCGAGAAGAAAAGATGTGGAAGGGAAGGATTCATTTTATTTCTGTGTATTTTTCTATATGGTCTTTACACCCTTTTATAGGTAGAAATATGTGTAATTAAGGCAGAGAATAAATCTACTCCTAATTGAAACAATTACATATCAATTATATGCTAATTGTGATATTTTCCCGGCTTAGATAATTCTCTGCAATCTTCTCCCGGCTTAGATTATTCTCTGCAATATCTTCCCTTCTTGACACTCCCCCTCAAGTTGAGCAACGGCATCTCCGATGTTCAACTTGCCCAGAACTTCCTTGAAGACTTTGGTGTTGACTGCCTTGGTCAAGATGTCTGCCAATTGTTGTTCGGACTTGACGAATGGAAGCTCAATAACTCCCTCATCTAGTTTCTCCTTGATAAAGTGACGATCGACTTCAACGTGTTTGGTTCGATCATGTTGAACTGGATTTCCGGAGATACTGATTGCTGCCTTGTTGTCGCAGTATAGTCGACTACTTTGGGTAGGTGGAAAACTCATTTCTGAAAGTAACCTTCGTAGCCATAAGATTTCCGTTATGCCACTTTTTACTCCACGAAATTCGGCCTCCGCACTTGACAAAGCTACTACCTTCTGTTTTTTACTTCTCCACGTCACCAAGTTTCCTCCAAGAAAGGTGAAGTACCCTGCCGTAGATCTTCTATCATTTGGATTGCTTGCCCAATCAGCATCTGTGTATCCATCAATATCTAAATGTTCCTTCTTCTCAAGGAATATCCCATATCCAGTTGTGCCTTTCAAATAGCGCAGGATCCTCAATGCTGCCTCCATGTGACTCTCTTGGGGTTGGTGCATGAACTGGCTTACTACCCCTACAGCATAGGCTATGTCCGGCCTAGTATGTGCAAGGTAGATCAATTTTCCAACTAGGCGTTGGTACTTTCCCCGATCAGTCAACTTGCCTCCTTCTTCAATCTTCAATCCATGGTTTAGTATGATTGGGGTTTCTGCCGGTTTACACTCAAGTAGACCAGTCTCTGCCAACAGATCTAGGACGTACTTTCTCTGTCGGAGGAATATGCCATACTTTGATCTTAAGATCTCGATTCCTAGGAAGTATTTCATTGCTCCTAGATCTTTCATCTCAAATTCCTGAAACAAGCTTCTCTTCAAATTTTCGATTTCTTCCTCGTCGTCTCCAGTGATAATCATATCGTCAACATAGATGATTAAACACGTGATCTTGTCGCCTCTTTTCTTCAAGAATAGTGTGTGATCAGAGTTGCTTTGTTTGAATCCAACGGAAGTCATAGCCTGACAGAACCTTCCAAACCATACTCTAGGGGATTGCTTGAGTCCGTAGAGAGTTTTCTTCAATTTGCAGACTTCTCCATTTTTGAACTCTCCAGAGTAGCCAGGAGGAGCTTCCATGTATACTTCCTCATTTTTTTTCAGTTCTCCATGTAGGAAAGCATTGGTCACATCAAATTGGTGTAGCGGCCAGTCCTTGCATGCAGCCACGGAGAGTAGCACCCTCACAGTGCTCATCTTGGCGACCGGGGAGAAGGTCTCATCATAGTCTATCCCATAGGTCTGAGTGTACCCCTTTGCTACCAATCTAGCTTTGTATCTCTCGATTGATCCATCTGCTCTGCGCTTGATGGTGAACACCCACCGACATCCTACTGGCTTCTTCCCTTTAGGCAAGATATGTTTTTCTCATGTTTTATTTTTGATCAAGGCTTCCATTTCCTTCTCCATTGCTGCCCTCCAGTGATTGTGTCTCATGGCTTCCTCGACAGAGCGTGGTATCTCTTCATCTTCATATAGAGCTGCTTCAAAAGCTCTGGCCATCTCAGTCAGCTGCCCAATCACTGTATAGGCTGCAGGATACTTTGGCTTTCGGCCCTGCCATTCCGGAGAGTACCGTTTGGGTGGGACTCCCCTAGTACATCTGTAGGGCAATTTGTATAACCCAGTGTCTGGGTCCACCCCTTCATCTTCATCCCTTCCACTGGTCTCCCCCTCACTTCTGATTCCATCATCCTCCTGTCTCACATTGTTAGTCTCATTAACAAGAGAAACATTACTAGGACTTACCTCGGGAGCAGAAGACGGTGAAGATAAATTGGGGTGCGGAATATGTGACGTTGCGGACGGCTCGGTGGTGCTGCTAACCTTCTCTGTGGGACCGGCATCGGGCTCCTGTCTTGACACCGGATTGGTTAGAGGAACAAGGAGGGGTGAAGATGAAGGTGGCTGTGGCGAATTGGTGGGATCAAGGCAACTTGGAGGGTCTCTAGTTTCTGTCTCCCCCTGACTTCCAAGTTGGTGGTAGTAGTATTCAGTTTCGACAAAGTCACAGTTCATGGTTGTGTGGAGGTGGCGGGTTTTTGGATCATAGCACCTGTAGCCCTTTTGATTGACTCCATAGCCAACAAATGCGCATTTGACCGCACATGGTGAGAGTTTTGAACGGTCGTGTTTGGGAATATGGACGAATACTGTACATCCAAAAATTTTGGGTTCTAGTGACAGGGAGGATGGTATATCTGTGAAGGAGGACAAGATATCGAGAGGTGTTTTGAAATTTAGGATATATGTGGGGAGCCGGTTTTGTAGGTAGACAGAGGTGGCTATTGCTTCAGGCCAGAAATATTTTGGTGTATGGGATTCAATGAGGAGTGCCCTAGTCATTTCAAGGAGAGTCCTATTTTTCCGTTCTGCTACCCCATTTTGTTCAGGTGTGTAGGCACAGGTGGTTTGATGAACAAGGCCATTATCAGAGAAAAAATGTTGCATTTTTGTATTAATGTACTCGCCACCATTATCGGATCGAAGGATTTGGATACGTTGTTTATACTGTGTTTGGACAAGGTTGTAAAAAATTACGAATTTCTCAAAAACTTCAGACTTGGATTTTAAGAAATAAACCCAAGACATTCTAGTGCAATCATCCACAAATAGCAAAAAATATCTAAATCCATTCCCACCAGTAACGGGTGCGGGACCCCAAATATCAGAGTGTATCAAGGAAAAAGGGCTACTCACACGAGTGTTGTTCAATTTAAAAGAGTGTCGATGGCTTTTGGCCAAAAAACAAGTTTCACAATTTAAACTATCCGAAGCAGAAATATTTGGAAAAAGTAGGCGTAAATATCCTAGGGATGGGTGCCCTAACCGACGATGCCAGAGCCAGGTTTGCCTGTCAGTCAGTCCATGAGTCAGCAACGCAGCCCCGGGTTGAGCCATCCTGTCTACATAGTATAGTCCTCTGTGCTCAGTGCCACGCCCAATTATCCTCCCCGTCTTCGTATCCTGTAAAACGCAGAATTGAGGCTGCATTAGTAAGTTGCACTTAAGTTCTCTCGTCACTTGACTAACAGATATCAGTTTGTGAGACAACGAAGGAACATATAGACAATTAGACAGCTTCAGTTCTGGTAAAATGGTAATTGGGCCAGCTCTTTGGATATGTGCCAAATCTCCACTCGCAGTCTGTATATAGGTCTTTTGTGTGGTGGATATATTAGAAAAATCAGAGGCATCATAAGACATGGTATCGGTGGCTCCACAATCAAATATCCAGTGGTCAGATTTTTCTTGATTTTCGGGGATAGTTGGTAAGTCGGCTAGCGCTTGAAAGGCATTTTTACACTCGATATTGGGCTCGGTATCAAAATTTTTAACACTGAGGTTCTCTAAACATGATTTTATTTGTCCAGGGGGTCTTATTTGCAAATTCACATGCTTTTGGGGTACAGATTGACACATAAAGGACATAGGGGGTCGGAAATCATATTTGGCAGAAAAATGGGGTTCTTTTTCGCATAAAGGAAAAGTATGGGGTATATTTTGAGAGATTAGGAAATTTGAGGGGTTTAAAGAATAAAACCCCTCTTTACCTCCTGGAACCCTAGCCGCCACTGCCAATCCTCTTCCGATCTCCGCCTGCTGCGCTCCGTCCCCTCGGTGGTTTCCAATCGTCGTCACCGATGGGGTTGAGACCGACGGTGTGGTGCTGCCCGCTGGGACTCCACCGCTGTTTGGAGGTAGTCCGGTGATGGTAGCATCAGTAGCCCAGCCTCCTCCTGCCACTGCCACCGCCGCTCTTCCGCCACCGCCTCGATTTTGGTTTCGGTTGGCTGCCCTCGCTGCCCTTGTTTTCTTCATTTCATCCCACCATTCGGGATATCCGATTAGGAGAAAACATCCCTCTTTGGTGTGCTTCTTTCCCCCACAGTGAGTGCAAGTGAGCCTACTCTTGTCTTCTTCCCCTGTTCGGCTGCGATTTGCAGCGTTTGAGTTGTAGCCGAGTGGTGGTGGCCAGTTTATGGCGGCTAATCCAACGCCGATGCCTCCCGTCGGTGGCGGCTCCTTCGATTCAGGTTTGAGGACTCCGGAATTGATGGCTTCTCTTCGAATAATCCCATATGCTTGCTTCACTGTAGGAAGGGGATCTTTGTTGATGATCTCCTTCTTGACTGCATCATACTTGTGATCTAGAGCTCGCAGGAATTGGTATACTCGAAACCTCTGTTCTCTGTGGTTGTATTTCTCGATCTCTGATGGGTAACTCATCGGGTTTGGGTCTCGGGTGTCAATCATTATCCATAAGTCCTGAAACTTGTTCCATAATTCCTCCAATGTCATTGTTCCTTGTCTCATATCGTATGCTTGTTGATGCAGATCCCATATTTGGACAGGATCTGAGCCGCTCCCGTATGTGACAGCAAGTCCGTCCCATAGGTCTCTTGCCGTCTCATACCGGGATACCTCGTTCACCATGCTTGTCTCGAGGTTGTTGATGATCCAATTGAACACCGTATCATCCCGTTGTTGCCATTTTGCGTAACCGGGATCTTCGATCGGGGGAGGTTTTGAAACTCCAACTATGTGAGACGCCAAGCCTTTTCCCCCAATCGCTCGTTTCATGAGGGTTATCCACAGAGGATAGTTGTCTCCATCCAGTTTGGTTTTCACGGTGACTTCCCCGAAATTCTCGGGGTGGTCGGGTTGAGTAGGTTGGGTTGTTGCCTGTGGTATTACTGGCTTTATTTCTGGTGGCATATTGAAGGTCTGTTTCATGAATGCCGCAAGTTGTGCAGCGAATTCGGGTGGGAAGCCAGATTGGCTGCCCTCGGTTGAGGTTTTTTTTGGAGTTTCTGGTTCGGAATCTGACATGGTTTTGGTTGGCAAGGGTTTAGGCTGAAGGCCGAGAAGGGTTAGGGACGATGATGACTCTGTTTCTGAGTCCCATGGAAAATTTAGTCTGCTCTGGTACCATCTCAAGAAAGGATTTCAACCGAGAAGAAAAGATGTGGAAGGGAAGGATTCATTTTATTTCTGTGTATTTTTCTATATGGTCTTTACACCCTTTTATAGGTAGAAATATGTGTAATTAAGGCAGAGAATAAATCTACTCCTAATTGAAACAATTACATATCAATTATATGCTAATTGTGATATTTTCCCGGCTTAGATAATTCTCTGCAATCTTCTCCCGGCTTAGATTATTCTCTGCAATATCTTCCCTTCTTGACACGTGGTTCATATGATGCCAGGTCTTGCATCCCGTTTCTTCAAGGTGGCGAAAGAAGCAGGGATGATGGATAAGGGGTATGCTTGGTTAATAGCTGACGTGCTCACGAGTCTCTTGGATTCTATGGATCCACAGACTATGGAGGCGATGCAAGGTGTACTAGGCGTGAAGGCTTACGTTCCAGAATCCGTTAAGCTTATGGACTTTAAAATGAGATGGAGAAAGAGGTTTCACACAGAATATCCGGAGATGGACGGAACAGAACTCAATGTCCTTGGGCTGTGGGCTTATGATAGCATCATAGTACTGGCAGAGGCAATTGAACGAGCTGGTGTGACATCCCCGCAGTTCAATAGGACGGTTGTTAGTGGAAGTTTGACGGATTTGGATTCAATAGGAACATCATTGGCTGGACCATCACTTGTTGGTTGGATCAGAAACCATACGTCGAAAGGGCTGAGTGGTGATTTTAACATAAGTAATGGTGAACTGCAACCGTCTGCATTTGAGATAGTTAATGTGAATGGCAAGAAAGAAATCCCAGTTGGATTCTGGACCGAACACTGTGGAATCTCAAGGGAGCTTAAGCCAGATGATCATCTAGATAATTGCTCGACCGGAAACACAAATCTCGACCCCATTGTGTGGCCAGGGAAAGAAACTAAAGTGCCTAAAGGGTGGGAAATTGCTGTGAGTGGGGAAAAGTTTAGAGTTGGAATTCCAGCAAAAACTAGTTTCAGGGAATTCAGTGTAGTTGAAAAGAATGAAGAAACAGGTGTCGTTGAAGCAAAGGGTTTCTGCATTGATGTTTCGAAGCGGTATGGGAAAAAATCCCGTATCATGTCCCGGTTGAGTATGTTCCATACGATACCACAGATGGAGGTTATAATGAACTATCTCAGAAAATGGACGAAGAGGTAAAACCATAAGCCATTTTGTTTTATATATTTGTTTTGTAACGTTTTTCCTTTGATGAAGATTAAACCTATTAAAAGAGACGACAACAGGGTCTTGATGCATTGGTGGGAGATCTAACGGTCACAGCTAGCAGATCCGAGCATGTAGATTTCACAGTTCCTTACACAGAATCTGGAGTTGCCATCCTTGTCCCAATCAGGGCTAACGAGGGGAAGAATGCTTGGATATTTATGAAGCCTCTAACAACCGGCCTTTGGCTAACCATTGGCACGTTCTTTGTCTACACTGGATTTGTCGTTTGGGTTCTTGAGCATCGCGTAAATAAAGCATTCCAGGGTCCACCTAACCAGCAAGTTGGCATGATATTTTGGTTCTCATTCTCAACGCTTGTTTTTGCACACAGTAAGCCAAGAATTCTCGATACATATAGTCCTTAAAGACTCATTCTCTTCTTTATGACGCTCAACTATTTCATAACGATAACAGGGGAGAAAGTGACGAGCAATTTGACAAGATTTGTGGTGATCGTGTGGGTGTTCGTGGTGCTGGTTTTGACGTCAAGTTACACTGCAAACTTGTCGTCCATGCTAACAGTATATCAACTGCAGCCTAAAATTAACGACGTGAATGACCTGGTAAAGAATGGAGAGTTTGTTGGATATCAATTGGGCTCCTTTGTTAGAGGATTCTTGACAAACAATGGCATTCTTCCGTCCTCAAGCCTGAAAAGCTACAGCACCGTGGATCAATTCCACGAAGCTCTCTCCAAAGGCAGCAGAAATGGAGGAGTAGGCGCGGTTATTGATGAACTCCCTTACATCAGGCTTCTCTTTTCAAAGCACTGCGACAAGTATACCATAATCGGTCCGATATATCCAACTTCTGGCCTTGGTTTCGTAAGTCCCATTTCTTCCACCATTTCTCCCTTTGTTCAAGATTCATAAACTCATTGAAAATATACAGGCATTTCCAAAGGGTTCGCCACTGGTTTTTGATGTTTCACGCGAGATCTTGAGGCTGAAAGAGGATAAGGATTTAATGGTGAGGATTACAAAGAAATGGCTAGGAGATGAAAAAGAATGCCCCAACGCCGATGGAGCTCTGAGCACCTCGCAGAGGCTCAATCTAGACAGTTTTAAGGGGCTATTCGTTATTGCTGGGGTGTCATCAACGTTAGCTCTGGCTATATTCTTGTCCCATTTCTTGTATGAGAATCGGTATGTATTGGAATCTACTGCTTCAAGGAAGGAAAAGCTTCTCGGGCTTGCTAGGATTTTTTCGAGGGAGAAAGATGAATCGCTGTCACCAAAGGAAACGCGATTTCCTGAGTGTGGAGTCGAACAGCAGCAAGTCCAGCCATGAGCATTCCATGTGAACAAGATCAAGAAGGGATGGTTTCACAAGATGGACTCTCAACAGTAGAAATCTCTGCTTAATTGTACAGTCATATTGTATAAAATATAAGTATATAGTTTATGGTTATTATTTAAGTTAAATAACACTTGTTTTAGGAACAAAGATTTTATATACTACTAAACATAACAACATTTCGAAAAATTATAAACCAAAACATAATACTAGTATTCAACTGCGTCGAATCACAGCAAGAATAATATTTTAAATTATTTTATTCCAAGAAATACAAGATAATTTCAAGTGGCAATAGATCTAATTATACAATATATGAGAACTCTTTTCCACTTGAATTAAAAAATAACCCAAAAATTGAATTCAAACCAAATACTTACTTACTACTTACAATCATGAATTAGTCTCTTGTGGAGGTTGGCTAACAGAGATTTCTACTGTTGAAAATCCTTCATCTTGTGAAAACATCCCTTGATCTTGATCACATGGAATGCTTATGGCTGGACTTGCTGCTGCTGAAACTCCAACTCCACGATCAGGACTTTGCGTTTCCTTGGATGACAACGACTCATCTTTCTCCCTCGTAAAAATTCTAGCAAGCCCGAGAAGCTTTTCCTTCCTTGAAGCAGTAGATTCTAGTAGATACCGATTCTCATACAAGAAACGTGACAAGAATAAAGCCAGAGCTACTGTTGATGACACCCCAGCAATGACGAATAGCCCCTTGAAACTGTCTACATTGAGCCTCTGCGAGGTGCTCAGAGCTCCATTGGCATCGGGGCAATCGTTTTCATCTCCTAGCCATTTCTTCGTGATCCTCACCATTAAATCCTTATCCTCTTTCAGCCTCAGGATCTCGTGTGAAACATCAAAAACCAGTGGCGAACCCTTCGGAAATGCCTGCAGATTTTCAATGATGTCATGAATCTTGAATGAAGGGGTGAATGGTGGAAGAAAAGGGACTTACGAAACCAAAGCCAGAAGTTGGATACATTGGACCGATCATGGTATACTTGTCGCAGTGCTTGGAAAGGAGAAGCCTAACGTAAGGGAGTTCATCAATAATCGCGCCTACTCCTCCATTTCTGCTGCCTTTGGACAGAGCTTCGTGGAATTGATCCACATTGCTGTAGCTTTTCAGGCTTGCGGATTCAACAATGCCATTGTTTGTCAAGAACTCACTAACGAAGGAGCCTATTTGGTGGCCGACAAACTCTCCATTCTTTATCAGATCATTCACACTGTTGATTTTAGGCTGCAGTTGATCTACTGTTAGCATGGATGTCAAGTTTGCAGTGTAACTTGACGTCAAAACCAGCACCACGAACACCCACACGATCACCACAAATCTCGTCAAGTTGCTCCTTACTTTCTCCCCTGTTAGAATATGAACAACTAGTTGAGCTTCAAAAAGAAGAAAATGAGATGTACACAGAATTCTCGACTTACTTTGTGCAAAAACAAGCGTTGAGAATGAGAACCAGAATATCATCCCGACTTGCTGGTTAGGTGGACCGCGAAACGCTTTATTTACGCGATGCTCAAGAACCCAAATGACAAAACCAATGTAGACAAAGAACGCTCCAACGGTTAGCCAAAGGCCGGTTGTTAGAGGTTTCATAAATATCCAAGCATTCTTCCTCCCGTTAGGCTTGATTGGAACAACGATGGCAATTCCAGATTCTGAGTAAGGGAACGTGAAATCTGCATACTCGGATCTGTTAGCTGTGACCGTTACATCTCCCACGAATGCATCAAGATCCTGTTGTCATCATTGAAAAGATTATTAATAGGTTCAATACAAAAAGTATATGAAAAACAAAGTGGCTTATGCTTTTACCTTTTCGTCTAACTTCTGCATAATTTCACCATAACCTCCATATTCTCTACCCAATAGAACATATTCAATAGGGACACTATACGGAATATTTTCCCACACCTTCTCAAAAACATCAATGCAAAAACCCGTTGCTTGAACAACACCTGTTTCTTCATTCTTTTCAACTTTAAGGAATTCATTGAAACCAATTTTTGCTGGAACTCCAACTCTAAACTTTTTGCCATTCACAGACACTTCCCACCCCTTAGGCACTTTATTTTCTCTCCCCGGCCATACAATGGGGTCAAGATTTTCCTTTTCGGCTGAGCAATTATCTCGAGAATCATATGGCCTAAGTTCCCTTGAGATACCACACTTTTGACTCCAAAATCCAACTGAGATTTCTTTCCCGCCATTCACATTAACTATCCTAAATGCAGATGGCTGCAGTTGGCCGTTACTTATGTTAAAATCACCACTCAGCCCTCTGGACGTGTGGTTTCTGATCCAACCAACAAGTGGTGGTCCAGCCAATGATGTTCCTATTGCTCCCAAATCTGTCAAATTTGCTCCATCAACCGATCTATTGAACTGCGGGGATGTCACACCAGCTCGTTCGATTGCCTCTGCCAAAACTGTGATGCTGTCATAAGACCACAGACCAAAAATATTGAGTTCTGTTCTGTCCATCTCGGGATTCTCCATACGAAACCTCTTTCTCCATCTCTTTTCAAAGTTAATAAGCTTAACGGATTTTGGAACGTAAGCTTTGACACCTATTACACCTTGCATCGCCTCCATAGTCTGTGGATCCATAGAATCCAAGAGACTCGTTAGCACGTCAGCTATTATCCAAGCATAACCTTTGCCCATCATTCCTGCTTCTTTCGCCATCTTGAAGAAACGGGATGCAAGGCCTGGCAGCATATGAACCACAAACACCCTCGTCCTCATCTTCATCAGCTTGCCGAGCTCCTGTAGGATTTGATCCTCCGTGGCATCAGAGGAAATAACACTTTGCTGTGAGACAACAGCATTGCTCTTTAGCAGATCCACAGTCAAATACGGTACCAATCCGCTTCCATAAGTTGAATCCTCGTACACAAAAACAACCTCCCTCCATCCAAATTTCTTCACAATTGCTGCAATTGGTTTGACCTGAGAAGAGGAACACCATGCTGATCTGATGAAGTATGATGAGTCTCTAAGCGAAACAGATGGGCTCATTGCTGTAGATATTATTGGAACTTCCACCTTGTCACCAATATCTATCACGAAGTCTGCTTGAATGGATCTTTGTGGCCCGACTATCGCCATCACTTGATAATTTTTCAACAAATCTATAGCTGCAAATTGAATACGAACTAGAGTTTAGGAGCTTCCCATTAAAAGTGATACATTTCTGAATAATGGAAACATCACTCTTATCTACTTTATTCTCTCTAACACACTAACGCTACACAAAATCCCGTCATGGAAAAGAAATGTTTTGCTTTGAATAGGACATAGGTAGTATTTTCTTATTTGACAATTTAAGAATATGAGGAAAAGTAAGTATACCTGCAGAAGCTGCAGTAACAACATCACTCCTCGAGTCTCTGAAATGAGGCTCGATCATGGTGTTGTAATTGCGGTTGGAGTAGAAATCTTCAATCGCCATAGAGATGCAAGTCTTGCATATCTTTCCCACAGTTTCGTCGAGATCAAGAATGATTCCCACATTAGCCTTTGCAGCAGTTGCATTGAAGCCACGCAAAGGGTCAATGCAAAGGCACATAAACAAAAGCAAATGCAACCAAAACAAGTGTGGATTCTGCATTGCAAAAGCATCAAGACTGAGACAACTCAAGTATATGTGAAGAAAGATAATTATGAAAGAGCACTGTGTTTGTGAAAGTGCTGCAGAATAAGCATATATATAGAAACTACTTAGCAAACAAATTTCCAATCATGCGAGTTCAAGAATCAAACTGTAGTGGCAAAGATAAAATATACATAAAACGCGTTTTACTAAGTTTACGATAACATATACAGATATATACGTATAAAATGTGGACTTTTGCAATCCTTGTAGGACTTTTACCAATCCTTTGCGGAATCCAATCAAACATGTGGTGGGCAAACTTAATTCCTCGCATGTTTTGTGTTTAAATCTTGAAGGAATTCCTGCAAAAAATTAAAATTCTGCGTGAGATTACATCCATTTCCAGTATGCTGGAGCCTATGTATAAGATCAAACTAAATTTGACTTGGTTTTATTCTTCATTCATGGTTGATAATTTGACTATTTATTTTTGGAGTAAGTAAATAGTACAAGTCGTTCAAAAGCCTATTTTACAAAGAAAAATATAGAAAAGAAACGCCGACGCCATAAATTAATTGTAGTGTTGAAAAGTATTTTGTATTCAAATACTATACCCATATTTCCAGGTAGTTATTAGTATAATGTTTTGGTTCACCGCATTATATTTCTTTATTTTTTCATTATTTGAAAACTTATGTAACACTACTAGTCTTTAGTCTTTATTACCAATTACTCCATCCGTCCGCCATTAAGTGCATCCGCAGCGGTGGCGTCCGTCCGTCCGTCTGTTCGTGCCACTGAGCACGAGCTCGTCCGTCCGTCGCTGCGAGCTGTTCGTCCGTGCCAGCGGCATGGCGTTGCTCTTAGCTAAGACCACGTCCGTGCCACTGAGGAGCCTTACGTGGCGGCACACGATTGGCCAACGGCAATTTCGTTTCTTTTTGTAAATTTTTTAAAAAATTCGAATTTAATTTTAAAAATCATTTTTTAATTATAAAAATAAATATTTTTCCACTTCTCAATAAATTATATCCGTTTTCTACACACTTTTAATTTATTTTTTAATTTTCCCCCCCAAAATTCACTTTTTAATTATGTATTTTTATTTTTTAGAATTATAATTATGTATTTTTTATTTTTTAGGATTTAATTATGTGAATTTTATATTGTAGAAATTTTTTTAGTAATTGAAGTATTTAAATTAAATAATAAAATAGTGGGACCCTTGAGCTTGTCCTTGCGGAAGAGCACGGATGTGGGTGTTGTGGTCTTGCCTAAGGACAAGGAGTAAAAGTGGGTCCGGGCCCACCTCCGTGCTCTTAAATAAGAGCACGGATGGGGATGCTCTAAAAGTTTCATTCATTGGCGGCACGAATTATAAGAAATGTTAAAAAAAGTGGATGGAAAAAAGTTAGAGCATCTCCAGCGTCGGTCGTCCGCCATTAGGCATGGGAGGTACGGATGCGGACGTCCGCTACGGACACCGCATATCCGCGGCTTTCCAGCGACGTCCGCCATTGCGGTGCCGAGTCGGACGTCCTGATTTTATATATATATATTTTAAAAAAAAACTCTATATATCCGGCTCATTGTGAACTCTATATACGGCTCGTTGCAAACTCTGCATATACGATTTTTTAAAAAACTCTAACGCATGTATTATTGTCGAAAACGAAAATCTAAAAAAACATATCATAACATGTACTTTGTTTGAATCGTTTTTTGGTTTGGAATGACTTTTTTTTTGTGACCTATGTACTTTTTTTTAACTTTAAATATGTATGTTTTTTTAAAAAAATAAAATCGTTGCATTTCCCCAATATTCGTGTCGAAATTTTAATTCCAAAAATTGCATATTTGTGAATTTGTGAACTTTTATTATTGTGGATGTTCGTCGGGATGCCCGCTATTGTGCAGTGGAATATCTTTATGATGTGGCAGTGCAGTGGGAGGTCCTTATGATGTGGCGGGAGGTGTTTTTAGGAAGTCCGTCGGGACATCCGTGCCATTGGAGATGCTCTTAGTGGAATATCAATGGTATAGATTAGAGGAATATGAGACCCTATTATCATTTATGGTAAAAGCAAACTGGGATTCGTATTCACCAACGGAAGGAATACTAAAGACCATATGTATGTTACAGTCAACTCTCAAATAAAAATAATTTTGTCCTATCTAAATCCATTTTCCCGAGTTGTTGAAACATAAATGGAGTATCATTTAGTTTGTTAACAAATAAGTAAACAAACAAACAATAAGCTACAGAAATTAAACAATCCCAATTAAAGAGAATTTGAGTTTTGGTTTTAGCTGCAAATTCACAATACATTAAATTGAATTCAATTATACAGTGAAAAAATAGATAAATCCATCTGTACATGCACGATTTCAAGTAGTACTATCTCCGCCCATAGTCAATAGTCTTTTTTATCATCTATAAAGTATTGGAGTAGTTTTTTTCTCCATTCTTATCAACTTTCAACAATGATTCAATTTTTTTTTTAATTATTTCATTTATTAAATTTATATTTAAACTGAAAGAGTATTGTACTAAAAAAGAATAGATAATATGCATGCTACTGTTGACTGGGTCAAAATTTGCTGATGGCTGACCGCTCTGAAAAATTCTAATATGGTTTTCTTATTCCACGAAATTAGCCAAATTTAAATTTTCTCAACAAAAAGAAAAACATTTCTCATGAGCAATACATGATGGATTACAATGGCCGTGATTCACTTATATGGATACAGCATATAAGATCTCATATTTTCCTAAAATAAGTGTTACTCCCTCCGTCCATGAATAGAAGTCTCATTTCTATCCGGCACGGAGTTTTAAAAAATGTTAAGAAAAGTGGGTGGAAGAAAGTTAGTGGAATAGGGGTCCCACTTGTATTTATTAGTTTTAAATGATATGTGAGTGGAATGAGTTAGTGGAATGTGGGGTCTCTTTACCATTTATGGAAAGTATGAACCGGGACTCCTATTCGTGGACAGACCAAAATGGAAAAACGGAACTCCTATTCATGGACGGAGGGAGTACTCCATTTTTCTTAAATAACAATAATAACTTTATACTTGTATTCCTATACAATGTGACTACAATTAAACAAGAAATACATAAACTCATGAATTAGTCTCTTGTGGAGGTTGATTAACAGAGATTTCTACTGTTGATCTTGATCACATGGAATGCTTATGGCTGGACTTGCTGCTGCTGAAACTCCGACTCCACGATCAGGACTTTGCGTTTCCTTGGATGACAACGACTCATCTTTCTCCCTCGTAAAAATTCTAGCAAGCCCGAGAAGCTTTTCCTTCCTTGAAGCAGTAGATTCTAGTAGATACCGATTCTCATACAAGAAACGTGACAAGAATATAGCCAGAGCTACCGTTGATGACACCATTGCCCATCATTCCTGCTTCTTTCGCCATCTTGAAGAAACGGGATGCAAGGCCTGGCAGCATATGAACCACGAACACCCTCGTCCTCATCTTCATCAGCTTGCCGAGCTCCTGTCGGATTTGATCCTCCGTGGCATCAGAGGAAATAACACTTTGCTGTGAGACAACAGCATTGCTCTTTAGCAGATCCACAGTCAAATACGGTACCAATCCGCTTCCATAGGTTGAATCCTCGTACACAAATACAATCTCCCTCCATCCAAATTTCTTCACAATTGCTGCAATTGGTTTGACCTGAGAAGAGGAACACCATGCTGATCTGATGAAGTATGATGATTCTTTGAGCGATACAGACGGGCTCGTTGCTGTAGATATTATTGGAACTTCCACCTTTTCACCAATATCTATCACGAACTCAGCTTGAATGGATCTTTGTGGCCCGATTATCGCTACCACTTGATTATTCTTCAACAAATCTATAGCTGCAAATTGAATACAAACTAGAATTTAGGAGCTTGCCAAAACACTTGAATCTATGCTTTATACAAGTGAACAAAATCCAACACTCTCTCTATCTGATTCAAAGTGACACATTAGGGAAACATCACTCTATGTACTTTATTCTCCCTAACGCACTAAACAACGCTGCATAAAATCCCGTGAAGAAAAATAAATGCTTCTCTGTGTATAGGAAAAGTAAGTATACCTGCAGAAGCTGCAGTAACATCACTCCTCGAGTCTCTGAAATGAGGCTCGATCATGGTGCTGTAATCGCGGTTGGAGTAGAAATCTTCGATTGCCATAGAGATGCAAGTCTTGCATATCTTCCCCACAGTTCCGTCGAGATCGAGAATGATTCCCACATTAGCCTTTGCAGCAGTTGCATTTAAACCACTCAAAGGGTCAATGCAAAGGCACATGAACAAAAGCATATGCAACCAAATCAATTGAGTAGTCTGCATTGCAAAAGAATAAAGTAAACTATGAAAATAATGTGCTTGTGAAAGTGCTGCAGCAATAGCTTATATTTATAGCAAACAAATTTCCAAGCATGAGAATTAAAGAATCCAACTGCATTGGCAGAGATAAAATATACTCCACATAGCATATTTTAAAATGTCACCTTGTGTCATCCTCGTAAGTGAATATTCCACAACGACTTTTACCAGCTCTTTTCGGAATACAGTCAACATGTGGGGGGCACACTTAATTCGACGCATGTTTGATCTTTGAATCGAGAATCCTGTAAGAAGTTAAATCAAAATTGAAGATGTGGATGAAAGTCAAATGATATACCATTAGTAAATTGATATTTGACTAAATATTTAAGGGAATATTTATTATACAAGTCGGCCAAAATCCTAAGTAAGATTGAAGATTCTAAACTTAGTACTAGAAAGAAAATCCCGGCGGCGCAATTATTTAGTGTAATCAAGGACCATAATATATGGTATTGCTGATCATGACAGCTCTGACCAATTCAGACAGTCATATTCAAATTATGTAAAATCAAAATTTTAAGGTTTGTCCATCATCAAAATTTATTCTGTAGGTTCTAGCCGCCATAAACCAAAAAAAAATAATAATAATACTCCCTCCGTTTCAGAAAGATTGTCTCATTTTGCAAAAATAATAGTAATAAATAGTTAAAAAATAATAATAATACTCCCTACATTATTCTTTCTCTTATTTTACTCTCTTTCAATTTTATCTATTTAGTATTATTTTTGCAAAACGAGTACAAAAAATGAATTGGGACAATCTTTCTGGGACGGAGAGAGTAATAATAATAATAATAATAATAATAATAATAATAATAATAATAATAATAATAATAATAATAATAATAATAATAATAATAATAATAATAATAATAATACTCCCTCTGTCCCATGTTACTTTAGTCATTTCTTTTTTTGTACTCGTTTTGAAAAAATAATAATAAATAGTTAAAGTGGAGAGAAAGAAAAGTAAGAGAGAATAATGTAGAGAAGAGTCTTGACTATAGTGTTCTCTTTTTTACTTTATTTTTTCTCCGCTTTAACTATTTATTATTATTTTTTCAAAATGAATGTGAAAAAGAAGTGACTCAAGTAACGTGGGACGGGTGGATTAATAAATAGTTAAAGGAGAGAATAATGTAGAGAATAGTCTTACCTACATTATTCTTTCTCTTATTTTACTCTCTTTCAACTTTATCTATTTATTATTATTTTTGCAAAACAAGTACAAAAAATGAATTGGGACAATCTTTCTGGGACGGAGAGAGTAATAATAATAATAATAATAATAATAATAATAATAATAATAATAATAATAATAATAATAATAATAATACTCCCTCTGTCCCACGTTACTTTAGTCATTTCTTTTTTTGTACTCGTTTTGAAAAAATAATAATAAATAGTTAAAGTGGGGAGAAAGAAAAGTAAGAGAGAGAATAATGTAGAGAAGAGTCTTGACTATAGTATTCTCTTTTTTACTTTATTTTTTTTCCGCTTTAACTATTTATTATTATTTTTTCAAAATGAGTGCGAAAAAGAAGTGACTCCAGTAACGTGGGACGGATGGAGTAATAAATAGTTAAAGTAGAGAGTGAGTAAGTAAAAGAAAGAATAATGTAGAGAATAGTCTTACCTACATTATTCTTTCTCTTATTTTACTCTCTTTCAACTTTATCTATTTATTATTATTTTTGAAAAACGAGTAAAAAAAATGAATTGAGACAATCTTTCTGGGACGGAGAGAGTAATAATAATAATAATAATAATAATAATAATAATAATAATAATAATAATAATAATAATAATAATAATAATAATAATAATAATAATAATAATAATAATAATAATAATAATAATAATAATAATAATAATAATAATAATAATAATAATAATAATAATAATAATAATAATAATAATAATAATAATACTCTTAGAGTCTTAGTAGCATGGTCTTTAAATCTACGTTCATTTATAAAAAAAAAAAAGTGAATACTATTATCTCACTCAAAGTTTAAATTAAAGCATTTTAAATTTGTCACAATATTTATTTAAAGTTGTATTATAAAGTAAGTGACAAAATAAAATAAAAATGTATAAAATATAAATGGGACTATATATGTCTTCATTAATCATTATGCACAATGCTAAAATAAAAAATATAGTATATCACATAAATAATACTCCGTACGTCCCAAGGAAGATGACCCATTTCTTGGCCGACACGAGATTTTATGCAATTTTATTTTGTGTGTTAAATGGAGAGAGTAAAGTAAGAAAGAGGGATAAAGTAGGGATAAAGAGGTTTTCATTTTAAGTAATGGATCATCTTGGTTGGGACAAACCAAAAGAAAAAGTGGGTCATCTTTAATGGGACGGAGGGAGTACATGAAAATGAAAAAATTGAATCAAATTTGGCATATTGGGCCTGTAGCCCAATTTCTCATGCCTTTATTTTTACAACCCAATAGTTTAAACAAATAATTGAAAATAGGGGCTTGGGCTAGATAGTTATACTCCAAAGCCCACAAAGTTTATTCAAAAAAATCAACATGCTACAAGAATTATCATATTCCTTTAAGGGTTCGGATTTCAAGAATATTACTCTTCAATTTATAACTTTCAACAAACAATGGTTCTATTCTTTTTTTCACTCCCTCCGTCCTACAAAGATTGTCTCATTTTTCCATTTTGGTCCGTCCCACAAAGTTTTGTCCCATTTCACTTTTAACCATTTTATATAGTGGACCCCATATTCCACTAACTCATTCCTACTCACATTTTATTATAAAACTAATATATAAAAGTAGGACTCACATTCCACTAACTTTTTCAACTCACTTTCCATTATATTTTTTAAAATCCGTGCCCGGTCAAAGTGGGACAATCTTTGTGGGACGGAGGGAGTATTTTTTAATTTCATCAATTTTATTCTATTTAAACTTGTATCATCCAATATGTGGCTGATGGCTAACGGCACTGACCAATTCTAGAAAATATGTTTTTCAATTTCCACGAAGTTAGCTAGATTTGAATTTTATCAACAAAAAGAAAAACATTTCTCATGAGCAATACATGATGGATTGCAATGGCCTTTATTCCCCTATATAGATACAACATATAGGATCTCTTTTATCCTAAAATAAGTGTTATTTATATACAATGTGACTACAATTAAACAAGAAAAAACATAGTCATGAATATGTCTCCTGTCGACGTTGTTTAACGAAGATTTCTACTGTTGAGAATCCTTCATCTTGTGAAAACATCCCTTGATCTTGATCACATGGAATGCTCATGGCTGGACTTGCTGCTACAGAAATTCCGACTTCACTTGGATGAGTCGTTTCCTTGGATGACAACGACTCATCCTTCTCCCTCGAAAAAATTCTAGCGAGCCCGAGAAGCTTTTCCTTCGTTGAAGCAGTAGATTCTAGTAGATACCGATTCTCATACAAGAAACTTGACAAGAATATAGCCAAAGCGAGCGTTGATGACACTCCGGCAATGAGGAAGAGCCCCTTAAAACTGTCAAGATTGAGCCTCTGAGATTTGCTCAGAGCTCCATTAGCATTGGGGCAATCCTTTTCATCTCCTAGCCATTTCTCCGTGATCCTCACCATTAAATCTGTATCCTCTTTCAGCCTCAGGATCTCGTGTGAAACATCAAAAACCAGTGGCGAACCCTTTGGAAATGCCTGCAGATTTTCAATGAGGTCACAAATCTTGAATGAAGGGGTGAATGGTGGAAGAAATGGGACTTACGAAACCAAAGCCAGAAGTTGGATAGATTGGACCGATCATGGTATACTTGTCGCAGTGCTTGGAAAGGAGAAGCCTAATGTAAGGGAGTTCATCAATAATCGCGCCTACTCCTCCATTTCTGCTGCCTTTGGAGAGAGCTTCGTGGAATTGATCCACATTGCTGTAGCTTCTCAGGTTCGCGGATTCAACAATGCCATTGTTTGTCAAGAATTCACTAACGAAGGAGCCTATTTGGTGGCCGACAAACTCTCCATTCTTTATCAGATCATTCACACTGTTGATTTCAGGCTGCAGTTGATCTACTGTTAGCATGGATGTCAAGTTTGCAGTGTAACTTGACGTCAAAACCAGCACCACGAACACCCACACGATCACCACAAATCTTGTCAAGTTGCTCCTTACTTTCTCCCCTGTTAGAATATGAGCAACTAGTTGAGCTTCATAGAGAAGAAAATGAGATGTACACAGAATTCTCGACTTACTTTGAGCAAAAACAAGCGTTGAGAATGAGAACCAGAATATCATCCCAACTTGCTGGTTAGGTGGACCCCGAAATGCTTTATTTACGCGATGCTCAAGAACCCAAATGACAAATCCAGTGTAGACAACGAACGCGCCAATGGTTAGCCAGAGGCCGGTTGTTAGAGGTTTCATAAAAATCCAAGCATTCTTCCTCTCGTTAGGCTTGATAGGAACAACAATGCCAACTCCCGATTCTGAGTAAGGGAACGTAAAATCTATGTACTTAGATCTGCTAGCTGTGACCGTTATGTCTGCCACGAATGCATCAAGATCCTGTTATCATCATTGAAAAGAGTATTAATAGGTTCAATACGAAAGTATATGAAACAAAGTGGCTTATGCTTTTACCTTTCCGTCTAACTTCTGCATAATTTCATCATTACTCCTATATTCTGTACCCAATGCAACATATTCGACAGGGACACTATACGGAATATTTTCCCACACCTTCTCAAAAACATCAATGCAAAAACCCGTTGCTTGAACAACACCTGTTTCTTCATTCTTTTCAACTTTAAGGAATTCATTGAAACCAATTTTTGCTGTAACTCCAACTCTAAACTTTTCACCATTCACAGCAAGTTCCCACCCTTTAGGCACTATATTTTCTTTCCCGGGCCATACAATGGGGTCAAGATTTTCCTTTCCGGTCAAACAATCATCTTGATGATCATAAGGCTTAAGCTCCCTTGAGATACCACATTGTTCACTCCAAAATCCAATTGAGATTTCTTTCCCGCCATTCACATTAACTATCCTAAATGCAGATGGCTGCAGTTGGCCGTTACTTATGTTAAAATCACCACTCAGTCCTCTGGCCATGTGGTTTCTGATCCAACCTAGAAGTGGTGGTCCAGCCAACGATGTTCCTATTGCTCCCAAATCTGTCAAAGTTGCTCCATCAACCGATCTATTGAACTGTGGGGATGTCACGCCAGCTCGTTCAATTGCCTCTGCCAAAACTGTGATGCTGTCATAAGACCATAGACCAAAAATATTGAGTTCTGTTCTGTCCATCTCTGGATTCTCCATATGAAACCTCTTTCTCCATCTCTTTTCAAAGTTAATAAGCTCAACGGATTTTGGAACGTAAGCCTTCACACCTATTACACCTTGCATCGCCTCCATAGTTTGTGGATCCATAGAATCTAAGAGACTCGTTAGCACGTCAACTATTAGCCAGGCATACCCCTTGCCCATCATCCCTGCTTCTTTGGCCACCTTGAAGAAACGGGATGCAAGGCCTGGAACCATATGAACCACGAACACCCTCGTCCTCATCTTCATCAGCTTGCTGAGCTCCTGGCGGATTTGATCCTCCGTGGCATTAGAAGAAATAACACTTTGCTGCGAGATCACAGCATTGCTCTTTAGCAGATCCACAGTCAAATACGGCACTAATCCGCTTCCATAGGTTGAATCCTCGTACACAAAAACAACCTCCCTCCATCCGAATTTCTTCACAATTGCTGCAATTGGTTTGACCTGAGAAGAGGAAGACCACGCTGATCTGATGAAGTACGATGAGTTTTTCAGGGATACTGACGGGCTCGTTGCTGTAGATATTATTGGAACTTCCACCTTGTCACCAATATCTATCACAAAATCTGCTTGAATGGATCTTTGTGGCCCGATTATCGCCATCACTTGAGTATTCTTTAACAAATCTATAGCTGCAAATCAAATCCATACCAGAAATAAGAAGCTTTCCCAAAGACTTGATCTAAGCTTTATAAAAGTGAGACAATCTAATACTCCTATAATCTTATTTGAGATTTGAAGAATCTGAGTAAGAGTAAGTATACCTGCAGAAGCTGCAGTAACAACATCACTCCTCGAGTCTCTGAAATGAGGCTCGATCATGGTGTTGTAATCGCGGTTGGAGTAGAAATCTTCGATCGCCATAGAGATGCAAGTCTTGCATATCTTCCCCACAGTTCCGTCGAAATCAAGAATGATTCCCACATTAGCCTTTGCAGCAGTTGCATTGAAACCACTCAAAGGGTCAATGCAATGGCACATAAACAAAAGCATATGCAACCAAAACAATTGAGGAGTCTGCATTGCAAAAGCAACTGAGACAAGTGGGTATTTGTGAAGAAAGATAATTATGAAAGAGCAGTGTGTTTGTGAAAGTGCTGCAGAATAAGCATATATATAGAAACTACTTAGCAAACAAATTTCCAATCATGGGAGTTCAAGAATCAAAATGTAGAGTAGTGGCAAAGATAAAATATACATAAAAAGGAGAAATAAATCCACAACAAACGCTTTTACCAAGTTTACCATAACATTTACAGATATAAGTATAAAATGTGGACTTTTACCAATCCTTTGCGGAATCCAATCAAACATTTGGTGGGCAGACTAAATTCCTCGCCTTTTTGATGTTCAAATCTTGAAGATATTCCTGCAAAAAATTGAAATTCTGTGTTAGATTAAATCCATTTCCTGTATTTGTATAAGATTAAACTAAAATCTTCAAGTGAATTTTACCTCGTGATATTCATCATTCCTGGTTTTTAATTTGACTATTAATTTTTGAATTGAGGAAATACTAGTGCTTCCAAAGTCTGTTTATTAAGAAAAAATAAATGAACGCCGCCGCCATAAATTAATTGTATTATTCAAATGCTAATGTCACAAATTGACTTGGCATTAGTTTTAAATAAATTGTAGTAATAAAA